>NC_073624.1:24499500-25159000 GCF_029407905.1 Bubalus kerabau
CTCCAAAAGGGGAAAAAAGAGAAAAATAAAAGGGAAGAAAAAGGGTTCCAGCACTTTAAGTCCCTGGAAATCACTTCAGCTGGAGGATGAGAGGCCTTTCAGCAGTGCAGGATGTGCACCACGAGTGGCCACGGCCTCCTTGTCTGCCCTTTGTGATCAGAACAGGAACCCCTGGAGTGGGAGGGACCGGCTCCTTATTGCCCACCCTGGCTCCTACACGCTGTGTGTAAGTTGTTCGCCACTGCCTGCCATAGGGGTTTGGGGATGGTAAGATGCTGCTGCTGTGCTAAAAGGCTGAAAGTGACTGAAATCAAGCACAGTTTACCATCCAGACCTTCCCCTGGAAGTTGAAGCCTTCAGTAGACTCCAGAGTTCCAAAACAGTTATATCAGACAGATTCTGCCAGTGCAATTGTTGTCTAGGTGGAGAGACGGATTCCTGGTGCATCCCATTCTACCATCTTCCCAGATTCCTCTCTGTTTAATTTTTAAAGAAACTACCATATTGTCTTCCACAGTGGGGGTGCCATTGTACATTCTCTCCAGCAATCCCTAAGGGTTTCAATTTCAGCAATGTTTTGAAACATTGTTTTCAAAATATTTTACATCCTCATCAGAACTTATTATTTTCTATTGTTTGGATAATAGCTGCTATGTCAGTTACAAGTGGATCTCATTGTGGTTTTTTTCTTTTTTTTGCATTTCCCTAATAAAGCTATGACTAACCTAGATAGCATATTCAAAAGCATAGACATTACTTTGGCAACAAAGGTCTGTCTAGTCAAGGCTATGGTTTTTCCTGTGGTCATGTATGGATGTGAGAGTTGGACTGTGAAGAAAACTGAGCGCCGAAGAATTGATGCTTTTGAAGTGTGGTGTTGGAGAAGACTCTTGAGAGTCCCTTGGACTGCAAGGAGATCCAACCAGTCCATTCTGAAGATCAGCCCTGGGATTTCTTTGGAAGTAATGATGCTAAAGCTGAAATTCCAGTACTTTGGCCACCTCATGCGAAGAGTTGACTCATTGGAAAAGACTCTGATGCTGGGAGGGATTGGGGGCAGGAGGAGAAGGGGACGACAGAGGATGAGATGGCTGGATGGCATCACTGACTGGATGGCCGTGAGTCTGAGTGAACTCCGGGAGTTGGTGATGGACAGGGAGGCCTGGCGTGCTGCGATTCATGGGGTCGCAAAGAGTTGGATACGACTCAGCGACTAAACTGAACTGAATGAGTAGTGATATTGAGCATCTTTAATGTGCTTAATGACATCCTTGTATCTTTGGTGAAATGTCTACTTAAGTCCTTTGCCCATTTTTGAACTGGCTTTTGTTGTTACTTTTCATTTGAGTCCTTGTTCACCTCTGTGTTCTTTGTATTTAAGTCCTGCTGCTTCTGGTAATCTGCCTGAGGAGGGAGATCATTTTTTTTTGTTATTTTCCACAGTCCTGATGTATATAGTATATATAGAAGGCAGTGCTAGCAGATACTCGTATATGGTAGGGCTGGCCCTGCTTATTTGATTACGGCAACAGTTGGTAGTTGGGGACTTGGGGACGTTGAGGACATTGAGAAAATTCACATGAATTGAGTGCCTACTCTGTGCCTTACACTATGGCAGGTGTACCTTGGTGTAATTCTCTCAGTACTCCTTTAATGCAGGTAGTATTTAATTTGCAGATGAAAGGTTTGAGTTCAGGGAAGTTAAGCATCCACCCTCCCATGACATAGGTGGTAAATAGCAATTCCTGGATTCAAATTCCCATGTCAGTCTGATTCTAAAGCTTATACTTTCTTTATTATGTCAAGCTGCCTCCTTTCCTTGCCCTGTAAGTTCAACAAGAGTACAAGGCTTTGAGCCTGGAGACTATTGAAGAAGGATAATGAGTTGAACCTTTATTTATAAACTCTTTGGGAGGAAAAAGTGGAGGAGATTATAAAAAGCTAAGTTTATCCTATAGGATTCCTTGAAGATAGTGAGGTGTCTCATTTGTAGGTGCTGATCATGTTGGAAAAGTTGTATCTGCTTTGGGTTGTTGACATTCTCTGTTCTTGCTTCTTTAGTACCATAAACCAGGGCATTGACCATGGACAAATGGGTGCCTGAACCTGGAGGGGTGAAATGCTTTCTGTGCCCTACTGCTGATTCCCCCCCAAGGCTAAGTACCCCTTTACCTCCTGAGTCTTAAGACAGGGAAGATGAAAGGGAACAGATATTTACCAGGATCCTGCTGTATGCTAGGTAAATCCTGAAGGGGAAGTGATTATTATCCCAGTTTTACATGAGAAAACTGAGGCTCAGAGTATAAGGTAAATTGTCCAAGTTTACACAGTTCATAAATAATGGGACTCAAATCAGCTTTCCCCATGTTCCCTGTCTTGGTCCATTTGGGCTTCTATAACAAAATATAATAGACTGGATGTTTTCAATCAGCAGAAAATTATTTCTCCCAGTTCTGGGGGCCGAGAAGTCTATAATCAAAGCGCTGGCAGATTCAGTGTTGGTGAGGGACCACTTCCTGATTCACAACTGGCAGTCTTTCTCCTTTGTCCTACATGGTGAATGAATCAGTTTCACCGTCTGGGGTTTCTTTTATGAAGGCACTAGTCCCATTCGTGATGGCTCCACCCTCATGACCTAATCACCCCCAAAGGCCCTGCCTCCTCATACTCTCACATTAGGTTTCAGCACATGTATTTTGGGGGGATACGGACATTTAGTGTGTATGTAGCACTACCTCAATGAGGAAGTTCTTTCTTGGCCCTCTGGTAGTTAGAACCTCTGGTAGAAATTATTAGGAGGGAGCATTCTCTCCACACTGAAACCTGTGATAGACTGGCTGTTACACTGGGGCTGTCTACACTTGCAGTGTCTTCTGCCACATGGATTAACCAAAACAATAATGGTAGCCATTCTTGGTGGCTGCTTCTCCTGAGTGAGATTGGTGTGCCTCTGAGGTGGACATAAAAGTTCCTCAGGAAACCAGTCAGAGAGGGCATGCTTTTCTGAATACCGCAAAAGAATCAATCTCTAATGTACATCATAAGGTCCTGTTTAAATGGGCAGGTGTTTGTAGACCTGAATGCCTTTGGGATCTAGAGTTTAGCTAAATAATACACATGGTTTATGTACTTCTGACTTTGAAATATTCTGTGACCAATAGAGTAAAAAATCCTTGATTTTGTGGGGAGGTGATTTCTTTTTTTTTTTTAATCTGTTGCTTAGTTGTACCTTCACAATAGCTGTTGTCAAAGTTACATAGCTTCTGCTTTCTGGATTCTGCAGAAGAAAATGACGCTTGTTATGCTATTTCCCAAATTTGAGTGCTATTACTCATAATACTGATTTCTACTCCTGAAAGTGACTTAAGTTTTTAAAAGTTAAGGAATTCAGCTTGGTAATAGCATAGGTTAATAGCCATATGGCTCTGTACTATACTTTAGGAAAACTTTTTTTTTCCTACCTGACATTTCAGAGAGAAAAAGATTTCTCAGCAAAAATCTTTTCCAAATTTCTAACCCTGATGGTTTTTCCACTCAACACTTTACACAGAGAGGTAGGTACAAATGGCAAGTTGCTGTATCTGTGTAATACTCAGACGTGGTCCTCACCCATTCCCCAGAGCCCACTCTTCATTCCTGTATAAACAGAGTGGTTTCAACAGGATCTTAGGGTATGCCTCAGTATTTACCATTTGCAAATATGGAATCTATTAAATCACATCTTCAGCTCAATAAACATCTACTTTGTGTACATCACTGTGTTAAGCTAAAGAAGAGTTAGAAAGCTGAGGGTAATGGCTCTGTTCCCTAACAGAGTAAGGAAGACATAATTTAGAAACTTTTGTTTAACATGAAAAACTAACCATAAATCCATAAAAGAATAGAATATCGGGGATGAAGTGTCATGACTGCTAATTTTTTAATGGCTTAGGAAAAGACAACAAAAGGATGAAGTATTAATAGATGTGATAAAATGTCAGTGGCTGATTCTAGATCATATTTGGGTATATAGTTTTTCTTTTCTGTATATTTGAAAGTTTATGTAATAAAATGTAAAAAAGGGAAAAAAGACTTAACCATAAAGAGCATTTATAAAACTCTACAAAAGATCATTTCAAGGGTATATAGGGTTCATTGTCTGTTACCTAAGCTAAAGGTTTAGGTTATCACTAGAGTTGGTAAGTAAGACTGAAAATAGAGGGATAAGCCTAGAGGCCCTCCGAGGCCAGGCAGGTAATGTGAATGAGAGATGCTGGTTGGCTGAGTTCAGGTAGAGGTTGACAGAGCAGGAGACCACACAGTTAAAGCATCAACAATGTTTAAAAATGAACATGTATTCCAAATAAAAACCTCTTGGAGGGCAGGCAGTATATGGTCTCCTGCAAATGAAAAAATTTACCATCTCTGAATGTACCCAGCTTTCTGTCTGCTCTCCTCCTTTCATCAGAAGATATAGGGGTGCTTCAGGCATCAGAATGGGGGAGCTGAGTTCCTGACACTTGAGAACCTGGGAAAACTTTGTTCTGATTGCCTGCAGGACCAGCCTGTCTTGTTGGAGCTCTGTAACTTCAGGAGTAGAAAAAGTGGCCCATCTTTTTTTTTTTCCCTCTGTCTTGCTCCTTCTGTGTCCTGGAGCTGGATTTATGGGCTGATTTTCAGAGATTCCTTCTATTATCAGAAGCACATTCTGATAATAGACCTGTGTACCTGAGCTTTGCTTTTAGGTGTTTAGGGGAGGGTGTAATTGCAGTTTATAAGAGTGATTTCTTTTTCTTTTTTAAATTTTATTTATTTATTTTTTGGCTACACAGCATGTGGAATCTTAGTACCCCAACCAGGGATAAAAGCCATGCCCCCTGCTTTAGAAGTATGGAGTCTTAACCACTGGACCACCAGGGAAGTCCCTTCAAGTGTGATTTCTCTGACCTTGGAGTTGCTGAGCGCCTTCGTTTGAACATCTTAGGGTGCCTTCTAGACTTAGCAAACTTTCCCCCCACCTCCCTCATTTTTTTGTAGGAAGAAGGGTCAGGGTTTTGATTGAAGATCTGTCGCTGGTTTGGAGGCTCTCTGCTTCAGCCTCTGGTGCCATGAGCCAGCCCTGGCTGGAGCTCTCCTCCCTGCCACTCTTCAGGGCAGGCTCTGGAATCTTCCTCACTCACCTTGGAGGAGCAGGTGCAGGCTGAGAGCAGGCCTCACTCTGAAGTATATATGGGAATGCAGAGCAGGGACCCTGAGAAGCCTATCTCCTCCTGAAGATTTCCTCAGCTTGCTCTTTTTTTTTTTTTTTTTTTTAAATTAATTAATTTGGCTGCACCGGATCTTGGTTGCAGCATGTGGGATCTAGTTCCCTGACCAGGGATTGAACCCAGGCCTCCTGCACTGTAAGCCTGGAATCAAAACCACTGGACCACCAGGGAAGTCCTCCATTCTTGATAATTAAAGTAAACTATTTAAATATGGTAAAGACTATTTAATAACTACCAATAGCAATTACACAATGAACAGCAAAATACTTAAATCTTTACATTTTAATTCAAGAGCTTGACTGAGATTCCGGCAATTACCACTTACATTTAACTGTCTAATAGAGTCTTATAAATACAATAGGGGTATAAAATAAGTACTATAGACATTATACATAAATGAAAAAAGTTTTTAAAGACATCACCTGAAAAAGCCAAGATACTCTAGAAAATCTTTACTATATTAATAAGACAATTTGAACATGATAAATTCACCAAGGCAATGTATTTTCTTCATTTTTTATATACCTTTCTTTTATAACATCATATCCTTGGGAGATTTTTCCATGTGAATATGTACAAACCTTGGGTTTCCCTAGTGGCTCAGATGGTAAAGAATCTGCCTGCAATGCAGGAGATCTGGGTTCGATGCCTGGGTTTGGAAGATCCCCTGGAGAAGAAGAGGCTACCCACTCCAGTATTCTTGCCTGGAGAATTCCATGGACAGAGGAGCCTGGTGGGCTACAGTCCCTGAGGTCACAAAGAATTGGACATGACTGAGTGACTAACACACACACCTGTATAGACCGTCTTCATTCTTTTCCGTGGCCCTGTAATACCATTTATGGATGTACCTTGATTGATATTGATAGCAAGCTCCCTTGATGGATATTGAGGTATTCGCTCTCCTTTTATTATTATAGTCACTGCTACAATGAATAATCATTTAAATAATGATACATCGTTTAGCATGTGTGCTAACATATAAATTCCTAGTAGAGAAATTGCTGCATTAATGGCTTATGCATTTGTAATTGCACAAATTGATATCGTTGCCAAATCACCCTCTATGATGACATTAGCAGCTTACATACAAATCAGCAATGCCTGCTTCCTCATAGTTCCACCCATAGAGTTTTTAATCACACTTTTGGATTTTTACCAGTTTAAGAGAAGAATGCACTTCCAGTGCAGTCTTCTTTTGTATTTTTCTTATAATGAGTGAACTTCTGCATCTCAAGAGTTGTGGCATTGGTATTTACTTTTTTGTGAAATGCCATTCATATCCTTTGTCCGTCTTGCTTTTGCTGATTTTTTGCTTGCCAGTTTCTAGGAGCTCTTTATCTAATAGGAAGCTTACCCTTTATGATACATGTAGCAAATATTTCTTGCAGGTTTTTTGTTTTGTTTTAGCTTGCACTGCTTTTTACCATGAGGAATCTTGATTTTTATCTTTTGGATATATCAATGTTTCCTTTATGATCTTTGTGTTATTGTGGCCCACTTTTTTTTTTTTTTTTTAAATCCTGGCCCACTTTTGATGGCACAAAATCATTTAATTCCTCTTCTCACAGTTTGTCTTCAGTCTTTTTATGACTTCAGTCCTGAATTGACAACAAAGTGCTCTAGGCGCCTTTCTTCCCAAGTCTGCGTTCCAGGGACTGTGTTCTTTGTCAGTAGTGGCGTAGCCATTGATACCTTCGTTAGGAGATTTTAGTGGTCTGAGAAATCCCACATTTTCTCAGTATGGACACTCTAGAAAAATGTTTGGCAGTTGCTTATAAAACTGAACGTGCAGTTGTCATGCAACCCAGCAATTGTTGCTGTCCAGTTGCTTAGTCGTGTCCGACTTTTTGCAACCGCATGGATTATAGTACGTCAGGCATCCCTGTCCTTCACTATCTCTAGGAGCTTACTCAAACTCATGTACATTGAGTCAGTGATGCCATCCCACCTTCTCATCCTCTTTCGTCCCCTTCTCCTCCTGCCTTTCCCAGCATCAGGGTCTTTTTTAATAAGTTGGCTCTTTGCATCAGGTGGCCAAACTATTGGAGCTTCAGCTTCAGCATCAGTCCTTCCAATGAATATTCAGGACTGATTTCCTTTAGGATTGTCTGGTTTGGTCTCCCTGCAGTCCAAGGGCCTCTCAAGAGTCTTCTCTAACACCGCAGTTCAAAAGCATCAATTCTGCAGCACGCAGCCTTCCTTATGGTCCAAGTCTCACATCCATACCTGTCTACTGGAAAAACCATAGCGTTGACTAAACAGACCTTTGTTGGCAAAGTAATGTCTCTGCTTTTTAATACTCTGTCTAGTTTTGTCATGGCTTTTCTTCCAAGGAGTAAATGTCTTTTAATTTCATGGCTGTAGTCACCATCTGCAGTGATTTTGGAGCCCCAGAAAATAAAGTCTGTCACTGTTTCCACTGTTTCCCCATCTATTTGCCATGAAGTGATGGGACTGGATGCCATGATCTTTGTATTTTGAATGTTGAGTTTTAAGCCAGCTTTTTCATTCTCCTCTTTCACTTTCATTCAGAGGCTCTTTAGTTCCTCTTCACTTTCTGCCATAAGGGTGGACTCATTTGCATATCGGAGGTTATTGATATTTCTCCTGAGAATCTTGATTCCATTTCGTGCTTCATCCAGCCTGGCATTTCTCATGATGTACCCTGCACAGAAGTTAAATAAACAGAGTGACAGTATACAGCCTTGACGTACTCCTTTCCCAATTTTGAACAAGTCCATTGTTCATGTCCAGTTCTGTTGCTTCTTGACCTGTATACAGGTTTCACAGGAGGCAGGTAAGGTGATCTGGTATTCCCGTCTCTTTAAAGAGTTTTCCACAGTTTGTTGTGATTCCCACAGTCAAAGGTGTTAGCGTAGTCAGTGAAGCAGAAGTAGATGTTTTTCCGGAATTTTCTTGCTTTTCTGATGATCTAATGGATGTTGGCAATTCCACTGGTTCCTGATTCCCCTGCCTTTTCTAAATGTAGCTTGAACATCTGGAAATTCTCGGTTCATGTACTGTTGAAGCCTGGCTTGGGGAATTTTGCTAGCATGTGAAATGAGTGCAATTGTGCAGTAGTTTGAACGTCCTTTGGCATTGACTTTCTTTGGGATTGAAATGAAAACATCTTTTCCAGTCTTGTGGCCGCTGCTGAGTTTTCCATCTTTGCTGGCATATTGAGTGCAGCACTTTCACAGCATCATCTTGTAGGATTTGAAATAGCTCAGTTGGAATTCCATCAACTCCACTAGCTTTGTTTGCAGTGATGCTTCCTAAGGCCCACTTGACTTCTCACTCCAGGATGACTAGTCTAGGTGAGTGACCACACCATTATGGTTATCTGGGTCATTAAGGGTTTTTTTGTATAGTTCTATGTATTCTTGCCACTTCTTCTTAACATCTTCTGCTTCTGTTAGGTCCACACCATTTCTGTCCTTTATTGTGCCCATCTTTGGATGAAATGTTCCCTTGGTATCTCTGATTTTCTTGAAGAGATCTCTAGTCTTTCCCATTCTGTTGTTTTCCTCTATTTCTTTACATCGTTCACTTAGGAAGGCTTTCTTATGTCTCCTTGCTATTCTTTGGAATGCTGCATTCAGATGGGTATATCTTTCCTTTTCTCCTCTTCCTTTCGCTTCTCTTCTCTTCTCAGCTATTTGTAAGGCCTCATCAGACAACCAGTTAGCCTTTTTGCATTTCTTCTTGCAGATGGTTTTGATCACCACCTCCTGTACAGTGTTATGAACCTCTGTTCATAGTTCTTCAGGCACTCTGTCTTTCAGATCTAATCCCTTGAATCTATTTCTCACTTCTACTGTATAAGCATAAGGGATTTGATTTAGGTTATACCTGAATGGTCTAGTGGTTTTCCCTACTTTCTTCAATTTAAGTCTGAATTTTGCAATAAGGCATTCATGATCTGAACCACAGTCAGCTTCCGGTCTTATCTTTGCTGACTGTACTCTTTGTTTTGTTTTGCAGTTGTACTCTTGGGCATTCATCCCAGAGAAATGAAAATCTGTGTTTACAGAAAAACCCGTATGGTGACTGTCCATAGCATCTTTGTTTGTCATAGCCCCAAACTGGAAACAACCCAAATGTTCTTCAACAGGTGAATAGTTAACCAAACTCTGAGTGATACATACCATGGAGTACTACTCAGAAATAAAAATGATCAAACTACTGATACATGCAACAAGTAAATGAATCTCTGAGGGATTATGCTGAGTGAAAAAAGTCAATCCCAAAAGGTTACATTTTGGATTTTTCCCTTTTTGAACATTTTTGAAATGGCAAAATTTTAGAAATGGTGAACAGATTAGTGGTTGTTGGAGCTGAGGATGGAAGAGGGGTAGTTATGGTTATAAAAAGCAACAGAACTTCTTGGGGTGTTGGAATGGCTCCGAATCGACTGTGGTAGTGATACACAAACCTAGGCATATGAAAAAACTGTACCGAGCTAAACACACGCCCAAAAAAAGTGGGGATATCTGAGCAGATCAGTGGGTCGTACCCATGTCAGTGTCCTGACTGTGATATTGTATTATAACTTTGCAAGATGTTGCCTTTGGGAGAAGCTAGGTAAAGGAATACGCAAGGTCTTGTACACAGGATCTCAATAAAAACGTCAGATCTAAAAAATAAATCCTTATTTCTGCCAAAGTCAACCCTGTCAAAAGCTCCTGCGGGGAGGCAGGCTCCTAGGAGCTCCAGGCTGTCCCCTGCCAGGGTTGGCAGTGGAGGTGGGGGAGCAGGGCCCTGCGGGGCGCAGCCTTCATTCTGCTGTCAGGCCAGAGGAGGAGCTGAGAGAATTCTCTGGAACAGCTCCTTCCGGTCAGGCAGCCTCCATCTTCTTTAGGGGATGAAGAACTTGGCTTACGTCCCGGTTCCTCAGAACCAGTGGAGGTTTGACATTGGTGGTTGGGAGGCAGGAGTGGGGGAGGCTTCCCAAGACAAGCTTGGATGCGTGCGAGTCCATCCTGATGGTGCCCAGCGCATGCGCTGGTCATGTGTATTTCGGATCTGTACTCTGCCATTGGCTCTGGTGTGAGTGTACTGCTCTGGGTGTGGAACGGGGTCCCTGAGATCCCCAGGCTCCCAGTAGGGATTCTCAGAGGTCAAAGCTATTTTCACAGTAATCCTTAGATGATTGTTAATTACTCTCACCCTCTTACAGGAGTGTACAGTAGAGTTTTTCAGAGGCTTCATGATGTAAAATAGCAACATGTTAAATGCAAAAGCAGGTCTGAGACTAGCTGTTTGCTATGAAGCCAAGACAGTGAGAAGACTTAGAAAAATGTAAATGAGTGCCACTCTTCTCACTTCTTTGTTTGGGAAAGTAGTTATATCCTTTAAAATATGTTATTTACATGAACACATAATGGGGTTATTATTATTATTAATTAATTTTAATTGGAGGCTAATTACTTTACAATATTGTAGTGGTTTTTGCCATACATTGACATGAATCAGCCGTGGGTGTACATATGTCCCGCATCCTGAACCCCCCTCCCAGCTCCCTCCCCATCCCATCCCTCAGGGTTGTCCCTGTGCACCGCCTTTGAGTTCCCTGTTTCATGCATATAGGACTCGGACTGGTGATCTGTTTCACATATGGTAATATACATGTTTCAGTGCTATTCTCTCAAATCATCCCACCCTCACCTTCTCCCACAGAGTCCAAAAGTCTGTCCTTTATATCTGTGTCTCTTTTGCTGTCTTGCATATAGGGTCACCATTACCATCTTTCTAAATTCCATATATATGCATTAATATAATGTATTGGTGTTTTTCTTTCTTTTTTTTTTAAATTTTATTTTACTTTTTAACTTTACAATATTGTATTGGTTTTGCTATATATCAAAATGAATCCGCCACAGGTATACATGTGTTCCCCATCCTGAACCCTCCTCCCTCCTCCCTCCCCATACCATCCCTCTGGGTTGTCCCAGTGCACCAGCCCCAAGCATCCAGTGTCATGCCTCGAACCTGGACTGGCGACTCATTTCATATATGATATTATACATGTTTCAATGCCATTCTCTCAAATCATCCCACCCTCTCCCTTTCCCACAAAGTCCAAAAGACTGTTCTATACATCAGTGTCTTTTTTGCTGTCTCATATACAGGGTTATTGTTACCATCTTTCTAAATTCCATATATATGCGTTAGTATACTATATTGGTGTTTTTCTTTCTGGCTTACTTCACTCTGTATAATAGGCTCCAGTTTCATCCACCTCATTAGAACTAATTCAAATGTATTCCTTTTAATGGCTAATACTCCATTGTGTATATGTACCACAGCTTTCTTATCCATTCATCTGCTGATGGACATCTAGGTTGCTTCCATGTCCTGGCTATTATAAACAGTGCTGCGATGAACATTGGGGTACACGTGTCTCTTTCCCTTCTGGTTTCCTCAGTGTGTATGCCCAGCAATGGGATTGCTGGATCATAAGGCAGTTCTATTTCCAGTTTTTTAAGGAATCTCCACACTGTTCTCCATAGTGGCTGTACTAGTTTGCATTCCCACCAACAGTGTAAGAGGGTTCCCTTTTCTCCACACCCTCTCCAGCATTTATTGTTTGTAGACTTTTGGATCGCAGCCATTCTGACTGGTGTGAAATGGTACCTCATAGTGGTTTTGATTTGCGTTTCTCTGATAATGAGTGATGTTGAGCATCTTTTCATGTGTTTGTTAGCCATCTGTATGTCTTCTTTGGAGAAATGTCTATTTAGTTCTTTGGCCCATTTTTTGATTGGGTCGTTTATTTTTCTGGAGTTGAGCTGTAGGTGTTTTTCTTTCTGACTTATTTCACTCTGTATAATAGGCTCCAGTTTCATCCACCTCATTAGAACTGATTCAAATGCATTCTTTTTAATAGCTGAGTAATATTATTTTAAAAAATGATAAGTGTTCAAGAATTTTCTGGGGTTTTTTTTTTTTTTTCATTTTTTAATTGGAGGACATTTGCTTTACAATGTTGTGTTGGTTTCTGCCATACATCAACATGAATGAGCCATAGGTGTACATATGTCCCCTCCCTCTCTTCTCCCACCCCATCCCATCCCTCTGGGTTGTCACAGAGCACCAGATTGAGCTCCCTGAGTTACACCAGCAGCTTCTAATTGGCTATCTGTTTTACATACAGTAATGCATATGTTTCAGTGCTACTCTCCATTTGTCTCATCTTCTCCTCCCGCTGCTCAGTTTTAATTTTTAACAGCTTTGAATATTGCTTTAAATTACATACACAAGTGCTTTAGGGTCCTCAATAATTTCTGGGAGGATCAAAATGTCCTGACACCAAAAAGTTTGTGAACCTTTGAGTTGGAAGGAAGCACTTGATCAGAAATCAGGGGACTTGAGTTCTGGTGAGAACTTTGTTGTGTGGCCCTTGGCATGTCATTTAAGCTCTTTAACTGATATTTTGTCTTTTGTAAATGCTAATAATTATCCTGGTCTACACACCTTAAAGAAAGGTAAGGTAATTCTGTGTGAAAGGCTTTGAAAAATAATGTCCTGTTCAAATTTAAGGGAATTTAATAGTTATCCAGCTAAACTGATGTTGGAAGAAAATGTAAAGGATGAGACTCATGGCGTGTTAGTGGACATCCTGCTCAGCTTTTAAATGTCTTCATGTTTGTATTTCCTCCTAACAGTTTCCTTATATATATTTTCTTCTGTTTCTCAGACAACCATTTTACAATTCTTTTGGTGAAGAAGGGATTCATATTCTTAATATCTTAAAGTAGGGCATAAGGTCAGGTGTTGTGTCTTGTAGAAACCACGTACTGTGTGACTTTAGGTAAGTTATTTAACCTCTCTGCATCTTGGGTTCCTCACTTGTAAAATGAAGCTAATGGTCATTTACTTTCCTGGACAATTATAAGTCTGAAAAATAACGCCCAGGAGGCACTTTGCCAAGTGGTTGGCTCATACTGCTGCTGCTGCTGCTAAGTTGCTTCAGTCGTGTCCGACTCTGTGCGACCCCATAGACGGCAGCCCACCAGGCCCCGCTGTCCCTGGGATTCTCCAGGCAAGAACACTGGAGTGGGTTGCCATTTCCTTCTCCAATGCATGGAAGTGAAAAGTGAAAGTGAAGTTGCTCAGTCATGTCCAACTCTTAGCGACCCCGTGGACTGCAGCCCACCAGGCCCCGCTGTCCCTGGGATTCTCCAGGCAAGAACACTGGAGTGGGTTGCCATTTCCTTCTCCAATGCATGGAAGTGAAAAGTGAAAGTGAAGTTGCTCAGTCATGTCCAACTCTTAGCGACCCCGTGGACTGCAGCCCACCAGGCTCCTCCGTCCATGGGATTCTCCAGGCAAGAGTGCTGCAGCGGGTGCCGTCGCCTTCTCCCTGGTTCATACTAGACGCTCCATAAACGATCGTTGCTGTGACTGTCACTAGCACATGACAAAAGATGCAAGGTTAAATTTAAACCTCTTACTCTGTCTTCTGTGAACTTGTTATTAAACTACTTCATTCACAAGTTTACTAGTACTTTTTCATTTCATTTGGGGTTTTTTTTTTTCTTTTTTTTCTGCTTTGAAGGGCTGTTGAGTGGCCAGACTTCCCCAACGAACGCCAAACTGGAGAAACTGGATTCTCAGCAAGTGCTGCAGCTCTGTCTCCGCTATCAGGACCACCTCCATCAGTGCGCTGAGGCCGTTGCTTTTGATCAGAACGCTTTGGTGAAACGAATCAAAGAGGTAATGGATTGCGAGAAAGTAGCATGGCTGACTCAGTCTCGTGATTCCCTGTGACTCCTGAGTCCTCTTCTCCTGGGGTGTAGCACCACTGACCCCACTTTTTTGGGAAGTAGTCATTTTCTGTTTCGGTGTCTTAACATTTGTCCCCATGACTTTGGGAACGTTGTCTTTCCCAGCAGTAACATGTGGTGATGAAAAAGAGTGGTCTGTGGTGTAGACTAATCTGAAGTTTGAATCCTGGTTCCCCATTTATTATTTCCCTGGGGAGGTTACCTCCCTTCTCTTGGTCTCAGTTTCCTCATATGAAAAATGGGTCTAATAGTAGTAACCTTCCTGAAGGGTTGCGTGAAGATTAAATTGCTCAGTATGTGTTAACTGTTGTTAGTATGTGTGAAATCCTGCCATACTAATTTGCTTTGACTGACGCTTCAACTCTTTCCTGTGTGTAGTTTATATTTTGTTTTCTAGTCGAGTATCAGTTCTTTGAGAGCAAAGCATCTGACATCTTCCTCAATTATATTTTTCACTGTGTTAACAGGAAGAGCTCAGTGATTCTTATTGGTTAGATAAAAACAATTGTGCCTACTTAACCCACAGGGTTTTTGTGAAGAAAGACACAAGATAATTCATGTGAAAGTACTTAGTAAATGAAAGAGTGTGTGGTACACATGTTAAGTAATTATGAATAACAATAAGTGGATACTTCTTTTAAACATTTAAATATATCATTGACTGGGCCAGCGCATCACACAGCTCTGGGAGCACCAAGGTATAAGTAAGTATGTTTACAAAAATTTTCAATCAAGAAGGAATTTCTCTTCTGACACCTTGAAGTGATGTCATATAAAGAAAAGGTAAGGAGCTGTAACTTGGAGAAACCACCTATGTGAATGGCATTTCCTGGCATTTAACAGATTAGTCCTGGTCATTGACTCTGGCAGGAGAAGATGGACATGAGGAAACACACAGGGAGAAAGTGGAGAATCACTGCAAATTAATGATCAGTTAGTAATAGAAGTACTACATCGTTGAGATGACGAAGTAGTCGTTAGCTCTACTGATAGATGTAAATGTGCCAACACCTCCATTATTTTACTATTTACTCTCCATAGAATGTTGTGTGCATATATGCTTTTCTTATGGACTAATGACTTTTATATGAAAAAGTATTAAATATGACCTTTTTTATTGGTCAGTGTGCATGTGGCCTTTTCGATATTAGACTTATTTTACTACATTATGGTCGGCAGAACTTGAAGTTCCAAACATGACTTTGTATTAGAATCACTTGGATTTTTTTTGTTAGTTTTAGTATTGAATTCTTCTCTCCTCTCCAATAGGCCTAGCATGTGGTCTGTGACTCATTATTTTAATAAACTTATTGAATGATACGAATGCGATTCTCCATTACATGGGATTTGGGGACCACTAGTCTAGAGCATTATTTTCCAAGATAAGTTCTGTAAAACTGGTTCCGTACAAAGAAGGTCAGACTTCTTGCATATTTTATTACCATCCTCAGAAAGTCCCAATGCATATTATCTTATTAAAAGTTCTTAGCAATGTTACAGTAAAGAACATAAGCACTTTTCAAACTTATTTGATTTCAGAACCTTTATCTTGGGTAGCATTTGTTAGCATCTTATATGAATAGTCTTTTTTTTAAAGTTGATCTTTAGCATCTTCACAGCACACATATCCTCTGACTTCTCTCTCTCTCTCTCAAAACAACAACAGTATTTATTTGGTTGCGTTGGGTCTTAGTTGCATCGTGCAAGATCTTCATTCTGGCATGCAGGCTCCTCACTGCAGCATGTGGGCCCAATTGCCCTGCATGATATGGGATTTTAGTACCTTGACCAAGGGTTGAACCTGAGTCTCTTCTATTGGAAGGCAGATTCTTAACCACCGGACCACCAGGGAAGTCCCAGGAGTGGTGTTTTTTAGAGCCTTCTTTGGGAAATGCTTCTGTAGACGTAAGACCTTACCATTTTTGACTGTGTTAGAAATTAACCATGTCATTAATTTTCAGATTTTAGAATAAATCAACATTTTACTGTTTTCTGTCTTCTTTTTGATAGGGTCCTCTACTCCATATCTGTCACTTCATGGTTTAGGAAAATGTGGTACAGAAAGATTAAGTGACTAGCTCACTGTCAAAGATCTGGGCAAAGTATTTTGTAGGTGATAGTACCGGACAGACAGAGCTCATTATACCACACTTTCAACTCCACAGTGGTTTCTTGGGCCCAAGTGAGAGTTAGAATCACCTGGGAATTTTCACTCCAGTAAATGTGGTGGAAAACTTTACACACACACTGAAGTGGACAAATACTGTGGCCTTTCCCGTCCTCGCTGCTACTGCCCTGCCCGGCTGCTACAGGCACCAACTTGTGAAGACCCCTGTTTCATCCACACCCCCACTCACTCCCTTCCACCTCCCCAGCTGGTCTGTTTTGCAGGAAATCTCAGGCATATTATTTTATTCATGAATATTTAAGCATATTTATCTTTAAAAATAGAGGACCCCTTTAAAAAACTGTTTAATTTGAATTACTTTCAGCCTTAGAGAACGGTTCAAAGCATAATTCAGAGGATCCCTTATATGCCTCTCATTATTTTGTCTAAAGCGAGCATCTTACAAAGCCTTAGCACAATGACAAAACCAGGACATTCACATTGGTACAATACCATTAACTAAATGGAGATTTTTTAAAAAAAAAAAAAACAGTTTTTCCATTGACAGAGACTCCTTTTTGAAAACACAGCCAGAGTGCCATTATCATACTTAAAATATCACCTTCATTCATGCAGTATAGCTGAGATGCTTTTAAGTGACATGTTGATTTCACTCCAAACCAGTTAGATGGAAACTTTTGAAGGGAGGTGGGTGGGGGAGGGAGAAAGCCAGGCCTTGGTGTTCATTAACACACTCTGGATAATTCTCACAAGTAGCCAGGGTTGAGCACCAGTGCTGTGGAACGTTCATTAAAGACAGTAAACGAAGTTTAAAATTCTGCGTTTGAGGAGCCCTGGAATTCACTTTGAGCCGTCAGTAGTGGCCAGAATTGTTGCCAAGCAGAGACAGTAGGCCCGGTACGAGCAGTGCCTCTTTAGCTCTCTTAGGGCCAAAGAGGTGAGCACAGTTTGCAGGTTTTCATTGGAGACGTGTATCTCTCTTGGTGCAAACTCCTGAAACACACGTGTCTGTGTGCACTCACTTCAAACCCCAGGGTTGAAATTAGTCACTTCCAAAGGAATAAAGCAGAGGATGTCGTTTTGATCAAACACCAGCTCGCTTGTATTATTCCAGATGTTTCCTGGAAGTTGGGTTGCAAGTGTAAGGAAGTAACATAATGCTATATGTGTGGAAAAGTCAAGGAACTTAATAACCGTGGAGAATGTGTATTAGTGGAAGTAGAACCTGGATCAGCCAAGAAGCCCTGAAAGCTGCAATGCTTGGGATCACTTCCGTTTGGCTCAGAGGGAAATGTTTCTGTAACCATTGCTGAATCAGATAGAAGAAAACCAAGAAGTTCGCCGGGCTTTCCTATTGCTAAATTTGGATGATGCTCTTGAATAAAAAGTTGATAGGAATTTGTTTTATCAGAGAGGAGTGAAAGCTAGGGGTGTCTTCCTTCACACTAGAGAGTCTTGTCCATTGACCACTAGTTTCCCAAGTAGCTTCAGGATGACCCTCAGCCAGCCAGCCAGCATGGCCAAGCAGCTATTGTCAACGGACCTAGAGTGAGGGGCTTTAAGGGTGATAGAGAAGCGTAATATGGCCCCTGCTCGCTGAGAGCTTCATCTAGGCGAGGGAACGAAGATACACAGAGCAGTAAGATGAAAGATTGGTGCCATCAATGTGGAGCACTCAGTTGTGGTTCACAACCGAAGGCCTGGGAGAGTTCAAGATTCTAATATTCTGGATTGGGTGAGGCTAAAGTCACGTCTTCTAGAAAAACTGGGATTTGGAAAATGAATGGAGAGAGGAGAGTGTTGCCAGCTATGGGACCAGCTGAGAGTCTCAGAAGACAATTAACTTGGGGCTTCAGAGGGACAGTGGAGAAACTAAACTTGTTCCAGGAAATCTCTCTGGTAAGAAGCAGATGTCAGAACTGGAAGGACCTGAGAGAGCTTCTGGTCCAAGGCCCTCGTTATGCAGATGCAGAAATTGATACTATGGAATTAAAAGTGGATGAAGATCAAATGAGATTTGGGGTTTTTGGTGTTTTTTTTATGGGTAGTATATTAGGCTAGTGGGTTGAGGGTGAAGAGATAGAAGAAAGAGGTGGTGGATAAAGGATACAAGGTGAATTCTGAGAGGGAGGCCCCTGAGGTAGTAAGAGCCCTGGGGGCATTTGTTTTGAAAGAACAGGGGGAACTAGGCAGGTTTTTAAAAAGAGGGCGCCGGACACAGACCAGTCACACCTGAGGAGCCTGTGTATTTTTTCTGAAGGAGAGGGTTTGTTGAGAGTGACTACTGAGTAGTAGCACAGTTAATGAGTCCAGGAGTTATTGCGGGCTCAGCGGAGGTGGAAAGAACTCGGGCCTTGATTTTGTGAGCAGTTCTGTGTGGTGGTTCTAAGTGCGAACTCCAGAGCCTCATTCCCAGGTTCAGACCCTGCCACTGCCTTTAATGAGCTGTGTGACCTCGAGCAAGTTACTTGATTCTTCTTATTTTTAGATTTGGCTGTGCCCAGTTGAGGCATGTCTCTTAGTTGAGACACGTGGTATCTTTAGTTGTGACATGCAAACTCTCAGCTCTGACACGTGCATGAGATCTAGTTCCCCAACCAGGGATGGTTTTCCCCTTGCATTGCAAATGCGGAATCTTGGCCACCGGACCACCAGGGAAGTCCTGCGACTTGATTCTTCTAAGCCTGTTTCCTCTTCTGTTACATGAGGATAAAAATAGTAGTCTGCCTCAGAAAGGTCTGCTGAGGGTTAAATGAGTTACTCTGTGTAAAGTATGGGACCATGTCTGCCATATAATAAACACTGTGGTATTAGCTCTTGTTATTGTTTTGAATAAAAATAATGACTAATAGAAAAAAAAAATAACAACAGAAAATAATGACTGAGAGAGAAAAGCCTAACCTTACTGCTCTGAATTGGCCTGTGTGAACTTTCCTGATACCAGCAGCAGCCTAAATATTGACTCATCTTAAGTACTATCACCAACCTGAGTATCACAAAGAACTACACAGAGGCACGACTCATCATTTTTAACCCAGTCTGCAAGCCCTGCCTGATTTCCTTCATGCCACAGATATGTGCTGTCTGGAGTTTTTGTAGTTAATTTAACTGTTTATTCTGCTCTGTAAAAAGCAAACTGGTGCCTGTGGAGTGTGGACCATGAGAAATGCAAAGCTGGACGTGGCACGTGAGTGGTCCTTGGCCTCTAAGCTGTGAATATCTCGCCTCTGATTCTTCCAGTGACTTCTGTTGGTATCTCATCGTTTCTAGTTAAGGACTCAGGTTGGCAGGCAGACACTTTCAGTTTTAGGTCACATCTTCCACTGAAATCGGGGTTACTGAAAGCTAAGGAAGAAAGGAACGTGCGTCCTCCTAACATAAGGGCTTTCCGCAGGGTCCGGGGACGTGGGGAGGGAGGCCAGTGGCAAAGACCTGGAAGGAAGCCCAAGGAAGACACAGTTGAGACAACCGAGCGGCTCACAGTCACCGACCTGGATCTCGTTTCTGCCCCCGCCCATTGCCGTCAGCGAGGGAATGTGTTCACGATTTAGAAGCCACTAGGTTAACTTTGTTACAGTTTCTGTGTACTTGCTTAAAGGCCTTAAAACTAAATTCATGAGTGATTCTGGTAGCCTCTGTGTGTTTCGTTGTTATCTGTGTTGAAAGCATGCTCCCGTAACATTAATCCAAATGAAGCATTTTCAGATGGACACTTAAGCCGCGTGATTACGTGGGATTATAAAGACACCCTCAAATTTCTCTAATTCAGCCCTTTCATGGCACACTCAAAACTAAGGGTCCCTGAGTTTATTGGGGGTTTGTCCAAGCTTTTTCTCTGAGTTAATAACTAAGACAATAGAAGATGAATCTTTCTGATTTCCCGTCCTCTTTTTTTGCTTTACCTTACTACTTAACATTCCACTTCCACAGAACCTTATCATTGGGTTTTTATTCGTTTTTCGTGCTGTAGGCTCTCAACTAGTGTTGGAAGGAGTGAGCTCCTGTTCTTGGGCAGGGATTTCTTTCAGTCGACAATACTGTAATGCTTGAGACCCAGCTGGAGCCGTTTTCCAAGTATTTGACCTGACTTCCTGTACCATGTTTCCTCCCATGGGGCTGGGGGAGAGGCTGACCAAGGTTAAGTGAGTTTCTCACAGTTTGCACAGAGAATCCGTGTTTAAACTGGTGTTAGCATTCACTCTGAGCCCCTTCAGCAAGAAGCCTGCTTTGTGTGAGCCGCTGGCCAGGTGAGGATGTTACCCTTTGCCTGCCACCTTGAACCAAATGTCCTCCCAACGACAACACTGTTAGATTCCTGTTGCTGCTTTTAAACATACCCTGGCATTGGTCACTGCTTGCTCGACTTCACATTATAAAATGGGTTTGGCAGCATTGGTTAAAGCTGTAAATTTTGACAAGAGCATTGAAATGTTGGGTTTCTTTTTGCTGAAAGGCTGAGGGCGAGGCATTTCTGGAACGTTCCGGGTTTCCTTTCTGTCTGACAAGCTGCCCTGGTGTGAATTTCAGGTTGAGCCCTTGGGACAGAGTTGTGCCCCCTTCTTGTCCTTTGGGCAGCCTTTCTCTCCAGTAAGAAACACAGCTGGTCCCCTGCGTGGCAGGAAATCCAGCTAAGGGATTGGGCACATTCTGGTGTATCTGGCTGTAAGGGACGCCGTACAGCACTTCCTCAGACCTGGCCCCTCACTTCCTCTGTACCAGCGCTGGCCTGCCGAAAGGCAGAAATCCTGGACAAAGGCCCAATCAAGTTTATTATTCGCCTCTTGGAAATGTGGGCCTGTGTGTTTTGGCGAGGCCTGAGCAAAACCTAATTATGAGACGGCTTTGAGATTCCCCTCCATTCAGGCTCTGGATACTGACGTGAAGCATGTGTGAGCAGCAGCCCTGTTTGCCTCCAGGTCAGCTGCCCTAGTCGTGCCCCTGGATAGCCGGCTCGGCCAGCTTTCCTAGTACAGGCCTTACGGGCCAGGCGCAGAGGCCCACTCCATTCTCTTCCCCAGCTCGTTTTCCAGCCTGCGAGGATGGGTGATGTTGGAGGCCCCTCAGCCACCTCTCTTGTGAGGAAAGCCAGAGGAACTGCAGTCTGTAAGCCAGCAGGTGAGCAGTATTCCGGGCACAGGGTAACGGAACTGGAAGTGGGACCAGGGAAAGACAGTCCTGTCCTGTGCCTCTTTCATGAAGAAAAATAAGGAAGTATAACACATTATTGGCCAGAGATGTATAAATAGGTCTTTTGTTACCCAAACATTACTGACTGGAGACTTTCAGTCTTTACTTGCAAAATAAATCACCAGCCACAGACGTTAGCTTCTACAAAAATCTCCCGATCAATAATGTGTTAATACATTTGAATGTAGCTGCGATGCTCAGCACATGCCTGGCACATAGTAGACATTTAATAAATGCTTGTTAAATGAACAAGTTAATATATTCTTCACATGTGTCAATGTCTTTGTCATAGTGACTGATAAGCTTTCTTATTCTGTTACAGAAAATAAAGGTTATGAGAGTTCTGTTAGGTAAATGCCCTGATGGCTCAGTGGGGTAAAGAATCTGCCTGCCAGTGCAGGAGACACGGGAAATGTGAATTCGATCCCTGGGTCAGGAAGATCCCCTGGAGGAGGGAGTGGCAGCCTACTCCAGTATTCTTGCCTGGAAAATCCCATGGAGAGACGAGCGTAGAAGGCTACAGTCCAAAGGGTCACAAAGAGACGGACATGACTGAGCGATTAAGCACACAGCACACGCATTAGGTAAATGTAGGCTAGGCTGCAGCTATAAATAGACTCAAGAATGTGTAATGGCTCAAATGCTGCTGAAGTTTATTTTTTGCTCATATTCAGGGTGGATGTTTCTGATTAGCAGGTGACTCCTCCATTGAGTTAGGAATTCAAGGCTCCTCCCGTTTTATGGCCCTGCCATATCCAAAGGCCACATTGCTGATAGCATTCCAGTTGGCAGGAGGGGAAAACGGCGGAGTAGCACAGATGTGAGGTTCTCCTAGATCAGACCTATAAATGTTGCAGGTCACTTTGGCTGGAACTCAGTCACATGGCCACAGCTAACTCCAGAGGATGCTGGGAAATGTAGTCTGTTGTGTGCCCAGCGTGGTTTGGGGCTACATTTTTAACATCTCATTATCTTGTTTTTTTTTTTAATTTCTTTCTAGTCTTTTTTTTTTTGTAACTTTATTTATTTTTGACTGTGCTAGGTCTTTGTTGCTGTGTGAGCTTTTCTGTAGTTGCAGTGAGCGGGGGCTATTCTTGTTTGCAGGGTGCGGGCTTCTCAGTGCAGTGGCTTCTCTTGTTCCAGATCACAGGCTCTAGAGTGCTCGGGCTTGAGTAGCTACAGTTCCTGGGCTCTGGAGTACAGGCTTAATAGTTGTGGTGCATGGGCTTAGTTGCTCTGTGGCATGTGGGATCTTCCCAGACCGGGGATTGAACCCGTGTCTCCTGCATTGGCAGGTGGATTCTTTACCACTGAGCTACCAGGGAAGCCCCTCTGTGCCATCTTTGAACTTATAATTCTAAAATGCATCTTCATTCTAACTTTGAGATTCACAGGGGTTGGTGCAAGGCCCCAAGGTTACAAGTAAATTTCACTTGATTAGGTCCTCCTGTCAGTGAAAATCAAGTGATATTAAGCAAACAGTTAGATCATTAAGTGGAAAAAATTAATACACATTATGTAGTTAATAGGATTTCAGATATGTTAAATCTCTTTTTTAAAAAGATTAGAGGGAAATATGACAGTTAGCCATGGTTGCTAACTTTAGTGATGAGATGACCAGTATTTGCTTTTAGCCTGGTTCATTTTGTTTTCCTTTTTAATGAATCTCTATTTTGAACGCACATTTTTCCCCCGCAACTTGGAGTAATTCTCTTCTCTTTTTCTTGTTTATATGAGCCTTATTAGGGTTCTGTCTCCTTGGCTGCTGCTTTTTCACTCACTGAGATAAGAATATGCTTTTCAGAATGTTCTATGCATGTACCTCTACATGTTTGCTTCGTTTCTGAACTCATTCAGCTCTGGGCCAGGCTCTGCTCCAGGTGGTAAGGATGCAACGCTGAACAAAAGAGACAGACTCCCTTCCTCATAGACCTTAACGTTCCATTGAGGAAACAGATAATAAACAAGATGAAAAAAGTAGTTTTACATATCACATGTAAGAAAAATGCCAAGAATCAAAATAGAAAGCAAGAAAAAGGATTGGAAATGTCAGTGGGGTGTAAATTTTAGGTAGGGTAGGCCCAGAAGGTCTTATTAGAAAAGAACCATTGATATAGTGACCTCTTGGCTAGTACAGAGCAAGCCAGGAGGGCTCTTCCTCACAACTGTCTACACCTAAAAGTTATCAAAAGTGTTCCGACCAATGACAATCACAGTACCTACTCATTTGCTGTCTCTATTGTTTCTTGGGAGGACACTTCCAGAGCCAAATTCCTTTTAAAACATCTCTCATTCTTTCAGGTCTCAAGGATTCCCAAAGGTTTTCTTGAGGAAGTGTCCCTAGAGCTTGAGACAGCAGTGAACGTTTCTCTGCTCTTGTTGACAGACTGTATTCTGGTATTGTGAGATTTTTATATTTTTTTAATTTATTTTTTAAAATGCTCCATCATTTTATTTTCTTTTGGCCTCACCCTGTAGCACATGGGATCTTAGTTCCCTGACCAGGGATCGAACCCATGTGCCCTGTAGTGGGAGCGCAGAGTCTTATCCACCGGACCACCAGGGTAATCCCGGTATCATGAGACTGTAGATGCCATCCTGGCCTCGCTCCCCAGGGCTCATTCTGCACATGAGTAGAGAGCTTGACATGTGTCCAGGGACGTATCCAACCATTGCTAGAGCTGGTCTTGCAGAAAATTAAGGCGACAGCCAACTTGCATTCCAGAGCAAATGGGGCAGTGAAGGTGCAAGCTTTCTGCAGGAATCTAAGGAGCTGTGTAAATGAAAGGATTCTTTTAGTGAGTAAAAGTCATTTCTTTAAAATGCAATAAGACCACCAATGGAGTTCTTATAGGATGTTACTGTAGAAGAATGAGCGTTAGTGGCACAATTAAAATAGCGTTTAGTAGGGATTTATTCCCGCATCGCAGCACAAAGTGAAAGTGAAAGTCGTTTAGTCGTGTCCGACTCTTTGCAGCCCCATGACTATACAGTCTGTGGAATTCTCTAGGCCAGAATACTGGATTATATAGCCTTCCCCTTCTCCAGGGGATCTTCCCAACCCAGGGAACAAACCCAGGTCTCCTGCATTGCAGATGGATTCTTTACCAACTGAGCTATCAGGGAAGCATCCTAGTACACCTCAACTGTTTTCTTTTTTTTTAATTTTTTATCAAAATATAGTTGATAACAATGTTGTAGTAATTTCAAGTGTACAGCAAAGTGATTCAGTTATACATACATATATATTCTTTTTCTGATTTTTTTCCCTAATAGGTTATTACAAAATATTGAGTATAGTCCCCAGTGCTATACAGTATCTGTTTTATATATTGTAGTGTGTATATTTAATCTTTCTTTGTCTGACTTCACTTAGTTTGGTAACCTCTAGGTCCATCTATGTTGCTGCAAATGTCATTATTTCAGTCTTTCATCAGCCATTTTCTCTTTCACCCTTGCTGAGACCAAGACTCCCTGCACCACATACCTGCCTTTCCGTCTTGTAGTAGTCACACTTGTGTGCCACAGAATCCACTCACTTCGGGTGTTCCTCTGGTCTCCATTCTCACTCCATGCCCTCTGTGTGCTCCCTTCTGCTGGACTCTGCTCCCATCTCTGCCCGGTGCATCTCCATCCCCCTCCGGATATGCCAACAGCCTGTCTAAAAACACTCCTGCTCTGCCCGGACAAGGGGTCTCTGCCTCATTTCTCCCCTCGTGCCGAGGAAGTGTTCCCTGCATGAGTCTGTGTAGGGGAGTTGAGGTGTCAATGACATGGGCCTCTGGACTCTGTGCCAGGCGCTCGCATGTCAGGAGAGGTCACCTGGCACAGTGATTAAGAGCACAGACTCGGGTATCACTTGAGGTCAACCAGATGATTATGTTACTATAAACTTTATCATCAGCATCATCACTGTCTCATCTTGGGTATCTCTGGTTCTTTCTCCAAGCATAGCATAGAGGATGTTAGGTGTAAAATATTTACCTGCACACTGCCTCCAAAGTCTGTTCTCTAAGTCAGAGAAAGGGTTATATTCATGTCCAATTTGCATAAGTGAGGGGATTATAGAGCACATTATTAACCCAGTTTTACACTGGTTGGTTGCCTTAGCTCAGGTTTTTTTTTTTTTTTTAATTTTATTTTATTTTTAAACTTTACACAATTGTATTAGTTTTGCCAAATTTAGCTCAGGTTTTAAAATAGTGAATGTGTTGCTTAGGTCATACAAACTTACTTTTATTTCCCTATAATCTTGGACACTGGGAAGGAGAGTCCAGGTTATACTGTGTGCCTGCCAGATTTTCTTCACATCCACCCACTTCCATCTATTAGCAGGGCTCCTTCAGCTCTTCTCCTAATGTGGGAGTAAGAGTCGTAATAATAAGACCACTGTAATTTCTTTTACGTGTTTACCCTGTGCCAGGTCTAGAGCAGGCATTTGATGTACCTTGTCATAGACTTCTGACAGATACGAACCAGGGTTCAGAGACCTGAAAGGCAAACCATTTAAGGGCATGTGGTTGTTAAATGGTGGAGCCGGACACTCAAATCCAAATCTGAAACCCACATGGAAGACTCCAAAGCCTTTGCTTTTTCTACTATCTTTTTCTGTTTCTTTCTTTTTTTTTTTTTAAGATTTTTTTTATATGGACTATTTTTAAAGTCTTTATTTGTTACACTATTGCTTCGGTCTTATATTGTGGTTTTTTGACCACTAGGCAAGTGGAACCTTAACTCCCCGACCAGGGATTGAACCCACACCCTCTGCATTGGAAAATGAAGTCTTGACTACTGGACCACCAGGGAAGTCCCTCTCTTTACTTCTTTATCCAAAGGCTTTTTACTCCCCAACTCCTCTCCTTAATCACACTTAATGCTCTCTTTCCCTGATCCCATATTCCTTTCTAGTATTCTTTCCATGGTTTCATAGCACCCTTTTTTATTTCAAAGACAGTCCTTATGGGATGCAGCCACACTTAAGAAAATAACCCTGAAGACCCCACGTATCCATCGCGAAGATGCCAGCTCTGCCAATTTAAGGCTAACTTTTCCATGCTCCTGATCAGTCATTTTTTTGAGAAAGGGGTTTTTACCAATATCTCAGAGGACTGTGGCAGAAATGAAGGTGGACAGAGGGACGCCATTGGGGAAGCTGGACAGTGGTTTCATGCTGCCCCTCTCCCACTCAGGAGGGCTACAGAAAGTGGGGCTTTAATGAGAGAGAAAGCAGAACAGGGACTTCCCAGGGAGGCAGAAGATCCTCTGAAACTGTGGTCCCCAACCTTTTTGGCATCAGGGACTGCTTTTGTGGAAGACAGTTTTTCCATGGACCAGGGGGGCAGGGGAGAGCGAGATGGTTTCAGATTGATTCAAGTTCATTATGTTTATTATGCCACTGCTGATCTGATAGGAGGTGGAGCCCAGGCAGTAACGTGAGTGATAGGGAGCGGCTGTTAATACGGGTGAAGCTTTGCTGGCTTGCCTGCCTGCCCACTGCTCATCTCCTGCTGTGAGGCCCTATTTCTAACAGGCCGTGGACCAATACCGTTCTGGGGCTCGGGGGTTGGGGACCCCTGTTCTAGGATGTTTATGGCCCTGAACTTTTGTAGAGTCCAGGGAGAGTCTCCCAGTGAGGAGGGAGGAGTGGAGTCTCTGCCCTTGAGCTTTGATTTTGACCCTGATGTGTTTCTCTTCCTTTTTGGCTGCCTTTCAGTGTCACTTTCTAGCCCATTTCCAGGGCAGGGCAGCCAATTGCGGGGTGATCCGCCTGACATTGATGTATTGAGCTTTGAGACCCACTTAAAGGTTTTGAGGTTTCTTCCCTCCCATCCTGCCTGGACATAACACCTCCAAGGGTAAGAAGGCACATGGGAAGTTGGGCAAGTCATAAAATCATTACTGGGGCAAAGTGATGCAATTATTCCTGAGATTCCTCTTTTCATTCTCTTAAAGACCCAAATAGAATGGGTTCCTTTGCTGAGACACTTAGATACATTGTTTGAACAAAGGAAGCAGGGTCACTGTGAAATGTCCATTATGTGGTAATCGATGCCATTCAGCCTGTGGTGTAATTAATGGAAACACTGGCGACCATCTGCCCATTGTTTGTCGCTTGCACAACAGGAAATGGTGACTACTCAGGAGCAGGAGGAGGCTTCTGTGATTCCAGAAGGACACAGATGCGCACCACTGTGAGTGAGACCCTCCTAGCTGCAGGTTGAGGCCACCTGAGCATGTTCCTGTTCCTAATGGACGTGGAGACGCTTGACTGATTGGACCCTGTCATTTGATTTTGACATCAGTTCACAATAGGCTTTTCTTTTCCTTTTGGCCGGAAATGGTGTCTTGAGAAACTTTCATTTATTTATATATATGTATTTCTTTATTATGGAAGTATAGACCAAGCACGCACATCATCATAGTTGGTTTGCGGTCTTGTGTCTGCTCTGCAGCAGTGATTCAGTTATACACATACACTCTTTTTCTGTATTCTTTTCCATCATGGTTTATGCCAGGATATTAAATATAGCCCCCAGTGCTATACGGTAGCACCATGTTGCTTATCCGTCCTGTATGTACTAGTTTGCATATGCTAACCCCAAACTCAAGCAAGAGAGTTCCAGAAAAACATCTATTTTTGCTTTATTGACTATGCCAAAGCCTTTGACTGTGTGGATCACAATAAACTGTGGAAAATTCTGAAAGAGATGGGAATACCAGACCACCTGACCTGCCTCTTGAGAAATTTGTATGCAGATCAGGAAGGAACAGTTAGAACTAGACATGGAACAACAGACTGGTTCCAGATAGGAAAAGGAGTACGTCAAGGCTGTATATTGTCACCCTGCTTATTTAACTTCTATGCAGAGTACATCATGAGAAACGCTGGACTGGAAGAAACACAAGCTGGAATCAAGATTGCCGGGAGAAATATCAATAACCTCAGATATGCAGATGACACCACCCTTAGGGCAGAAAGTGAAGAGGAACTCAAAAGCCTCTTTAAGAAAGTGAAAGTGGAGAGTGAAAAAGTTGGCTTAAAGCTCAACATTCAGAAAACGAAGATCATGGCATCCGGTCCCACCACTTCATGGGAAATAGATGGGGAAACAGTGGAAACAGTGTCAGACTTTAATTTTGGGGGCTCCAAAATCACTGCAGATGGTGACTGCAGCTATGAAATTAAAAGACGCTTACTCCTTGGAAGGAAAGTTATGAGCAACCTAGATAGCATATTCAAAAGCAGAGACATTACTTTGCCAACAAAGGTCCGTCTAGTCAAGGCTATGATTTTTCCTGTGGTCATGTATGGATGTGAGAGTTGGACTGTGAAGAAGGCTGAGCACCGAAGAATTGATGCTTTTGAACTGTGGTGTTGGAGAAGACTCCTGAGAGTCCCTTGGACTGCAAGGAGATCCAACCAGTCCATTCTGAAGGAGATGAGCCCTGGGATTTCTTTGGAAGGAATGATGCTAAAGCTGAAATTCCAGTACTTTGGCCACCTCATGCGAAGAGTTGACTTATTGGAAAAGACTCTGATGCTGGGAGGGATTGGGGGCAGGAGGAGAAGGGGACGACAGAGGATGAGATGGCTGGATGGTATCACTGACTGGATGGCCGTGAGTCTGAGTGAACTCCAGGAGTTGGTGATGGACAGGGAGGCCTGGCGTGCTGTGATTCATGGGGTCGCAAAGAGTCGGACACGACTGAGCGACTGAACTGAACTGAACTGAACTGAACCCCAAACTCACAGTCCATCCCTCCCCTTCCCCTCCTGGCCACCGAAGTCCGTCCTCTGTGTCTGTGAATCTGGAAAACTCCTGTTTTAGGTCACGGTTGTGACACACACTGACAGTCCGTTTGACCAGGTGGAGCTCGCTGTGGAAAAGCTGGTGGTAGTGTGGTGGGGCGGCCCTTCGATCAGATCTGGAGTCCGGCCCTGGTGCCGGCAGTCCGTGCCGTGTGGGCTGACTCTCTCCGGCATGGCCTCCTTCTGTAAAGTGAGGAGGGGTGGGACGAGATGATCTCTGAGGCCCCCTGCTGTGCTAAACCTCCATGTTCTGAGCCCCCTCAGTGAAGTCAAGGATTGTGAAATGCTTGTATAAGTGAAATGTCAGAGTACAAAATGTATAAGCAGACTTTGCCAGAGAAAATGTCACTCAAGTTTATCTGCTAATAAATAGTGTATTCCCTTTGGTCTCCTCTTGGTTTTTGTTTTGTGAATGTTCGTGTTAGGCCTGGCAGCTTGTTCTCCTTGTTATTAAAAAAAGAAATGGTGGTGCTTAAATTAGGAACAAAAGTGTCTTTTCACTCTACTGGAAAACTGTGAAAATTGCCATATTAATGCATCTGTCAAGGGTATCAAGAAGGTCCCGAACACGTGGCCCAACATGGTATATATTTCATTGAAGTGAATCATTTGAATTAATGGGCTCTGAAGAAAAGCTAGGGGGAGATTAGGCTAAAAAACATAGGTTTGAATTCTGACTTCACTGCTAGGATGAGCTGTGTGACCCTGGATACATTTTATGATCTCTAACCCCTGATTCTGCAGCCCTAGTAGAAGAGTATTTTCCCTATAGGCCTCTTGTGAGAAATAAAGATAATGTATCTGTGGTATATAATACAGTGCCTGACATTTAATTGGTACTCACCCAGGTGGCGCTAGTGGTAGAGAACCCACCTGCCACTTCAGAAGACTTAAGAGACGTCAGTTAGATCCCTGTGTCTGGAAGATCCCCTGGAGGAGGGCATGGCAACCCATTCCAGTATTCTTGCGTGGACAGAGGAGCCTAGGGGGCTACAGTCCATGGGGTTACAAAGAGTCGGACACAACTGAAGCAACAGAGCGTGAGTCCACAGTGGTAGTAGTTGTAAGTGTTAAACATTATTTTATTTTAAAAAATACTTTTATTTATTTGGCGGCATCAGGTCTTAGTTGCATCATGCAGGATCTTTTGTTGCAGTGCGTGGATTCTCTAGTTGTGCTGCTCAGACTCTGTAGTTGTGTGTGGGCTTAGCTGCTCTGCAGCATGGAATCTTAGTTCCCCAACCAGGGATCGAACCCATGTTCCCTGCACTTGCAAGGTGGATTCTTCAACACTGGACCACCAGGGAAGTCCATGTTATTATGTGATTTTATTACATTCATTAAAATATCTAGGGAATTACTAAATTATATATTGTGTTCTACATTCCTAGTTATCCTAATATGATGTACAAGATTACTGAAAGAAACAGTCCAGCTAGTATGGATTTCAGTTCCTGTTTTCGGTAGACCTTGTAGACTGAGATTTGCCAGGGAAGGATTTCCCTGCTTGTCTGACTTACAGATCAAAGGTGTGATGTGAGAATAAGTGGCAAGAGTTTACTCTTATCTGTAAGAGTCACCATAAACAATTGCCTTTGGAAATAGTCACATCAGAACATCCAGTGTGTGGTAATTGATGTCACCGAGCCTATGGCGTAATTGATGAAAACATCTGCCTGTCATCTGTCTGTTGTGCAAGAGGGTGGCACCCCAGAGAAGATTCCCACAGAGAGCTCCTGGTCCTTTTTGGGGATGGTTGTCTGGAGAAGGGTCAGAAAGCCAGAAACCATAGAGTTGACTCGGAAGAGTTTTTGTTGCAACCTAGGAAACCCTCACTTTTATAATCTGTCTGAATCCCCATGAGAATGGATGGATGATGGTGGGCTAGAATGGGCCAAACTTTGGTTGACAGCAAGGGGCAGTCCATTTTCTGAAGTGGAGACAGCTGATCATATGGGTCACAGGCAAAATCAGGAGGTAGCAGATGTGTGAAAGCTCAAGCAATGAAGCCACAGCGTCAGGTTCTTAGAGCTGAAGAAAGACCTCCAGAAGATGCTTCCAGTCAGAGTGACGTTAGGAAGGTGGACATGACGGGGTCAGTGCAGGGACAAGTCAGGAATGCGACTTCCCTGGTGGCTTGGTGGTTAGAGACTCGGCACGGCCACTGCAGGGGATGTGGGTCCCACCCCTCGTTGGGGAACTGAGATCCTGCATGCCATGTGGCATGGCTAAAAAATAAATAAAACAAAAAAATTTTTAAAAAAGAACAAATCCTAAAGGAAATCAGTGCTGAGTATTCATTGGAAGGACTGATGTTGAAGCTGAAACTCCAATACTTTGGCCACCTGATGCGAAGAGCTGACTCATTGGAAAAGACCCTGATGCTGGGAAAGATTGAGGGCAGGAGGAGAAGGGGACGACAGAAGATGAGACGGTTGGATGGCATCACCGACTCAATGGACATGGGTTTGGGTGGACTCCGGGAGCTGGTGATGGACAGGGAGGCCTGGCGTGCTGCAGTTCATGGGGTCGCAAAGAGTCAGACACGACTGAGCGACTGAACTGAAGGAAGGTTCCAGTCAATGATGAAGAGCTTGAGTTTGAGGTACCTCTCATTGTTTTCTAGGATACACTTCAGTGGTTTTGGTGTATTCACAAACTTGTGCAGCCAGTATCACTATCTAATTCCAGAACATTTCATCACCCCCCAAAATAAGTGCTGTATAAATTAGCCATCACTCCCCATGCCCCATTCTCCCACCCCTGGCAACCACTAATCTCCTTTCTGTCTCTCTGAGTCACCTTTTCTGGGCATTTCACATACAGGGAATCATATGGTGTGGCCTGTTGTGTCTGGCTTTTTCACTTAATATAGTGTTTTCAGAGTTCATCCATGGTGTGGCTTATATCAGTATCGCTTCCCTTTTTATGACTAAGCACTATTCTGTTGTATAGATATATCACAATTCGGTTTATCCATTTCCCAGTTGATGGGCATTTGTGTTGTTACTGCTTTGTGACTATTATGAAATAATGTTGTCATGAACATTTGCTTGCAGGTTTTTCTGTGAATAGCTGTTTCAATTCTCTTGAGCGTGTGTGTGTGTGTGTGTGTGTATCAAAGAGTAAAATTGCTGGGTCGTGTGGTATTTAATGGTCACCCTGTGTTTAATTCTTGGAGAAACTAAAGTGTGCCGTAGCATTCACGTTCCCACCAGCTGTGCATGAGGATTCCAGTTTCTCCACGTCCTCACCAGCACTTACTGCCTAGCTTTTTATTTCAGCCATCCTAGTGAGTGTCACGTTGTAGCTGTTTGTGGTTTTGATCTTCGTTTTCCTAGTGACTGAAGATGTTGAGCACCTTTCTGTGTGCCCACTGGACAGAATTTCAAGCTGTATGTTTGCAGCCCCAGATTTTGCCCTTGGGACAGTACTAATTTACTTGGTTATGTCAGCTGCTCTCTAATCACAGTCAGTAGTTCTGAGATTCAGAATGGGAGAAAGAGTGAAGCTTTTTATAAAGCACTGAAGCAGTTTCTTTTTAATGTGATCATATAATTGGGGAATTTCTTAGTTTTATGATAGTACTTATGAAAAACAGATCTCCAAACAGATTTGGCCATCCGATGGTATTTCTTATAATAATATAACTTTGCATTTTTATAGTTCTGGTCTCTTTTTAGGTCATTTTCAATATATCGTCTCATTTGTAATCTTTATAACACTACTGTAAAATAATAGGTGGATGATGGACGGGTATTACTATTCCCATTTTTAAGAAGTAGAAACTCAGGCTCACACAGATAGTAGGATTTAAATTCAAGCCTTCTGACTTCTATCTTTCTATGGTAGCGAATTATTAGCCAAGTCAAGGACTGGGGGTGAGCCTGCATTGCTAAAAATCAGTGATATGCCCATCTCCAAAAAGACATTAGAGGCTTGGCCACATCCCTATAGATTGTTACAGACCTGAGAATTCATTATTTGGATATATGTAAACTAGAATGAATTCTCAGTTTTCCATTTAACCCCTCTAGCTAGAAACAAAAATTATAATAAAAGAGCAGAGTTGTGTACCCCTGTGTATTCATTACACTTGGGAGCGCTGAAGGATATCTATACAAAGGAACAAAGCTGGGACTGGATTTGAAATGTGAGGAGAGGGCAGAAAACCCTTGGCTCGCTGGCCTCAGCCCATCGTGGCTTCCAGCTCCCAACCTCCATATTCCTAAATTGACCAACTTGGGAAACCAGAATTTAAAGGCAGAATGAATACAGAGAAAGTGGACTATTTGAGACCAAATAAAAGTTGACCTTAAAGCTTAAGTTAACTGAGACATCATATTAAAAGCTGAACATTACTTTTAAAGGATGGAAAAAATGAGTGACTTTTTAAAATAGAGTCTCAAGTTCTTGAGCAATCTTTTTTAAAAAATATTTATTGAGGCTGCGTTGGGTCTTGGTTGCATCGTGTGCGATCGTGTGCCAGGGGCGCACAGGCTCACTGGCTGCCGTGTGTGGGCTTTCTTGCTCCGAGGCATGTGGGATCTTAGTTCCCCGACCAGGGATCAAACCTGTGTCTCCTGCATTGCAAGGCAGATTCCTAACCACAGGACCACCAGGTGAGTCCCAAGTCCTTAAGCAGTCTTTTTTTAACAGTTTTTTGTTTTTTTTTAAAAAGACTTAAGTAACTTAAGAAGAGGAGGAAAAGCAATAATCTGTTGATTGTATAGAGTTGAATTTTGTTAACTGTGAAACATGGTTTGTCTAATCATTTTCTTTTGATCTGTGAAAAAGTTAAATTTTCTTTTTACCATCTTGAACCTATCTACAGCTTAGGGTTTTAGAATTTAGAAGATGTACACTCTTCTTTCTGAAGCTCTTGCTGTTGTCATGCATCTTTTTTCTAACTTAGAGCTGTTTACTCTTGAAGTATGTATCACTACTTTGACAAGGTTATCTTTACTTTGAAAGGGAAGTTCCATGAAGCATTTAGACATCTTCCATGGGATGACCTACCTTTCCCAAACTAGCATCAAAGCTTATTCTATCAGGAAATTTTAAAAAATAATTTTTGAAGCAGTGTACTCTTGCTAGAGAGGATATCGTCTATTGAAGCTCTTCTGCTTGCTTTCAAAATATTTTTTGAAAAATGTATATATACATGCAAGTATATGTATATATTTTTATTTTACCATGTTGGTAGCACCAAACAGTGGTAATAGTAACTCATTCTCATGGCTGAACATATAAATCAAAAACATACGGAAGGACTTGTAGGTAAATAATGATTTCAGTTATTACATAGTGTGAAATGTTTCTGTAAGGGAACTTGGGGGTAAGTAATGTGACTGTGTTGTAAGATTTTCAGTAGCAGAAGCTCAGAACAAAAATAAAACTTACCAGCAAAAAATGCAATGGTAGATTGTCCTCTGAATGAGTGTGTAAGCCTTGAAGATAGTGTAATAGTGATGAGGCATAAAAGTTGCTCACCCGCCTTTAAAATTCCTTTTTTTAATGTTTTTCTTTCTTTATGTATTTGGCTGTACTGGGTCTTAGTTGCAGCCTGAGAACTCTTAGTTGCAGCATGTGGGATCAGTTCCCTGATGAGGAATCAAACTCAGGCCTCCTGCATTGGGAGCACAGAGTCTCAGCCACTGCACCACTGGGCCTTTATACAACAGAGATACATGCGCCTATGTGGATATCTTCAAAGGTCATCATTTTCTCTGCCCGTATTTACTTAATCTTGCTTTTCCATTTCTCATGAGAAAGAGGTTTCTAGACATAGTTTCTCTTTCAGTTCTCATGTTTTTGGTATTGTGTTTATCTGGGGCTCTTCTGTGTGTTTTGTGCGTGTTATCTCATTATTCCTCACATTAATCACATGAGGTAAGTCCTAACATTATGCCTAGTTTAAGGGTGAAGAAACTGAAGGTCGAAGAGGTTAAGTAATTGGTTCAAGGTCACAAAGATGATCAGTCATATGCACAACCGAGATTTTGACCCAGTTTTGTCTGACAGCACCGTCTTCAGCTGCAAGCTATATACAGTCAGCCGTAAAGCTAGAATGGTGACGTGCTCACAGGAACCCTTTATTTTGTTGTTTCTACTGAAGCCCCTGCCCCACTTCTGAGAGACGCCCACCGCTCTCAGAGTGACTTGTGAGTCACGCAGCTCCAGCTCAGAAATGCCTCAGATGTCTGAGCAGGTCATTTTGCAGGGTCTGGATGGTCAGTTCACACCTTAGGTGAAAGCTCTGGCAAAACCTTAGGAGGTCAGCTATTGAGGGTTTAAGCCAATGGGTCTGAAAACCACCGAGTGCTTTTCTGCCACCCCAGCTCAGCAAGGACGGGAGCATCTGTGAAACAGGTCCCTCCCGGGTGAAGTGCTCAGCCCTGTGGACACTGGTGTCATGAGTAGCCACTTCTCATCTGGGAGCAGTAGCTATCTAGAGACATAGATAGCATAGATAGGGGTGGCATCCAGAGTCATCTTGATCATGGACAAAAGGCCTGCAGTGTCTTCACAGTGATATGGCCATTGACCACAATGTCTTCTTTCCACACTGTCGGGGCTTCCCCCTGGGAGTTCTGTGGAAAATGCCATCTGGTTAATATCTAGCTTCTCTTTTTCCTGATCTGTAGTCCACCTTACTTAGCAGTGCCCATGGATTCCGTCTTCAGGCAAGTTTTACTTTTTTACCCAAGAGATCCAGATTCTACTTCAAGCTCAGCTCCGGCAAGCTCACCTACTTCGAGCTTTCCCTGGGCTCCCAGACATTTCCAGGGGCTCCCCTCCTTTCCTTCATAATAAATTCAGTTGACATTCAGCTGATCAGTTGGAGGCTTACTTTCCTGGAAGGGATCTTGATTCTCCTTTTTAGGGCTTCCCTGATGGCTCAGCGGTTAAAGGATCTGCCTGCAATGTAGGAGACTCAGGAGATGTGGGTTCGATTCCTGGGTCGGGAAAATCCCCTGGAGAAGGAAATGGCCACCCATTCCAGTATTCGTGCTTGAACAATCCCATGGACAGAGGAGCCTGGTGGGCTACAGTCCAAAGGGTCTCAAAGAGTTGGATACAACTAAGTGATTAAGCATGCATGCAAAAAGATCTTAAAAGCAGATTTTCTTTAGAAATTCAATGAATGTTTTAATGAGACAAAGGCCCAGGTCAGTTCTCCTGGGAAAAAAAAAAACTTGGATTTTTTTTTTTCTTAATATTGAGTTGTAAGTGGTCTCTACATATTCTGAATATATGTGTGTGTGTGTGTATATACACACACACACACACATATATATATAATAGTCTGTGTCTGTGTCTTGCCTTATCATTTTCTTAATGATATCTTTTGAAGAGAAATTTTAAAATTTAAAATTTCGATGATTTTAAAATTCTTTTAAATTTTAAAATTTAAAACTTCAATGATCAGTTTAACCATTTTTTTTTTTTTATAGTTAATGTTTTTCAGACCTAAGAAATCTTTGCTTCTATAGGATAGCAAAGGTTTTTCTCCTGTGTTTTCTTCTAAAAGTTTTATAGTTTTAGATTCTGTGTTTAGGTCTGTGATTCATTTCATGCTAATCTTTGTGAAGGGAGTGAGATGTGGGGGTTCAGGTTTTTTTTTTTTCTGTATAGATATCTAGTTGTTCTATAAATTATTGAAAAACTTTCTTTAATATATTACCTTGGAAACTTTGGTTTAAAAAAAAAGTCAACTGACCACATATGTTTAGATCTATTTCTGTACTCGTTTCAGTTACACTGGTCTATATATGCCTGTCTCCATGCCACTACCACACTGTTCTGATTACTGTAGGTTTATATTAGGTCTTGAAACAAGTACTATAAGTCTTTCAAACTTTGTTCTTTTGTGCCTTTCTTTTTTTTTTTTTTTGCCACACCTTGCACAGCTTGTGGAATCTCAGTCCCCCAACCAGGGATTGAATCTGAGCCACTGCAGTGAAAGCCTGAAATCCTAACCACAGTACATCAGGGAGCTTCCCAAACTTGGTTCTTTTTCATACTTCGTTTGACCATTCTATTTAGTTACAATCAGCCAATCAAATCCCTACCTGCCCCCCCCCCCAAAAAAAGGCCATCTAGAATTTTGATTTAGATTGAAAATGAATCTATAAATCGATTTGGTAAAAATTGACATCTTGATATTTAATCTTCCATGAACATGGTATATACCTCTCCGTTTTTTGAGATCTCCTTTAATTTTTCACAGCAGGGTTTTGTAATATCAGTGTTCAGGTCTTATACGTATTTTTTTTTTTTTGACACTTTCTCTAAGTTGATGTTCATGCAGTTGTTAAGTTTTATATATATTTTTTCATTCCATTGTTGGGTTGTTCACTGCGAATATGTAGAAATGCAATTGATTTTTGTATATTAACTGTGTGTCTTGCAACCCTGCTAAGTTCACTTGTTGGTTTTATTAGGTTTTGGGTCTAAGTTTCCATAGGATTTTCTAGGCCCACTATCATGTCATCTGTAGATTAAGACCATTTTATTTGTTCCTCTCTAGTGCCTGTGCCTTTTATGTCCTTTGGTTGTCTTATTGCACTGTCTAGGATCTCTAGTATAATGCTGAAGAGAAGTGGGGAGAGTGGGAAAGAATCCTTGCCTTATTCCTGCTCTTAGGGAGAAAACTGTTGTCTACCACTAACTACGATGTTAAGTGTTGGTTTTTCATAGACACCTTTGTCAGATTGAGGGAGTTTCCTTCTGTTCCTAATTAGCTGAAATGTTTTATAATTTAATTTGTCAGGTGCTTTTTCTGCATTGATTTGAAATGATTGTGATTTTTAATCTTTATTATATCAAAATGACTAGGAAGGAAGGACTGAGGGAGCATGTGCGCTTTGAGACAGAAACTTGAGTCTTGGTGGTGTGATTGTTTCTTCCCTGGTCAGGGAACAGCAGCAGGCAGAGAGGGAGTGGATGTGGGCCTGTGCAGAGGAAGGGTACGGGCATCTGACACTCTGGTGGTACGCTCTCCCTGTTTTTATCCAGATGATCGGTTCCAAAGAACCCCATCAAGGGAGGAAAACAGATCCCAGAAGGGGAGCCCAGAACCCCAAATTTGTTTGACTGGAGGGAGGGTGCATGAAGCAGTCCTCTATTTACCTCTCATGGTGTTGACTTGACTTGGTTGACATTTGTGGTTCTGGCAGAGAGTGCCACTCCCTCCCGGCAGCTCATGTAGATTGACTGTGCTCCGCAGCAAGGACAGAGGACCAAGTGAATTGTAAAACTCCTCAGTGCTAGGCTGAGCCCTGAGCTGGGGTGGTGGTGGTGTTCAGTCCCTAAGTCATGTCCGACTCCTTGTGACCCCATGGACTGCAGCCCGCCAGGTTCCCCTGTCCTTCACTATCTCCCACGCATAGGTGTGTGTCTGCTAAGTCGCTTCAGTTATGTCTGACTCCCTGCAACCCTGTGGACTGTAGCCCGCCAGGATCCTCTGTGCACGGGATTCTCCAGGCAAGAATACTGCAGTGTGTTGCCATGTCCTCCTCCAGGGGATCTTTCCGACCCAGGGATCAAACCCATGTTTCTTATGTCTTCTGCATTAGCAGGCGGTTCTTTACCACTACGCCATCTGGGAAGCCACCACTCTATCTCCCAGGGTTTGCTCAAATTATGTCCATTGAGTTGGTGATGCTATCCAATCATCTCATCCTCTGCCACCCGCTTCACCTTTTGCCTTCAGTCTTTCCCAGCATCAGGGTCTTTTCCAATGTGTCAGCTCTTCACAGCAGGTGGCCAAAGTATTGGAGCTGGTATGTTAGCACACCTCATTTCATTTTGTCCTCCCAACAACCCTACAAATCTGCCATCAGTCCCCTGATTTTTGCAGATGAGAAACCTGAGACAGAAAGGATGAGTATTAGCAACTCAAGTGGCAATTGTCGTCGTTCAGTCGCTCAGTCATGTCTCACTCTTTGCTACCCCATGGACTGAAGCATGCCAGACTTTTCTGTCCTTCACCGTCTCTCGGAGCTTGCTCAAACTCATGTCCATTGAGTCGGTGATGCCATCCAACCATCTTGTCCTCTGTTATCCCCTTCTCCTCATGCTTTCAGTCTTTGCCAGCATCAGGGTCTTTTCTAATGAGTTGGCTCTTCGCATCAGGTGGCCAAAATATTGGAGCTTCAGCTTCAGCATCAGTCCTTCCAATGAATATTCAGGACTGATCTCCTTTAGAATGGACTGGTTGGATCTCCCTGCAGTCCAAGGGCCTCTCAAGAGTCTTCTCCAGTACCACAGTTCAAAAGCATCAATCTGAGGTGCTCAGCCTTCTTCGTGGTCCAAGTCTCACATCCATACATGACCACTGGAAAAACCACAGCTTTGACGAGAGGACCTTTGTCAGCAAACTAATGTCTCTTTTTTAATACGCTGTCTAGGTTTGTCATAGCTTTTCTTTCAAGGAGCAAGCATCTTTTAATTGGCTGCAATCACCATCTGCAGTGATTTTGGAGCCCAAGAAAATAAAATCTGTCACGTTTCCATTGTTTTCCCATCTATTTGCCATAAAGTGATGGGACCAGATGCCATGATCTTTGTTTTTTGAATGTTGAGTTTTAAGCCAACTTTTTCACTCTCCTCTTTCACCCTCATTAAGAGGCTCTTTAGTTCCTCTTCGCTTTCTGCCATAAGGGTGGTATCATCTGGATATCTGAGGTTATTGATATTTTTCCCAGCAATCTTGATTCCAGCTTGTGCTTCATCCCGCCTGGCATTTCACATGATGTACTCTGCAAAAAAGTTAAATAAGCAGGGTGACAATATACAGCCTTGACGTACTCCTTTCCCAATTTTGAACTAGTCCATTGTTCCATGTCCAGTTCTGACTATTGCTTCTTGACCTGCATACAGGTTTCGCAGGAGGCAGGGAAGGTGGTCTGGTAGTCCCATCTCTTTCAGAATTTTTCACAGTTTGTTGTGATCCACACAGTCAAAGGCTTTAGTGTAGTCAGTGAAGCAGAAGTAGATGTTTTTCTGGAATTCTCTTGCTTTTTCTATGATCCAGTGGATGTTGGCAATTTGATCTCTGGTTCCTCTGCCTTTTCTAAATCCAGCTTGTTGGTTCACATACTGTTGAAGCCTGGCTTGGAGAATTTTGAACATTACTTTGCTAGCATGTGAAATGATGCATTTGTGCGGTAGTTTGAACATTCTTCGGCATTGCCCTTCTTTGGGATTGGAAGGAAAACTGATCTTTTCTTGTCCTCTGGCCACTGCTGAGTTTTCCATATTAGCTGGAATATTGAGTGCAGCACTTTTCACAGCATCATGTTTTAGGATTTGAAATAGCTCAGCTGGAATTCCATCACCTCCACTAGCTCTGTTCGTAGTGATGCTCCTAAGGCCCACTTGACTTCACAGTCCAAGATTTCTGGCTCTAGGTGAGTGATAACACCATCGTGGTTATCTGGGTCATTAGGATCTTTTTTGTATAGTTCTTCTGTGTATTCTTGCCACCTCTTCTTAATATCTTCTGCTTCTGTTAGGTCCTTTATTGTGCCCATCTTTGCATGAAATGTTCCCTTGGTATCTCTAATTTTCTTGAAGAGATCTCTATAATCTTTCCCATTCTGTTGTTTTCCTCTATTTCTTTGCGTTGTTCACTGAGGAAGGTTTTCTTACCTCTCCTTGCTTTTCTTTGGAACTCTGCATTCAGATGGATATATCTTTTCTCCTTTGTCTTTCTCTTCTCTTCTCAACTATTTGTAAGGCCTCCTCAGACAGCCATTTTGCATTTTTGCATTTCTTTTTCTTGGGGATGGTTTTGATCACCGCCTCCTGTACAGTGTCACGAACCTCTGTCCATAGTTCTTCAGGCACTTTGTCTATCAGATCTAATCCCTTGAATCTTTTTCTCACTTCCAGTGTATAACCATAAGGGATTTGATTTAGGTCATACCTGAATGGCCTAGTGGTTTTCCCTACTTTCTTCAAATTAAGTCTGAATTTTGCAAACAGTCAGCTCCCAGTCTTGTTTTTGCTGACTTATAGAGCTTCTCCATCTATACAAATGGCAGAGCCAGAGTCAAACCCCATCTGCCTGATTCCCAGCGCAGGATTCTTTCTATAGAGAAAAAGAGCTAGAAACTCCCTGGGCCTTACCTAGGACTAAGTGGCTTACACACCCAGAACGGGGGGAGCTGGGTGCTTTCACCTCACTCCCCCTGCAGAGGGTTCCAGCCACATTCGGGAAGGTTTTTGTCCCCCAGGCTTCCACTTCCAGGAACCCTGGTCGTCCCCCACGTGGCCCGTGGTCCGCACCTGTTGCTCACCGCCCCCCACCACCACCATCCTCTCGCCGGGACTTGTTTCCATGGGATTGAATGTGTCTCACTTCTCTCGCCCCTGCAGATGGATTTGTCTGTAGAAACCCTCTTTAGCTTCATGCAGGAGCGCCAGAAAAGATATGCCAAATACGCCGAGCAGATCCAGAAGGTCAATGAGATGTCGGCCATCCTGCGTCGCATCCAGATGGGCATCGACCAGACGGTACCGCTGCTGGAGCGACTCAACAGCCTGCTGCCTGAGGCCGAGCGCCTGGAGCCCTTCAGCGTGAAGCCCGACCGCGAGCTCAGGCTGTAGCCAAGCCCCCCGGCACCGCCAGGGCCACGGGGCCTTTGGAACCAGAGACACAGGAGGTGACCTAGGTCAGGGGAGTGTGGTGCTCCCCAAGGGCACGGGAGGCAGTCCATTGCCCTGGAGACCTGTGATGCTCCAGCCCTCCCCTTGACGCGCTTTCCCCTGCAAAGCCAACCAACCTGCCCTCCATGGTCTCTGAAGTGGGAATATTTGAACTCTTAGGAATTCTGTACAGAACCCTGCCTTGGGAATTATTTTTTTAATTTAGTTTGCTTTTTTTTTTAATTGATAGTGTATATTACCTAATCTAGCTTGCAGACTGAAACTATGAAGAGAAGGGGGAAGAAGATTTGAGGAAGCCCTGTGTCCCTGATGCCTCTGTGACATTTTTCTCCATAACTGTCTGGGCTGCATACATAAAGAGCTAACTTAATCCAGGCGTGCGTGTCATGTTTCCATCGCAGCCAGCCTCAATCCAGCCTGGCAGGGCGCTGGCATCGCTCCTGTGTTAGCTTAGGGTGTCCCTGCTGTGTCGTCACTGGAAACTGAAGCCTCCCTTTCCACAGCCTGGTTGGGTTCGTCTCCCACTGATAATGGGTTTCCTTGATGCAAACACAGTTTAGGTTTCCTCTTGTGACATCAGCGTTGGCAGGACTCCAGTTTCTGAAGCAGGTTTTAGCCAGCATTGCTTTACTAGTTTCGCAGACGCATGGAGCAGAGAGGAAGAGCGCGCACCCAGCAGGCATCCACGGGGCCCACTGCCTGGGCCAGACACTGTGTCTGCATACAGAAAGGGCTGTGTAGTGCCTGCCCTTCTTTCCTGAAGAGAAAAAACAACGCAAGCGCTGCTGAATTTCTCTGGGGGTTTAGGAAATGAAGCAACTTGAGGAGCCACAGAAGTTCTTAGCACAGTCCTTTGCACGTTATAAAGGTTCTAGTGGAAGAGAAGACTGCAGAAGCCGAGAAATGGAGTGTAGGACTGACCCAGGCCGGCAGACAGAGACCAGGAGCTGGGGATAGAGGGAGGTCGCTGGGGCCCACGGGGCTCCCGAGGTTTCTCCAGACCGCAGAGTGTGACTTTTTATATGTCCAAACAGCCTTTAGTATATTTATAAGGTTAAAATTGATCCCACTTAATTTAGCATCTCTCAGGTAAACGTCATCTGATTCTTCTAATCAGATTTTGATCAAATTTGATCGAACACTATCCTGTAAGGTTCTTAGAACCCAGAGTAAAATGTAGAGCATAAAACAGCTGCATGATGGCTTAAGTATAAATATCCCAAGCTCAATGGAAAATACAATTTTCTAAAATTTTAAACATGGTGTAAAAATCAACAGCTTCTAGAATTTTCTAAGGCCCAAAACATATGAAGATGGTTCACTCTCTTGGAGCCAGAAAGACAGGTTGGAACCCAGAGCCAAATGAAGAGGCCCAAGAGGGTGTCTGCCTTCCTCGGAGGGCACCCTTCTGGGAACCATTTCTTTGCACCATGAGGAAAGTGGGTAGACACCCAGCCCAGGAAGGTGAAGTGGCCTGAGGGAGCCAGGGAGGGGTTGGAAGCCCTGCACTGGGAGTGTGGAATGCAGGGGAGCTGGACTTGCAGGGGTCAGAGGTTTGGGGGCCATTCTCGTGAAGGAAGCTCTTCTTTTTCTTTTCTTTTCCAAGTTGTATTCCCTCCTGGTTTGTTTTTTTTTTAATTATTTATTTTAATTGGAGGGTAATTACTTCACAATATTGTGGGGTTTTTGCCATACATCAACGTGAATCAGCCACAAATATACCTGTGGTCCCCCCACCTCCCGAAGCCCCTTCTCACCTCCCTCCTCACCCTGTCCGTCTAGGTTGTCCCAGAGCACCAACTCTGGGGGCCCTGAGAAGCTTGTCTTTATAAATGCCTTTGATGGTCGGGATTTTAGTGGGGCTTTAAGCCATTTCTAGAGCAATTCATCAGAGTTCACATCAGGAAAGATGTTCTGTAATTTTAGAAGCCTGTTGAGTAGCTAAGGTTATTCTAGGAAATGTCACGGAGGCGGCCACAATGTTTGTTAAACTAATGCCTCCCACCGCCACGTTGCAGTGTTCCTCTCGTGTATTAAATTTTCATGTGATTGAGAATCTGGCATTGGACTTTATTTGAATCCATTGATCTTTGTCTTCATACTGTTTCATGCTTTTTTTTTCACACTTTTAATATTAAAATTTCATAATACATTTTAGTATCTGATGTGGCTACATAAACACCCCCTTTTTCCTAACTTCACGTTTTTTTTTAACTTCAAACTGGCAGAAAAGCTGAAAAAAATAATACGAGGCATTCTCACCTTCCCTTCCACTAGACTGACAAAACCTGGCATTTTTCAGCCCTCACCGTCATTGTCTTTTGAGTTCCTGTGATATCAGAACCTGGTTCTGAACACCAAGTAGCTTGTAGCCTTCAGAGAAGGAAGGGCTGATTGTCTACCGAGCTGTAAGAACAGCTCAGGCGTCAGGTCCCATTATCCTCACTGCACTTAATACAATTTATAAGTAAAAGCACATAACACAGTGACAAACCATGTCACTAGGCCTATGAGGACAGTGCTTTCTCACTGTTCCGTCGCAGCTGAGATGGTTTGTATGGGGCAAAAAAGCAACCTCGCACCGCATGCAAAACTTTGCCAGCCAGCTCTCCATCCAGTTCTTTTCCTTCTTATAAAGATGTTAAGACAAAACATGGTATTAACTTAGATTTGGGTCCACAGGCTACTCATTACTGGGAAGAGGCAGTAAGAACAATAGGCAGATCTGATGTGTTTTGAAATAATTCTAGTTAATTTAACATTTATGGTATGTGGTGGTTTTGCAGTGTTGTCAACTTTGGCCAAATTGGATTACGTTTCCCGGAATTCCCTTCCCTGTCCCTCTTCGATTAGGGTTGGCCACAAGAGAAATTTGCATGAGATTTGTTAGTGGCAGTAAAGCAACATACATGTGTTTGTGATGAAAGTCGCTGTCGGTCAGGCCCTGTTGCATCTCGTGCACATTTTCAGGGATCTGTTGCACCTATGGTGTGGGCAGCAGCCGGGCCAGCTCCCCAGAACTCAGCCTTCAGCTTTTCAGCATCTTGGGTCAGGTATGAGCACCAGCGTCTCCTTAGGTCTTCTGCAGCACAGAGGATGAGGGCTTAGAGAAGGGATGAGGCCAGCATGGGTTCTGGTGGAGACATGCTGGTTCTAGCTTGTTGCAGGCTTCAGGTGTCCTGGCTCTCCCCCACCACCCATTCCTCCATCCTCCACCGCCCATCCCTCCATCCCTATCACCCATCCCTCCACCCCCCGCTGCCCATCCCTCCACCCCCCACCGTGCATCCCTCCATCCCTCTGTCCTCCACCACCCATCCCTCCATCCCCATCACCCATCCCTCCATGCCCCACTGCCCATCAATCCCTCCATCCCCCACTGCCCATCCCTTCATCCTGTACTGGCCATCCATCCATCCCCACCACCCATCCCTCCATCCTCCACCACCCATCCATCATCCCTACCACCCATCCATCCATCCCTACCACCCATCCATCCATCCCCACCACCCATCCCTCCATCCTCCACTGCCCATCTCTCCATCCCCACCGCCCATCAATCCATTCCCCACTGCCCATCCCTCCATCCCCACCGCCCATCCCTCCATCCCCCACCACCCATCCCTCCATCCTCCACCACCCATCCCTCCATCCTCCACCACCCATCCCCATTGCCCATCCATCCCCATCACCCCATCCATCCATCCATCCCCACCACCCCATCCATCCCCATCACCCATCCATCAATCCCCCACCACCCATCCAGCACAGCTGAACCAGGACTCTAACCAGCTCCTGTAATTAATTGCTTAAGGTAAGTCTCTTGAACAACCTCCTTATTCTATATCATTCCTAATGATTCTTTATGGATTGAACCCTGACTGGTAACATTTTACTTTTTCCTCCTCAATGCTTTACTTTCTTGAACAGATTTTGGGAATGTAATGGGTTTGCTGTTTCCTAGAGTAATTGAAAATTTTATCTTCCTATTTTGTTTACCCCTCAGCTAAACCCAGATATGTAGTACTTAGTCAGAAATTACTTGAAATGTTGATGCTAAAAACTGAAGGGCAGAGTAGAGAGAAGGGAAATGTTTTCTTGTGGAATTTTTAGGTGTAGGTTTTTTCTTAATTGTGAGAGAAGTAATTTTGCTTTCCCCTCACTCTGACTTTCATTCCTTTGTTAAGAGCTACACAGTGCCTAAGAGATGTCATTGTTGTTTTCTGGTTTGTGGTCGGTAACACTGAATTTCTTGCACACACACAAGGCATGTACCTCACATGCAGATGTTGGGACTACAGAAGGAAAGGGTAACCAGAAAACTTAATTATTCCCATGCTTCAAACCATAATGTTAAAACCTTTTGGGCAACTAAATCTAGTTGCTTATTAGTATAAGCAGTACTCATGTGCTGGGCTGGCCGTGTGTGTGTGTCCTTGACTCATGTGCTGGGCTGGCCGTGTGTGTGTGTCCTTGACTCATGTGCTGGGCTGGCTGTGTGTGTGTGTCCTTGACTCATGTGCTGGGCTGGCCGTGTGTGTGTGTCCTTGACTCATGTGCTGGGCTGGCCGTGTGTGTGTGTCCTTGACTCATGTGCTGGGCTGGCCGTGTGTGTGTGTCCTTGACTCTAAGGAGTTTGTTCAGGGTCATCAGTGTCAACATAAGACAGGATGGAACTTATTGATCATTCAATTTTCTTCACCAATCAAGGCAAATTCTTGTTGCTTTTATTATATAGTAAAGCAAGATTTATGCTAAAAGCTTTTAATACAGTCTTTGAAGCTGTCATCCTTCCCCTGACCAGAGAAGCTAGGCCACCACTGAGCTAATAACCCTCTCCCAGTTATCCTGTTTGCTTGTGACACCCTCCTCCAAAGTCATATTCTGCATGTCCTACAAGAAAGCATTTTGAACCGACTCCAGTGTGTTAGCCAGAACCAAAGGAATGGAACTTGTTTTTATTCCTTTGATATAGATAACCAGCTTGGTATCTGTGTACGTAAACTGCAACAGTATGATTGACTTGCAGACTTCTTCCAAGTTGGTGCTGTGGTGATTCTCATGGTTGATTTTTGCAACATTTCAAAGATAATAACCATGTATAATTTTGCTGTACAAGGATGAATGAGCCACACACAATGCAAGAAATAACTCACTTTCCTCTTTGATTGAGAGAAGCAGAAGAGTAGTATTTATAGAGAAAAAGCCCCTAGACCTAAAACATTTCTGCTTAGTGTCAGAAAAGGTAAACCACCAGACGGGAGCATCTAAGATAAAATGACGGTGAGGGTCCTGATGATGGAAGTTCTTGTCCACTTGTCCCATTGTGTACGCCTGACCCTTCCCATCTGCACCTACGCTGCTTCCCCTTAGCCTGAGCCCTGGTTTGGTCATGTCACACCCAAACTAGCCCTTCAATGCCAGCCTGCTATGGCTACGGCTGGTGGTCCCCAAGAGGCCCTCAAGTCTGTCTAAGTCATAACTGGCTTGACCTTCGGGCCTTCCAACACCTATAAGTTCCCATCCAAAGCCTCTCACCGAGGGACGTGCTCCCTCCTGCCACCTTACATCTTAAGGCAGATTTATTCCTATGCCTTCCCTGGTGGCTCAGACAGTAAAGAATCTGCCTGCAATGCAGGAGACCTGGGTTTGATCCTTGGGTAGGGAAGGCATGGCAACCACTCCAGTATTTTTGCCTCGAGACTCCCACGGACAGAGGAGCCTGGCGGGCTACAGTCCATGGGGTCACAAAGAATCACACACAACTGAGTGACTAACACTTTGTCTTTCTGTTCCTCTGTCCCACGCCCACCTCCACTTTTTGGCAAGGTCCTAGCCAAGACAGCTCTTTCTGGTCCTCCCTCACTCCATCCAATCCTTCTTACTTTTAAATTTCCTTAAATCTAACTCAGAAGCCTTTCACAACCAACTGAAATGATGTCGCCTGTGATTATCAGTGTCATCGGTATCCTGTCTGCTTGCACTGAAGGTAAATGCTTTATTCGTTTAATGCATCATCATTTTTTTTTTTGCCTAACCACCTTATGAGGTTGAGCTTCTTGTCTCATGAGTCGTCGTGCCTGGTGTCATCACGTAGAAGCAGAGAGGTTATTAGGACGTGCATGACAAGGATGGAGAACAGATCTTGAAATAAGTACTTTCCCTTGGTTTTTCCTACAAGAATTCTAAAACTGTACAAGATGCACCATGAATGTTTGTCTTTTTCCTTCCTACCCTGCACCATTCTGGATTCAGCCAGTCAGCAAATGTTTACCTTTGAGGTTTCTATGCCATAGTGTGCATCTGATGTACCCATGAAAGGATGAAGATGACGGCAGTAGACTGTTAGCTCTGACACGTGTTCCCTGTGCAAGGTGGAGCCTGTGACACAGGCTGAAGACTCAGCATTTCACCTTGAGCTGAATCCTCTGATGGGAGGCCAGCAGGCCAGGCCCCACTATGGCCTCCCTAACCCCTTGGACGTGCTACAGAGAGAAGTCCCTTCTCATGTTTATGTATAAACAGGTACCAGTTTTGATTTTATTTCATCATATTAACATTCATGACACATCAGAATGAGAAATGCACAATTGTAACCATTCAACAGCTTGCCTTACTCCAAAAGACCACTATATTCATATTAAACATTTATACATCTTCCCACCCAACTTTACAAATGTCCTAAACCATTTTCCAGCATTTCTCACATCAAAGTCTAGTTCTGCTGTTTAATATCACCATCCTGTATCATCTGGTAGGCTCCAGCGCTCCCCCTCCGATTCACGGTGCAGAGAACCAGCCACCCGGGGCCATGGACACCCATGTGGCTCCAGGGCTGTCTCCTCAGCTGGGAAGTCTCCAGATTATTTGACATTAGTGACCAAGAACTAAAAGCTGTAGCACAGGACCACATTGGTCACAGGAAGGAAGGGGACCATGGCCAAGAGAAATCCCGAAGGTTGGAAGGCCAGTTCAGCCCAAAGATCTCATTAAAACCAAATCCCACAGCCTTCCTGAAACTACAGCACTGGAGCCATTGCTCTCACGCCTCAAAAACGTTCCACAGTTGTGACCAGACTCTGTAAGCCGGGAGCTGTTACATGGTTGGTGCGTGTGTACATAACACATCAAAAATCAATGTGTGAAACCTTGATAATTGGGTCTGATTACACCCAGAATTTGCATGTATAGAGAAAAGCTAAACTTAGCAGAACCTTTCCAGTATGGTAACAATGCGCTCCCTACAGTTTACTCACTCCGTTTTACACCCAGATCACAGCCCATTATTTGTGCATAACCAGTTATGTTCTATGAAGCTCAGAATTGTCACGATCAAGTCAGTTTTGAATCATGTCATTCTATGCTGGTTTTAGCAGTCTCCGTAAGAAACATGAAGTCACATCCAACTCAAAGGACTGTCCATTTCTCACACGTAGAAAAACCTGAGATATGAGTCAGCAACTAGCTACACTTACAGTAAAGAACAACATGAACACCCACCCACCACCCTTAAAAAAAAGAAAAAAAGCTGCTGACGTGAATTAAGGCTTCAAAACAGGACCAGACTGTAGCTGACAAAACTCAAGCCAGGAAGTTTAAAAGCAGGTAAGTACTATCACTGTTTACTTGTTCTAATCACCTAGTTTCAGCTGCCAGGGTTGATTCCATACAGTGATTGTAGGTACGGACTGAGACCACTTGGTCCCGGCTCCATTTTGGTATCCCTTCTACTAAAAAATGCCGGGGGTAGTTTGAGAATAGTGTGGGTGTGTCTTCCCATTCTGTTTGCGATGAAACAAAATTTGTCCGCCTCCTCCTCACCTTTCTATACCGTTTAGTTCTGAGCATTCTGGCTTACGAAAGCCTCTCAGCCCTAGTAGTATGAAAGCCTAAGGAAATCGTAGAAAATACCACCTTCATCACATGCTAAGGGGGAAAAAAACCCACTGAGAAAATAACAGCTGCCTGCTGTTCCTCAGTAGTTTGATCTTCTCTTATCCTTCCACAGTTTTCTGCCTCTTGGTAGTTTGCAATAAAATTCCACTTTATTGTTCCATTTCCACAAAATACCTCTGTGCAGTGAAACCAAAATAGAAAATACCTAGCATGGCTGAGACCTTGAAGGGGGTGCTGCTCTGCTACCAAATAAATTCACATCTGGCTTGAAACCAGGTTAGTTCCCAGGATTAACAAGCCCATCTTGAACAGTTCTTTTGATTTAGAAAGAGGGAGGTAGACTCATTTAGCCTCCCAACATTAGCTTAAATCACGATGCTGCCAGATTCCTGGCTGTTCAGTTGATCTCAGATAGCTTCACCTTCCTTCTTCACAAAGCCGAGAAGAAGAGGAGCCGGACCACTTCCATCCAGGCCTAACTGGAAATGCCTGCAGAGGCGTCTAAATTGGTTGAAAAGTGTGACTAGCTACCTACCTGTTCACAATGCCTAGAAACCGGGCCACCAGACCTGGTAGTGGTGAAAGCCCCGACTTTCTGTCTGAGGTACTGGGGTTGCTCTAAAGTAGGTCTTGGCAAGGCCCCCTAATGGTCGGTCAGCAGAATGACGCTGGCCAGCTCAGCGGCTGGCGGGTGCGCTTGGATCTGTGCATCAGCTTTGGACATGATGGTTCCTTGTGGATTTACCATTAGGTTTTGTTCCTAACGGGGTCTCCCCGCCCGACCCACAGGCTGGCTCAGTCTCAGCGCTAAGGTGCACTACGGAAGGGACCAGACAGGACTAGGATCTGAGATCTCTTTGTAGCACAACAAGAGAACGGTGGGGGCTTCCGTCCTCCAACTCCAAGTAGAACTCAATCTAGTGAGAACGGGAGGATGTGCAATCCATTGCATAGAACTGTGTCACGTGTCTGGGGGAAAGCTGGCCTGGGCCCTTCCATTTGTGTTGAGAGAAGTATTAGCTGCTCTCTCAACTGCAGATGTTAAAAAAGAATGGTGTGGATCCATGTGTTGTTTTTACACCATAGCTCCATTTTCCAAAAATATGTATGTACATATATATATTTCAGATTTACAGGGAATTAGTTTTCGTGAACAAGACAAGCCCTGTCCACGAGAGTCACAAGTGTCCTCCTGCTCAGGAGACCTCGATGATTTCCATGCTGCCTGAAAAGCTTGACTGGCTGCCCACCTTGCCCAGTTCCTCCCGCGACCGGTTCTCAGACCTGATGCTCTCACCAAACTCCATCTGGCAGCTTCGACGCTTGAACTGCTTCTCGAAGGGGCTCTCCTCGTGCCAGCTGCGCCGGGAGTCGGCCCTGTCGCCGGGCTTGTGGCGCCGGCGCACCGAGTGCCCGGGGTCCCCGCTGCACGTGGGCAGCTGGCTGCAGCTGAAGGCAGGGTGGCCCGCGCGGCCCCCGTAGACGGCCGAGGCCGAGTAGAAGTGGGGGGGCTCTGGCGCAAAATACCAGCTCTTGGTCAGGGCCGGGGCGGAGGTCTGGGGGGCCAGGAGATCCGAGTGCCAGCCCTCCAGGCCCAGCCCCGTGGCCGATGTGGCCAGATGCTGCTGGCTGGCCGAGAGGCCGAAGAGGAAGCGGGGCTGCCCGCGGTCCTCCACGCTCCCGCTGCGGTGCAGGGGCGACCACAGGGGCCTCCCCGGCCGGGGCCGCGCACCCTGGCCGTTGCCGTCAGAGGGCCGGGGCGGCGGGGCCTCCTCGCTGTCCGGGCTGGCCTCTGGCGTCTGCTCCGACACCTCCTGCACCGGAGAGAACTGGCAGGGTTTGCCCGCGCCTTCCAGGCCGGAGGCGGCAGGCTTGTAGAGCTCCAGGGCAGCCTCGGGGGATGAGAGACCGCCGGGTGTCGGGGACACTGACTTGATGTCCAGCGAGAAGGAGCGCTTGAGGCGGCCGCTGTCCTCCAGCCTGTCTGGGGGCAGGTGGAGCCCGTTGAGCGCCTGGACCAGGGGGCCGTCGTCGGGGGCCGTGCTGGGAGGAGCAGGCCGGGGCCCTGCCCCCTCGGAGAGAGCGGGAGCCGGGCGGCCGTGGGGCGGCCCCAGGGGCAGCTGGCTCCCCTGTGCGCCCTCCACGGGGCCGGGCCCGGCGACTGACTCGCTTGGCTTTTCCAGGGGCAGCAGCTTCAGTTTGCTCTTGGGCCCAGCGGCCCCAGTCTGGCTCTTAATCCTCTTCTCGTAGTCCAGGAGCTGGCCCAGGAAATTGAAGTTGGGAGATATAGTAGGTCGTTTTTCTTTCACAAATCTGTGAGGAGAGGGAAAAACCAAAAAGGCTTGAATCTGACAGCTGACCTGTTAAAGTGATTAAGCTACAGTAAGTGAAGAGGTGAGACAGAATTATCAGAGGCCCTCCCAAGACCTTTGAAAGATGGCTGGTTTAAAAGTTCAGGGAGCGGGTGGAGGAGGAGGTGAGGGCCTCTGCCTTGGGGAACTTTGCAGGACGACCCTGAGGATGTTAAAAAGCAGGGCGCCCAGCCCCAAAAGTTCTAGGTTCATCCTCCCTGTTTTCAAGGACTTAAGGCCTCCAGTGGGCTTCCCTGGTTAGTTCAGCTGGTAAAGAATCCACCTGCAACACAGGAGACCCCGGTTTGATTCCTGGGCTGGCAAGTCTCCTTGGAGAAGGGATAGGCTAACCACTCCAGTATTTTCGGGCTTTCCTAGTGGCTTAGATGGTAAAGAATCCACCTGCAATGCAGGAGACCTGGGTTCGATCCCTGGGTTGGGACAATCCCCTGAAGGAGGGTCTGGCAACCCACTCTAGTACTCTTGCCTGGAGAATCCCCGTTGGAGGAGGAGCCTGGTGGGCTCTAGTCCTTGGGGTCACCAAGAGTCAGACACGACTGAGCGACTTCAGCATGTGTGGTGTTGCCAGCGCAGCTGGTAAGAAATGATTCCTTCCTCACCACCTGGGACACCCTCACCCCTACCCTGCCCCAGCACTGGTGTTCCCATCAGAAGTACAGCTTAACAGCCATGCCACCTTCAACTTACCAATGTCAGAGTCCCCACAGTGACTTCGAGACATTTCACATTTTTAATTAATGACCAAAAGAAAGAGGGTATCAGATGGCCAGAGCATCAAAGCACACACTTCCCAGTTTCCTGCTCTTTGTATTTAATGGGACAGAATAACCAGTCACACAGTGGACTCTGTCTGCTAAGCATGTTAATGCACTAATAAGAGTATTAGCTCAATCAGCCCTCAAAACTACCCTCCATCACAGAGGTACACACAGTCCTTATGTAAATTGCCCCAGTCACACAGTTATTAAAGTATGGGGCTGGGATTCAAAACCAGGTCTAACATCTGGATTCATTCCTGTAACCACCTTGTTAGAAGAGTCACCAAGGGATCAAAACTAGTTGTAAACAGCTTTCCCATTTCATTGCAGAAACAAAGACTCAGATATGTTCTTTAGTGGCCCCAGACTCTCACAGACATGCCTCAGAAAATGAAGGAGTGAAACTACCCTAAGAATTTAAATAAGGAAGGAAAGATAAAACTCAAAAATAAACTCCTTAGAAATATGTAACCTGAAGCAAATTAACAAAGCCAGAAATAACTGGCTCAACTGTGACAAGTGTCAATACAGAGTCTTCATGCTAAGACCCCCATGAGGATATGAGGGTGCCTTTCCTGCTGGTTTGTGTGATATTCAGGAGGACCTTGGGGGGCTAAGCCAGAGGGGAGGACCTGCCTCCCTACTTCCTGCCTCCCCACTTCCTTCCGCCAGTGAGAAGCTGTTCGAGTAGCTCATTTCTTTGTTTCAAATTTTCCAATTTGAGAAAAAAAATCCTATTGTTACAACAGGCCTGGTTCTGTGTGCATATATTTACTGATCCGTTATCACATGGAAACTATCCACCTCTATCCAACAAGATGCACAGAGGGCTCTGCTTCATACGCCCCTCAACACAACCCCAGTCCTTGGTGCTGCTGGCATTGGCTGCCTTCTGTCTGGAGAATGAGACTGGGGGCAACCCAGTCAAAATGATACACTGCAAAATCTGGGCAAGTCTATGGACGGCCAATGCAAATCAACGAGGTTAGAACACACCCTCACATCATACATAAAAAATAAACTCAAAATGGCTTGAAGACTTAAATATAAGACATGACACCATAAAACTAAAAGAAAACACAGGCAAAACATTCTCTGACATAAATTGTACCGTTTTCTTAAGACCGTCTCCCAAGGTGATAGAAATAAAAACCAAAATAAACAAATGGGACCAATCAATCTTAGGAGCTTTCGCACAGCAAAGGAAACCATAAAACAAAAAGACAACCAAGGAATGAGCGAAAATATTTGCAAATGATGTGACTGACAAGGGCTTAATTTCTAAAATATACAAACAACCCAATCAAAAAATGGGCAGAAGACCTAAATAGATATTTCACCAAAGACATACAGATGGCCAATGGGGACATGAAAAAGATGTCTGCCATTGCTAATTAGAGACACGCAAATCAAAACTACAGTGAGATATCACCTCTCACAAATCAGAATGGCCATCACTGAAAAGTCTACAAATAATACATGTTGGAGAGGTTATGGAGAAAAGCGAACCTTCTTACACTGTTGATGGGAAGGTAAACTGGTGCAGCCACTATGGAAAACAGTACAAAAGTGCCTCAAAAAACTAAAAATAGAGTTGCCATATGATCCAGCAATCCCATTCTTGGGCATATACTCTGACAAAAGTATAATTTCAAAAAATACATTCACACCAGTGTTCATAGCAGCACTATTCACAATAGCCAAGACACAGAAACAAACTAAATGTTCACCAACAGATGAATGGATAAAGAAGATGTGCACACACACACACACACACGAATATTACTCAGCCATGAAAAAGAATGAAATAATGCCAGCAGCAGCAACATGGGTGGTCCTAGAGATTATCATACTAAGTGCAGTCAGAAAGAGAAATACCATACACTGTCAGTTCTATGTGGGATCGAAAACACAAATGAACATATCTATGAAACAGCAACAGACATAAGAACAAACCTGTGATTGCCAAGGGGGAGGAAAGTGGGGGAGGGAAAGATTGGGAGCTTGGGGTTAGCTGGTGCCAACTATTATATATAGGCTGGATAAACAACAAGGTCCTTCTATATTCAATATCCTGTGATAAACCATAATGGAAAAAGAACATAAGAAAGAATATGTGCCTGCATAGCTCAATCACTTAACCACACAGCAGAAATTACCAACACTGTAAATCAATTATACTTCAATAAATATTAAAAAAAAAAAAAATGGGCAAGTCTAGATTGTGAATGGAGTTTGACAATTATTTGGTTTTATACTTACATATACTGGACTTTATCCTCAGTGATAGCGAGAGAGAGTCTGAAGCACAGTAGGAATTCTATAATGAGTATTCTGGAGCATTTTTTCTCATGTGTAAATTAGAACAAATGATATTTCTCTAACTAGGGAAAGATCTCTAGATTTGCTGTTTCTTAAACTTAAAAAAAACTCAGGGCTTCCCAGGTGGCTCAGATGGTAAAGAATCCGCCTGCAGTGCAGGAGACCCAGGTTCAATCCCTGGGTCATGAAGATCCTCTGGAGAAGGGAATGGCAACCCACTCCAGTATTCTTGCCTGGAGAACCCCATGGGCAGAGGACCCTGGTGGCCTACAGTCCATGGGGTCTCAAAGAGTTGGACTTGACTGAGCATCTAACACACTTCACTTTTTTCAAACTTAATAAAGCAGCTGAGGATGAACTTCATACGTGGGAGGGTAGAATTAGTGCTAAATTATAAAAATACATTTTTCTCCAATCTTTAAACATTTAAAAATCAAGTCACCTGTAGAGTGTTAACTAAAATAATCATGGTCACCCACTCGTATCTCCTCAGGATTCAGGTCAAAGGAGAAGCCACTCACATAGGGCATGTTCCTGCCCTCACCTGTAAGCTTCATCCAAGGACATATCCATCCTCTTCATGATGTAGGCGATGGCGATGGTGGCGGAGCGGGAGATCCCCGCCAAGCAGTGCACGAGGACACATCCATTGGAGGCTTTTGCTTTCTCTGTAGGAGTCAAATTCAGAAAAGATCACTAACAACAACTTTGTTCAGCAGTGAAACGCTGTTTCCATTTATTCACACAATGTCCTTCATCTGCCGATGCAAAGTAAAGCCCCTCTCTTGATACTTACCTATTTTTCCTTTCAATACTCTTTTAAGGAGGTAGGGGAATACGATTTCCCCACCATTTTCACAGAGAACAGAGAAGGTCCCCACATGTGTTAATAAGCAAGTTGTCCCTAATCCAGGTTGCCTCTTATTCAATACATTTTACTGCATTTTTTTATATTATGTATCATTTTAATTACTCTCCCTGAGTATAAATCATAGATTGTGATAACACGATTCTACTTGCCTGGCATAGAAAACTTCAGAAATACAGAATAGTATAAAAGAAAATAACATCCAAAATCCTAAGATTTTAGCTAATATTTTGTTTACCCATGTTGTCTGAGACGTCAGCTTTTTTTGCTAATTACTTAAGAGACCTTTTCCTAGTTTTGAGGAATCAATGGACATATAATGTTGTATTTTAGGTGTATGACCTAATGATTTAAACATATGAGATTAAATTTTAAAAGCACTTTTTCATTGTAAACATATGTGATACACATTACTGTGTAAAAAGCAGGGCGGTGGGGAGGGGAGAGACCTAGTCACAGTGACACGACATCAAATGTAAAAGATGCCACGTCAAGAACTTTAAATGCCAACTCAGAACCCACCTTCCTCATAGAAAAGAGTTTCCCCGTTTTTCTCCAGGAGACTTTTTGCTACGACATAAAGTGGCTCACTGAACTTCATTTGCTGAACTCATGGAGAAACCATGTGTGCACCGTGAATCAGGTTTAGTAGGTCACTTTAATGAGGACCAAGGAACTTTGACCTCTGAGGTCATACTGTCACACTGCGTCATGCTAACTGCCCATAACATGGTAGGACTCTGTTAGAACCAAGAACCAAGTAAATTCAATCTCACAGTCCTGCCACCTCTCACTGTAGATGAGCTTTAAAAGCTTTCCTATGGGTAAGGATGAAGTTACCCCAGAGCCTGGAAGCCACCACCATTTCAGTCGGTACTATGCCCGCCTCAGTTCTGAACAGTTTTCCTGTGTGCTTACCTGCTGCCATCAACTTCCCTTTTCGTTCCTGTTTTCACTGATTAACTATCAAAAGTTTACCAAGCCTTATGTTAATATTCTTGTAATTAACAGGTATCCCAGGGACTCTGCTCTGGCAGTTGAATAATACAAGGCTACTCCAGCCTCACCACCTCTGTTATACATATTACAAACATCTAACCTACATGATGTATTATTTGTTATGTACAGAACACTGAAGGGCTTTGAGGTAGAACATGAACAATCAAGCAGCTTCCCTTTAAATAGAGAAATCAAACACAATAAAACAATAACAAAGGGATACAAGACAGCATTGAAACAAAGAAAGAAGGACTGTACAACATAACGGTATATAAATGCATGTCCACAAAGTCCACGGCTCCCTGGGCCTACACAGCTCTCTTCCTCCTCTTTACTAGGCAGTATTTAGCCTAGACTGCTCTTAGTACTTCCTTTTTAACCTTGGCTACTGAGAAGCTCAAAGCCAAGGTTTTCACTCAATGTCAATAAGGAACTGTGATTCGGATTTTACTGTACCTTTGCTAGCCACATATTACTTGGTTCTTAATCTTCCATCTCATTTTAATGGTAATATGGGTGAATGTGTGTTACCTTCTGATCCCAACCTCTTCCTGTAAGCTGCTTCAAATTCTTACTGGAAATAGGCTGGCTTGAAATATTTTTAATGTTTTTTTAATGTTGACAGTATTCTCTCATTTTTAATAATTATCTCAGAACTAGACTCGAAGGGCTGAGAAGGGTTTTGCTTCGAACACTCTCCCAAAGTACTGAACACTGAGCACACAGTATAAACCCTGCATGCACAGGCTGGCTGGCCGATACATATTTTAAAAGGTAATCTTTATAAAAAAATTGAAAAAGGCTGGAAGGCAATAAAGCGATGATGATAACAGATGCATTAGGATGTTGAGGCTATAGGTTTCCTTTTCTCTGTTTTTCAAATTTTCTGTGTGGTACTTACACTGCTTTTACAATACAACTGTTTGGATGATGTATTTAAAAAATCTAATTAAAAAGTGATTATACTGAAGTGGAGCTCATTAGAATACATTTCTTATCAGAACTGTGTGCTAAACTGAGTCTCTTAAGGCAAAGGAAGGAATGCCCATAGACCTGGAGGAGAGAAGCGAAACATTCAACAAAGACCCACAGTGGGGCTGGACCACTGCTCAGAAGAGAGGCCTGCCTGGTGCGTGCTGGATGCAAAGGGACTGAACAGGAGGTTCAGAGGTGGGGAGCAGCCACTGGAGAGTCTGGGAAACTCGGGCAAAGGAACCGAGACACTTAAGTAGCCTCTGCAGGTGCTGAATAGGGGCAATAAGAAGGCATGGATGGGGAAAACTGGAAATTAAAACAAAAGCAGGTTGCCACTACAACAATCCAAGGATAAGAAAAAGATATATATATATTTCAATTTTGCCTATTTTTTTCTTTTATCAATTCTAGGTTAAAAAAAAGGATGTGGGGGGAAGTTCAAGAGGGAGGGGACATATGTATATACCTATGGCTGATTCATGTTGATATCTTGCAGAAACCTACACAATCCTGTAAAAGAATTATCCTTCAATTGAAAAATGAATTAATTAAAAAAAAAAGATAGCAAATGAAATGGATGAAGGGGAGAAGTTACAAAGGTGAAAATGGAGGAATAACTGAGGAGACAGAGTACACCTTTAAGGAAAAAAAAAGGCTTCTCATATAATTTTTTATTTCAGCTACTATTTAAGATCTGATAGAGTGCCTGATGAACTATGGACTGAGGTTCGTGACATTGTACAGGAGACAGGGATCAAGACCATGCCCATGGAAAAGAAATGCAAATGGCAAAATGGCTGTCTGGGGAGGCCTTACAAATAGCTGTGAAAAGAAGAGAAGAGAAAAGCAAAGGAGAAAAGGAAAGATATAAGCATCTGAATGCAGAGTTCCAAAGAATAACAAGAAGAGATAACAAAGCCTTCCTCAGTGATCAATGCAAAGAAATGGAGGAAAACAACAGAATGGGGAAGACTAGAGATCTCTTCAAGAAAATCAGAGATACCAAGGGAACATTTCATGCAAAGACGGGCTCAATAAAGGACAGAAATGGTATGGACCTAACAGAAGCAGAAGATATTAAGAAAAAGTGGCAAGAATACACAGGAGAACTATACAAAAAAGATCTTCATGACCAAGATAATTATGATGGTATGATCACTCACCTAGAGCCAGACATCCTGGAATGTGAAGTCAAGTGGGCCTTGGAAAGCATCACTACGAACAAAGCTAATGGAGGTGATGGAATTCCAGTTGAGCTATTTCAAATCCTGAAAGATGATGCTGTGAAAGTGCTGCACTCAATATGCCAGCACATTTGGAAAACTCAGCAGTGGCCACAGGACTGGAAAAGGTCTGTTTTCATTCCAATCCCAAAGAAAGGCAATGCAAAAGAATGCTCAAACTACTGCACAATCGCTCTCATCTCACACGCTAGTAAAGTAATGCTCAAAATTCTCCAAGCCAGGCTTCAGCAATACGTGAATCGTGAACTTCCTGATGTTCAAGCTGGTTTTAGAAAAGGCAGAGGAACCACAGATCAAATTGCCAATATACACTGAATCATCGAAAAAGCAAGCGAGTTCCAAAAAAGCATGTATTTCTGCTTTATTGACTATGCCAAAGCCTTTGACTGTGTGGATCACAATAAACTGTGGAAAATTCTGAAAGAGATGGGAATACCAGACCACCTGACCTACCTCTTGAGAAACCTATATGCAGGTCAGGAAGCAACAGTTAGAACTGGACATGGAACAACAGACTGGTTCCAAATAGGAAAAGGAGTACGTCAAGGCTGTATATTGTCACCCTGCTTATTTAACTTATATGCAGAGTACATCATGTGAAATGTCGGACTGGAAGAAGCACAAGCTGGAATCAAGATTGCCAAGAGAAATATCAATAACCTTAGATATGCAGATGACACCACTCTTATGGCAGAAAGTGAAAAGGAACTAAAAAGCTTCTTGATGAAAGTGAAAGAGGAGAGTGAAAAAGTTGTCTGAAAGCTCAACATTCAGAAAACGAAGATCATGGCATCTGGTCCCATCACTTCATGGGAAACAGATGGGGAAACAGTGGAAACAGTGTCAGATTTCATGTTTTTGTGCTCCAAAATCACTGCAGATTGTGACTGCAGCCATGAAATTTAAAGACGCTTACTCCTTGGAAGAAAAGTTATGACCAACCTAGATAGCATATTGAAAAGCAGAGACATTACTTTGCCAAAAAAGTCTGTCTCGTCAAGGCTATGGTTTTTCCAGTGGTCATGTATGGATGTGAGAGTTGGACTGTGAAGAAAGCTGAGCGCCAAAGAATTGATGCTTTTGAACTGTGGTGTTGGAGAAGACTCTTAAGAGTCCCTTGGACTGCAAGGAGATCCAACCAGTCCATTCTAGAGGAGATCAACCCTGGGTTTTCATTGGAAGAACTGATGTTGAAGCTGAAACTCTAATACTTTGCCCACCTGATGTGAAGAGCTGACTCATTTGAAAAGACCCTGATGCTGGAAAATATCGAGGGCAGGAGGAAAAGGGGACGACAGAGGATGAGATGGCTGGATGGCATCACCGACCTGATGGACGTGAGTTTTAGTGAACTCCGGGAGTTGGTGATGGATAGGGAGGCCTGGCGTGCTGCGCTTCATGGGGTCACAAAGAGTAGGACACGACTGAGCAACTGAACTGAACCGAACTGAACTATTTAAGAGCCAGTTACAAGTCGGGCACCGTGTAGTGTTTATATGTATTATCTATTTTAATCTATACAATATCCTTATAAGGTATATACAGGTATACAATATACCTTATAAGATAAATACATTGTCTTCAGTCATCAGATTAGTAGACTAAGGAACAGAGAATTTTTAGAAACTCACCCAGAATCACTTAACTGATAATCAAGGGAGGCAGAACTCAAATACAGTTTGGCTCCAAAGTATATCCTCTTAATTACCTCCCTGTATTGCCTACAAAAGCCCTGAGTTTGCTGTGGGTGAAGTGGGGCAGGAGTCTATACCAACAGCCAGCTGGCCTGGGGGCCTGGTCAGGGTCCCAAGCACAGACAGGCAACCGCACTCACCTCTGCCTCCCTCTCCCAAAAGCAAAGGCAACACTCAAACCTGAGCCTTTCCAACAAACCCAGGAACTTACTGAAATTTAATCTGAATAATAAAAAGTACGAGCCTGTAAGTTAGTAAGTCCTGGTACGAGGGTACATCTTTATATTCTCTGCCATGACTAACCAAGGCTTTAAATGGCCTGGAGGAGACTAGCACCTCTAGTGAACACAGGCTGAATTCCACAGTGGGCTGGAGGTATTGCACTGGATGGTCTGGGTGGGAAAAGGGTGGTGACCCTAAAAGTATATAGGCAAGCAAGTGAACTACTGGTAAGTAAAAATATCTTCAGATATACAATTATAATATATATTTGGGTATGTATCTCACCAACTTGGAACATAGTAAAGTTCCTTTTGTATGAATTAAAAGCGGCCAATAGCTCCCATGAAGTCGAAGAAAAGTAAGTTGGAGGCAAAGTTCTCTTTCCTACCAACCCTCCTAAAGCTTAGACACTGTCATGACTTAACAGAATCAGGTTTTCTTCTGAATTTAGACTCTGAAACCGTACTTTGAGTTGAAACCAGAGCCAATTATTACTGGATCAATGTGACATTTAATGGGAACATAGAGGCAAACACTGAATGATATGCTAAATATTTCCTAGAAGTAGAATGGCGGGAAAAATTAATTATGGGAGTTTTGTTTGTGATGATTTTCATGCGAATTATCTAAGCCATTTACCGTCTGGTGTTTCACAGGATGCACGCCTATGGAAGAGGAGAAGTCTTGGCAAATCTGAAGTCTTGAGAAAAGGGGGATCTGTTTCAGAATTACCCAAAGTTCCAAAAGCGCTATCTAGAAAATTCCTCTTGCAGATGAAAGGATCCAGTGAGGGGCTTAATTTACATAGTTACATTGTTTAAAAGGAATCAGGTCTTTTTAAAAAAAACCTTTCGGTAACCAATTCAAAAGTATTTAATTATGGATGAGGGTGCTCCAGCTCATGACTAGGGGGAAAACCAACGAAAACTCCTCTCATGGACATCAAGAGTCGCACCTAGTCATGCTGCCCAGGAGCAACGAACCCATCTCGTTGGTTTAGCCATTTTCCATCAAAACCACATTTCAAGTAAACGTCACTGATCTCCTACCAGCAGACCTGATTTCAAGGCACCACAAACGTCACAGCAGTGCCAGAAGCTGCGAGCTGGGAGGCTCCAGGGCTGACGGGCCCAGTGAGCAGAACCAAGTACCATCCAGACCAGACCCTGTCAGTCATCGCGAAGGAACCATCACACGAATGTGAGTGTGTGCGCTGGAATTTCATTAGACCCGATACTATTAACACTTGAAATTGCTGGCACACAGACGGAGGCTTAGGGATCCTGTGACATAAAAACTTTAAATGTAATGGGATTAGTTTCCACAGGATGGGGCTGTTCTCTGGGGAAAGCACAGCAGCAAGGCAGAAACAGGTTAAGGAATGCCACCAGAGTTTCCAAAAGTCTTTTATAGGATCTGATGAAGTGGGTGGCAAGTTTAATCCCAGAAAGTTTAACCCGTTCTCAAACACTCGCAAATCTGTAATCACAGATCCCACCAGGCTTAACCCTGGGAATGTTCGAGTCAGCTAAGATGTCACAAGGCCAGTCCCTTAGGGACAGCACGGCATACACACGTCACCTGGCCACTGAACGAGATAAGCAGCATCATGTCTGTTTTCAGACTTTTGAAAAATCTGTGAAGTAGGTTCCTTTTCTCTAATGAGAGAAAAGGGGAGGGAGAGGTATACTCATACATTAGACTATAACCCAAAGGATTTGTAATATCACTTGAGCTACTTACCAATAAAATCCACTGATTTGTCCAACCACGGCAAAATTTTCTCACAAAAGCTATCATTCACAGGCACTCGCAGGAAATGAGATTCGGGGATAAAGTCAGGCTTGGGGCAGGTATTGCTGGCATTTAAAACATAACCAATCCCATTCTGTTGCATTAGCTCCTAGGGAAGGAAAGAACAATTAAAGTGATGTAACGTAATAGTATGACCATTTTTAAAGAGAAAAACTTAACATTATGATTAAATCCAAAAACCTAGCACAATGACACGTGAAGACAAGTTTAAAGCAGAATTTCTAAAACCTGAAGTATGGTTAATTTATAACGTTGTGTTAGTTTCAAGTGTACAGCAAAGGGATTCAGTTATACGTATTACATATTCTTTTTTTATAGTTTATTACAGAATACTGAATTTAGTTCCCTGTGCTATACAGCAGGTCCTTGTTGTTTATCTATTTTACATATTTACATGTTAAACCCAAATTCCTAATCTATCTGCTCCCTCCCAGCTTTCACCTCTGGTAACCAAAAGTTGTTTTCTTCATCTGTGAGTCTGTTTCTGTTTTGCATATAGGTTCATCTGTATCATTTTTCTTCGATTCTACATATAAGTGATATCAGATAATATGTCTTTCTCGGACTTCATTTAGTATGATAATGCCTAGGTCCATCCGTATCGCTGAAAATAGCATTATTTCATCCTTTTTTATGGTTGACTAGTATTCCATTGGGTGTATGTACATGTATATACATACACAAGCATTATATATATACATCACATCATCTTCATCCACTCATCTGTTGAAGGGCACTTGGGTTGCTTCCATGTTTTGGCTATTGTCAATAATGCTACAGTGAATATTAAGGTGAATGTATCTTTTCTATTTATACTTTTCTCCAGATATATGCCCAGGAGTGGGGCTGCAGGATCATATGGTTAGTTTTTTTAAGGAACTGCAATACCATTCTCCATACTGGCTATAATAATTTACCTTCTCAGCAACAGTGCAGGTATTATTTGTAGACTCTTTAATGATGTCCATCCTGACTGGTGTGAGGTGATACCTCGTTGTTTTGATTTGCATTTCTCTAATGATTAGCAATATGAACATCTTTCCATATACCTGTTGGCCATCTGTAGGTCTTCTTTAGAGAAATGCCTATTTAGGTCTTACACCCATTTTTTTATTGGGTTGCTTTTTTGATATTAAGCTATATGAGCTGTTTGTATATTTTAGAAATTAATCCCCTGTCTGTGGCATCATTTGCAAATATTTTCTCCAGTCTGTAGGTTGTCTTTTCATTTTGTTTATGGTTTCCTTTGCTGTGCAGAAGCTTTTAAAAGTTTAATTAGGTCCCATTTGTTTGTTTTTATTTTCCATTACTCTAGAAGATGGTTCCAAAAAAGTATTGCTGCAATTCATGTCTAAGTCTATTCTGCCTATGTTTTCCTCTAGGAGTTTTATGGTTTTCAGTCTTAAATTTAATTCTTCAACCCATTTTGAGTTATTTTTGTTTATGGTGTTAGAAAACATTCTGATTTTGTTCTTTTACATGAAGCTGTCTAGTTTTCCCAGCACCATTTATTGAAGAGACTGTCTTTTCTCCATTGTATATTCTTGCCTCCTTGGTCACAGACTAATTGACCATAAGTGTGTGGGTTTACTTCTGGGCTTTCTACCCCATTCCACTGATGTACACATCTGTTTTTGTGCCCTACCGTTTTGATTACTGTAAATTTGTAGTATAGTATGAAGTAAGGGTGTACGAGTCCTCCAGCTTCATTCTTCTTTCACAAGATTGTCTTGGTTATTATGGGTCTTCTGTGTCTCTATACAAATTTAATTTTTTTTTTGTCCAAGTTCTGTGAAAAATGCCATTGGTAATTTGACAGGAATTGCAGTGCATCAATAGATTGCCTTGGGTAGTATGCTCATTTTAACGATATTGAGTCTTCCAATCCAAGGACATGGTATATCTTTCCATTTTTGCTGTGTGATTTCTTTCATCAGGATCTTACAGTTTTCAGAACACAGGTCTTTTCCCTGCTTAGGTAGGTTATTCCTGGGTCTTTTATTCTTTTTAATGCAATGGTTAGCGGTACTATTTCCTTAATTTCTTCTGATACTCTGTTGTTCGAGTATGGAAATGCAACCTATGTTTGTATAGTAACTTTGTATCCAGCAACTTTACTGAATTCATTGATGAGCTCTAGTAGTTTTCTAGTAGCATCTTGAGGATTTTCTATCTATAGCATCATGTCATCTGCAAACAATAACAGTTTTAATTATTTTCCTATTTGAATTCCTTTTTTCTTCTTTGATTTCTGTGGCTAGGACTTCCAAAACAATGTTGAATATAAATGGCAAGACTGGGCATTCTTGTCTTATTCCTGATCTTAGAGGACATGCTTTCAGCCTTTCACTGTTGACTATAATGTTACGTGGGGAGGTTGTCATATATGGCCTTTATTATGTTGAGGTATGGTCCCTCTATGCCTACTTTCAACACCCCTCCTCCTTTTTTTTGGTTGTGCTGTGGCATGTGGGGGGTGGATCCCACATTTCTTGACCAGGGATCAAACCTGTGCCCCCTGAAATGGAATTGCCCCACTCCAGTACTTTTGCCTGGAAAATCCCATGGACGGAGGAGCCTGGTAGGCTGTATGTAGTCCATGGGGTCGCTAGAGTTGGACATGACTGAGCAACTTCACTTTCACTTTTCACTTTCATGCATTGGAGAAGGAAATGGCAACCCACTCCAGTGTTCTTGCCTGGAGAATCCCAGGGATGGGGGAGCCTGGTGGGCAGCCGTCTATGGGGTCGCACAGAGTCGGACACGACTGAGGCGACTTAGCAGCAGCAGCAACCACTAGACTGCTAGGGAATTTGCTTCATTTTTCAACTTTTTTGTATGCCTACTTTCCAAAGAGTTTTTTTTACCCATAAATGGATGCTGAATTTTATCAAAAGCTTTTTCTGTATATGAGATACTCATGTGATTTTTATTCTTCAGTTGGTGAATGTGGTAGATATGATATCTGCAGATACTGAAAAATCTTCGCATCCTTGGGATAAATCCCACTTGATCATGTTGTCTCAACCTTTTAATATATCGCTGGAGTCGGTTTGCTAGTATTTTGTTGAGGATTTTTGCATCCATGTTCATCAGTGATAAGTTTTTGTGTGTGATATCTTTGTCTGGTTTCGGTATCAGGGTGATGGTGGTGGACACATAGAATGAGTTCAGAAGTGGTCCTTCCTCTGCAGTTTCTGAAATAGTTTCAGGATAGGTGTTAACTCTTCTCTAAATGTTTGTTAGAATTCACCTATAAAGTTACCCGGTCCTACACTTTTGTTTGTTGGGAGTTTTTACTGATTCAATTTTTAGTACTGGTAATTGATTTGTTTATATTTTCTATTTCTTTCTGGTTCAGTCTTGGGAGATTGTACCTTTCTAAGAATCGGTCCATTTCTTTCAGGTTGCCCACTTCGCTGGCATACAGTTGCTCACACTAGTCTCTTAGGATCTTCTTATTTCTGTGGCATCAGTTGTAACTTCTCCTTTGTCACCTCTGATTTTATTGGTTTGAACTCGCTTCCTTTTTTTCTTGGTGAGTCTAGCTAAAGGTTTATCAATTTTGTTTATCTTTTCAAAGAACCAGCTTTTATTCATTTTTTCTATTGTTTTTTTAGCCTCTATTTCATTTATTGGGCTTCCTGTGTGGCTCAGCCGGTAAAGAATCCGCCTGCAATGAGGGAGACCTGGGTTCAATCCCTGGGTTAGGAAGATCCCCTGGAGAAGGGAAAGGCTACCCACTCCAGTATTCTGGCCTAGAAAATTCCATGGACTGTATAGCCCATAAGATCACAAAGAGTCAGACACAACTGATCGACTTTCACTTTCATTTATTTCCTCTCTGATCCTTATGCTTTATTTCCTTCTACTAACTTTGGGTTTTGTTTGTTCTACTTTCTCTAGGCATAAGGTCGCTGAGACTTTCTGTTTCCTGAGGTAGCTTGCATCACTATACATTTCTCTCTCAAAGCTGCTTTTGTTGTATTCCATAGGTTTTGGATCGCTGTTTTCATTTTCACTTATCTCTGGGTTCTTTTTACTTTTCTCTGACTTCTTCAATGATCCATTGGTTGTTTAGTAGCACATTGTTTAGCCTCCACATGTTTGTTTTTTTGTAGCTTTTTCTTGTAGTTGATCTCTAATATTATAGCATTGTGGTTGGAAAAGATGCTTGATATGATTTAAGTTTCTTTACATTTATCAAGACTTTTTTAGAAATCGAGGCTTTAAAGCAGAACTCTTTAAGGGCAAAAAGGCTGTTTAAAAAATCACACATCACTAATACGGTCAACTCTCTATCATCTTCCTTACTAGAGAAGTGGAACAAAGAATACAAAATGAAACCATGACCGTTTACTATGACTTCCCCCTCCTTGGCAACTATGTACATTTATTATGACCATGTTAGATGTAATCCCCAAAATGTATGAATAAGTGCATTGATTTACAAGATTTGGGAGTATGCTAGAATACTTTTGTTTGTTTTGTACTGTGACTTCAGAACATATGCACACACAACATGAACATTTTCTTCCCAAACTGAACATGTTGGGAAGATACAGTCCTTCCCAACTATTCTCTAAGATACAGTCCTGGGCCATCTCCTGGCTCTAAATACTCTCTCTGAAGGCTGACTATTTCCATGTCTCTACATGCTGATGACTCTTAAACACACTTCAATTTTTGATCCATATTTCCAGCTGCTTCCTAGATATCTCTATTCAGATGTCCCTCAAAACTTTCAAACTCAGAAACAGCACATTCTCTTTCTCCCTTCTCTGCTTCAAATTCTTCTTTCCTCTCTGTAATCCAAAATTGGGTTTGGTAATAATATCCACCCAGACACTTGAGCTAAAAAATGGGATCCTTTCATCCCGTTTCTCTTCCTCACCACTCCCCTCCAAACGTGGTCAAACCTTTGCAGCATCAACTCCTCCCATTACCCCTTCTCTCTATTCTGAGGCGCTGCTCAGCCAGCAGCCCACACCATGAGAGCAGAAAAGCTGCCACGGATCTCTTAAATTTGCAGTGTTCTCCTCTCCAAACCTGAACTGAACAACAACTACAGTATCCTTTCTTGTCATTAAAACAGGGGCTGTGTGTTTTATGCACACTTATTTTTACCATGTCTCACTGCCCGCTCCTGTCCCATACAACCTTCGAATACCCAGCATACCATGTACACCCAGCCTTCCTCAATGTTGTTCACGCCAGTTCCGAGCAGGCCCTATTCTTCCTGATGACTCTACCACTTTTCTGCTTTAACCTTCCTATGAACCCTTCTATTGGTGCATAATTAACCATTCCGTTCTCTGCTTGTCCAAAGGACTTTGGACATGCTATTAGTAAAATACAGAGCATACCGTGTTATCACTAGCAGATAATTCTTGTATATCCTATTAAGCACTGAGATCTTGGACTAAACCTTGCTTGTTTTTCTACCTTTAGCACCAGGTACGTAGTTGTGGTCAGTATGTGTTTGTTCAACTATCATCCCTATCTGCCATTTTCCAGTCAAGCCTACACGACACACTTCATTTAGTCATCCACTGCTGCCTCTCAGGAAATGTTTTCAGCCTGAAATCATTCTCTTCTCAGCAACCATGGTCACTTCTTTTCTAGGAATGCTACCTCATCTACAAATCTTTTTGTTAGATCATTTTCAACCATGGTCTTGAATTTTGGTCATTTTCTTCCTATTTTAGCCTCCTGCTAACTCCCTAATCCCTTCATTTACCACACTTGGCACAATGAATATATTCTGTTTTACATAAAACGTAGACTGAGCAAATCCAGATCAGGTATGAAGCCCTCTCAACTGTGAGATAACAATGTCAAGAAGTAGTTTTTGGAGCTAAGCGAGCTCAAAGTGATTGACCCTCACGTTCGGAAGGTCTCAGGGGCTGCCGCGGGGCTAACAGTTGGGCTGTGACGATCTCAGTGTTTCCTATGGCGACATCTGCACATGAGTGAAGGTTTTCTGCCACCATCTGATCACCACAGTGTTCCCGACCAAGAAGCTGGAGATAAAGAGCCTTTTGGGCCTTTCCCAACAATGCTCCTTAAAGAAAGGAACCTTTTTACATATCCTTCTCCTTTCTGTCAACAGTACTACAAAGCTTTATTAAATGAAAAGTAGTCCAAGAGTAAAGACACAGGCGTTTCTGAGGAGAGAGGCTGACGTAGGCAATGTCACCCACTCTATACAATCACAAGACCACAGGCAGCGCTCACCGAGGGCAACACTGAGGTGTAACGAGTCATAGCGAGCATCATGTTCGATTTCCCCACAGAAAGACGGGAACCACGTACACTTCTGACAAGCACCCACTGGACTTCCCTTGTGGTTCAGCTGGTAAAGAATCCACCTGCAATGCGGTTGCAATCCCTGGGTTGGGAAGATCCCCTGGAGAAGGGAAAGGCTACCCACTCCAGTATTCTGGCCTGGAGAATTCCATGGACTGTATAGTCCATGGGGTCACAACGAGTCAGACATGACTGAGCAACTTTCACACTCTATAGAAACGACCACTTAACCTAAATTAAAAAAAAAAAAAAAAAATCTGTAGGGCACCTTTGTTATAGGCCTATTAATAATATACTATTATGGCATATGGTACATATACAACAACATCCAACATGTTGAATGCCTACTATGTACCTGGTACTGTGCTAAACTTTTTTATTTTATTTATTTATTTATTTTCGGCTGCCCTGGGTCTTTGTTGCTGCACAGGCTTTCTCCCGATGTGGTGAGCAGGAGCTCCTCTTCCTTGCAGTGTGTGGGCTTCTCACTGTGGTGGCTTCTCTTGTTGCAAAGCACAGGTTCTAGGCACATGGGCTTCAGCAGTTGTGGCTTGCGGGCTCTAGAACACTGGCTCAGTAGCTGTGGAGCACAGGCTCAGCTGCTCCGCAGCATGTGGGATACTCCTGTACTGGGGATCGAACCTGGGTTCCTAGCATTGGCAGGCAGATTCCTAACCATTAGACTACCAGGGAAGCCCAGGTGCTAAACTTTCAAATGGATTGTCTCACTGAATCCTCACAACCACCCTTTGACATGGGTACTACCATTATCCTCATTTTAAAATGTAGACACTAAGACTTAGCAAGTGTACATGTTTCCAAAGTTACACAGCTACCAAGTGGTCCAGTGTCAAAAGTCACATCCAAATATATTCATCTCTAGAATACGTCTTCTTTATTGCTGCACTCCACTCAAGTTCTTTTTAAAGCAAATTAGAGGGACTAATGCTGATGCTAAAGCTTCAATACTTTGGCCAGCTGATGTGAAGAGCTGACTCATTAGAAAAGACCCGAATGCTGGGAAAGATTGAAGGCAGGAGGAGAAGGGGACGACAGAGGATGAGATAGTTGGATTGCGTCACCGATTCAATGGACGTGAGTTTGAGCAAGCTCTGGGAGATGGTGAAGGACAGGAAAACCCGGCATGCTGCAGTCCATGGGCTCACAAAGAGTCAGACACGACTGAGGGTCTAAACAACAAAGATGGAGCAATGAAGTGAAGTAACTAGCCTACACACAGATTTTTATTGTTTAACCAAGTGAAGTAATATAGTTTCATCCTTTTTTACCCTTTTAAACTGTAACCAGTTAGAAAGTACAGGAACACCCCTCTGGGCATGGTTCTTTCTGAACAAACTCCTGGAGTAACTCAGGACACTAGAAAGCTATCGAAGGAGACTCATCAGTTGCACTTTGCCTCTTTTTTCGCAACTGTTGCCTCAGTTGCAGCCACGGGCATCACAGCGTGGCCCTGCTGCCGGCATGCACATCTCCTGGCCTCATGCAGGCTGCTGGGCGCCCAATGGGCATGGCTGAAACATGAAAAGAGGGCAGTTCTGACCTCATGGAAGAAACAGTCATCCGAGCCCACAATAGTTTATATCTCACCAATATTCTCCATGTATAAGACAGTATGCCATAAAAGACGCATAAGGGAGACACGCTTCCCTGGAAAGATACATGTAAGTAGTAGCTTTATTTATAACTGACATAAGGGAGACACGCTTCCCTGGTGGCTCAGACAGTAAAGAATCTGCCTGCAATGCAGGAGACCCAGGTCCAATTCCTGGGTCAGGAAGATCCCCTGGAGAAGGGATAGGCTACCCACTCCAGTATTCCTGCTTGGAGAATTCCATGGATAGAGGAGCCTGGTGGGCTAAAGTCCATGGGGTCACGAACAGTCAGACACAATTGAGTGACTAACACTTTCTAAGGGAGAAGGGGACATTACTGTATTGAAATGAAATGATAACAACTTAAATGCAAAATAAAATGAGAAAAAATAAGTGGCAGTTACTACGTCAGTAAAACTGAGTTAAAGGAGGAAATCACTAAAGATGTTACACACATACGTAAAACATTTTAATGCAAATAAATGTACACTAATTCACTAACTTCTGATGCAGGACCTTGGTGTTTTGGGTTTGTTTTTGTTTTTTCAATAGCTTAGCTGACTGGAGTTCTTTAGAAAATTACAACCAAACGCATCTACCATTTATAGTTTCCATTCTTTAAAGAGCAAGAACTAGTAAACTAATAAATCAGGACAGAATGTTCTAGATTTACAGCTGCCTTTCCCCATCTCTTAAGACAGAGAAAATAAGTAGAGCAATTTGTTTTTCCTGAATCTTTTGAAAACATTTAGCTCAGAGCATAGACAAACAACTCTTTTCCCCCATTCATACTTCATTCATGTATGTGATACTTTCATAAATATACATCATTATAATAACAAGTACATTGGCCTAAACAGTCTGAGAACAAACACAATTGCCTCCTGCTGAGCAGACTATTCAAATGGGGCAAGTAGCCCTGCAACAGCCCAGGGCCTGCTGCAGCCCAGGGCCCACTGCAGCTCAGGGCCCGCTGCAGCCCAGGGCCCGCTGCAGTTCAGGGCCCACTGCAGCCCAGGGCCCACTGTGGCCAGGAGGGGGGCTTCCACCTGTTTCCACCTGGGTGGCCAAGCGGAGGGTCAGCAGCTGCTGTTAGCTGAGGAGTCACATGACTGTTCTGTTCCCTTCTCTCCTGATTGTATTTATGGCCGGGCATGTAAGTGCCCAAGAGTGTGTCTTATGTCGCAGTTCCTGAGAGCAGAACTGGGATGGAACCACAAGTGTGAAGAGTGTGTACGTATTACTGACTAATGATTATTTTTACTCACAGATGAATGTGACTTCCTAAGGGGACAATAGAGGATGAGATGGTTGGATGGCATCATCAACTCTATGCACATGAGTTTGAGTAAGCTCCAGGAGTTGGTGATGGACAGGGAAGCCTGGCGTGCTGCAGTCCATGAGTCGTAAAGAATCAGACACAACTGAGGGACTAAACTCAACTGAACTGATGAGGAATTTATGTCATTCACTCAGTTTTGTTTCCATGTGTTGTGGAAAGCATACACAACTCAACAGTCCTTTGTCCCCTAGTTAAACATAGGCTTCCAGAGAGCAGTCATTTTACTCTGTTTAATATTTAGCTCAACTTTGTGCTCAGTTAGCTAATACATGTTTCCTACAGATAATGTAATCTCTCTTCTCTGGCCTTTCAGATATCCTTCGGACACCCTGGCCTCTGAGTTCTCTGAGCACCTCACCTTGACCACTCCCTCCCCGGGGCCTGGTCTGGTCTCTGCTGTTACCAGTAACCACAACCACATACAACCCACCACTGCAGGACTGCGCCTCCTTCCCGCCAGCTTGCCACGCTGCCAAGGGGCCCCTTGGGTCCCACGCATCAGCAGGCACCGTATTCCCTCAGTCTCCTGGCCTCCTCTCTGGATGCCGTTCCACCCCTTGCCCTTTCTCTTCCACCCTCCACATGCCCTCCTTCGCCCTTTCTCTCTGCTCGTGGATGATCTTGGTTCCTACTGCTCTGAGAAGATAGAAACCACTAGAAGCAAACTTTAATAAACTTCCTCTACCACCATCCCTTCTGCCAGCACACAGGTACCAGTCCCAGGAAACTGAGAGCACAGCTCAGCGCGGGACTGTTCATTATCTGAATGATCTCACTGACCTCCCTCAGCTTTAGTTTCCTTACCTGAAAAATAGAGCTGATGACGACTATTCTGTAAAGCTATTATGAGGATGAAGTGACTTATGCACAATACACAGTCTCATTAAATGTTAGTTCCCTTACTTTCTCTTATTTTTTTAATTAAAAAAAAATTTTTTTTTGGCTGTACCACACAACATGCAGGATCTTGGTTCCCCAACCAGGGATCAAACCTGGGCTCCTTGCAGTGGAAGTACGCAGTCTTAACCAATGGACCACTAGGAAGGAAGTCCCACCTAATCTTACTTTTAAAACAGTTAGTGGGAATATAAACTGGTGTAGCTACTATGGAAAACGGTATGGAGGTTCCTTAAAAAATTAAAAATAGAACTACCACGCGCTTAGTCGCTCAGTCATGTCTGATTCTTTTCAACCCTATGGACTGTAGCCCACCAGGCTCCTCTGTCTGTGGGATTCTCCTGACAAGAATACTGGAGTGGGTAGATATTCCTCCCTTCTTCAGGGGATTTTCCTGACACAGAGATCAAATCTGGGTCTCCTGCATTGCAGGTGGTTGTCTTACAATCTGAGCCACCAGGGACATCTAGAACTACCATATGATCCAGCAATTCCACTTCTGGGTCTTTACCCGAAGGAAACAAAAATACTAACTCCAAAAGACATATGCAACCCTGTGTTCACTGCAGCACAATTCACAAAAGTCAAGACATGGAAAAAACCCAAGTGGCCACTGACAGATGAAGGGATAAAGAAGACATGGTATTATTATACAATGGAATATTATTCAGCCTTAAAACAGAAGGAAATCTTACTATTTGCGGCAGCACAGATGAACCTTGAGGGCTTTATGCTAAGTGAAGTAGATCAGACAGAGAAACACAAATACACCATATGTTCCCATTACATGCAGAATCTAAAAAACAAACAAATATCGAATTCACAGATACAGAGAAGAGACTGGTGGCCACCAGAGACGGTGGAGGGGAGGGTAAAAGATGGTCAAAAGGTACAAACTTCCAGTTATAAATAAGTCATGGAGAAGTACTGTACAGCATACAGATATAGATAATAATGCTGTATTATACATTTGAAAGTGGTTAAGAGAGTGAAGAAATGTGTAACAATGTATGGTGGTGTATGTTAGCTAGATTTATTGTGATCATTTAGCAGTATATACAAATATTTAATCATTATGTTGTATAGTTGAAACTAATATAATGTTATACGTCAGTTATATCTCAATAAAAAATAGCCTGTAAATCATATAGTGTATGAATTATATCTCAATAAAGTTGTTTCCCACGCCTCGACCCCCAAAGCTTGTAATGTATATTTTTCACTAATTCAAACTGTCCCTCCTCCTAATTGGCCTTCACTAGGGAAATTATGGGCTTCCCTGTTTTCTTAGTAGTTAAGAACCCACCTGCCAACGTAGGAGATGTGGGTTCGACCCCTGGGTGGGGGAGATCCCCTGGAGAAGGAAATAGCAACCCACTCCAGTATTCTTGCCTGGGAAGTCCCAAGGACAAAGAAGCCTGGCAGGCTACAGTCCATAGGTCACAAAAACAGCTGGACACGACTTAGTGACTAAACAACAACAAAGGGAAATTACATTGAATGTAGCAGGTTAGGTATAAAAAAAGGGTTCAGCTGTAAAGCAGAAAAGATGACCCCCTAATAATTTTTTTTAAAGATTCTAGTTTCAAAACACAATTAAGAAAATGTTCAAAAATAATTTTTTGTGAGTCAAAAAATAAATCTTCATTTTACTACTATGGTTTGCAGTTACTACTTTTTTCCTGTTTAAGTTTCTTTCTCTTAAACCGTGAAATAAACTTTCCCCAATAGTTAGACTAATTTCTAAACTTGGGCTCCATGCTCTTGTGACATAGACTGTGGAGTAATACATGGAATATAGATTTAATATACAGCTTAATTAAACTGCTCTATTTGGTCCAGTTTGCCATGTTCACTTAGGCTGAGGACAGAGGTCTCATTAAATCATGCAGGCACTACAACCCTAAAGGGATTGTAATCTTTCTTTCTGAAGTCAATTTAGTAAGTTTGTATTCGCCACTCCTTTTGCCTTCAGAATTGGCCTACTTCCTCCAGCGAGCCCTCCTCAACCAGCCATACGCGCGGTATCTACCACTCACCCTAGACCTTGGTATACGCCACCCACTGGTGACGATAATAGAGTCCCTATAAACCAGGAACTGTGATCAGAGCCTGGCATAATGCCTTGTCACTGGAGCCTCACATGAACATTAGGAGGCAGGAGGCATTTCAGTTTGCTGGTGCAGAAGCGGATTCCGTCACCTGGCTCAGGTGCTCTGCCTGGTGAGGCCAACCAGCTGGGATGCAAATCCACCCCGTGCAAAGCCAGCCCTCACTCAAGCCCTAAGTCACCTGACTCATGAATCACTGACTCATGAACAAGTCTTGTCTAACCAACCTGCACTCTATATGGTGTTTTACACACACTGGACACTGAAAAAACATTTTTACTGACTGCCCTGATGACATGGCCCTTTGTCTTCCTAGATCACAGAGAAACCTGAAAGCAGTATTTGGCTACACGGTATCCAGGCTCCTGCCTAACTCTCAGATGGAAATACCAGGGAAAGTGGCAGTAGTCCCGGTGATGGCAGAACAGCAAGGCAGCACAGGAAAGCCAGCTCTGCACATCGGAGGTTGAAACAAGAAGCTACCCAGGGACTTCCCTGGTGGGCCGGTGGCTAAGACTCCAAGCGAGGGGCCCTGGGTTCAATCCCTGGTCAGGGAACTAGATCCCGCATGCTGTGACTAACGCCTGGTGCAGCCAAATAAACAAATATTAACAAAAAAGAGGCTGCCCAAAGAAGGCTGACAGCAGCCTGTTTAAAATGGGAAAGAGGGGTAGAGTTGAGTTGGGTGAAGAAGCTGAACAGGTTCAGGCTCAAGAACAATGTGCAGTAGGTAACTCCACCACACATCCCGTGTGTAAGGGTGAAACATAAGTCTACTTGGAATTTTAACTGATAAGGGAGGAGAAAACATCAAGAACTTTTGTCTTGAACATTTTAACTACAGGACTCTGATTCCAAGCGCAGTCAGTCAGATAAGAACTGGGCACCTGCAAACTGCTTTAGTACAACTGCTATTCCTGTTAGAACTCCAGTACAAAGACCAGAGAGGAGGGGAAAGTGTCGGAACAAAGCACACGTGTGCGGGGAAGGGTGCTCTTTTCACTGCCGATGCCCGCCTACAGCATCCTACAGAAGAGCCACGTCTGAGACAGAAGTGAACACGGTCACACGCTGACAGTATGGACCTGCGGTCTGAGGGGAAGCTGGCACGTGTGGCTCATCCACAGCAAGAGGAGCAGTGACCACAGCACACACACACGGCTTCCAAGACCTAGTAACGAAATATGTAAAGTGCCAGTAAGTTTTATATTGATTGCAGGTTAAAATAATACTCTTGATATAGGGTGATAAATGTTATTAAAATTGATTTCACGGGACTTCCCTGGTGGTCGCGTGGTTAAGACTCTGCGCTTCCAATGCAGGGGGCATGGGTTCAACCCCTGGTCGGGGGAACTGAGATCCTGCATGTCAAGTGGTGCGGTCATAAAATAAAAAATAGATAAATGTATTTAAAAAATTAGTTTCACTTTTTTTTTTTTTACTTCTTAAAAAAAAAAGGCTATTGGAACACTTTGGATTATATGTGTGGCTTGCATTCTACTTCTATGGGATGGTTCTGGTATAGACAATGCTGTAGAAAAAGCAGGGGAAACAAATTTCAATTAGATTCAATAGACCATTAGAATCTCAGTCCTTTGTTAACAGCCTGTTATGGAGATTTCCATTTTGCAGGAGATGAGGATTTCTGGTGTTCTATAAACACAGGACTCAGAGCCACAGTAGATTAGGTTTGAGAATGATCTCTGCCACTGACTAACTCTGAAGTCAATGACGTTCTAGTCACAGAATTGTGGGTAAGCAAGTCATACAACTCAGGGCCAACCTGCCTCTAAATCCTATTATGAGGGCTAAATGCAGTAACATAAAGAGTATAGCACTTTATTTTCTTTTTTTGAGCCTAGCATTTTAAATGTTAGACACTATTATCCTCCTAAGAAAATTTCTGACATGCTTTTAAGATACTTTGGTGGCAATCTGTTAAAAATAAATAAGAAGACTAATAAAATTAGTGATTTTGTGGTGTTTGTTCTCAAAGACTTCATCTTCTAAATTTGACTAAAAAGGAATACACTATTAGAGAAGATGATAAAATCTCCATCTTTGGAGAGCTCTGGAAATTAGCCACTATTTCTCCTGGAAAGTTTAAACCAGAGAGTGGAGCAGGAAGGTGAGTTTATACTGCCTGAGAAAGAGAGGCAAGTCTGGTTCTAAAACTCATTGACAGGGTGATGGTGTGGAATTCGTGTAACATTTCTGGAATAGCGGTTTCCTCATTACTGAATGAAGGAGGCTAAGTGGTCTGTAAGATCGCCTCCAGCACCAAGAGTTTTCTCAATTATGAATCCAGAGGTTACGTACATAGGCATTTCCATTCACCACTTAGAGAACACCCTTATGTCTCACACATCTGCATGTAGTTAGGTTCTAAGGCCACTTTCTCAGGGTCTTGCAGAACGACCTTGCTCAAGCTATTTACCACAGCTTCCATAAGCCTAGTCTTCATTTCCTCTCAAGGCATCAATGGGTGGATCCTGTTTCCCATACAGACATTTAGAAGCCAATTAAAAATAGAAAACTATCTCCCCCTCCCATCACCTCAACTTCAGGTTCCAGTTTCACTCCTCTCACCCTGCAGGTGCTCACTCAGCTATTAACTGATACATCTGTTAAACCTGGAGAAGGTACGCAGCATAGTCAAGGTACCATTTCATTGAATATTGAAAGTAACAAAAATGACAAGTAATGCAATTATTTGTAAAATCACCTGCCTGCCAGCTGACTGGTGAAGTTTTACAGAGGGCAATTCTGGACAGGATCCATAATTAGGAATTTCACTTCATTTTATTTTATTTTTCTGATCTGAGGATTACATAAAGCATCTTCAGCTTTGCCCTAGGGATGTGTCTGACTGTAGGAAATTAATTTTGCTTGCTGTGACAAAGGGCTTCCCAGGGGGCACTAGTGGTAAAGAACCTGCCAATGTAGAAGACATAAGAGATGCAGGGTTGGGAAGATCCCCTGGAGTAGGAAATGGCAACCCACTCCAGTATACTTGCCAGGAGAATCCCATGGACAGAGAAGCCTGGTTGGCTACAGACCATGGGGCTGCAAAAGCAGGACACAACTGAAGTGACTTAGCATGCACGCTGTGACATAGTTTGCTTATTTCTCAAAGAGGACTAATAAGAATCACATGCTCAAAGACATCATGACCCCACCAGAAAGGCTCAGTGCAGCTATGCGCTATCAAATTTCAAATGCCTCATAGTAAGAGCAGACGTATTAACAACGATATCCAGGCAAAATTTTGAAGATATAGGGGTTTTAAGAGCAAAAAAAAAGTAGTGAAAAGAATGCCTCCTTCCTGCCCAATGATAGGATGTTTTTGCTTTCCACGTGCTAAAGCAAGCCCACCTCAAAGTTTATTTTTATAGCCAGTCCAATTCCTTCAGCTACTCAAGGAGAAATTTCTTTTCACATAAGAAAGCAGGACTTGTAAATCAGCAGCAGCTGAATTAAGATCTCTGACTGCTTTTTCAACCAGAGGTGGTATAAATAAGACATTTAGGGCCTCCCTGGTAGCTCAGTCGGTAAAGAATCTGCTTGCAATGTAGGAGACAGAGGTTCAATCCCTGGGTTGGGAAGATTCCCCTGGAGAAGGAAATGGCAACCCATTCCAGCATTCTTGCCTGGAAAAATCCCATGGACAGAGGAGCCTGGCGGGCTACAGTCCATAGGATCACAAGAGTTGGACAGGACTTAGCAACTAAACCACCACCAAACAAGAGGTTTAAAGACAGATCAGTTTCCAGGCAATTAGGGGCCTGTGTTCTAGCAACACTGGTTAAGAGCATATAAACTGTGAGACAGACAGACCTTAGTTCTACTGCCGTTATGTGTGTGCCATTAAATACAACGGCCTCCGCCAATCAACAAGGCTCCTCTGTTGGGCACACCCGGCTCAGGACGGCCCACATCCTGTACATCCAGGATTCATGTTCTTCCCTCTTCTGTCTCCACCAAACTGCTTCAAGGAACCTCAGGCAGGGCGTCTGCACTGCATCCTCTTAGCGCTGATCCTCACCATCTTTTGACCCCCTCCCCTGCCCCTCTGGAAGGGGAAAGTCATCATGAACTCTTCCTCAATCCAAGCCACTCTGAGTTCTTTTCTAGTTGATGCAGCAAATGCACACATTTCTAAGTGTGAAATAATCTAGATGGTATTAGCCTTCCTGTGTGTGCCAGTTACTATAACAGAACATCTAAGAAAATGGGGCGAAACTTCTGAAAATCCCTGTCTTGTCACAGCTCTCTTGGACCTGTAAGAACAGCACATCTGACAATGGCTTAGGTCTCCGACGGCAAACAGGGCATCACAGCTGACAGCACGGGGGAGGAGGTAAGGCTGCTGGGCTGCTGGCTGGGGAGCTGCTTTGAGAACATTTGTATCTGAAAGGATGGCCCACCGGTGCCTCTCCGGCTGCTGTCAAGAAATCCTGCAATGAAGGATATTTTCAAAGCACCCACCTTGTTGAGGACATCTCGCTGGCAGCCAAGATAGAGATTGGGCAGAATTCGGGTTGGCCCGATGTTGGCAACAGGTAAGCAAGGCTGAGAGATGCAGGTGGGGACTAGGGTGGACTTTCCTTCACAGAGGCCAGGGAAACAGCGGGAGAACTCGGCAAACCCACCTAAGGATAGACATGGTAAAGTTACGCCGGGCACAGAGATGAAAATCAGCCTTCTGGTAACCAGTCAAATAAAGCTGTCTGAAAAGAAAAAGCAAATCCCACAAATGCAAGTGGATCCTGCCGTACACGGATCCCTGGCTACAGCTGCTTGCTCCGGGGTACAGGCCTGCAACAGCCCTGGCTTGCAGGGCCTCGAAAGGCGCCCAGGCCCTGCAAGTCCCCCGTCCTTTTCTGTGCAACTTAAAGAGGACAGAAAGTAGGCAGCACATAACCAAGCAGAAGAAAAATGGGGATGTAACAAATCCTCAATGGAGATCAGGTGTTATTTCTTCAAAACACAGTGGATCAACTTAAGTTTCTTTCAGAATGAACTTTTTAAAATCTTCCTACTATATAAATTTTTAATTTCAAAGATACCACATACACCCTTTACTCTTACAAATATTCTCTATATCGAGGGTTTCATAATCACTCGTGATTCCAGGGTCTCCTGTTCCTTTGCTGGGTGCTCATTATAAACAAGGGCCGAGAGACCCTAACTGCTCAGGGTACAAACGGAGGCCCTGGGGCAAGATTCCTGTACTCGGAGGAATTCACTTTTTTCTAGTCCTGTCCTTATAATGACCCACTCCATGACCTTTATTAGGTCACAATCTTGCTACTGTTAATGACGAGAAACCCACTGGCTAAGGAGACGCTCACCTTCTCTGGGAAGAGAAAAGATGAATAAGGTCTTCACTGGTTTTTCCAATCTAAATATTCCTTGTGATGCAAATCCAAACCCAGGAACTGAATACATTTTGATACATTTTCAGATAAATCCCTCCCTATCCAGCCCTCACTATGTACAAACTCAGGAACCAAAGAGACTCAGAATATGTTGAGTGAATGTGTGTGTATATTTAAAAATTTTTCTTTTGTACAGGAGTATAGCAGATTAACAATGTTGTGATAATTTCAGGTAGCCAGCAAAGGCACTCAGCCATATGTACACACGTATATATTCTCCCCCAAACTCCACTCCCATCCAGGCTGCCACATGACATTGAGCAGTGTTCCCTATGCTATACAGTAGGTCCTTGTTGGTGATGCATTTTAAATATAGCGGTGTGTACATTTTTAATACTACTGAATTAAAAAACAATTCACTTGTTGAGAAGATAGAGCAGTCCCACTCTTACCTCTTTAATCAAGCCTTAAAAGGGACCTGAAAATCTCATTAAATATTTACCTCCATCTCCTTGAGCTACATTCTACACACCTTTCCCTCCCTTCTGGATACATACGAAACACACCCTCATCCGCTACCCCAGTGCAGGGAGCTGACCCTGCACCTGCAGAAGGAGAAGTATCAACATTTTTATCCCCTGTGTTGCTCAGGGCAAGTGTCAGCAGGACCCTCTGGACACCCGTGTGCATCATCTGTGCTTAGCGTGGCATGCACAGTGCAGCCAGCTGGATGGCAGCAAGTTAGTGACAATAACCAGTCCACTTGCAAAATATAAGTGTCCATCCCGAGCCTCCAACCCAGGGGTCTGGACTGTTTTTACTCATAAGCAGTTTGCTTGTAAAGTTCTTACGGGAACATGGGAGACAGAGTAGGAGGTTCCATTACAGAAACCCCACTTCCTTTGTGGAACCAACGGGGTCCTCAGGGTCTGCACCTGCTCAGAGTGAAGATTTCATGTCTTGCCCTTTCCAAACATCCTTCCAGCCACACAAAACTCACTGTCAACTGTACATGCTGTTCTCTCACCACCACCAGCCTATCCCGGGCACGTACACACACATGGCATACAAACCAGACACACACACACACAGGGCATACAAACCACATACACAGGGCATACAAACTACACACACAGGGCATACAAACCACACATATACACACACAGGGCATACAAACCACACACACAGGGCATACAAACCACACACACAGGGCATACAAACCACACACACACACACAAACAGCGTACAAATCACACATACACACAAGAGCATACAAACCACACACAGGGCATACAAACCACACACACACACACACACACACACACACAGAGTACAAACCACACATACACACAAGAGCATACAAACCACACACAGGGCATACAAACCACACACACACACACACACACACACACACACACACAAACAGCGTACAAACCACATATACATACAACAGCATACAAACCACACACACAGGGCATACAAACCACACACACAGGGCATACAAACCACACACACAGGGCATACAAACTACACATACACATAAGAGCATACAAACCACACACACAAAAAGGACATACAAATCACACACACACAGGGCATACAAACCACACACACACACACAAACAGCATACAAACCACACATACACACAAGAGCATACAAACCATACACAGGGCATACAAACCACACACACAGGCCATACAAACTACACACACACACAAGAGCATACAAACCACAAACATACAGGGCATACAAACCACACACACACACACACACAGGACATACAAACCACATACACACACACAGGGCATACAAACCACACACATACACACACAGGGCATTCAAACCACACATATACATACACAGGGCATATAAACCATACACACACACACACACGGCATTCAAACCACACATATACACACACAGGGCATATAAACCACACATATATACACACAGGGCATACAAACCACACACACACATGACTGAACATCAGAGGGAAGAAGAACACAGGCCCCTGTACTGAGTTCACATCCTGGCTTCACCACGTTCTAGTTGTCACGTTTGCACAAGTGAATGACGCCCTCTGGCTGTTAGTTTTCCTGTTCCTAAACTGGGAGCAGTGATCAGACCCCCTCACAGAGCTGTCAGAGGATGGAGAGGATGGGGCCAGTCGGGATGCCTGAGAGCTTGTGCCTGCAGAGGAAGCCCTGCAGGGCACAGGCATCAGACATCCAGTTCCCAGCCCTGTCTGTGGCCTTCCCCCATCGCTAGTCTGCAGCTATATCTCAGCAGGATTCACCTGAAACAGAACAGAAGCAGCAGCGCTTCGAGGGCTGCATCTCCCAGAGTCGGCTCTGGAGCAATGACCTCCTGCAGGAAGCTGGCAGACGGGACACTGGGACATGAAACGCTACACGTCATTTCTCCCTAGGAGACTCACAGCTCACATACTAAAAGCTCTCTGAGGAGCCTGAAAACCTCTAAGGAAACTGGTTTACTTTCATTTAATTCAAGGTTCTCAAGCTTATTTGACCATGGAATTTCCCCTCCCATTTTCCCCCTAATATCTTTTAATAGCTGGTGGAACTCACACTTAAGGAAACATCAAGATAACGCCGTTGCAACCACTGAAATAGAGTAAATCGTCGGAATTTCCACACTTAAAGTATAACCCACCAGCTATCTCAAAAAGGGATCAGTTAATACAGGCATTTCCTAGTGGCTAAGATGGCAAAGAATCTGCTTGCAATGCTGGAGACCCAGGTTCCACCTCCAGGTCCGGAAGATCCCCTGGAGGAGAGAATGACTACCCATTCCAGTATTCCTGCCTGGAGAATCTCATGGACAGGGGAGCCTGGTGGGCTACAGTCCATAGGGTCGCAAAGAGTTGGACATGACTTGAGCAACTAACATGTCCACTTTTTTCCCTTTAATACAGGCATATGTATATGCCTGTCATGATTCAGAATTTATAATTTTGCTTCTATTAATGTTTTGTCCTTTTCAGTCTCTTAATGGCATAATACAATCATTTAAGGTGAGTTTTTTTCCCCTCAAGTAATTCTTATAAAAACAAACATTAAAGAATCTGAACATTCTTGGCCTATCTTACGCTTGCTTTCCCAACACAGGAACTGACAGCCGCAATTCTGATTACAATTTAATTGAATGGGTTTAAATTTTAACTTCCAGTAACTTTTGTGGTCCCGGTGTTTCTCTAAGAAACTGCTGTCATATTTTTTTTTCCTATTCTGGCTTCAAAACAGTTCAGGGGATGGTCTCTCTCATTTAAATCCAACAAAACGGGAGTCTAGGAAATGTTCTCAGAAAACAGAGAAACCGGATCATCCAAGGAATTTCATTTTAAACTTATAAGTCATCATATTTACAAATAGGTCATCCTACAGTTACTGAACACGTACTATGTGACAAGTATTGCTCTAAGCACTTTACAAGTTTTGTTTGATCGTTACAACCCCTTGAAGGAGGTGCCTGAGTTGTTCCCATTTCACAGATAAGGAAACTGAGGTTCAGAAAGGCACAGACTGATAACCAACAGGGCTGGGATGTGAGCCCTGGCAGCCCAGCTTCAGACTGTACTCATTGGGTGCATTAGACCACATTTCTAAAATGCCACGGAATTACGTGCCATGTTGCCTAGAATGTGGGCAACGTGTCTGCTGATATCTCTGGGGTCCTGCCCTCATTTTAGCCTCATTTCACTAGGCTGGAAATGGCCATGGCCTCTCCCAAACAGACAGAAGAGCCTTGCTTACCCCTAAGCCACATGGTTCAGAAGCATTGATGAGGCAGAGAAGAGCAGGAGACCTGACCAGAGACACAAGAACTCTGTAAGCTCGAGTCACATGAGTCCAGTAACAAAACTGAGGATGGACTAGGGGCTCACGGCTGGCTCACCATCGCAGTCTGTGAACTGGTGGTGAGGTTGTGGCTGCGTCTTGGTGACTTTCAGCCCGTTCCCTCCATCAAACTATGTTCAGAGGGGACAGAGTCTCCAACAATCGTAAAGTGAGAGCTGGCCAGCCTGGGCTGTTCCAAGTCCAGCTCTATCATTCACGCTATCCTAAATCACTTCTAACTTCAGTGGGTCTAAAAAAGTAAAATGTGAGTGCAGCGCTAGAAAACTCTAATACAGAAAACAGAAAGAAAACAAACCACTATTTAGCATCAAAACAACCCCCCAGAGCCAAATAAAACAGCAGTAACACGTGGTAAAACACATCATAAGGCAAACAGAACCCCCCACTTTTTTAAACCAATGTTTACAACTAATCTCTAGCAGCACAAACCCAAACAGCCTTAAAATATTTAACAAATTTCATTGAAATCCGTGCTCAGTCTGGCTTGAAATGTCCCAAACCAGGACTCCTGGTCACTTCCACAGGAATCTACCTTGGCAAAGAGTCCATTTCCCCTGATCTTTATCTCTGACAATGTTCCACTCTGTTGACATCTGCCTTTATTGACAGTTTTTTCCATTCGCTGACCTTTCATTCATCGCTGGACTCCAGTGACCCTGGTTTCATTTCATTAATTAATCACAGATGAGACACCTCCTGATCTACCCAAACTCTCGAGAAACTATCTGTGGCTTCATCAGCAACTCAGTTTTGAAATATGTCTAAAATGTCCCTCTTCCTCTGTTAACTAGATCCACACAAGGAGAACAGTACAATTCATCTATGCAAACCTTCTGTGACAAGGGGATGACAGACACAGAATAGAGAGACATCTCAGCCCTCGCTCCTGGCTCTGTGGTCCCTGGATCCCAAGTTAGTCTATTACGACAAGAAGGCACGGTGTTGGCTCAGGATTCCTTTGTTTACTGTAAGAGCAGCACTGGAAAGCTGTCACGCTCTTGAAAACAGTTTTAAAATAATTTTTAAAGTTGTCAAGGATTTGACTCAACCGTCCAACCTGGCCAAATTTCTCCCATCTTTGGATTTTATGCTGCTTATTGTCTAGGAATGGAGAAAACAGAGTCAGACAACCCATATGTTCTTCCCTAAGACAGACCTGAATCTCGGAACGTTGCACCCACTAGGGCCTCTTGTGCTAGGAATGCTTGTTTTTAAGAGGAAGGAAGGCACATATGCAGACACCCTGGCCTGTAATGGCAATAGGGAGACCAGCAGACATACAGACATCACTGGCCTCTACAGCTCTGGATAGACAGCCAAACAGATTGCAATGTTAAAAATCCATTTTCTATCTGATGTCCACTAATTCACCAAGAGAATGCATGTTTATAAATAAAAACATACATATTACTTTGGAAAGAGAAAACATTTGGTACAGCTTAAAGGCATTCGTGATTTGTATGTTGCTTTCTTCTCGCTCAGCCAAGAAAACGCTTCTTAAGAACACCTCCTTCATAATTCCAACCATAAATATAATTTTCTGTAAGAGCCAATGTTAACCACCATCCCATTTTCATAGGGAGAAAAACTGCCAAGTAAAAGAAAATATACATAAAGAAACACCACTAAACAATTCTAACTGGTCATCTTTCTCTTCCTTCTGACTCTGGCAGTTATAAACCACAGCGGTGTTTCTTAAAAGTGTATTTCCATAATCAACAAAAGTAGCACTGTACTACAGATGAGTGATGTTAATTTTCAGATTCAAGTTCTAAAAATGTACCCCTATCCTTGAAGTCAAACCAGAGATAAACATCAACTCCATGATTCTGAAGACATTTCACTGCAGGAAGAAATAGAAGGCTGCTCACTTATGCTTCAGTTCAAACAGGCAGCAGGTCTAAGAGCTTTGTCAGCTGTGTGTGCACTAAGTCACTCCAGTTGTGTCCGACTCCTTGAGACCCCATGGACTATTGCCCACCAGGCTCCTATGTCCGTGGGCTTCTCCAGGCAAGAATACTGGAGTGGGTTGCCATGTCCTCCTACAAGGGATCTTCCTGACCCAGGGATTGAACCTGTATCTCCTGTAGCTCCTGCACTGCAGGCTGATTCTTAACCCTCTGACAGCTGCCCAACTGTGAAGTGGGATTCAAGGCAACCCCTTCCCACATTGGGGATAGAGTCCATGGCTATGTACAGAAATCTGTTTACACAAAACTCCACTTCATGAAACACATTCTTCTAAAAAGTCACATGCAAATTTAACTTCCACTCATTAAATCATTTTCAGTTTACATAGTCTCATAGTTTTTCAATATAGTTTTCATGTAGTTCAATCCTTCTGTAAAACAAAGTCCCCTTTTCTGTGACATAAATATGACCCATTCATCTACTTATTCTAGAATGTATGTGAAGGACTGAAATGGAGTATTCCTGTATCTGTATAGAACAGCTCTTTCCATACTGAAAGTAAAATCTGGGCTTTGCTACTGCACAAAGGAGACAACCCTAATATCAAACAATGAAATGTTGAGATGTGTATCTTGGAAGTACTGGGTTGGCCAAAACGTTTGTTCGGGCTTTTCTGTACACTGTCATGGAAAAACCCAAATGACGTTTTTGGCCGACCCAGCATGTTAACTGCTCTTAAGAATAATTACTTTGCACTTTTAGTCTGAAGTGTCTGATTCAGCCAACTTTATTCTCTAACCATTTAAAAATATTCAAGCATGGTCACAATTCTCCTGGGGTCTGCAGACGGTATATATGGAGAGTTGAAACTGCTGCTGCTGCTAAGTCGCTTCCAGTCGTGTCCGACTCTGTGACCCCAGAGATGGCAGCCCACCAGGCTCCCCCGTCCCTGGGATTCTCCAGGCAAGAACACTGGAGTGGGTTGCCATTTCCTTCTCCAATGCATGAATGAAAGTGAAAAGTGAAAGTTAAGTCGCTCAGTCGTGTCCGACTCCTAGCGACCCCATGGACTGCAGCCCACCAGGCTCCTCCGTCCATGGGATTTTCCAGGCAAGAGTACTGGAGTGGGGTGCCACTGCCTTCTCCGGAAAAGAAGAAGAAACACAATGTAATTATACACCTGCAAAGAAAGCAAGCAAAAATATGTAACTGTGGGAATACCCTGGTGGTCCAGTAGTTAGGACTCCGGGCTTCCATTGGAGAGGGCATGGGTTTGATCCCTGGTCAGGGAACTAAGCTGCGTGGGCGAAAAAAAACAAAAGTAACTGTACTTTTCCAGTGTTTTCCAGTGTACAAAGGTTGGTGTAGGGAAGCCCAGCCACACAGGAGGGCAGAGAGCCCAGCACACTTTTCTTAGCAGCATCAGCAGCAACTATGTCCTACCTAGTTACCTGTCTGCTGAGCAGCACAGAAGAGAAAAAAAAAATCCCAAATGACGTGGAGCATTTGGGATTCATTTTAAACTCTTATTCCACCCCTCCACTCCCTCGAGAGAAAGGGGCAGACATGCATTTCTGTGAAGACCCTCCCTCCAGGAAGCCTGAGAAGAAGCCTCCATCTCATGAAACCTGCCTCATAAATGACACTTCCAACAAGCTCCCTCTATACAAAGCCACCAATCACCTGGCACGGCAGGGATGGGACATTCCAGCGAAGTTTTGGATTAACATCGTTACCCAACACAATAAACGAATTAAAATTTTTCAAAATACTAGCATAAAAAAAAATCACTAAATACTAAAAGAATGTAACTTATCAGAGTTCTTATGACTCATAATTTCTAAATGTTACATTCCTCAAGATTGTGTTATCTAGATCGATTCAACTAGCAAAATCCTGAAGTGTTGTTTAGTAAAAGAGTTCTCAGAAGATGCTGACTGACATTTTTTTTTAACTCTTTTACTGATGTTTTTAAAGTTATTATTTATTTTTTGGCCATGCAGAGCAGCATGTGGCATCTTAGTTCCCAGACCAGGGCTTGAACCTGCACCCTCTGTATTGGATGCACAGAGTCTTAATCACTGGACCACCAGGGAAGTCCCTGGGCTTTCAAACTGGTAATAAGTAATGATGCCCAGCAGAGAAGGCAATGGCACCTGGAAGGCTGCAGTCCATAGGGTCACTGAGGGTCGGACACGACTGAGCGACTTAACTTCCACTTTTCACTTTCATGCACTGGAGAAGGAAATGGCAACCCACTCCAGTGTTCTTGCCTGGAGAATCCCAGGGACGGGGGAGCCTGGTGGGCTGCCGTCTTTGGGGTCACAGAGTTGGACACGACAGAAGTGACTTAGCAGCAGCAGCAACAATGCCCAGAGACTCTTTCTCTTAAAACACACACACACAGAGCTAGACAGGACTCTTAATAAATCCCTTCACACAAAGATTGTTCTGAAGAGTATGGTCAGAACAACCAATCAAAAGGAACTATGGCCAGAACCCACCCTTGGCTGAGTGAAGGCAGTGAGCACTGTAAGCAGGAGAGAGGGTCAAAGAGGCCACTCGCTGGGTCCTCCGGTGACTTGAGGACACAGCCGAGCGAACAGCAGCCGGGGGCTTCCTGAGGAGGCAGGATGTAGGCCTCTGAGGTGGTTCAGGAGATCACACCTTTGCTCTGGTGGTGGTGGTTTGGTCACTCAGCTGTGTCTGACTCTCTGCGAACCCATGGACTATAGCCTGCCAGGCTCCTGTCCCTGGGATTCTCCAGGCCAGAATACTGGAGTGGGTTGCTATTTCCTTCTCCAGGGGATTTTCTTGACCCAGGGATCGAATCCGGGTCTCCTGCATTGCAGACGGATTCCTTACCGAATGGGCCATGCTCTAGTTCACCTGGAAGTCAAGACTTCCAAGGTTGCATTTGGGAACTTGAGGTCCCAAATTCCAATCTAACATTTTCAACCCTCTTTTGGGCATTTGCACTTGAAAGACTTATTGACATTTAAAAAATAAATTCCAAGCCAATATCTCATTCTCTTTCACTCTCTACCCTGTATACCTGTTGGCCCCGTTCTTCCTGGGCCTACATCCTGCCTCCTCAGGAAGCCCCGGCTGCTGTCCTCACGTCACCGGGGGACCCAGCGGGTGGCCCCTTCGGAAGCATCAGCAGCATCCCCCGGGCATGGCAACACTCGATTTGCCTTTGCGACGTCTGTCTGTCTGTCCCTGCCTCCCCTTCTCCCCCGCCACACCCCTGTCCATGAGCTCTGAGCTGCATCACTGGATAAATTCAGGAACACTTCTCTTTGATCCGCCTGTCCTTTCCCCAACTGGCTTCCACTCTGTTGCCCAATTAAGCTCCTAAGATAGTTTTGATGTAACCTGTGCTCCCAAATGCCCATAGAATACAACCCAAAATTCCTGGTTAGCCACTCAAGCTCCTTCATCATCTGACCCCACTCTACTGTCCACCTTCACTGTCCCTACTCTGCCCACCACATCACAGGTCCACTCGTCTTCCTCCTGTTTTCGCAACACACCTGTGTGGTCTCATCACAAGCCACTGGCCATTCAGTCCTTATGAACCAGAGGCAAGCACAGATCACAGCTCTTCTCCAGCTGCATATGCCATGGTTTTCTTACCATGACCAATAGAATATACATTTTACCTTCTCATCACCCACATTCTCTCACCACCAAAACAAGTTTCATGATACAATCCTCTCTTACCATGGAGCTGCTCTCTAGTTTCAATTCTAGTACTCTATTATTGTGTTCTTAAAATTCTGCTGTATTAAAAAACAAACAGACAAACAAACAATCTTCCCTGACCAGTGTATCTAAATATGGTCTGGCCAACTTAGAACTTCTATAAAATACATAGCCACAGTACTATCCTGACAAGCCAGGGGTTACAGCCCCATGCTTCCACCTCTGGGAGCACGGGTTCCATCCCTGATCAGGGATCTAAGACCCCGCAAGCTGTGCAGTGTGACCAAAAATACACATATACATTGTTCGTTGTTGTTTAGGCACTCAGTCATATCCGACTCCTTCGTGATCCCATGGACTGTAGCCCACCAGGCTCCTCTATCCACGGGATTCTCCAGGCAAAAATATTGGAGTGGGTGGCCATGCCCTCCTCCAGGGAATTCCTGACCTAAGGATTGAACTTGTTCTTCTGCTTGGCAGGCAGATTTGTTACTACTGGGAAGCACACACATACATACATATATGAATGTATACACAGCCATCACGTGGCAGTATTTTCCTCTGACCTGGTCACTGTGGATTCTCATTCCGTGTTTGTGGTGACCTATCTCTCCAGCTATAACACGCTGTGAACTGTGTGTAAGAACTGTGTCTCACACTTGTTTGCAATCATCTCCACATTTAGCACAGTGCTTAGCATGTAACTAAATGTTAACTGAATCCTTTCTTGTTACAATGAATAGCTGTTGATGGACATAAATCTTGTGTATGCTTGGTGTTCAAAAGGATTTCCTGATTCCACTCAGCGCTGAGAGCTCTGTGGGCCTGGGTGGGAGCCAGAACCTCTTCCTACTCCTCCTCTGAGGCCCCAGAGGACCCTCAGGGTGAGTGAGGCAGCTGAGAGCAAGCAGAACATTTCTCTGATGTTAAAAAAAAACAGAAGGGCAACCTGGTAAATGCTGCCTGCCTCATCCAAAATCCCCGGTGAGTCCTCAGGTGCTTCTGTCGTGTCTAGGGAACTTCCCTCAAGAGACAGGCTCAGGCCTCCAGACCCCGGGCTGACCTCCAGAGCTCAGGGGACCAGGGGCAACAGCCCTCAGGAGACGAGCTAGACCAATGACAGACTGACCCTGGCTGAGGACGAAGTGGCTGCTGTCTGTGCCCAGGGTGACCACCAGCGGGCAGGGCCTCCTGAGACTCCTCACCCCCATCAGGAGACAATGCTCTGAGTCAAGGGGAAAGGGAACAGGAGTCTGGTCTCCAAAGAAGGGCTCCTCGGAGCCCAAATGGCCTTTCCCCCATGAAGCTCAGGCTTCTAACCCACACCCACCCTGAGCAGCCCTCCTGTGCGCCCACTTTGCTGTGTCTGCTCTAGCAGCTGTCCTCCTCCAGGGCCAAGTGTGCCGCCTCCCCAAGGACGTGGTGGAGCATTGGGGAAGGAAGGGGTCCCCGACTGTCACCAGACAACATCAGAGGCCACTGCCATCTGCACGTGGTTGAGAGACGTGCCCTGAACACCTGCCGGGAGCTGGACTCGGGGCTGGGTTGACAGGACCCTGGTGACATGACAGGGGCCATCTCTGGAATGGACACTTTAGCAGGACGAACTTCAGCCAAACAATTAGATGAGCAATTAGCTGACTACGGTGCGTGGCCAGAGGAGTGTGTGTGACGGAGGACACGCACCTCTATCTGGGGACCAGGGAAGGTTGGAGGGCTGCCGTGAGTCAAGTGGGAGATTGACCCAGATATGGGGGAGAAGGGGACACATCAGGGCAGAGGAGGGCACCTCAGGGCTGCAGGGCTAGGGCACCTGAGACCGAAGAGCTACAATACACATACAGAGCAACCTGAGGACGGACAAGGGCCTGCGACGAAGGTGTGAAGGCGGGCAGAAGCTGCCACTGCAGGGCCTCAGAGTCAGGGAAAGATTATGGAATTCACCCCCAAAGTGCTGATGTGTATTAAAGCAGGGGGTGATAAAACCAGGGTACATTAAAAATATAAAAGAGAGACGTGAGTAATGGTGTGGGAGGAGAGTGTGGACAGGGTGCGTGAGCAGTGAGGAGGCCCCTGGGCAGGTCTGGAGGGCTGGTGTTGGCTGGAGTTGGTAGCAGAAGCACAGAGCAAAGAGGCCAGAAGAAAGCTCTGGTGGCTGAGAGGTAACAGGTGTCACTGAGTCTCCAAGGCATCCCAGGCCACCCCAGCCTTATTGTATTTCCACTCAATTCCCCTTCCTCCCCATCACAAAAAGTCTATTCTGTCTCCTCACTATTCCTAAAACCAATGTTCACTCATAATATCTGTAATCACGTTTCCTTTCCTTTCAGTTAGTCCACCAAGGACCGCCCCCTGACTCCCAAATCTTACTCATCTTTCAAGGTCTGATCAAAATTCCACCACTGTCACCAACTCTTCCCCAAGCCCGGCAGGCGACACCCAGTCACGCCCTTCACCACCTGGCGCACTGTCAACGGCACCTCTGTTTCGTCCACTTCGAATGTGGGACTCCAAATTAAATCTGTGTTCTTAGGTGCAGGGGTGAGCTGGGTGCTTTCCCAGTACCCCGTCCCCCAAGCGCAGCCCAGGGCCCACCCAAGGAAGCCCTCTGACACTCAGAGGCTGGCTAAATGGATAGGACACAAATGACATGATCAGGTCGGGGAAGACTGATGTCACCGTGGTCACCCACGGGGCCTCTGGGTGCTTGTGCAAGGTGTCACGGTGAAGAACCATCTCTAGCATGGTCTGCAGTCCAGCTGTTGAACAGAAGCAGCCTCAGGCAAGACGTCTGAGGTCCTGGTCACTTTAGGGAGTGACACAGCTGTCTTGTTACCATAGCGGCAGGTAGCAACTGGAGAAAAGGGGATCCAGTCTGGATAATCGCATGCAAACTGAGAAGCGGAGCCAGCAGATACATGGCAACCAGGGCGAAACGGCACCGAGTTTTAGTCTGTTTTCAGTGGCTCTTGGTCACCGCGGCTTTTTAAACATGAGAAGAGCCAATTCCTGACTAACTGTGGTACTTTGACTTAAACCCATTAACACCAATCTGTTTCACCAGCTACTGCAAGATCTAAAATGCAATGATTGAAGACTTCCCCTCCCTAGACACGGGGACAGAAGAAACGCCACGTGGGATGTGACAACAGATGGTGGCAAAAGCACACGCAGCAAATGTGTGAGTGGGAGGCTCAGTCCCTGCCCTGCTTCCACATGGAAGGATGGCAACCGGTGCCATGCAACCAAAGCTGCACATAACCCAACCCTGCTTAGCTTCCCAAATCAGACAAGATCGGACATGTTCAGAGTGGTATGTCCGTAGAAAGCTGCACATTTTGTACACAGAACTGCTGACTGAGTCTAGATTCCCGTTAAACTAGAAGTGAATGAAGAGTCAAGCACATTTTTATTCGCTCCCAACTCTAACCACACTGCTGCTGCTACTGCTGCTAAGTCGCTTCAGTCGTGTCCAACTCTGTGCGACCCCATAGACGGCAGACCACCAGGCTCCCCGTCCCAGGGATTCTCCAGGCAAGAACACTGGAGTGGGTTGCCATTTCCTTCTCCAATGCAGGAAAGTGAAAAGTGAAAGTGAAGTTGCTCAGTCACGTCTGACTCCTAGCGACCCCATGGACTGCAGCCCACCAGGCTCCACCGTCCATGGGATTTTCCAGGCCAGAGTACTGGAGTGGGTTGCCATTGCCTTCTCCAACCACACTAGCAACTCTGAATCGGACCAAAGAAATACATACTTAGCCTTTAGCAGACATTCATTGAAGACCTTAGCTGTGTTTAGAGATGAAATGTTTCTAAGAACCCTTAGCACCGCACCTGACGCTGACCTCCATGGTAAGTATCTTCTATCGTTACCCAGAGTTGTAATTCAGCTCAGAACAGAATAAACTTTTGATGATTCCCCCTGACTGAAAAAAATTAATGCTTAAAAATGTTATATACAGTGTATTTTTATATGTTGCTTCTGAATATGACTCTGAAGTCCACAAAGAGACTGAGAGAGGGCTACCACGAAAAGAAAGCACAGACTTGACCTGAAGTGGGCACCCCTGATTCTCAGTCCAGCCGCCTCAAGGAATTCCAGAAGACTGGGCACACTGAGCTTGGGGAGAGCTGGAGAGAGTCATTAGTAGTGTTAGTCGCTCCGTTGTGTCTGACTTTTTTGCAAACCAAGGGACTGTAGCCCACCAGGCTCCTCTGTCCATGGGAGTCTCCAGGCAAGAATACTGGAGTGGGTTGCCATTCCCTTCTCCAGGGGGTCTTCCTGACTTAGGGATCGAACTCGCATCTCCTGCATTGGCAGGCAGATTCTTGACTTCTAGCACCACCTGAGAAGCTCAGGGAGAGTCATTCCTCATTTATAAATGAAAGGGCTGAGATCTGTGATTCAACTTCAGGGTTTTTTGCTTGAAGACTATGCTGTGCCTCATCACAGGACAGAAATGAGGGCTGCATGGACCTCTGCTCAACGTTATGGGGCAGCATAGATGGGAGGGGGTTTAGGGGAGTGTGTGTGTGTGTGTGTGGCTCAGTCGTGTCTGACTCTTTGCGACCCCATGGACTGTACAGGCTCCTCTGTCAATGGAATTCTCCAGGCAAGAGTACTGGAGTGGGTTGCCATTCCCTTCTCCATTGGGGGAGAATGGATACATGTATATGTATGGCTGAGTCCCTTCACTGTTCACCTGAAACTACCACAACATTGTAATCAGTTATACCCTAATACAAAAATTCAAAGTTTAAAGTTTGGGGGGGGGGGGGCCCAAGTCCTTCTGATCGAGGCCCAAAAGAAAAAAAAATAAATAAATAAAGTTTGGGGGGAGGAGGGGAAGAAATGAGTGCTGGAGAATTAACCAACTGCTGTGGGTCCCTTTTGCTTTTACCCAGAGTTACAACAGCAAAGAAAGAGAAGGAAATAATAGAAGAGCATTTCTATCTGTAGGTTGATCTTTATTTCTAGTAAATTAACCCATTTATTCTCCATTATGTTAGCACACACAAAAATGTCCAAATTCAGAGGCTTTTTTTTGTTCCCTAATATATTTATTTTCAATCTGCCACCCTTGGAAATATAATAGACAAAGGCAAGTAGAATTAAGTAATATGATGAATAATTAAAGGCCAAGAAACAAGATTAGCTTTTAGACAGCTTTCTGGAAGTTAACAAGACCAAAAAAGTTTATCAGTAAGTCAATATTGGCAACTGTTTATACCCATCAGTGATGAGGGAGAACTTTCCAAAGGGATCCAAGTTCATTCTTTTTGGCTAAGATGAGGCTACAACTCACAGTAAACTGCTTTAATCCTCTGAGAGGTGAAACAATGCTATGGTTTAAGCTGGCTTGGTTACTGGAAGACTTTGTTGTTGTTTAGTCACCAAGTTGTGTCCGACTCTTTTGCAACCTCATGGGCTGTAGCCAGCCAGGCTGCTCTGTCCATGGATTTCCCAGGCAAGAGTACTGGAGTGGGTTGCTATTCCTTCTCCAAGGGATCCTCCCAACCCAGGGATTGGACCCATGTCTCCTGCATTGGCAGGTGGATTCTTTACCACTGAGCTACCAGGGAAGCCCATTGGGAAACTTACTAGTGGCTAAATAATGAACTGACTTAATATAAACATTTGCTTCAACCGGCCTCAATTCATGTGGATCCGAGGCCGTGTCTCTTCCTGTGAATGGCGTTAGGTCTTCTAGAGCTGTCAGTTCCTTGCCACAGTTCAGTATTTAAGCACTGCTCAATTGTACCAGGGTTTTTATTAGAACTTAGCCATGCTGAAATCTACTTAAACGATGGAAACATTTTTGTATTAGATAGCTTTCCCATAACAGCTGTGTATTTCTTAAAAGACTTATTTATTAATTATTACTTGGCTGCACTGAGTCTCTGTTGCTGCACGAGGGCTTTCTCGAATTGCAGACAGTTGCGGCGTGCGGGCTGCTCGTTGCTGTGGCTTCTTTTATTGTGGAGCACGGGCTCCGGGGTGCACAGACTTTGGTAGCTGAAGCACGTGGACTCTAGAGCACAGGCTCAAGAGTTGTGCCGTGTGGGTTTAGCTGGCCTGTGGCAAATGGGATCTTCTTGGGTAAGGGATCAAACCTGTGTCTCCTGTGTTGGCAGGAGGACTCTTAACTACTGGACCACCAGGGAAACTATATTTTTGCTTTACCTGAACGAAGATAACTTGCCTATCATTTATTTCAAAATACTTCAAGTTCTTGCTACACTTTGTGATTAGTTTCATCATTGTTTAACATAATCACTTATTCTAAACTAAAAAAATAAGTCGTATGGAATACAAACAGTCTAAACCTACCTGTGAGCTATGAGCTAATTTATATATCAGATATTTATTGAAAACTGAAAAAGTGCTTAGCCTTGTGGGGAACACAAGATGAACAAGGAAAGGTCCTTAGCTTGAAAAAGAGGATCCGGTAGGGGAGTTAGGCTAACAAATGAAAAAGACAACACAGGTTTAAATAAGATTTTAAGATAATAATCAAAGATGTGCATATGGCGGATGTCTATCAAATATTAATCACTTGGTTGAGAATACTGGCTGGGCTTAAAAAGAGGGAAAGTTGATCAGGCCAGGGTCAAGGTCCCTGGCCAAGCAGGCCCACAGATGTAGTCAATACAGGCTGAGTTCATTGCAGAATCAGGTCAAAGTTTCAGGACTGGAAAGTCTTACTGATAATCAGCTGTCAAAGTGGCTTAACAGAACCCCTTTCCCTGGCAGAGAAGCTAAAGTTTACCAAGCTAGCCCATCCCAGGGCCAGACCTGCTGTTCTATCCGGAAAAATTAAGCCCAGAGCTCCAGTACAGCTTCCACCATCAGGAAGCCCTCACTGTTAATGTCCATGTAACTAGGTCCCATAGGTAAGTCTGGGTCTCCTCTTGCTTGAGGGAAAGAGCTTGTTAAGATACTTCTACCAGCTCCTTGGGGAGGTCCCCTTGTTCCCTTTCTCCAGGGTCATGACTCTCTGGGTAAGGTGGCCCCAAAAAGGAGAATGGAGCAATTGTGAATGGCCACAATTCCTCCCCTCACATATAATGACTATAAAAAGCCATCTCACGGGGTCTGATACTTTCCTTCTGAACAATCTCAGAATAGCTAAAAGCTCTAACGTGATGGAGAGATTACTACAAGAAGCCACTTTGTCTTTCCATTATCAAATCGCCATGGAGCCAACAAGCATATCTAACTGCTGAAAGCATCACGGGGCAGTTTGTAGTGAGAACTGTCTCCAGCGACCCTGTCATTTCCCGCAGCACCCGTGGGGCACTAGTGTGCTTGTCAGTTATTTCCCTTCCAAACAAAATTATTTAAGAAACACGTGTCGATGTGTCCTTCTACCCCATATCCCTGGGATGTCCTCTGACCATCTGGACCTTGGCAAAAAAAAAAAAAATGAGCCAAGAGCTGACAGCCCTGCCTTCCCCACCACTCTTCCACTAACTACATTCTTCTGTCTACTCTGAGGAACAGATGCACTAACCAAGAGAATGTCCAGCTGGCCAGAGGCTTTTGGATGGCTAGGGAAGCCTTTAATCATCCAGAACCCTCTCTGAGGTGTCCTAAGAAACCTGGCTGCTCAGAAACTCCCAGACAAGGCCATTCAGTCCTTGAAGCCACCTTTGAAGCTAGGATAAATACCGGATTCTGGGGTGTGGATGGTGACACGAGGATACACATGCGTGGTTCCTGGAGCTGCCTCAGTGAGCCTCCGTTTAGGCCCAGGACACATCTCCTGTGCAAAGGGGAGACGCTGAGGGTTCTGACCCAGCACGGGCCCACAGGTCCCTAGGACTGATCTAGATGATCAGAATGAGTCCTTTCACTTCCTGCTTTCCAACGAATGCCCCTCCCAAAGCTGGTAAGAATGTGGCTCATAAGAACTTTCCAGGTAACAAGGGCATATTCCTGGAGAAAGGGGAGGAAGTTACTGGAGTAACTAAAACTCGACATGAGCTCATTCCTCCAGGAGCATCTGCCCAGCCAAGTTTTCAGGTCAGAGGCCCGCAGGGAAAAACATCTGAAACAAGAGTCAGGTGGGATAATCACTTTCCAGGTGTGCCCTGTTTAAGAAAAACCTTGGTACTGACAATATGATTCCAAGGTAAAGTCCCACATAGTGGCCCCAGGAAGCATGAACTGCAGTCCTAAACTCAGCAACTGAGGTCAGTGGAACTCTATAACAGTAAGAAGGCTGAGCGCTGAAGAACTGATGCTTTCCAACTGTGATGCTAGAGAAGACTCTTGAGAGTTCCTTGGACAGCAAGGAGATCAAACCAGTCAATCCTAAAGGAAATCAACCCTGAATAGTCACTGGAAGGACTGATGCTTAAGTTGCTGCTGCTGCTGCTGCTGCTGCTAAGTCACTTCAGTCATGTCCAACTCTGTGCGACCCCATAGACGGCAGCCCACCAGGCTCCCCCATCCCTGGGATTCTCCAGGCAAGAACACTGGAGTGGGTTGCCATTTCCTTCTCCAATGCATGAAGGTGAAAAGTGAAAGTGAAGTCGCTCAGTCGTGTCCGACTCTTAGCGACCCCATGGACTGCAGCCTAACAGCTCCTCCATCCATGGGATTTTCCAAGCAAGAGTACTGAAGCTCCAATAATTTGGCCACTTGATGTGAAGAGCCGACTCACTGGAAAAAACCCTGATGCTGGGAAAGACTGAAGGCAGGAGGAGAAGGGGCAACAGAGGATGAGATGGTTGGATGGCATCACTGACTCAATGGACATGAGTTTGTGCAAACTGTGGGAGATAGTGAAGGACCCAGAAGCCTGGTGTGCTGCAGTTCATGGGGGCTGCAGAGTCAGACATGACTTAGTGACTGAACAACAAGTAACAGTTGTCAGATTTAACACAATTACACTCCCAGTAAAAGAGCGCGCCTACTATTCATAGTGGTATGAATTCTCCATTGCAGAGTTCTGAGAGCTACATTCTGAGACACGCTGGCTTCACTTAAGGAAAGAACCACAGCACAGGGGAAACACGTGGCAACAGATGACCTGAAAGTGACAGGTAAACTATGCTTGTTCTTAAGAACAGCAGCAAAAGCTGGTGAGAGGGAACTGGAGACACAGAAATCTTATTTAAGCCTTCAGAGAGTTTAAAAGTGATAACACACCCATAACTGATGATTCCTCTGACAACTGAAATACCTGTACGTCTAACACATAATTGCCAACATGATCAAGGTCAACGGAACCTCCTTGCAACAAAAGACAAAAGGTGTGAAAGTGATTGTTTCTGTCAATATTTCATTTTCCTTGGGTCAGATTTTTGAAGGTACGCTTGCTGATCACCGTGGTAGAACCCACTATACACACAGCGGCTTTGTGGCAGAGGTTACCACGCACTGTCAAACTGTATTCCCCGCTCAGGGAGACCATGCGAATGGAAGGGCTTTAGGACCATCTGCCAAAGAGGGGAAGCCAAGGATGAACAGTCGGCTTTGGAATTCAATGAGACAGAACTCCCACACCACCCTCCTTGAAGGCAGATATAAAACAGCCTTTACCATGTACTTTATAAAGTCATCTGGTTGCTTAGCATTTGCAAGTTGAGACTTAGTTGTGAAAACAAACCACACAAAAATATGTAAGTTAGTTTGGAAATATTCCCCCTAATTATTAGAAGAAATATTCTACGCACAGTCTCTTCCTATCTTGTTGTACAAAATGTCCAGGACAGGCGATCTTATCGCCAAGAGCCCAGTTTAACCAAGGTTCACATTGAGCGCTGGTCGGGTTCTTGCCTTGGGGTGGGAGCTGAGATGCAGATTACGCTGTGTTCACAGATTGCAGGTGAAAGGAAAAGTCCCAGATAGAAGCAGCTGGCTTTGAGCCATCTGTACGGGCACACAGATCTACGTGGCTTTCTGGCTAATAAATACCAAATGAAGAGGCATTTCAGCGAAATCAAAAATACACTGGCCAATGGGGAAGAACAACCATATTCCTGTTAGGCAGAACAGTCTCATCAGTCAAAAGCTACAAATAAATCATTTAATATGATGACCTCAAAGCTTCATCCATCAAGGGCAGAGCTTTGAGCTTGCTGTGGAATCCTGCCCACTTACAGGATTCATGAGATCCTGAGTCTTCTCACTCCTACCCCAAGCCTTACCTGCGAGCAGGTGCACAGAGCTGAAGCTCTTCTCCAGTTTACCCAGGAGGACAGTGAGAAAACAGTCTGAAGCCAGAGAGGCCACATCCTGGGAGCTCTGATCATACACGACAACCTTCTGACTGCAGTCAAGGTCGACCTACAACGTAAATGTGAGGCTGTGAGGAAGGAAGGCCAGGAACATAGTCTCCAAACCGCTGCCACTGGGGCAAGTGAACTGCTTCCTGTTTTCATTCATAACTGAATATCAGAGGGAGGGGATATAGGTATATTTATAGCTGATTCATGTTGGTGTGTTCAGCAGAAACACAACATTGTAAAGCAATGATCCTCCAAATAAAAAAAGCTTTTTAAATATATTAAAAAATATTTGAATAAAAATGAGACCTGGTGAATGTACTGGATAAACCAGGCATACAAATGGTTTAAATGCTTGTGAAAATCAACTTTTATAAGGCAAACTTGATGCTGTTTCTGTGTAACTGTGCTCCCAACTCCTTAGTTTTAAATCCATAACACTATAAAAAGGGAATGAAAAGCATGTACAACACAACAGTATGCAACATAATGATTCTTGAGCGGAAGAAACACTTCAAAGTGATTTCTGTGTAGTAACATACCAGTTGTTTAGTAAAACTAAAGCGTGAACTCATTTTTATTCCTGAACAAAAGAAACTGCCTTACCTATCACAACGTGAAATTCTGGTATCCTAAGAAAAACTTGCCTTGAAGAGCCTTAACTTCTGATCATCACCTTCCCACAAATGAAAAGTACTTCTAAAATAATTAGTTTCTACTTCTTTTCCCAGGGCACTTGAAAACAATGACTCCCTTTCATTATGTTTTGTAAACAACAAAAAACAATGTGCTGTGCATGCTCAATTGCTCAGGTATTAATTATTAATAACACATATGTAATATTATATTTATACATAATTACTAATTGAGTATTAAAAATGTATTAAACATAACTTATTTGTGACTGAATTAATAAAACAATTTTTTAGCATTAACAGGAAAACACAGCACGTGATCAAATTAAAACAGGTTACACCTTTCTGTACAGTTCAGAAAAATTCTGAGCAGGGACACTATTTAGAATTAGTGAATTATTTAGAGATATCATAAGGTACCAAAGTTTAAAAAAAGCAACCAAAACTTCCCCAAATTACATTCTCCCCTTAAAAAGGGGGCTTCATTTAAAATAGATCCCCATTCAATATGTCCATTTATTTTCAAAAGGAAAAAAAAAAGCAAGCATGTACCTTATGTTTGGCCGAGTGCTGGATGAGCTCCGTAATTAACACTTTGTCCTGTTGCAACCTTCGCTTCATAAGCTTGGAGCAGTTGATATTAATGGCTTCCAAAATGTGGGACGTATTGTATTCCACGAATGGCCGGCTATCAATTAGCAGCACTTTTTCCGTTCCACTTTCCAGCAGAGCCACCAGCCTCTCAGTAACAATTTGAGTTCCAATCATCTCATGGGCCATGACAACAATAAGTCCTCTTTTCCCACCTCTTCCTTTAATTTGCCACGATGATGTAATGGTGGTGTGCTCAAAGGCTCAGCCACTCCATTGTACTGAAGTGTATGAGGTCAGGCTGGTGGTGACTGGCGAGAGCAGAGTTAAACCCATTTTCGGCGAGAGCCCTCCAAGTGAATGTCTCTTTCTCTTTCCCGTTGATGTGTTCTCGCAAAGGCCTCCGTCCACAAAGCAGCCCCTCACATTTGATTCATAAAGAGATGACTGGAATAACCATTCCAACAAAAGATGCTTTGGGGCGGCCAGTGCATTACATCATTCTTTACCTCTGTTCCCTCGCTCCAACAGCTTGCCACGGGGCTGAAAAGCCTACACCGAGAGAGAATGACAGACAGAAAACAAAACACGGGGGTCAGGGAGAGAAAGAGCAGCGGATTAGAGGGACTGTATGATTCATAATATTTACTCCATTAATCTAATTCCATACTTGATGCACTGTTTCATGTGAACAAACAAACGAAGGACAAGTAGGTATGGCTTCAGAAAACACACTAACGATAACTCACTTTCACCTCAAAATATAGAAACTCAGAGATGACAAAAGAAGACATACTCATGAATTATAACCACCTGGGGGCCCAGAACTCGTGGACTTATGCTACGAAGTTAAAAAGAGCTATAAAAAGCCACTTCGGGTATCTTTATTCCAGATGGGTTTCCTTCATTTTATTTGCTTATTTCTTGAAAAGAGCACAAAGAAGAGCAGCCAGGGATCAGGTTAGCAATCCCGTGTTATCAGGACAAAAAGTCTTTTCTGATAATGGGCATGTGTGTGCTGTGAAGATTCCTTTAAACTGCCCTCTGGGAGAAGAGACAGTAACCCGGGAGGTTCTATAGATTTTGGCCACCTTTTAAGGAACACGAGGGACAGAATGACCGATATGCTTGTCACACCAAGTGCTGAACTTGTTGCTGGGGGTCTGTGATGTTCTCGCTCCTCTCCCGGCAGACCCACAGCTAAGACCCTGGCCTGGTGCCCTCCCAGCACCTCGCAGTTCTCCTTTTCTTTGTTTTTAAGTTCTCCTTTTCTTTGTTTGTCCCTTGTTTTTAAGAGTCTCATGGACTCCCAGCCTCAGGAAACATCACACCTTCGCTGTGGACTCTGAACCTAACAACCCAGCGGACAGAGTTCTAAACAGTGGCCCTGACACCTCCTATCCTTTTGGCATTCAGTCGCTCAGTCGTGTCCGACTCTGTGAACCCATGGTTTCCCTGTCCTTGACTGTCTGCCTACTCTTCCTAAATTCCTAAGACGAACCTTTTCCTATTAACACTAATTGGAGTTTTGTGCCGCTTAGACCTCACCCTGACCGTCACTATTCTCCAGTTCCTATCTCCCCAGTCCATCTCTGCTTATAGGAAATGCTAAGCTAAATGAGATATCCACTGTTGGCATTCAACTTCTAGAGGATAAACTATCTGACAGCAGATGTTTTGTATTATATTTCTCACCTCCACAGTGCTGTGCACATAAGATATTCAATTAACACTGTTACAAGTAAGTAAAATTCTGTTCCAAAAATGACTTAAGATACTGAATAATTCATATTTGATTAACTGATAGTAGAACCCCTCAGGGCTTCCCAGGTGGGGCTTGTGGTAAAGAATCCACCTGCAAATGCCGGAGACTTAACAGACATGGGTTCAATCCCTGTGTTGCAAAGATCCCCTGGAAGAAGAAATGGTAACCCACTCCAGTGTTCTTGCCTGGAGAATTCCATGGACAAGGAACCTAGCAGGCTACAGTCCATGCGGTTGCAAAGAAGACGACACGACGAAGGGTCCTGAGAGCACTGAGAACCTCTCAATCATCACCGAGTCCTGTTCCCCAATCTCAGACTTACAAATTATTGGGCTGGCCAGAAGGATCGTTCGGGTTTTTCCATAAGATCTTAAAAAGATCGACAAACTTTTTAGCCAACCCAATAGGAACTGAAGCCTAGAGAAGCAGGAAGAGGTGGGATGGAGAGAGGAGTGGTCTTGCCCTTAACTTCAGACAAATCATATTAACCTCTCAACCACATTCTCCTCATATACAAAATACAGATATATAACATTGGCTCTGTCACCCCACAGAGTTTGTTTTGAGGATGAAATTATCTCAGTAATCTCAAGTGATTAAGTCAGAAAGCAACCCATCATCACATAGAGGAAGGAGGGAGAATGCTGCAAAGATGCCAACGGTGAACACAGCTGCCTTGCAGCTGGAATCTGAAAGACATCCCTCAGCAGATAAAGACAGAGAAACTCCATCCTCCTCTCGTCCAGCTTCAGCCAGGCTGTGCCCCTTCTCACAAGAGCCAGACACACACGGAGTCAGAAGGCACGTGAGAAACCACCTCGTCCACCCTCACATCTTACAAATCAGCTCCATGTAACACGCGGTTTCTCTGTTTCTCATCTTCATTACAGGAATGCGTTGCTTTTAGTACAGCCTAAATGGCAGTCAAGCACAAAAGTCATGTCTACTACAAGCCAAGACATCAGCGCAGAGCATTTGTCCTCGTTGACCAACTAACGTCTGTTTGCAAAGCACCTACCCAGGGAGTCTCTGAATAGCGTCCTGCCTGGCCGGGGACACAGATCACAGCCATGGCAGGTTCTCTGCTCAGACGGCCTGATTCCCGCCCTCCCCAGGGCTCCTACTCCCGGGTTACTCCATTTTCCTAAGAATCCGTTCCCGCAACGAAGCTGCACTGAGACAGTGACGCGTCTGGTCCACGTGGGAGCCCAGGCAGCACAGGAGGTGGAAACCCAAGAAAGGGAGCAAACGGACACCGACAATGGTCTGAGCCTCGGAGCCGGGCTGGCTCCTCTCAATGGTGCAACACTCGGGACACAGCAGTATCTGGGTTAGCAGATCCAGGCACGAAGGAGAGAGAAGATGGCAAAAATGTGAAAACGGAGTTAGAAAGCTCTTGTCCTTGTTTCCCTCCAGCCAAAAGCCCAAATCACTGAAGCTGAAGGCATCTTGCGGCCAACTGGTCCACCAGGAAGAAAACAGTCACTCCAGACACAATGACCACAGTCTGTAGTCCCAGAGAGAAAAAGACCCTTTTCCTTACCAGGATAGAGGTCTGGTCAAAGTAGCCCTGACATGGGAAACAAAGAAACAAAGAATGAAGGTGAACTGAGGATAAGTTACACCTTTCATGTTGTACCGCAGCCAGTTGGAGCTCTCTGATGGCACCTTTACGGGCACGTCTGATTTTCTGTGATCCCAGGTGACTAAGGAGAGCCGAGGCTGCCAAGGGGGTGTGGAGGGAGGGGTAACAATAGCCGTCAACCTCGTTTACTGGCAGCTAGAGAATTCTGGGGAAGTCTTTACCCTGTGCTACAACTCTTAAGTTCAAAATTTTTATGAGGGGTGGGATGCGGTGGGAGATGGGAGGGACATTCAGGAGGGAGGGGACATATGTATGCCTATGGCTAATTCACGCTGACGTATGGCAGAAACCAACAATATTGCGTTTCCTGCTCTTTCTGAAGAATGTCAACACTCTGAGATCAGGAACACATCTGTGACAGGTTTGGCTCTCAAAATCTTTGGTGTCAATTAGGATTTAAAAGGGCTTCCCTGATGGCTCAGCAGGTACAGAATCTGCCTGCAATGAAGGAGACACTTGGAGACACTAGTTCGATCCCTGGGTCGGGAAGATCCCCTGAAGAAGGAAATGGCAACCCACTCCAGTGTTCTTGCCTGGGAAACTGCATGGACAGAGGAGCCTGGCAGGCTACAGTCCAAAGGGACGCAAAGATTTGGCCATGACTGAGCAGCTGAGCACTAAGCGACTAAGGATTTAAAAGATAACACACGGGACTTCACTGGTGGGCCAGTGGCTACGACTCTGTGCCCCAATGCAGGGGGCTCGTTTGATCCCTGGTCAGGGAACTGGATCCCACATACCACAGCTAAAAGATCCCACATGAAGGTCAAAGATCCCACGTGCCCAACTAAGAGCGGATGCAGCCAAATAATAAAAGAAAAATACATCATTAAGAAGGAAAACCTCTTTAAAAAATGAATAAAATAAAAGATGGTAAGACAGTATTTGATTGTTGCAACACCGAAAAGCTCATCTTATCCTAAATCTCTTCAAGACGTCAAAGGGAATAAAAATTTTCAGATGGAACAAAGCAGCCCAAGTGCGTACAGCAAACCCCAGACTGAGCCTTGCTCGGTGGACTTGTGCTCAAGTTCAGATTCTCAGAGAAATTATGGAAAGGATAAAATCAGGTGAGAAGTTTATTGTTATTAAACTACAAACTGGTCTTAATTTTTTTTTTCCTCCAATAAAACTAAAGAAATAGGCAACAAGATATACCAAATAGGCTTTCAGCAGCGGTTTACAAATATAATTTTTTTTTTTTTTTAAGAATTTCACCTTCCTCTTTTAAAAAAAAAAATTATTTTTATTTATTTATTTGGCTGCACTGGGTCTTCATTGTGGCATGTGGGTCTTGCAGGATGTGGGATCTACTTGCCTAAGCAGGAATCGAACCCAGGCCCCCTGTGTTGGAAGCTAGGAGTCTTAGCCAACAAGCCACCAGGAAAGTCCTCACATAGACCTTTCTTTTAAATTTATTTATTTTTAATCTGAGGATAATTGCTTTACAATATTGTTGGTTTCTGCCATACAACAACATGAATTAGCCATAGGTATACATATGTCCTATCCCTCTTAAACCTCCTTCCCACCTCCCATGCCATCCCACCCCTCATTAAAAAAAAAAAAAGTGAAAAAACTCAAAAGGGGAAAAAGCAGCCCATGATGTCTGGAAGCAAGACCGTCCTGGACTCCAGCCATCTTAGTTCTACATTGGTTAAAGCTACTCTGCCTCATGTGCTGTGGGTTAACCCTGATAGAAATTCTGAGGTCTAGTATTTAGTAAAATATATTCAACACAGAAACAAAAATAAACCAAAAAACTGTGCTCAGCAAAACCAAGAAGGCAGTATGAGCTTAACGTGTCTTTCAGTCACCTATTCCTGCCTTGACCGTATTTTCTTACCCCAAAGCAGAGGTGGCAACCTGACTAGCGGTGGCTGTAATGGGTTAAAGGTCGTCTGAATCACTGTCTAGACAGAACTAGGCATGGAGACCACACTTGTCAGCACTGTAAAATCCAACCACCTTGCAGCGACTCCCGGTGCAGAAGGAAGAACCCATGCTTGGAGAGGCTCAAGCTGTCTATACGTATCTCAAGGATGTTTACAGGCATCACCGACTCAATGGACATGAGTTTGAGCAAACCCCGGGAGACAGGGGAGGACAGAGAGGCCTGGTGGGCTGCAGTCCATGAGGTCGCAGAAAGTTGGACATGACTGAGCGACTGAACAACAAGGATCCACAGATAAAGGCTGGAAGAGTAGCCATCCTGCCAAGACTAAATCCAAGGCCTCTGCTTCAGATGTGGGCCCCCCCAGGCAGAGTCCAGATCTGTGACAAGCCTTCACCTAGGTCCTACTGATGAAGACCACTGTGCTCCTGGCACTGGCTCAATGGAAGCCTCCTGTTCACGGCTGCCTGTTCCACCAGCTTCCCCCTTCCCTGACCACCTGAGCTCCCCTCCTCTCTCCTGCGGCCACACCAGGTATCCATCCCAGACACACTCCTGCCACAGGGCTCCCTATTCACCCTCTGCATTTAATGCTGCCTTCCGGGGCCCTGCCTGAAAACAAGGACTGTCCCCCACTGGAAGTGATGGTCCGGAGGGAGTGAGAATGAAGGATGCCTGATGGACTGGCTGAGCAAGAGAAATGTGGCCTGAGGCTGCTTTATTTATTTTTGGCTGTGCTGGGTCTTCATTGCTGCTCTCGGGCTACTCTCTAGTTGCAGTGTGCTGGCCTCTCATTGTGACGGCTTCTGTTTTTGCAGAGCACAAGCTCTAGAGTTTCAGGACTCGGCAGTTGCAGCTCCTGGCCTCTAGAGCACAGGCTCAATAATTGTGGCACATGGGCTTAGCTGCCCTGAGGCGTGTGGGATCCTCCTGGACCAGGGATAGAAACCATGTCCCTTGCATTAGCAGGCAGATTCTTTACCACTGAGCCACCAAGGAAGCCTCCAGAGGTTGATTTAATCTGAGAGCTAAGGAGAACTCGTTTTGGAAGGATATTTGCAATAAAGGTGGGCTGCAGCCAGGAAAGGAGACTCAGAACATAAGATGGGGAGTAATTAGTACATCCTGGTTTTCTTGAGCATCTGTCAGGCCTACTGCAACTCATTCAGTCAATTCACAAATGGTTACTGGGCACCTAATAGGTGCCAGGCACTGGTGTGGAAATGCAGCAAAAATGAATGAGGCAAAAACACTTATCCTCCTGGAGCTTCTAATTTAATTATGAGAAATGCATAATAAACCACAACAACAAAACATCATATGAAAGACGGTGATCAATGCTATGGAGAAAAAATTAAGTAGGGAAGGAAGGGGGTGTGGTTAAAGTTTAAACAGAGTAGTCAGAGAAGGCCTTGCTCTGATGGTTCAGTAAAGACCATGAGGGAGTGAGTGATGGCTACATGGATGCCTGGGAGACTAGTTCTCTATGTCAGGGCTTGAGACCAGTGAATATATGTTGATCAGAGTAATGCTGAATGGGGTAAACGCCAGAAAAAGATGTGGCAGGTGTTCAGTCTTTCTTCAGAACTATATCTTTTAGAAATGAAGCATTTTTAGCCACTTGAACTTCTAACTTAAGCATTAAAAAAAAGATATATATATATACACAAGAAGATATATATACACACATGGATATATAAGACACATATATATAAAATATATATGTATATAAGATATATAAAGTTTATATACAAAAAGTTTAGTATAGTTCCTTCTTTAAAACTACAAAGGAAGAAGCTGTGGTTCCTGTATTAGTGCATTATCTGGCAAAGAAATGAAAAGAAACACTGTAATAAGAAAGATCATGGCATCCAGTCCCATCACTTCATGGCAAACAGATGGGGAAACAATGGAAACAGTGACAGACTTTATTTTCTTGGGCTCCAAAATCACTGCAGATGGTGATTGCAGCCATGAAATTAAAAGATGCTTGCTCCCTGGAAGAAAAGTTATGACCAACTCAAACAGCAGATTAAAAAGCAGAGACACTACTTTCCGTAGGTCCATCTAGTCAAGACTATGGTTTTTCCAGTGGTCATGTATGGATGTGAGAGTTGGACTATAAAGAAAGCTGAGCACCGAAGAATTGATGCTTTTGAACTGTGGTGTTGGAGAAGACTCTTGAGAGTCCCTTGGACTGCAAGGAGGTCCAGCCAGTCCATCCTAAAGGAAATTAGTCCTGAATATTCATTGGAAGAACTGATGCTGAAGCTGAAGCCCCAATACTCTGGCCAAGCAATGTGAAGAACTGACTCATTGGAAAAGACCCTGATGTTGGGAAAGATTGAAGGCAGTAGGACAAGGGGATAACAGAAGATAAGATGGCTGGATGGCAACACCGGCCCTATGAACATGAGTTTGAGCAAGCTCCGGGAGTTGGTGATGGACAGGGAAGCCTGGCGTGCTGCAGTCCATGGGGTCACAAAGAGTCGGACACAACTGAGTGACTAAACAAGAAAGATTACTCTTAATGCTGCTGCTGCTGCTAAGTCAATTCAGTCGTGTCCGACTCTGTGCGACCCCATAGACTGCGGCCCACCAGGCTCCTCTGTCCATGGGATTTTCCAAGCAAGAGTACTGGAGTGGGGTGCCATTGCCTTCTCCGACTCTTAATGCTAATTTAATACAATTCTCCAGCTCCACAAATGTATAGTATCTAGTAAGAGAATCTTGGCTTTGTAGCACAGAATGTAGTAAAAAAATCAAAGACACGTTAAACAAGATGCATGTTTGAATACAGCTATACAACAAGGAAATCATTTAAAGGAGCTTCACATTAAAATAAAGGAAAATGTTTTCAAGGAGCTCTCCTTGTCAGAAGGTGTATCAATATACACCACAAGACCTTTGTAAGCCAGACTGCTATAGGCAGAGGGTTGGTGATACTAATACAAACTTATCATCTTTATTCATGCACCAGTTAGCTCACCCTCCCCTCAACAACAAGATTCCCCTACATAAAAGGTGTACTTTCCTGACAAAGAGCCCTCATAGCTCAGTCGGTAAAGAATCTATCTGTGATACAGGAGACCCATGTTCAATTCCTGGATTGGGACGATCCCTGGAGAAGGAAATGGCAACCCACTGCAGTATTCTTGCCTGGGAAATCTCATGGACAGAGGAGCCCAGTGGGCTACAGTCCATAGCGTCGCAAGAGTCGGACACGGCTTAGTGACTAAACTACCACCATTATGATCAAAGTAAACAACCAATGATGAGAGAAGATCATGATATGTAAATAGAGTAAAATCAAAGTACAGAACAGTAGATAAAGCAAAACCTCAAACACCCATATATATACAAACACGCAAACATATATTAAAAACGTCATAATAGTTTTGCTTGGGTGAAGTAAATGTAATATGTATTACATTCTTTCTTTCCCATTCTTTCTTTCTGGAAAATGCATGAAAAAAATTAGAAAAAAAGCATGACATCCATGCAGACCTGGGTCCTCAGTGGATCTAGTCCTCCTTAACAGCGCTGTCAAGAAAACTGCCAGCCTGGGAGAAACAGAAGATGAATAAACGATACAGGAAAACTGAGGTTTACCCTCAAGGTAAAAAGCTGAATCTCTACTTTACAAAAGGACTTACAAAGGATTATTTAATAATAATAATGCTGGGGGGTGAATAAAATTAAATTTAAATCACAAACTTGTGACTATAAAACTGGACTTTTAAAAGAGGTCAGCTGATACATTTAAAATGGATAACCAACAAGGTCCTACTGTAGAGCACAGAACTCTGCTCAACGTTATGCAGCAGCCTGGATGGGAGGGAAGCCTGGGGGAGAATGGATACACAAATACGTATGGCTGTGCTTTTGAACTGTGGTGCTGGAGAAGACTCTTGACAGTCCCCTGGACAGCAAGGAAATCAAACCAGTCAATCCTAAAGGAAATCAACCCTGCATATTCAATTAGAAGGACTGATGCTAAAGCACCAATACTTTGGCCACCTGATGCAAAGAGCCGACTCATTGGAAAAGACCCTGATGCTGGGAAAGACTGAGGGCAAGCGGAGAAGGGGGCAACAGAGGATGAGATAGGTGGATGGCATCACCAATTCAATGAACATGAATTTGAGCAAACCCTGAGAGACAGTGAAGGACAGAGGAGCCTGCCATGCTGCAATCCATGGGGTCACAAAGAGTCAGACATGACTTTACAACTGAACAAAAGCAACATATCTAGGGCTGAATCCCTTTGCTGTCCACCTGAAACTATCACAACACTGTTTTAACATAATGTATAAATATTACTGGAGTATAATCAGATATACTCCAATATGAAGTTTTTTTCAAATGACCAACAATATTAAAAAAAAAAAAAGAAATCAGCTGTGGTATGACTCTTTCAATACAGGTTTTTTCTGTATGCAAAGGACTCATAGCTAGCTTTCTCTTTAAAATTAATATATTCCCTAACACTCTTAACCTGTATTTTAATTTATAAAGTTTCCAAAACAAATCTACTTAAAGCATCACAAATGAAACACAATGTGACTTTTACTCCTCTCGGTGGAAAAGCACAAATTCTTCTAATAAAGTCTCTGAGCGGCCCCGTCACTGTCCTCAGCTCCAAAACAGACGTGCACAAGACTTGAACAGATTCCAGACGCGGCCTTCAAGCCTGGACCACACCTGCTTCCAAGGCCCCAAAGCTAAAAATAACCCTGGGGCCTCAAAAACGGGACACTGGCCAGGCCAGGGGGAGCTGCCGGCCCCCGGCTCAGCTCCACCGACAGTGAAAGCCCGAGCTGCAAAGCTGGACGATCACAAGACCCTACATCACAGGCTACTGTCTGTCTCTCCGTGCCAACCATCTCCATTCTAGGCCAGCTCAGTTTCTTTTCCCCTGGATGCCAAAACTAACCCTAGGGGCTCAGAAACAAGTGGGCTTTAGGGTGCACTGACTTTTTCTTTTTTTTAAAACAAACAAACCAACCAACCTGTGGTCCAGAACTCAGGATACCTTGTTCCTAATTTCAGCTCCTTTACATAGATGCAAAAATGTCATACAAGAGATATATCCTCCAAAAAGAGAGAGAGAGAGAGAGATCCTCCAGCATATTGTTTCCTCACCTGTGATCATGTAACACCGAAGGATTATTTCACTAAGAACATGATAAGATCAAGGATTGCCAAGTGGCTCAGTGATAAAGAATCTGCCTGCCAGAGCAGATGTGGGTTCAATCCCTGGGTCAGGAAGATCCCCTGGAGAAGAGAATGGCAACCTGCTCCTGTACTCTTGCCTGGGAAATTCCATGGACAGAGGAGCCTGGTGGGCTATAGTCCATGGGGTGGCAAAGAGTTCGACACAACTGAGCAACTGAGCAACAAAATGATGAGCTCACCATCAGTGCATCTCAGGCCTTAAGTAAGCAGCCCTGACAAGGACACAGCATAAGGGTTGATGTGATCCCTAAGGAGTCCTGTTGAGGAGCTACTTTACATCCCACAACACAGAAGTTACAACGGGGAACCCTTGGACAATGGTTCCACAAACAGCATGGTGAGCAGAGAATTTCCTCTGTGGTGGGGGATTTCCAGGGTTGGTTCCGAGACAATGACTCCTGCTTCTCTGCCAGCCCCGGAGTTTGCAAGATTCCCCTCTGGGGCAGTTAGGCTACCAGGTAAGGAAGAATGAGAGGGAAGGAGGCCGGGGAAGGGGCAGCAGCATCCTGCCAGGCTCCTGGGCTAATCTGAGTCACTGAATCTGTCTTCTTGCTTCCCCTCCTGAGGCCGGGGGAGTAACGGTATTAGGAAGCTGCTTGTGCTCAGTTCCTCAGTCAAGTCCAACTCTTTGCGCCCATGGACTGTAGTCTGCCAGACTCCTCTGTGCATTGGATTTCCCAAGCAAGAACACTGGAGTGGGTTGTCATTTCCTCCTCTAGGGGATCTTCCGGACCCAGGGATTGAGCTCGTGTCTCCTGCACTGCAGGACAAAGCGGGTGACAGGGCCAGGACCTGGGCTGAAGAATCACAGCCCAGAAGGAGACCGCAGAGCAGCCCAGATGCTCCCCAGACGGGAGTCAGACTGAGCCTATCCTCATCCCATAGTTCCTTTCTCCACTTCGTCCTTTCCTCCTTCTAGCTCTTCCCTATCATTCGACTCTTACATCATCACCTCACAGCATCATCTGTGCCCTTACATGTTCTCAGAAGCCTTGATGTTTCCCTCTCTCCCTCTCTTCTTCTTAGTCACCTTCCTTTCTCTCTTCCTGATTAAAATGAAGCCTCTTCCTTTCTAAAGTTTACCCATTATCATTAATCCATTTTCTTTTTTCGGGAGGATCTGCCAAGGCCCTGTGTGTGTTGCTGTTATAATGAGTAAACCTAAGTGCTCAAGACTGCTTTGAAGTAGTCATCCGTGGACTCAGGTGTCTGGTCAACCTTTAAAATCTTTTGATTATTTACTACTGTAAAATAGTTTTATTTTGGAGGAGAGAGGTAAAACATTTCCAGTGTGGTGTTTCATACGTGGTCATCCTGAGTAGAGATGATTACTCTGGGATCTTACATTTTCATTAGCCCTTAAATGCCCTGATGATTTAGACTGTTGTTGCTGTTCAGTTAGTAAGTCGTGTCTGACTCTGCAACCCCATGGACTGTAGCCCACCAGGCTTCTCTGTCCATGAGATTCTCCAGGCAAGAATACTGGCGTGGGTTGGCATTTCCTTCTCCAGGGGATCTTCCTGATCTAGGGATCCTGAATCTTTACCACTGAGCCACCAGGGAAGCCATTCTCTATATTAGCTAAGTGAAAATTATTTTGTAGGCATCATTAACCAAAATAATTAACAGAATCATGGGATATATCCAACAGCAACTTATTAGTATGAAAAAATGAAAGAGATTTTCAAAATGTAATTACGTATCTCTATGACAACTGTGTTTCAAGGCAAACGGCATTCAAATGTATTGCAGACAAAGCAACCTAAGTATATATGTTTTAGTACAGGGCCATGCTCCTTTTCCAAATGACCTTCAGTATCAAAGACCACATACTCAAAACTAAAATTAAAAGCAAAATGATTACAAATATAGTAGACTTGCCACAAGTGATTTTAATATAAAGCAGACTACAGGATTCTCTATTAAGTAGTTCAAAGACTTAAAAACCAAAATATCCAATTTCATCATCTCCTCTAAAATGCAGTCCATGGCATATATCCTAAGGATAATGTTAGATTCCTAAATGAGTTTAAAGAAACCTATCACAACTGCTATTAACACCTGTAAGCATCACAGAGGACTAAGAACAGTGCAGTTAATGTTCATTTTTTTCTCCTGCAAAAAGTGCTTGTTTCAAATTCTAGGATTGAGGACTGATCTGTAAAACTATCGGAAGAAAAATTAAATGGGTTAGTGGAATAGATGTGTTTGTTTGTTGAGCACCTACCATATTCAATTTCCTACAGAGTAACTGCTCACTGCTCAGTTTTATCACAAGAATTACTTAGGAGCTTGATTTAAAAAAAAAAAAAGATAAAAATAATCACTCAGACCCCACCCCTGAAGCTGATTCTCAAGAGTCTGGAATGGAGACTTGGAATTTGCATTTTTGACAAATGCCCCAGAAGGTTCTTAGGATTGTTTTTAAAATACATTATTAAGTTTGAAAAACACTGTTCTCAAGACACATTCGCGTCTCTCAATGTTCACATTCAATGAGTTGTCAAGCCCTACTGAGTGCCGAAAAACTGATGCTTTTGAACTGTGGTGCTGGAGAAGACTCTTGCGAGTCCCTTGGACTGCAAGGAGATCCAACCAGTCCATCCTAAAGGAAATCAGTCCTGAATATTCATTGGAAGGACTGATGCTGAAGCTGAAACTCCAATACTTTGGCCACCTGATGCAAAGAACTGACTCATTGGAAAAGACCCTGATGCTGGAAAAGATTGAAGGCAGGAGGAGAAGGGGACAACAGAGGATAAGATGGCATCACTGACTCTCGATGGACATGAGTTTGAACAAGCTCTGGGAGTTGGTGATGGACAGGGAAGCCTGGGATGTTGCAGCCTATGGGGTCACAAAGAGTTGGACAAGACTGAGTGAACTGAATTGATTTTCAGTCTCTCTCATCTGGATGGCAGAGAGGGCAATGGCAACCCACTCCAGTACTCTTGCCTGGAGAATCCCAGGGACGGCAGAGCCTGGTGGGCTGCCATCTATGGGGTCGCACAGAGTCGGACACGACTGAAGTGACTTAGCAGCAGCAGCAGCACCTGGATGGCATAAAGGTGTGAAAGCTGTGTTCAAAGTGTACATAATGGTAACAGTAGCAGCTGATAAAGGAGGAACAAGCAGTCAGCCATACCATTCCACTCTCACAGGTGAAGCAGGATCTCCATTTAATCTGATGTGGGACTTCCGTTAGGTTAATAATATCCCTTTTACAAAATGAGAAGTATTTTGCCCAAAGTCACACAATTCATCAACAGTAGAACTGAAACCTGAGTTTCTATCACAGAACCTTCCACAACGCTACAGAGCTTACCAAACATTTTGCAAATTTTAATGGGCTCCTTAGGCACAGAAAGCAACAGATTTCAGAAGCTTCTCTCGTGGCCCAGTGGTTAAGATTCCACACTCCCAACGGAGGGGTACATGGGTTTTATCCCTGGGAGGGGAACTAAAATCCTGAATGCCTCATGGTGCAACCCAAAGAAAGAAGGGAACAATAGATTTCAAAAGATGAAGAACACGCCCCATTTAAACGCTTGACGTGTGTGGTTGTGAAGAGAAGTGGTCTCACCACAGGGACAGCCTGTCACACAGGCAGCCATGTACAGAGTGGAGAACAAGACAGTGAGGCAACAAGCCCTCAAGCACACTAGGGAAGAAAGAGGAACCCTGGAAGCGGAAGTCTGTCTGTGTCATGGAGTCACTGTGAGAACACAGTATGCAGAAGAACCGTATTTGTACATTGGAACATTCACTAAAAAGCTAGTAACTTAAAACAGGATCAATGAGAGGAGTATTTTGGTTAATACAGTAGTTCTGAACCTTGGCTGCACATGAAGTCACCTGTGTGTGTGTGCGTGCTCAGTCGTGTACGGCTCTTTGCAACCCCATGAACTGCAGCCCGCCAGGCTTCTCTGTCCATGGGATTCTCCAGGCAAGAATACTGGAGTGGGTTGCTACTTCCTTCTCCAAGCCACCTGGGCAACTCTTAATTATCCCAAAGTACTTCAGACCAATAAATCAGAACCTCTAGGGAGAAGGGCGTGGGCATCAGTATTTTTTGCACAAACACTTAAAGGTGAACTCCTAGGGGTCATAAAAGACAGACGACTTGGAAGGCAGAGTTTAAAAGGGAACAAAGGAGAAACACGGTGCTGCACACAGCGCTGTCACTCATCTGACCTATTTCCTGAGGTATGTGTTTTATAACATCTGCTGGAGGCATGATGTTCTGGATATATTATCAGTAATAGATCAAGCTGTCAGTGCCACAGAGTCTTGAATTCCAGTAATAATAAAGGAGCACACGTCACTATGAGTCCCAACAAAAGGCCCTGAGGGTGTGCTGAGAAACAGAATCCCACCGTGGCTTAATCAAACAGCTTATGGCTGAAGCAACCCAGTTTCCAATCTTTTCCCCTGTTTTTTCAGATGTAGATATATCCAAAAAAGGTTTTAAAAGTTTGGGAGGAGACAAGGTAAATTCAGTGTTCACCTGTAAACGAGTGAGTGCAGGTTAAACATCTCCACCCAGGAATTTCCCATTACTAAGGGCAAGTCACCACTACAAGCGCAGACAGTCTTCTGTAACTCCTCCCTCTAGTCCAATCCTGCAAAACTTCATTAAATAAGCTGATGATGGACACCAAGAATTGGGCCTCCAGCCAAACCATCCATATTACATTAAATAAAGGATATCCCCACCCATCTCAAGGTTTGCCAGCAGTTTCTTTAAAAAAAAAAAAAAAGTGGCATTCAACCAAGAGTCCAGTGTTTTTATTCATGATATAGCTGATTAACAAACAATAGAAGAAACTAGATGAGGAAGTGCTCACGGACTGTCTCCTTTGAACAGCGGGTCTCCCCAGGGCTCATTCACAGAACACGTTTTTGAACACCCAGTCGGTGTGAGCCTCTTTGCTCAGGTACCTTGGGAGGACACAATTAAACGCAACGCCATAGAAAGAAAATTTGTACACGGGTATTAATATCTGCCAGGCTCAGCAGGATGGGGGTGCTCCACGAGGAGGAGATGGGAGGACTTGCAGGGATGACGTCTAGGGGTCAGCAAGGAGGCAGCGATGGATCCCACCAGCACATATTTACTCTGGACACTCTCCTACACCAGTTCTGATGATGCTACACAAGCTGTATTCACGAACAACCTGTGGCCCTGGGAAGTCTGGGGGAAGCAGGGACGTTACTAGCGAGAAGACCCTTCTACGAATTCTGGAGGCAACCTCTTTTCAGCTGGTCCCTGAGACTGGCTGCTTCCTGCCTGCAAATATAAACAAACTCATCTTTAGGAGGCAGACAGGCTGCTGGTTCTCACTCTGGTACTGACCTAGCAGAGGAGGAAGTGGGGAGGGAAGAGGTGGTTCATCTTCCTTCAGACCCCAGGTGCGAACAGTCCCCTTCCCCAACACAAATACAAACACAGAGAAGAATGAATGGGAGGTACCTGCTTTACAACTCTGACTGTTATCTGACAAGATTACACTGACTTGACTTCTGTCCAGCAGCATTCTGCCCACCCGCAAAGTGTAAGCAGGAAGAATAAAAAAGAGGAATTTATTAAAATTAGTCCATTTTACTGGAAGGTCCAGTAAGGTAGACAAAAAGCCATAAGCACTCAGGAGCTGGGCAATCTAAATAGTCACAGACAAGAGAAGTTAGCTGTCTAGACCTACGGTCCTCAGGCTTTTCAGTCTATAGACACTTGGAAAAACAAAACTGCCCAGTCCACGTCCACCTAGCAATTGTTTCTCTGACTACAGGCATCCCTCGGTAAACACAGGGAGTGGTTCCAGGAGCCCCTGCGGATACCAAAATCCTAGGATGCTCAAGTCCCTTAAATAAAATGATGCTGTACAACAGATACAGTCAGCCCTCCTTATCAGCAGGTTTTGGATGTGGAAACTTCTCGTAATCCATCTCAAACTCTAGAGGAAACAATGGCCAAGAAAGATCTAGAGAGTCTATGGTGACATATGAAGCCTAGGTCAGAATTTAGATATGAGAGTATGCACAATCCTATACAAGAATGTTTATGGCAGCATTATTTATAATGGCCCCCCAGTGCTTCAGCTGATGAATGTGCGTGTGTTTTAGTCACGCCATCACATCTAACTCCCTGTGACCCCATGGACTAGAATGGATATGCAAAATTTAGTCTGTATGTCTATATCCATACAGTGGAATATGACTTGGTCATTGAAAAGAATGGATCTGATATCAACTGCAACATGAATCGGAGAAGGTGATGGCACCCTACTCCAGTACTCTTGGCTGGAAAATCCCATGGACAGAGGAGCCTGGTAGGTCCATGGGGTCGCAAAGAGTCGGACACAACTGAAAGACTTCACTTTCACTTTTTACTTTCATGCAATGGAGAAGGAAATGGTAACCCACTCCAGAGTTCTTGCCTGTAGAATCCCAGGGATGGGGAAGCCTGGTGGACTGCCGTCTATGGGGTCGCACAGAGTCGGACACGACTGAATTGATTTAGCAGCAGCAGCAGCAACATGGATACACTTGGAAAACATTAAGCTAAGAGAAGGGAACCAGGCACAAAAAGGCAGGGAGGAGGGTGATGGCGAGTAACTGCTAATATGGGAAGGGATTATTTGAGGATGATAAAAATGTTCTAGGGTTAGATAATGGTGATGGTCACACAGTTCTGTCAATACACTAAAACACTGATTTGTATACTTTAAAAGTATAAATTTTATAGTTGTGAGCTTTATCTCAAGTTTTTTGGAAATGTAAATTTTATGGCATGTGAATTATATCCCAATAAAGTTATTTTTTAAAAAAGACAAAGAAAGGCCAAGGGACTACACCAAATAAAAGGAAACTAAAAAGATAAGTGACAAGTAAATATAGCATCTGATGCTCAACTGCATCCTGTACTAGAGGGAGACCGTGCTATGAAAATCTTGCTGGATTGATGGACACAAAGGGAACAGAAATGGACTGAACAGAGGCATGAAGCCCACGCTAGTTTACTGGGCTTGACAGCTCTACTGGGGGTAGAAGAATGTCCTTGTTCTTTGGAGACCCAGGGACGTGCTTGGGGACAGAGGTCCAAGATGTGTGCAAGTTATTTGCAAATGGAAAAATGTATCAAGTGTATATGTAAAGAGAGACAGAGAGTGATAAAACAGAGAGAGCAAACTGTTACCAGTAGATGATGATCTTTTCAGTGTAAAATTATTTCCGAACAAAAAATTTAAAATAATTTAGGCAGCACTAGTGGTGAAAAACCCACCTGCCAATGCAGGAGACACAAGAGACTCGGGTTCAATCCCTGGGTTGGGAAGATCCCCTAGAGGAGGGCATGGCAGCCCACTCCAGCATTCTTGCCTGGAGAATCCAAGGACAGGTGAGCCTGGTGGGCTGTAGTCCACAGGGTTGCAAAGGGTCGGACATGACTGAAGCAACTGAGCATGCACGCATACTGTAAAATCCAAAACTTCTACTTTCAATAAATTATCCTATATAAATATACTTGCTCAAGTACATTTTATGTGAAATACTGTTCATTGAAATGTGTTTGTGATTACAAAAAGTCAGAAACAATCTCAATGTCAATGAGTGATAGACAGGCTGAATATATTATATTTCACAGGGCTCTAAAAAAGAAAAATGTCTATCTATAGGCACTGATATAGAATAGTTTCCAACAGTGTATTCTTTTCTGAAGAGAAAAAAAACCAGGGATACAGGAAGAATAGATTTATCCCTAGCAACAAAAGCAACAAAAAAAAAACTCAAGAAGCCTAGGAATGTCTTGATTTAGTTAGGAAAGAATTTAAGCCTGTTCTCTATATTTATTTATGGAGCTCTCTCTATTTATTTGTATCTGTAGATACACATAATTTTCTATCTTACAACACTGATAATATGAACTTTACAATGCAAAAAAAAACCTAATACAATCTTGGATGCCATTCACTCCTATGGTTAACTCAAAATATTTCTTTTCATAAACTTTTTAAGTTCAAATATAACATATTTTCATAAAGCATAAAAATCATGAATGTACAAAGACCTTTTAAAAAGTTAGCATACTCTTGGAACTACCATCCTGATCAAGTAGAAAACTCTAGAAGTTGGCCTCATATCCCATCTGATCAACTAATCTCCCATCCTAAAGGTAACCACTATCCTGACCCCTATCAATACATTAGTTTTGCTTGTTTTTGAACTCTTTTGTGTCTGAACTCTTTTCTTCAACATTGTATTTGAGCCCTTGGTGTTGTCAATAGCAATAGCTTTTCCTATTTTATGTTATTTCATTGAGTATACAACAATGTATTTCTCCATTCTTATACTGATGGACTATTTGGGTCATGTCCAGTTTGGAATAATTATGAATTACGCTATGAACATCCTTGTACATGGCTTTTGGTGAACATAAGCACATGTTTGTTGGGTATACAACTAAGACTGGATTTGTTGGGTCAGAGGCACAGTGCAAGTTTCAGCTGTAACACAGTACCACCAATTTTCAAAACAGTTGTACTAATTCATGATTTCCACCATCAGTGTTTGAGAGTTCTTGCTCCATATCTTTGCTGACACTTAATATTTTCAAGCTTTTTGTTGCTATATATTTTTTTTATTTATTTTTAATTGAAGGATAATTGCTTTACAATACTGTGTTGGTTATTTGTTTTTAAATTTTAGCTATTTTGGTCACTATGTAGTGGTAACTATAGTTTTATTCAGCATTCTTTGGTGACTATCGTGTTGAACACCTTGAGAACCTTTTGATTTGACCTCCTGTATTTAGATCTACAATTCAGTTGGAGTTTTTCTGTGTGTATGATATGAGGTAGGGGTTAAAATCAGTTGTTTTTAATATGGATAAACAGTTTAGGATCATTTATTGAAAAGACTTTTCTCTCATATACAGTTATGACGCTGTATAACGTCATCTTAATCATAAATTGCGTCTATGTGCATGTATATGTATACACACATACACACACACATTACTTACAAGAGCGTCCCTGGTGGTTCAGATGGTAAAGAATCTGCCTGCAATGCAAGAGACCCAGAGTTCAATCCCTGGGTTGGGAAGATCCCCTGGAGGAGGAAAAGGCAACGCAATCCAGTATTTTTGCCTAGAGAATTCCATGGATAGAGGAGCCTGGGGGGCTAACAGTACATTGGGTTGCAAAGAGTTGGACATGACTGAGCAACTATCACTTTCAGTTTCACAAATGCACACACATACTTTTATATACGTGTAAAAAAACAACAAAAAGAAAACCACGTGGATCTGCTTCTGGTTTCTCCTCTATTCCACTGATCCATTTGTTTATTCTACACGGCATAGTGAAGTGAAGTCGCTCAGTCGTGTCCGGCTCTTTGAGACCCCATGCACTGCAGGTACTACTAAGCTCCTCCGTCCACGGGATTTTCCAGGCAAGACTACTGGAGTGGGTTGCCACTTCCTTCTCCAGAGGATCTTCCTGACTCAGGGATCGAACCCAGGTCTCCTGCACTGTAGGCAGACGCTTTACCGTCTGAGCCACTATCCAACAGTATAAATTCAGCAGTTTTGTTTATCATCAATATTACTACTTTGACTGTTCCTGACATTTGTGTTTCCATATAAATTTTAGAATCAGCTTATATAATGATTTTAGACATCTTTCATTAGATTTAGTGCTAGGTTTTGATATTTTTTTGCTCTTACTATACATGTCATCTTTCTTAAAATTTCATTTTCTGGTTACTACTGTTACACAGAAATACAGATTTCATAGATTGACCTAGTATCTAAACTTACTTTTTTTAAAATATTACTTCTAATTTACAAAAAGCAAAATTCATGTTTTTTTGGTATATAGTTCTGTGAGTTTTTGACCAGTTGTATAATGTAACCCTCACCACAACCAAGACACAATGCTTTCATTTGCCCAGAAAATCTCCTCATGCCATTCCTTTGTCATCAGCACCTTCTCCCCACCCTAAACCTTGGCCACAACTGACTTGTTCTCCAATGCCTATAGCTTTCCTTTCTAGAATAGGACTTAAATTGAATCATATAGCTTATTACCTTTTGACAGTGGCTTCTCTTACTCAACATGCTGCCTATAAAATTCATGCCTGTTGTTGCATTTATCAATAGTTTGTTTGTAGGAATATACCACCAAGTATATATTTATTCACTAGTTGCAGGATATTTGGGTTCTTTCTAGTTTGGGGTGATTATTCCTAAAGCTGCATAAACATTTATGTACAGGTTTTTGTGTGAACCTAAGTTTTCATTTTTCTTAAGTAAATACCTAGAAGAAGGACTGATGAGTCACATGGTAAGTGTGTGCTTATCTTTATGAGAAACTACTCAACTGCTTTCTGCAATAGCGGACCATTTGTGGTGGAGGTGGTTTAGTCACTAAGTCCTGTCCAACTCTTACGACCCCACAGCCCACCAGGCTCCTCTGTCCATGGGATTTTCCAGGCAAGAATACTGATTTGGGTAGCTATTTCCTTCTCCCAGGGAATTTTCCCTACCCAGGGATTGAACCCAGAACTCCCACATTTCAGGCAGATTCTTTACCCTACTGAGCCACCAGAGAAGCCTACCATTTTATACCCCCACCACCAACACAGCAAAGTTCCATTCACTCTGCATCCTCAACAGAATTTGGCTCATGTTTAGGAAGTCCCTATTCTTGTTTGTTAGGAGTTCTTTTATGATGAAATGGGTTTTAACAAATGGTTTGTCTGAATCGACTAACATAGTCATGATTTTTCTACCTTTTTACAGTTAATGAGATGAATTATATTAACTGATTTAAAGCTATCAAAACATTTTTATACATATATTCCCTATTAGAAAAGTTTACTTAATGATCAAATCATTACTCTAATAATAGATTAGAAGTTACATGGATAAATGAAGTCTGATGATAGTCTAAATGCTACCATCTAGCAAAAACTGTATGATCCCTTCAGTCACACTTCCGAATAAGCCTTTCCCCACCAAATACAAAGCAGATCAGAGAAATGGGAGACCAAATCACAGTCCTAGAGCCACATGCATCACTCTGTTGTTTAGTATGTGGATTCTGAAACATCTAGAAGGAAAAAGAACTTCCGTTACAAAAGATATTGATGCGAACTGACTGCACAGCACGGGGAACTCAGTGCTCTGTGGTGACCTATATGAGAAGGAAATCCAAAAAAGAGGGGATATACGTATACCTGTGGCTGACTCACTTCAGTGCACAGCAGAAACTAACAACACTGTAAAGCAACTACACTCCAAATAAAAAAAAAAAAAAAAGATTTACCATCAAATGCTTTTTTAAATAAATGATATTGATGTGGTAGTAATAGTAACATTTTATACTTTTTTTTTTTTTTTTTTTTTTTAAATTTTATTTTATTTTTAAACTTTACATAACTGTATTAGATTTGCCAAATATCAAAATGACACCAGAAACCAAAGTATATAGAAATAAGTTACATTTCCCATGCAACAGAAATAAATGGATGAATAATGAAAACATGTGATAGTTTTATATATTATAAAATTCATGCAATGCTACTATGTGGAGGAAAAGCCTTACACCCTTTTGAAAATGATGATGTTAATGGATTCTGGCCTACTAATTAAAAACCACGTTAGTTTTGTCTTTTCACTTTACCTGTTTTCTGGTGGTTATGTTTTTTCATAATTAAATGACATGATCAGAGGGATGGTGATGACAAGCCCCTCAGGGCCTCGATAAACTTTTGCTATGAAATCATCATAATGTTACAAAATGCATTTTCAACCCTTGAGCGGACTGTATAATCGGGATTAAGACTAACACCAGCATACCTCCCTGGTGGTCCAGTGCCTAAACTCTGTGCTCCCAGTGCAGAGTCTAGGTTTGATCACTGCTCAGGGAACTGGATCCCACATGTCTCAACTAAGAGCTTGAATGCCGCAACTAAAGACGCCACGTGCCACAAATAAGGGCTTCCCAGATGGCACTGGTGGTAAAGAACCCTGCCAATGCAGCAGACGTAAGAGATATGAGTTCAATCCCTGAGCCGGGAAGATCCCCTGACACTCCAGTATTCCTGCCTGGAGAATCCCATGGACAGAGGAGCCTGGTAGGCTACAGTCCATTGGGTCGGGGAGAGTCAGATACAACTGAAGCAACTTAGCACGCACGCCACAACTAAAACCTAATGCAGCCAAATAAATAAATAATAAACATTAAAAAAAGAAGAAGAAGAAGGACACTGGGTGGCTCTGAACATTTCTGTAGCTTCTCACAACATAGCTCTCTGAAGCTGCCTCAGTCCTTGTGTTACCTCCCCCGCTCACACACCTTTATTTAGTATTTTGGGCAAAAGAAGGGGCTGGTAATATTCCACCAAGACCTGACAACAAACCAGAAGGCAAAGGAGATGCCACAGGTGTTCGAGGACAAAGACACTGCTGGGCTAGATATCCTGGGTTCTACTACAAACACTATCAGCACCTCACTCTTCCCGAGTCACCACGCTTGTTCCTCACCCATTCCTATGTGGTTTACTGAACTCTGCCTGTTTACCTTATCACCATTAGCATTTTAAGTCACAGTGTCTTGTGGCAATAACATAACTCCATATATTAATAACTAAGATCAGCTCCCTGAAGACTGGGTATCTATCAGACAGTATCTATTAGATACAAAATATTTTTAAAATACCAAGTACTTGAAATCTAAAAGTAATCCTAAGCAAGTCATATCAGAGTCTATGGTAATCTTCAACATCAACCACCACAATCAACATTGCCTTTTTTTTTTTTTTTTTTTTTTAACTATTACCAAAGTATCACTGTGAAAACCACAGACAAAGAATAAATGTATCAGTTGGGTAATATTTCTTTAAACCTAGCACTTAACACAGAAATATTGCTAGTTTTACCAAAATGAGAATTCACCAGATTTGGACTAGTTCTGCCTGCTCTATGTGTTCAAAACAACAACAAATACACTGTCCAATGAACTTTGGCTTCTATTTCCTCATGCCTGTGAACAGGCTTAAAAAACAACAACACTGTATGTCTCAGGGCAAAGTCCAAGCCTGAGCACCCTGCCGAATGCCCACAGAAGGACGTGTGCGGCAGCAGGCAATGAACTGACCTGTAGGCCCAGAATCTGGGGGTGACACCACTATAAAGACCCGAAGGAGTGAGATTAAAAGTTAGCCAAGATGCAAAGGGCCTTTGGAGGAGAGCTGCCTACTAGCCATCAAAGATTTCTTCGTCTAGAAGTCAGACGTCAATGAGGTTCCAAGGAGACTGGAGATCTCTACCTAGAGGTCAGTTGGTAAAAGGCAGTACTCTCAAAACTCAGTATTTTAGAGCTGGAAGATGCCTCAGTAATCATCTTGTCCATCCCCTAGTTTTACAGGTAATGAGGAGGAGGATGAAGAGGAAGAGGAGGATGAATCTGAGACCTCAAATCCTCGCTGGGAGTAAAAGCTCTCAATTAAACAAGCTGCACTGGGACTTCCCTGGTGGTTCAGTAGCTAAGACTCCTTGCTCCCAATGCAGAGAGCCGGAGTTCGATCCCTAATCAGGGAACTAGATCACACATGCCACATCCCATGTGCCACAACTAAGAACTGGTGCAGCCAAACAAAACTAAATATTAAAAAAAAAGAACAGACTGCACTAATAATGGTTAGAGACAGGTGAATCTCTCTGCTGTTACCTCTTTCCACTCACTGCATTTCTGCACCCTGCACTAATTACCACTTGGATCTATGAGCAGTTCTACTCTGCTAATTCATATTTTAAAAAGAAAATGGCACCTTACAAGTCAACAATAAAAAATTAAATAACTGACCAAAAAATGGGCAAAGGACTGAGATATTACCCCAAAGATGATACACAAATGGTCAACAAGTAGATAAAAAGATGCCCATCATTACCAATCATCTAAGAAATGCAAATCAAAACCACAATGAGCTATCCCCTCACACCTTTAGAACAGCCATTATTTAAAAAAAAAAACAAACAGAAAATAAGTGCTGGCAAGGATGTGGAGAAAGTACCACCTTTGGGTACTGTTAGTAGGATTATGAAATGGTATAGTGAAAGTCACTCAGTCATGTCCAACTCTTTGTGACCCCGTGGATATACAGTCCATGGAATTCTCCAGACCAGAATACTGGAGTGGGTAGTCTTTCCCTTCTCCAGGGGATCTTCCCAACCCAGGGACTGAACCCAGGTTTCCCACATTGCAGGCCGATTCTTTACCAGCTGAGCCACCAGGGAAGCCCATGAAATGGTATAAATGCTATATAGCACAGTACGGCACTTATTCAAAAAATTAAAAAACGGAACTACCATATGACCCAGGAACTCCACTTCTGGGTATTTATCCAACAGAACTGAAGACAGTCTCCAGGAGGTATTTATACACACGTGTTCCCAGCAGCCTTATTCACAATAGCCAAGAGTAACCCAAATGTCTATCAACAGATGAATAAACAAAACATGATTACACGTACAATGATAATACAATACGATTCAGCTTTAAAAAGGAAGGGGATCCTGTCACACGAGACAACATGGATGGACCCTGATGACAGCACACTAAGCAAAATACGTCACAAAAAGCTAAACGCTTATGACTCCATTCACGTGAGGTTATCCAAGATAGGCAAATGCACGGAAACAGAGCACAGAATGGGGCTCACCGGAGGCTGAGGGAGGGAGAAAGGAGATTTCAAATACTCTACTGTGTACAGTTTCAGATGCTGAAGATGTAAAAAGTTCTAAAGATCTGTTTCACCACAATGTGTATATACAAAACAATATTGAACTATACATCTGAAAATGGTTATGATGATAAATTTTACATTGCCTTTGCTACAATTTTTTAAAAAAGAAAACAACAAAAAAAAGAAAATGGCTCTTTTTCTTTTCAAGAGATCCTGGCAACAACATTGATATAAACTCCTTGATGACGAAGGCCACAGGCTACATATATTTCTTTGCATCTCTTCTAATACCTCATTCTCAGAAGTTGCTCAGTAAGACTTGTTCATGCTAATGACAGAAACATGCCAACGACCACTGGCAAAAAGAATGAATCTTTTGTCCACCAAAAAAGCCTACTGGACTCAGAAGTCAAAGTGCTCATTTCCATACATGAACCAAGGTCATTTGTATAATAAAATACCTCCAATGACTTCACAATAATTTTTACTAAGAACTTGTATACAAATACTACTTCCTGGTAGTGGATACCACACTGATTAACACTTGGTAACTGGAAATCCACCCCACCAGCAAATACTGTATTGCCTTAAATTAACGTCCTGTTAATTACATCCTCTAATGAGATGGCCACTGGCAACATCTAAAGAGCCAGTCACACAGGTCACTTCACTGCCAGAAAAAATTGCTTGAGTTTGTCTTTCAGTTGGGATTGCAGTCAAGAGAAGAAGGGGTTTTCCACTGTACATGATTTTTATTGTTGGTTATAAAGCCAAGAAGCTATAAAATCAAGCTTCCTGAATATTTACATTAACGAGGCTCTTAGTCATCCACAAAATGAAAAATGAAAACAATTGCTTTAATTACATAGTTAAAAGGGTTTCAATGGAAGGAAAGATTTCTGATATTTTGATATTCTAGAGTAATGAAATTAGATGCTGTCTGTCCCTAAAGTTGTTTAAAGCAGCTGTTAAATACATATACATACACCCATTTTATTCTTAAAAATACATTCCAAACTGCAAATGACTTCTGGCCCCTTTAAATGCCAGAGTTAATAATGTTTATCTTCAGGGTCTCCCAATACTAATAAACCACAATAAACAACACTGTGATCCTTCTATAAGACTTCTGTTGGACAGAAGATTAATAATACATTTTTAGGTTAACATTTCAAGAGCCTATTCTATAAGCAGTGTTTAATTGCTCTGCAAGTTTCTAGAGCTGAGAATGTGATTTTCAACTCACTGTATATTCAAATTTATATAATCTTGAAGGAATTCTATAGGAAGAGCCAGACTGTCCCTCTCTCTGAAACACAGTAGAATCTATCTCAAGATGAGACAAAGGTTGTGCCTCGTTCAAGTCAAGTTGCTACCATGAATGAAGGGAATCATTCTCCTTTAGTTGTCCTCTAATTTTATCTAAGGCAAATATGCAGTGCAAACATGATTAACAAATAAGAACAAATGCCCAACAAGCAAAAGGGGGTATTCTACAAGGTTTTAACCACTAGTGCTTAAATTTAGGACATGGTACTGGGGCTATGTTGAGTACAGATTCTGTACATATATGGATATATGCCCTACTAAAATAAAAATGCAATTAGTTTTCCACCCTTGATGGAAATTTGGGGCATAAGTAGTATCACATTACTTAACTGCCCAAAAGCCAAAACCTAATTTTAGCTTTAACCTTCTATACCATCAAGACTGTTATTAGACACAGTGCCCAGCTATCGAGATGACTATAAAACAGCATACACTTTTATATCCTCTAATCCTGTCCACTTTTTTGATTAAAAAAAAAGATATAAAGGTGAAATGATCAAAAGACAGGAACACAAGGAGAGACAAGAATGTCTGAACCACAAGGCACCTCCAAGATCATCTAATACGATATTATTTCACAGCCGAGGAAGCTAAGACCTAACTATCTCTAAATTAGCTCCACAACGAACTGGGATTCCAGTCTCTGTAGCCTTCCACTAGAATAAGAAAAGGGAATCTGTGAGCAAGAAGGAAACACACACAGAATAGTCTCTGGACTCCAGGAAAGTTGCTGTAGCAGGCTGCTGGCTACTCTCGGTGCTTTCTTTTCTGCTTATCTGAGGCAGACACACAGCCAATCATCCAAGAGACATCTCCTCGCCTCAGACTTGCTGCGAGTCCCGGTTCCTCCTGGACAGCGAGCAGCGTATCTCAGCCTAGGAAACGATACCCGATGTGCGTTACACCACCCCCGGTACCCACTCCTGTTGGACAGACACGGACAACAATTCACGCAAACGAGACACCACAGATAAAGGGAATGGAAGCTTCTGGGAAAGATTTTGTTCTCCGTCAGGCAAGCACTAGAGTAGGAACTGCTGGCTCTTGTCTACCTCCTCCTTACCTCGGAAAGACAAGTGATGCCGACAACTGAGGCAGCCATTTTGTGACGTGATGTAAGTCAACGCGCAAAAGATGCTGACCACCTGGCCGAGGGCACTGCGAGCAGCTGAATTGCCTGAGAACACCTACCTCTGAAATTCCCTGAACTTTTCTGAACCACACAGTAATAAATGGCTTACGGTTTAAGCCTCTTCTATGGCTTTCTATTAACTACCGCTGAAAGCAGTACTGAATTAAAAAAAAAAAAAAAAAAAAAAAACTTTTTTCTGGGTAGTTCCCTGGTGTTCCAGTGGTTAGGATGAGCACTTTCACTGCCAGGGGCCCTGGGTTTGATTCCCAGTCAGGCAACAAAGATCCAACAAGCAGCATGGCACAGCCAAAATTAAAAAAAAAAAAAGATTAAACAAAATCTTTTGTGCCCTGTTGTAATTTTCCTGCCACATCACTCCCATTAAAAGTGTGTATTCTGCTCATATACATGCCCCTAAAAAAAGACAGTATTATAATTCTCTGGCATAATTAACAGCATGCATGCATACTAAGTCACTTCAGACATGTCCAACTCCTTGCAACCCTATGAGTTGCCCGCCAGGCTCTTCTGTCCATGGGATTCTCCAGGCAAGAATACTGGAGTGGGTTGCCAGTGGTCTCTCCAGGGGATCTTCCTGACCCAGGGATTGAACTCACATCTCATTTTGTCTCCTGCATTGGCAAAAGGGTTCTTTACCACTAGCACCACCTGAGAAGCCACACATAATTAACAGAGACCAGTTCAATTACTTTATAGTTACAGCACATCTCAACAATGACCCTATTAAAATAAACGTCATCAGTAGACAAAATGTAAGGGAAAGAAACATGACTTTGAATCATATTTTTTCTTGATTATGACTTTGATCCTTCTTTGTGCCATCTCAAATCCTTTTTGGAAATGAGTATCCCATAAATAATAAACTAATGAATAAGATCTATCTGAACTAAACTCTTCTGCTCCTTTAATCATAACTGCTGCTTCAGTTGCTTCAGTTGTGTCCAACTCTTTGTGACCCCATGGACTGTAGCCTGCCAGGCTCCTCTGTCCATGGGATTCTCCAGGCAAGAATACTGGTGTGGGTTGCCATGCCTTCCTCCAGTGAATCTTCCCAACCCAGCGATCGAACCCAGGTCTCCTGCATCACAGACAGATTCTTTACCACTGCTGCTGCTGCTGCTAAGTCGCTTCAGTTGTGTCTGACTCTGTGCGACCCCATAGATGGCAGCCCACCAGGCTCCTCCGTCCCTGGGATTCTCCAGGCAAGAACACTGGAGTGGGTTGCCATTTCCTTCTCCAATGCATGAAAGTGAAAAAGTGAAGTCGCTCAGTCGTGTCCAACTCTTCACGACCCCATGGACTGCAGCCTACCAGGCTCCTCCGTCCATGGGATTTTCCAGGCAAGAGTACTGGAGTAGGGTGCATTGCCTTCTCCACCACTGAGCCACCAGGAAAGCCCTTAATAATAACTGTTAGTAAAAGATTAAATATTAAAATTTCATTCTTGAATTTACAGCCCCCAAAGTGGCTGAGTCAATATTTTCACATACGGATGCTTATAACAGAAGCCTGGAGACTTACCAGCACTACACCAAATTCATGGCATTGCTCTTTTCTCCTTTAGAGGTTACAATAATAGACTTTGAATACTGATAAGACATTAAAAGTCAGACTACCCAGTACAGCTATTTCAATAGTTATTTTAACTGTATTTTGATAGAACTCTGTAAAATATATGTTTACCTCCATGACCCCAGGTGCACCCACCTCTGTACTTTCCTAGGTCCCATTTTTCCATATTCACCCCACAATATTCCTCTGGCTCCCAACACTCATCTGCACTCTGCCCACAGCCAGTTCTGTTCTGCCTATACCAGCTCTGTGATCACTAACATCTACTCCACTCACAGCCTCCCTGGTTGAAAGAAACAGACAACAGCCACAAACATCTCTTCTCTCAAGTGTGCCACCCTCTCTCCCTTGTCATTCAAGGAATAAAATGGCTGAGTACCTTGAGTTTGAGCACAGATAAAAATGAGTATGAATATACAGATTCATATGAATGATATATGTGGGCTCAGTGCTTTCGTAACTTAAAAAAAAAAAAAAAACAGAACCAATGCTCTTTTTTTTTTTGGGAGGGGGTAAGCTATAAAGCACTTTTGGGCTTCCCAGGTGGCTGAGTAATAAAGAATCTGCCTGCCAATGCAGGAGACACAGGAGATGCTGGTTCGATCCCTGGGTCGGGAGATTCCTGGAGGAGAAAATGGCAACATATTCCAGTATTCTTGCCTGGACAATCCCATGGACAGAGGAGTCCGACAGGCTACAGTCCATAAAACTGCAAAGAGTCAGACACAATTGAGCACACACACAAAAGCACTTTTATCGACTCCTCCTTTGTGTCTACCCTTTACCCACCACTCTCCGAGGTTACTTAATCTTCTGCCCTTGTGGTTTCAGGACCACATGGCTCATCCCACACAATAGCATATTTCCTTCTTCCCAACAAGTTAATCAGCTAAGATGGAAACATTATTTTATTGCTACAGATTGTCTATGTTAGACTACTCTAAAAATATGTTAGAACAAGGCACCAGTTTATATCAGCAATTTCAAATTCTCATGATTTATCCTGAAACTATGATGCTGGTATTTCCTCTGATGGCACAAAAGCAAAGAAGGGCAAAACTGCTGGTACTTTAGCATCAATATGGCAAGGATCCAAACTGTACTAGCAGGAATTACATTCTTCACTGTCTGTCAATCACTTTTTTAAATACTGATTTTATATTATTTATTTGGCTGCACCAGGGTCTTAGTTTTGGCATGCAGGAATGGCATATGCGATCTAGTTCTCTGACCTGGGATCAAACTTAGGCTCCCTGAATTGGGAGCACAGAATCTGAGCCACTGGACCACCAGCAAAGTCCCTATCAATCTTTTTTTTTTTTTAATAATTTATTTTTTATTGAAGGATAATTGCTTTACAGAATTTTGTTGTTTTCTGTCAAACCTCAACATGAATCAGCCATAGGTATACATATATCCTCGCCTTTTGAACCTCCCTCCCATCTCCTTCCCCATCCCACACGTCTACGTTGATACAGAGCCCCTGTTTGAGTTTCCTTAGCCATATGGCAAATTCCCATTGGCTATTTTACAAATGGTAATATACATTTCCATGTTACTCTTTCTCCTATCAATCATTTTTAAAAAGCCAGTTTCACTTAACAATGTCCTTGATAAAATAGTAAAAGTTATTAATTATTAAATCTCACTCTTGAGAACTTGATCTTTTTAATAATCTGTGTGATGAAATGGGAGCATTTCATCGTATCTAATATGTACAAAAAGCATTTCTACATACCTAATACAATGGCCATCTTAAGGAAAAGCATTTATGCAATTGAGTTGTCAGCTGAACTATACACTTTTCCACAGAATACATTTCTGCTGAAAGAATGGCTGGGAGACAACTTATTATTATATATAGCTACTCAGACTTAGGTACTTGGCAGACATTTTCTCTAAAGTAGATACAGTGAGCCTGACGCTTCAAGGAAAAAACTGACAATACCTGTTGTGATGATAAAATTTGAGTTTTCAAGAAAAAATAAGAATTTTGGAAAACTTGAACTGGATACCAAAATCTTGACTGCACCTCAATTCTAAAGACTTTTTGGATGAGATTAATGGTTGCATTAATGAATGTGATTTGATGAATATTGTGTAACCAGATGTGTCAACATTTGAAAGATCTGTAGAACTCAACGATTATTTCTTAAATGACCAATGTACAATGTTATAAAATCACAAGCTGGTCAAAGATCTGTCCAAAGTGCAAGATGGACCAGTAGATTTTTCTGTTACGGAGTAGCACAAAAAATTCATTGACGATGTTCAGATTCAACACAACTAACTCTTAAGAACATCTTTCTAAAAAAAAAAAGAGGTAAAGGGAGAAAAAAAAGAATCTACCATTTGCTGAGTCTTGAAATATTAAAGAATATACACAATTACATGAAAAATACACTAAAATACCCCACCTTTTCTCTACTATGAATCTGTGTATAAACAGGGTTTCTTCATATATTTCAAACAAAGCAACATATCACAACAGGCTGAATGCAAAAGCAGTTATGAAATTCCAGTGGTCTTCTATAAAGCAAAACATAAAACCATCTCACACTTATCACTGTATTTTTGTTTTGGAATACTTTTTTCATTAAAATATGTTATTCATGTTAACCTTTCAAGAGTTCATCATTTTTAAGTGAATAAGTATTTTAAAACATTTCAGACTTTTAATTTCTAATATGTTAAATATTGATATAGTCCACATAAACAAAAGATCTTTGGGGCATCAATAATGCAAAAGTGTCCCAACACGAAAATGTTAGAAAACCTTTGGTTTTCAACACCACAAAAAAAGAGTGCTTATATGCGTGTGTATATAAGAGAATAGGCACCTGAGAATGAGTCAGAAGGTCTTTGCTCCAGGTCCACTCGCTTTGGGATTTGGATAAATTAATCTAAGGTCTTAGTTTCTTCATCTGTGAAATGGGTTATTCATGTCTTGTTCTGAGGATAAAAGACAAAATATGTCAAAACAGTTGATACAGTACAGGTATACTGTTATTGTTACAAGATCTCAAAGTTAAGAGTTTTAACCTTGTGACTATATTTCTAAAAAATTCTCTATTCTTAAATTTTTTTGCTAAATGCAGAACTCACAGAAAATGCAAAGTGGAGATTTTTTGATTAGTCAATTAGCTCAAATGTCTAACCACATAACTTGACTGATTTAAATTTAGTATTTGACAGTTATAATTGGTAATGTGTATATTCTAATTATTACAGATATTTCCAAATACACATAGAAGTACAGAAAATTGTAACAAACGCCCATGTACTCTTAAAAATTACCAAAAAATTGCTAATATTATTTCATTCCTATGTGTGTGTATGCCTATTCTGATGTTTTTAAAAACAAGTATTAAGCATCATTTCATTTTGTCTATAAATACTCCCATATGTATCTTTTTAACAGATGAGAATTTAACATAGCCCCAATACCATTAACACAGAAATGAACTTTATAGTTCTTAAATATCACCTAAAACATGCGATGCTAAGTCGCTTCAGTCATGTCTGACTCTTGGCGACCCCATGGACGGTAGCTCACCAGGCTCCTCTGTCCATGGGATTCTCCAGGCAAGAATACTGGAGAGGGTTGCCATGCCCCCTTCAACATAAAACATACTCCATGTTCTAATTTCCCGATTGTCTCCCAAAAAGAGAGTCTTCATTAGTTTTTAGTTGTTCTGTAGGATCAAAATATTCTCAACAATTCAGTTACAAGTAATACAAGATTTTCAGCTAAAGATAAGAAGGAAGTAGAAATAACACAATGCTCCATATACATGCACGGTTTACAAAATCAAGTCAAGAACTATTCTTCAGGGAAATGTGCTTCTTCTCCAACAAAACAACAGACAAAAATGACAAGAGACACCCACCACAAAAAAGGCCAAACTGGGGATACCTCAGTACTCTGAGAAGTAACCAGAAGGGGACACACTCAGCTGATCAGGAAGGGCAGGAACTGTAGGAAGCCACCACCTGCCCTTTCGGAAAAGGTGGGGTCGGGCCAGCCCCATGGTCAGGCAGGCTGGAGGTAAGGTCAGGGCCTGGGTTCCAGAGTGACAGTACCACTCAAACAGGCCCAGTAACCAAAAGGCTGGATGGCAACCACCTGCGGGTTTCAACTTAGAGCTCAAAAATCAGGGCTCCGGGACTTCCCCCGTGATCCAGTGGTTTTAATACTCTGTGCTCCCAACACTGGGGGCCCAGGTTCGATCCATGGTCAGGGAACTAAGATCCCCCGTGTCACATGGCACATCCAAAATAAATTAATTAAACACAAAAAGATAATTGTAAAAAAAAAAAAAACAGTGCTCTAAGCTAGAAATACAATGCAAATATCATCAAAATAAACTACCTGTGACAATTCAATTTATTCAGCAAACATTTGTCAAAAAAGTCAATTCTACTAGGCACATCTTAGGATATGAGCTGTAGTATTTTTGTGTATAATTATTCAGTGAAATAATAAGCAACATATACTTCTCTACATATTACTTTCCCCATTAATTTTAAGGGGAAGAATGGACAAATTTAATATTAATACCTTGCCACATACATAACAATTTATACTGTAATTTATAGTGCAAAACCTGCAATTTGGCCCACCCCTCACCCAGACATTAAAACACAGGAATTCTACTGTCCTTCCCAAATACTTTTCAAGATTACACATCACATTAGCTTTTATCATATACATCACAGACTCGGAGCACTTACATCTACAATTCTTTTCTAAATGGAGTATTTAGTTGAAGATCGACATGTATACACTGCTATATTTTAAATGGATAATCAACAGTGACCTAGTGTAGAGCACAGGGAACTCTGCTCAGTGTTACGTGGCAGCCTGGATGGGAGGGGAGTTTGGGGGAGAATGGATACATGTATATGTATGGCTGAGTCCCTTTGCTGTTCACCTGAGACTACCACAACATTGTTAATTGGCCATACTCCAACATAAAAGAGAAAGTGAAAGAAAATAAAAATAAATGGAGTATTCAGAAGGAAATCAAGGAAAGGCTAAAGAATCTCCCACCTCCTCTGAAAATCGTTTTCTTTTCCATAGGCTTATCCCAAGTGTGTCAGAAAGAACTGCAGATGAAAACTGGTCAGATGCATATAGAAAATTTTAAGAGATGTGATTCCATAGGCACATAAATCCTTTTTAGGATCCTTTACCTCAATTCCACCTATAAGGTTTTTTTGTTGTTGTGTTTGTTTGAAGTTTAAAACTACAGAAAAAGTGGAGAAGGAGAGAACACATTTCTTAAAGAATGCTTAAGAAGTACTTCATAAATGTGTTCCAAAACATGCAAGAGTCACTAAGGAATTTTTTAGCTGACGCTATAAAGGACATCTTGTCAATAACAACAAAACCTGGCAGTCAGACAACTGCAGAGTCCAGCCTTCCCATTTCAAAACTGACACTTTTGTATCAGGCCTACTATCTGCACAAGTTTAAGATAATATTTCCAGTGAGACCACTAAGGCCCCTACCAACCTGTAAGGAGAATGATTAAGTACACAGAGCACAACGAACGAAGCCCAAACGTACCATGCAGACGAGACCTGGAGGGAATGTCACCCTTGACCTCATTTTCTGGTAACTACGCTGAAGAGCCGACTTATGCTTTCTGTCCACCTTCAGTTTTGTGTGCTCTTATACAAGGTGTCATCAAAACAAACTGTCCTGGGAGTTTAGCTTCCCTTTATAGCACTGTTGTGATTACTGTTCCTAATGGAGAATATATCTAAGTATACAGCTCAATACATCACAACTCTAAGTAAACTGGAAAGAATGACATTAACCTCACTGCAAAAACATGAGGTTCTTAGCAGACAACAGCAGCAGAATTGCATAAAAATTGTTAACGAGGAGTTGAAAACGCAAAGCCTGCATGCTTCAATCTACAAAATATTAAGTAGGTTTCTTTTTAAAAATTGGTTAAAGACGGAGTCAATGACTGTGTAGATGTCTATTCAAATTGGTTCGGGCTGCAGATAAATATTAAAAAGTTAAATCATTAACATTTCACCAGGCATATCACAGGCAAAACAGGTCATTCACAGAATAAGTAGGGCTGTAACTAGCACTCTGTAATTTCCTTGTCTCTGATCATTCCTATTTTCACAAGACATCACTCTCTGACATCAGATTTTCCATGAAGTGTTTACTTGTTTATTGCTTCTCCCACTAGAATGTAAATTCCATAAGGGCAAAAACCTTATCTTACTTTCCACTCTTTGCCGGGTTCAGAGAACAGTGCCAAGCACACAGGAGAGGTTCCAAACAGATCTGCTGAATGAAGGGATAGCTGAATGGCCATCCCCTGCCCCTCCCCTTCCTTTACTCCATACACAGGTTAACCATCCTTTGAGGTCAGGGTCAAATTCTACCTCCTCTATGAAAAAGATCTCCCATTCCTCCAATCTCCTTCTCCTTCATACCATGAATGCCACCCTTGTCTGCTGTCTGATAACTGTTTATCTTTGCATATGTATATAGCTCCCTTAAAATTCTCATAATCCTCATTAAGGGCATGGACTCGTGCCCCTAAGTTTCGGTATCCACCTCAGGACCTATACATAGTTACCACTAATAAATGCTCTGCTTGACTGACTCATACCTATAATTAATCCAGAAATCAACTGAGTTAATGGTTTCACCTTTTTATAACCTAACTCTCCCTTTCCAATAACTCAACTGTATTTTCAGTGGATCCCCTCTAGTTTAAATTTATTTTTGGCAACTTCAAGCTTTACATTCTTATATATGTAATTATAACTGCTCATAATTCACTTTATCCATCCCTCCTCCAAGATTAATTTTTGTATGTAATTACCAAAAAAAAAATCTTGTGACTTTTTTGGTGATACCTTCAAATGAAGTATCTAACCCCAATCAAGAAGTTGGAGTTTCATTACTTTCTTCCTGTTGCTGAGGTACTGAAGGGTATTTTTTCTTTTTATGCCTTTTTCCTTTCATGTCAAAATGGATCCCATTTCCTTCTTTCCTGATCATAGCCCTGGCAAGCTTTTCTTATTGCTTTGTACCTGTCCTTGGTAATCTGCCTTAGATCCTCCTTTCTGAGCCACTCCTGTTTCCTCTAGTCACTTATTTGATCAGATTTCAAACTTTGCAGTCAGCTTGTTTATGAGACTGGCCTCTTCTTAAAGCTTGAGCCTGCTTCTTTAAATCTGGCCATCCCTTCACAAAGCCAACCAAACCCCGGTTATCTGGGCTAAATGAAATGTACAAAAATATCAGATTATCCATAACACAAGAAAATCAGAAAAAAATTTGACATCTGCTTTGGAATATACCATGTGGCTTTGGGCAAGATTTACTTTCTTAAAGTTTTTGCTTAAGCCATCACTGTTAGTAACATTTTCTTTTACAATGGTGGAATATCTGTCTCAATTTTAAATTCTGATGCAGTTTTTTCAAAAAGCCAATCAAATATCAACTGAGGTTTTTCCTATGAAGTCTTTAACTCGTTTTTTCAATCTGTTGAAAACTATCATAAAATCTGGTTTCTGTTTCCTCTGATTTATTTCCTCCCTGTTCCTGGGCTTCTGATCCATATCAGCTTACCCTATATTAATTTACTTCTTTAATTTAAAGTACCATTTGCTTAAGAATGAAAAGCATTGTAATAACACAAAATGTCTAATGAAATTTTCAGTCCAAATAACACTGAATAGAAGAATCTTTTTTTTTTTAAAGCTACTCCAGGAAAAGTTGGGTTTCTAGGATAAATTACACTGGTAATTCTAGCAAATTTATATTTAGTGGGTTATTATGATTGGCTGAAAAACAGAAAAACATTAAACAGCTATGCAAGTCAGCTTTGTCAATATATAATCCCATAGGCCAAAAACTATGAAATTAAGTTCTCAATACGGGCATTTATAGAAAAGAGCATCAAAACAAACTCACACATCAACCTTGCCCCTTTTCCTGACCCCAGCCTAAATTCTACACAATCTCACACTTGATTGCTGCTGCCTCACTTCCACAAATGATTTTCTAATGTTTAAGAAAAAGGAAAAGAACTAGGTTAACAGGTTCTTCTCCTTTTCCCCCTTTTCAGCTTCTGCCATTGAGCTCTTGGCCAAAGAGATCCCTAATCCTCAATTTTACATGACTGTTTTCACTTTACAGGGATTCAATTATTTTACATTCAAATGCACATTTATATAGAGCTTGAACCTACTCTTTTTCATGCTAATCTTCATATTACCAGCAGAATTGAGAATAAACTCATTTTTGCAGTTCCCCCTCATAAAGAACTTTGGGAAATACAAATTATTTTACCTAAAAGCCAACTTTGGGGCTGGTGTCTTTTAGGCCAAGTTTTTATATAGGATGTTAAATGTTAACCCCCCCAAAACTTTTTTAAACAAGATTTCACAGTCATCAAACTCAGTTTAGTTCCAGAACTTTACTTAAAATACAAAAACAAACTCAGGATGCCTAGTCACACTTTGACTAATATACCCCAACAAAGCCCCAAATTCTTAATTTTTTAATGTACCTTCTCCAGGCTGCAGCACAAGTCTCAATTAACTACGGCCTCCCAAGCTGTTTGTCCACCCATACACATCATTTCTCAAGGAAAAATAAATAATTCACAAGTGACTGATTCAACTGGTAAGAATTCTCTCCTTCTTTTAAAAATTTACCTTAACTTCAAAAATCTCTTTTCTTGATGGAGTTCAGAATAGTATAAATCCTCTGAGGAAAACAGTTGTCACCTATGTGCGCTCAAAAGATGAGTGGCTTAAAGAGGCATATTCTGACAGTCTAAGTTCCCCAAATACTAGTCATAAGGTATTTCATGGATGGTAAATTTCACACACACACACACACAGGAAAGAAAGGAAAGAAACATACCTGGTCATTTTCTAAACAGGTTTGATAGGTTTGGTTCCCTTGTAAGAGCAGAGTATTTACTTATAATCTTTTAAAGCACAAGTGGCAGCCAGGAGAGTGGGTAAATAAAACCTTCAGAGAGGTTTAAAAACCCTGCATCTTAACTCACTTCCCCTTGATTTCAGGGGCCAGTACTGCAACCCCACGGCAAATGAGATTATGTAACAGGTTTTTCCTCTCTCCACTTTATTCATTACGGTCTGATTGGAGGTGTGCTTTCTTCAAACGAGTTGAGACTCCAAGGGTTTATTTAGGACGGTTGAAGTTGAGGTTTGATACATTTCCTTAGGATTTTGCAGGATCCATTCTTTAAATATCTATTTGTAGTTTTCTCAAGTGAGAAAACACAATAACCGTGTAGTTGCTGTTGTAATTTCAAGGAAATAAACGCAGCTGCACCTGAAAACTTCCGTTTTGCACAAATATTTTCCTCCCCTGCGTTTCATTCCATGAAACTGCACATGATATACACAGACCTTCGCTCGTCTCCCGGGGCTTCTTCCTTTCTCACATTTTACGGTTGGTGTAAATAAAGAAAAAGTCCCTGGCGCACCGGGCCCCCCAACACCCGGCCTCGGGGGGGAGGGGTGGTTCCCTGGAGGAAAAGCGAGTGGGTTGAAGAGCGCAGCCCGGTCACCACTCAGGTGGCCCAGCCGCTCACACGGAAGGCGAGCTGGGGATAATGGGGACAGTCAGGCCGGGGCCCCTCTTGGCAGGCGAATTGTGTAACAGTCGCGCCTGGAAGTGAGCAGCTTGGCCCGCGAAGGGACCGCGTCCGGCGGCGGCTCCTGGAGGCGGCAGCCGGCCGCCCGGCCCGCTCGGCCCGAGCCCGCGCACCCGCCGCCGCCGCCCCAACCCCGCGCGGGCCGGGCCGGGCCGGGCCCCCCTCCTCCACACACCCCTCGCGCCTCCGCTTCCCACGCGCTCGCCGCTCGGGGCCGCGATCGCCCCCACCCCGCCCTCGACCCCGGGGCCGGCCGCCCGGAGGGCAGCGCCGGCGGGACGCGCGGACCGGCGTCCATGCTGCCGGCGCGGCGGGAGCCCGGCCCGGCGCCCACCCGCCCAGCCGTCTGCGCGCCCACTTACTTTCGGAGCCGCAGACCTCGCGGCTCCCTCGGGGGGGCGGGGGGAAACGAAAGTTGTCACGGCGTCTCCCCGCGGGGCCCCCTCGCCTCCCGGACCCGCGAGGCGCCGCGGCGGAGCCGGGAGGGCTTGCTGCGCTCCCGCCCGCGTCCGTCCCGTCGCGCTCTCCTCCGCCTCCTCTTCTTTTCACTATATTATCTTCTCCTGCTCGGAGGGGTGGGTGGGGGCGGGAGGCTTAGGAAGCGAGGAGACGTTTGCAACTTTTCTTCACTCTTTCTCTACCCCCCACCAACCCCCCGATCAGCCTTGAAAAAACACTGTTGAAAGGGGCGAGGAACCTGGGGAGGTGGAGGTGGGGGGGGGCGCGGAGGGGGTCGGGAGAGGTGATGATAGTCGTTTGGAAAACTGACCAGAGCCCCCCCGCCCCAAACAGAGATACCCAGAAAGAGGGGGAAAGGCGGGGGGTGGGGTGGGGTGGGGGGTTGGGGGGAAAGAGAAAGAGTCGCTGGTCAGGAAACTTCAAGCGCGGATGAGGTCATTGGTTTAAAAATAAAGAGATGGCGTCACTTGAAACCAATCCCAGTGAATGAACTCAGCGGAGCCCCGGGGAAAGGAGGAGACAGGCGAGGGCAGGGCGGTGGGCGACGGGCGGGGCCGTGCGCCCGCCCGAACCCAGAGCGCGGCTCGGCGCCTGGTCGCGGCCGCTCGGGGAGGGGTCGGGTCACGTTCTGTTCCGGGGCCCGGCGACTCCGGGGCAGGTTCCGCGGGCGCCGCTGGGAGGAGCTGGGTGGCCGGGGGAGGCGGCCCCGCGGCCTCCTCCTTCCGCGCCCTCGCGCCGGCTGCCCCCGGGGCCCCGGGGCCCCGACCCTCGGGCCGGGTCTCGGCCGCGTAGGGCTGCGCCCCAACAGGTATTTCAGGGTTCCCGCCCCAGCGAGGCGCAGAGCCTTTTCCTCCTCTTTGGGCTGTTTCCAGCTGCCTCCCCAGGGTGAAGAAACGCAAACAATGATTTGAGAGAATTACAATCTTTTAAAAGTGAAGAGTCCAAAATGCAGGGCACTGTGGGCTCTAGGAGAGAGAAGTTACAGGTAATTTAAGAAAAATCACGCTCAGGTGGTCAGGCAGTCAGCTCTCCGTTTGTCATAGAAAGCCCCCACCAGAATGCTTCTAACATTTATGATTTTACTGTGCTTCTATTTACTTATTTCTATTTACATTTGTAAATGTAACGAGCACGAGTAGCCTAACATGCTCTTGAAAAGTGTGTCCTTTTCAAGCACTGTGTGCCCTGTGCTTGGGCAGCACAGAATCCTAGGTCAGACCAGAGGTTCACCACCTTTTGGGAGATGCAAGACCCCCGTTGATTTTACTTTACACACTTCGTGCATTTTAAAATTTGGATTGAAATAGCTTTGTTTTGAAACGGCGTTACACACTTTGGGAAAGAGAGACCTGAGCTGGTGACACACCAGGACTTAGAATCTCTGAGTAGGACAATCGGAGCTTTATTCTAGTGTTCTTTGAGCATTTGAGCATAAAGCTGCTTCTACTGAGAAGTACTCACGTGGATATCACATAACAGAGATGTGATTAATGACGGAAAAGCACACTCCGAGTGGACTGCTTCATGAGCCAGAATTTGTGTGTAGGAATAAAATATTCCATTTGCAATGTACTAGATTTGGGACGTTGGTTCCCCGAAGACATCTTTGTTGGGAAATGTCCGTTTGGACATTGCCTGAGGCTTTTTGTCGTCTTGTTTTCTCTGTGTGTGTGTGTGTGTGTGTGTGGTTTTTTTTGTTTGTTTTGTTTTTGTTTTGTTTTGTTTTGTTTTTGCCAGAATAACGGAGAAGCATGTTTAGGGGGTGAGGATTGTTAGAAAAGTGAACTTTGTCTATACTTCTTTTTTGCCTTTAAATCCTGCAGCTAAAGCCCGTTCGTTTCTATAATCATTTAAGGTCAGTATTAGAGTAAGCCTCTAGGAACTTACGGCCCATCTTTTTTAAGAGGAAAAGGAGTCCATCTAGAGAGGGGAGCGCGAGGGAGCCCTTGAGGCAGTTAAAGAAGCTGAAGGCCATAGATGCAGAGCCGACTTTCGGCCTCTGCCTTTGACCTCGTTAAGCCTTCTGCAGGGGCGAGACGATTTCTTCCGCGGCACGCTGTCCTCTGGTGGCCGGGGGATGTTACTGCAGCTCCAAAGTTATTACTACCTACGCTATTACAGGAAACCTAAAATTCGACTGCCTATATAGACCTGCTGTTTTCAGAACAGTTACGGAAGAGAGAGTTGGAGAGGATCTGCATCTCCAGTCCGCTTGGTTGGAGGAGTTGAGATTCGGAAGAAGGAAGGAAAAGAGAGAGAATCCTTGTCCTAGACTAGATCCTGGATCTATTGGATGAAAAGATGGATCCTGCCTGGATGAAAGACCTCTTTACATGCAGCTCCAGTCGCCTTATTCTGACACATCTTGAAACCTCTCTCTCCTCTTTCTTCATTGACGCAATTAAATTGGAGCACCTTCCAAATGTGTGCTATTATGGGAGTCTCCCACTGTATATCATCTAATTAGGGAAACAACACAAATTAAAACCAATTAAAAACCAAATTAATGATTGAGTGGCATACAATATTGGTTTAAAGAGTCCAGTGAACTCTTCATGTCGTTGTATGGCAAAAAACCACCACAATATTGTAAAGATATTATCCTCAAATTAAAATAAATAAAAATTTTTTTTTAAGTAAAAAAAAAAAAAAGTAGAGTCCAGCAGAGAAAAGGAATGATATTGGCTGGGTTGTCAGGGAAAGCATCTTCTGAAGCTCTTTGACTTCATGCTTGAAGGATCGTTAAGATTTAGTTTGGTGCAAGAGGGTTCAGCAGAGGGACTATTATAGATAGGAAATGGCAGAGCAGACAAGGAGATGGATTGCATAAAGGGTATTCAGGTGAGGGATGAGTAGACCCCTCTAATAATAGTAGGGATTGGGGTGAGCAATGAAGAATTTGGCCAAATTTGAAATGTAGAAGCACATTAAAGAGGTACATGAATGGTTCAATACATAGCTTGTTACTAGTCCAGCAATTAACACTGAACAAGTTTACTTCACTAAAGAGTATTTGCCTTCTTGTTCTACTGAGAGAGCTTCTATGCATGCCAAGAACAAAGATATTTTAAATAATACCATTTGCAATTGCTCCAAAGAATATGAACTACTCAGGTTCAAATCTAACAAACCATGTGCAGGATCTGTATGCTGAAAATTATAAAATATTGATGAACAACATTAAAGAAGACCTAAATAATTGGAGTGACTTGCTATATTCATGGCTTGGAAGACCCAATACAGTAAATATGTCAGTTCTTCCAAAATTGACATAGATTTCACACAGTTTCTATCAGAATCCCAGCAAGGTTTTTTTGGTAGGCATAGCCAACTTAACCTAAAACTGCATCCAGTATGTTTAAAGGGTCAAGTGAGTGCTAATTTCCCAAGGCAGGCAAAGGTCTCATGTACTTAGGACACCAGCGAAGCGGAGGCTCTGAGGTCTTAGAATCAGATCATTTGGGAAGAAGCTGTCTTTGTTGCAGTACATGTAAATGTACAGTTTAGTACTGGTTCTGCTGCTGCTGCTAAGTCACTTCAGTTGTGTCCAACTCTGTGGTACCCCATAGGCAGCAGCCCACGAGGCTTCCCCGTCCCTGGGATTCTCCAGGCAAGAACACTGGAGTGGGTTGCCATTTCCTTCTCCAATGCATGAAAGCGAAAAGTGAAAGTGAAGTCGCTCAGTCATGTCCGACTCTGTGCGACCCCACAGACGGCAGCCCACCAGGCTCTCCGTCCATGGGATTTTCCAGGCAAGAGTGCTGGAGTGGGGTGCCATTGCCTTCTCCCAGTACAGGGGGTCTAAGCACTAAAGATTATGGTGCTCCTCTTCCATCTTTAATTCTAGCTAAAATATTTGATGCACCTCCCTCATATTGAGTTTATGAGGGAGGTGCATCAAATATTTTAGCTAGAATTAAAGATGGAAGAGGAGCACCATAATCTTTAGTGCTTAGACCCCCTGTAGGCTTTAATCTGTCCCTGGCCTGGGGAATAAATAAGAGAGGTAAGGTCCCATCTCTCAAGGAACTAACATTCTAATGGAAAAAGAAGACAAAAACAGCCAGGGCTGTAACAAGATCCGTTCTACAGGAGAAATTGGGTGTTGTGATAGCGCATGTTGAAGAGGAGTTGAAGGTAATTGGGAGAGGCATTTAGGAGGAGGGGACACTTGAACTGAAACCTGAAGGATAGCCACCAGGGACGTGGTCTGAGCAGAGGCAGCAGGTCACTCTGACACTGTTCAGCAAAAACAGTGTGACTTGTAGAGAGCCGGTAATGTTTCCAGAGCAAAAGGGAGGCCAGTGGAGCTCAAAAGTACAAAACTGGGACCAGACCATATAAGCCTTTCTAATGCACAGAAAGGAATGTGCATTCTGCTCTGGGAGATTTAAGCAGGTTAGCACGTGACCTGATTTATGAAGAAGATATTTACAAGTAAGCATAATAGTTTAGTTTTGAAAAGAGTTTCAATAATATTCTGTACATTTTTTTTTCCATTTTACAGCTCCCTTTTCCAATGGGAAGTAAGCATTTTTGATAATTTTGTTAATCTGCAGGGATCCCTTTAATGTTCCCAAATCAAATATTCTTAGCTTAGGGTTCATGGATTCTTACAGAGTACATGGATGGACTTCAGAAGGTCTAGGAGCCCCCTAAAATTGTGTACTATATGCGTATGTATGTTTTCCTGTGATCCCTAACTTTCAACAGATTTTCAAAGTGTTTTATCAGTATACACACAAATAAGACCTACTTTACCTTTAAGTCTTGCCTGTGTCTTCTTGGACAGTAGCTGCTGCTATTGTCCTAGGGCTCGTTGCCCCACACAAATGAATTACAGTTCTGGAAGGAAGCAGGTTCTGCCTCAAAGAGGTGATGTTATGTTGGAGGAGACACTATTCTGTCAGAATTAGGAAAGAATATTCTGAGTTTGCCTCTGAAGGAAGTTCTGGGAAGAAAATTGTACCTATGTGATGTGAAAGCTAGTAGATACCTAGGTCATTACCTGATACCATCCCACTCACTTTATATATAAGAAATCGAAGGTCCAGAGAGGTTAAGTGGCATGCCCAAGAATGCACAGCTAGTTAGGGATGAAACTGGGATTAGAAACAGGTTTACTGTCATTCAGCACAGAGCTCTGTGCTCTTCATCAGAAAAATCCGGACCACATATCGTACTTTAAAAAGTCTAATGGGAATTAAGTGTTCAATCTCACTCAATTAAATTAAACAAGAGACTACAGAAAAACCTGAGTGAACTGTGTGGCCAACCCAATACATGCTCATTCTTAAGGAAATGGAAGAAAGGAGGGAGGTGAAGGAGTTCAAAATCATACAGCCCCAGCTCTGAAAGAGATGAAAAACCTCAATGTCAAATTAAGACATCTAACCAACAAACAGCAACAACACTGTTATCAGTGTATATCTGATCTTTGTGTAGCAGATATGTAAACAGACACAGCAAGTTACAAAAACTGGACGATTTTTCATTTATCAATTTGGCAAGGATTTTTAAAATGAGTAATCCCAGGATTGAGTCAAGAGTGCAGAGACACAGAAAAGTAGAAAGAAAAGCAGTGGATGTGGATGTTACAGAAAGCTAAGAAGAGAGTATTTCAAGAAAGGAAAGAGTGTGTTTCCAGTGAGTTAATAGTTTAAAAAGAGAAGGTTAAAAAAAAGAAGTCTTCCTTTGACTTAGCAAATAAGTGACTCTGAAGAGGATGGTTTCACCAAAGACGATCTTGCAGAGGCAAGATGGCAGTGAGTTCACTAGGGAAAGAGAAGGAAGAAAGGAAGTGGAAACAGTGAAATAGAAATTATCATTTCAGAAACTTCTAATCCCAGTTTTGGCCCTAACTAGCTGTGCATTCTTGAGCAATAGAAACTGTTAAAAGGAAGTGAAAAGCATCCTACCCAGCTTCAGGCAGATGGAGACCATTTTAATCCCACAAAGATCCTACTGACCTCCTCAATTTCCTCCACTGTTGTTATGAGGGTTAAAAACCCAGTATATACCTTGTACAAAGGAGCTGGTTGTTTTCATACTGGATTAACATGGTGATACTAATTTATTTTCACATTCCATTTAATTTCTAGTTTCTTTATAGTCATGATTTGAGATGATCCTAAAACTCAGTGATCTAAAGAGAACTAGACCTTTTTCTTCAATACATTAAACTCTGGCTTTACACAAATTTTAAAAAGTACTTTTTAATCAAAATGGTATTTGGCTATTTAATCAGAATATCCTTGAGCTTCCCAGGTGGCTCAGTGATAAAGAATCTGCCTACCAACACGGGAGACACAGGAGACATGAGTTTGACCCCTGGGTGGGGAAGATCCCCTGGAGGAGGAGATGGCAACCTACTCCGGTATTCTTGCCTGGGAAGTCCCATGGATAGAGGAGTCTGGTGGGCTGCAGTCCATGGGGTCACAAAAGAGCTGGACATGACAACACAAGCAGAATATTCTATCTTGCTATTTAACCACTGTTGAACAAGAGGTTCAATTACTCAAGACTATTCCTAAAGGTATTGCTTACAATGAATTATTATTGAACGTTGTCATTTTTTAGTCCAGAAAACGAGTGAGCACATTGAGACCTACGCTCGCTTCCTTAGAAAATGGAAAAACCCATCTAAAAATCGCTTATTCAGGTACCATCGGTTATTCTGGTACCAACTCTCCAGAGCTGTTGTGAGGTTCAAATGAATACCAAGGAAGACACCAAGCCTACTGCATAATCCACAGGGCAGGTACCCACTACAGACTGACTCCTTCCTTTTTAGGAAAGACTGCACATTGAACAGACTTAGATCTTGAACAATAGTGTTAACTGGGATATTAAAAGAGAAGGGGAAGCCCATTCCAGGAAGAGAAAACATGCAGTTGGAGACACAGCAGGGAAAAGGTATTTAAAATAGTTTAACTGAAGCAGAACATTTGTATTCGACAGTATATAAATAATAAGCCTGGAAAGCATTTGGGGGCCAGATTACAACAGGGCCTCGGTCAAAAAAATTAGATTTTCTATTTTAAGTGGCAGGGAATGATTGATAATTTGGTTCCTTTTCTAAAATTATGCTTCGTTGTCATTGTTCGGTTGCCTAGTCATGTCTGACGCTTTGCAACCCCACGGACTGGAGCACACCAGGCTTCCCTGTCCCTCACCATCTCCTGGAAATTGCCAAAGCTCATGTCCATTGAGTCAGTGATGCCATCCAACCATCTCATCCTCTGTCGCCCCATTCTCCTCATACCCTCAATCTTTCCCAGCATTAGGGTCTTTTCCAATGAGTTGGTTGTTCACATCAGGTGGCCAAAATATTGGAGCTTCAGCTTCAACATCAGTCCTTCCAATGAGTATTCAAGGTTGATTCCCTTTAAGATTAACTTGTTTGATCTCCTTGCTGTTTAAGGGACTCTCAAGAGTCAAAATTATGCTTTATTGGCCTTGCTGCTGCTGCTGCTAAGTCGCTTCAGTCGTGTCCGACTCTGTGTGACCCCATAGACGGCAGCCCACCAGGCTTCCCCGTCCCTGGGATTCTCCAGGCAAGAACACTGGAATGGGTTGCCATTTCCTTCTCCAATGCATGAAAGTGAAAGGTGAAAGTGAAGTCGCTTAGTCGTGTCCGACTCTTAGCGACCCCATGGACTGCAGCCTACCAGGCTCCTCCGTCCATGGAATTTTCCAGGCAGGAGTACTGGAGTGGGGTGCCATTGCCTTCTCCATTTATTGGCCTTATTTTCTATTATAAAGCAATATATGTCCATTGCTAAAAGTCTGTCAATTACAGAAAAGTGTAAAGAAGAAAATGTAAATCACCTTATTCAATGGCTATGCTTGGGAGAGAGACAAAAGGTGTTGTTGTTGGGTTTTTTGGGTTTTTTTTCGGTGCGGGGGCGGGGGTTGACATTTAACTGAGAACCATTTAACTGACATAGAAAAATATATTCACTGCTGTGGGTTGGGTCACATTATGCCTTAACATTTGGAGAGTTTGATCCTTAAGATTTTACTTCAAGTATGGAACTTGAGCAAACACTACTCAAGATGCTGACATACAATTTCAGCATTTTGTAAGCTTTTTTCTTTTTATTACATAGAATGCTAAAATATTCTGAGGTCAACTATTTTGGGCTTCCCAGGTGGCACAGTGGTGAAGAATCTGCCTGCCAGTGCAGGAGACTTAGAAGAGTCAAGTTCGATTCCTGGTTGGGAAGATCCCCTGGTGGAGGAAATGACAACCCACTCCAGTGTTCTTGCCTGGAAAATCCCATGGACAGAGGAGGCTGGCAGGCTACTGTCTGTGGAGTTGCAAAGAGTCAGACATGACTGAACACGCACACACACACAGGTTGTTAGATTTCTCACTTTTCATTATTAACAACAATACACATATCATAATTTTATTTTGAAAAGCAAAGCATCAAAGGTCTCTGATTCCTTGAAAAAACTTCCCTCAAAGCTTATAATGGCATTATAAGTTATGACACAGATTGCCACTTAATAAAGAAGATGAGTTGCAAATATATATAAGTAATAATCTGAAGGGCCTTTCACTGCTCCTTGGTTATTGAACTAGTTAACTCATCTTAAACTTACTAGTTAAGCAGTACTCATTTGCTCCCTTTTCCAGGGAATGGTAACAAATATTTACTGAGTGCCTGCTCAGCCCAGTCATTGTACTAGTTAATTTCTATAAACATCTCATTCTAGTCATTTAGTCTCAGACAGTTTTTTATTGTTATATCCTTTGTTGATATTTTGATTCAGCTTTTCTTTTACCATATCCATTTGTTGTTTTGCCAGTAGAAATGAAGTTTATAAATTATGGAAACAGTAAGTAGGTTTCAATAACTTTTTTAAATGCAAAGATTTGCCTGTAAAAAATGGAATTGTGTATTTGGAATGGTCAGATGATCAGTGAGAACTCTTCAATGCTGGAACAAATGAAGTTTGACTTACACATTTAAAGGGTACAATGTTTGCTTATCTTTATTATGTATCTTGCCCTATGGTTTCAACCTATGGTTTTTAACCATTTTTTCTTTTAACTTTAATACAATGACATTATTTAATTTTTCAAAAAAATACTGTCACCATCACACTGTCCAAAGATAACCTTTGGGAACATTTGGATGTATCTTCTCCAATTTAAAAGTTTGAACTGAGAAATGGGTGGGATAAAAGTTGGATTTTAGGTGGCTTAATTTGACCAAAGCATATTAGAAAGATCTGAGCAAAGGGACCATAGAACAAGAGAGACCATATTGAGCTATAGACAAGTCAGACATAAATCAAAAAGAACCAAGGCTGGTACTGGGGCAATGGACATGGAAAGCGAGCAACAAATACAAGAAATAGTTCAGAGGGAGGATTAAGAGGACTTGGTGACTCATGAGCTCTGGACGGTGAAGAAGATAAGTCATTAAAGATGATGGGAAGGTGTCATCTTCAGCAATTTATATAAACTTCAATTTCCTTGTCTGTAAAATAGGGTTAACAATTGTACCTTCTTCATAGGATTGTTGGGAGGACTCAGTGGTTGACATCTAAATGCTTAGCACGATCACTGGAATGTATTCCCAGTAAGGGTTAGCTGTGATTGTTTTTATAGCTGTTGAATCTAGATGACTGGGTTAATGATGAAACCCTTAAAAGAAATAGGAAAGTCAGGGTGGAGGTCGGATTGAGGTGGGGGAGGTGGGGTTGAGCTATAGTCTAGACGTGTGAAATTTAGGTTCATGGTGGACAGTGAAGCAAAAACATTCAGCAAGTAGCCACCACTGCCCAGTGATGTCTTTGACAACAGGTACATTCTAGGAAGATTATAAGAAGCGGAGCTATGAAGAGTGGAGACCCACTGCAAAGTTTTATCTGCCCCTCTCCCCATGGCCTCCATTTATTAGAGAAATTATCTTGACTAATGAGCAATCTCTGTAAGAACTGACTTCCTTGTTGAATGGCTCTCCAGGTAAGACATGTCAAAGTAGTGACGCATCTGGATTTTGGAATCAAATCTGTGTGATTCTTGACTCTTCTACTTAACTATTATCTGATTTTATAAAAATTAACTCTAGGAAATTCCGTGGCAGTCCAGTGGCTAGGAGTCCATACTTCCACTGGCGAGGGCCTGGGTTCGACCCCTGATTGGGGAACTAAGATTCCAGAAGCCATGTCGTGTGGCCAAAAAAAGAAAAAAGAAAAATTAGTTTTCTAAGCTTCAGCTTTGTTTACGAAACATAAAATAAAAATTTCTACCTCATAGAACTGATGGGAGGAGTAAATGGAAATATTAAGTGAAACTCTTTACACATTATAAGATATGACATAAATACCAAGTATGGCTCTTAGTCCTATCTTTCCTGTAGGTTATAAGTTGTATTTATACCTCTTCTCCTTCCTTTATGATGCCAAACATGAGAAGCACGCTCTACCAACTGCTGACCCCTTTGCCCCCTTGACCTTGGTCTTCAGCCTCTCCCTCTGTCTCAGTCTCTTTGGAATTTTGTTGCCCGTGATTGTGAGAAATTCCAGAATGCCGGGCAGGATCTGACATGAACTTGAGCAAACTCCAGGAGATAGTGGAGGACAGGGAGGCCTGGAGTGCTGCAGTCCATGGGGTCACAAAGAGTCAGACATGACTTAGCGATTGAACAACAGCAAGGCAGGATCTTTGGGGCAAGATGGTCGGTTGGCCTTTGTTTGGAGAGACTGTTAGTTTTCTATTGCTGCTGTAAACAAATAACCACAAACTGTCTGAAAACAACACAGATTTAATATCTTTGCTTGCTCAGTCGCTCAGTCAAGTCCGACTATTGCAACCCCATAGACTGTAGCTTGCTGGGCTCCTCTGTCCATGGGATTCTCCAGACAAGAAAAATGGAGTGGGTTGTCATTTCCTTCTCCAGGGGACTTCCCCACCCAGGGATCAAACCCACATCTCCTGCATTGCAGGCAGACTCTTTACCAACTGACCTACGAGGGAAACCTCTTTATTATCTTATAGTGCTGGAATTCTAAAGTGGGTGTCAGTAGGCCAAAGTCAAGGTGTCGGCAGGGCTATGTTCCCATCTGGAGACTCCAGGGGAAATGCATTTTCTTGTCCTTTCCAGCTCCTGGAGGTGCCTGTGTTCCTTGGCTCCTGGTCCATTCTTCCATCTTTAAAAGCAGCAGCAGTAGATTGAGTTGCTCTCACATCCCCAGGCTTCTCCCCTGGTTTTCCTCTTCCTGTTTTTCCCCCACTAAGGAGTCTTGTGATTACACTGGGCTCACCTGGACAACCCAGCATACTCCTGCATTGTTAAATCTGCTCATTAGCAACTGGAATTCTCCCTTGCTATGTGGCCTGATATTCACAGGTTCTCAGCATTAGGACATGACTTTGAGAGGCCATTATTCTGCCGACTACAGAAAGGAAACTTCAGGGAGGTTTGCTGCTGCTAAGTCACTTCAGTTGTGTCCGACTCTGTGTGACCCCATAGATGGCAGCCCACCAAGGTTCCGCCATCCCTGGGATTCTCCAGGCAAGAACACTGGAGTGGGTTGCCATTTCTTTCTCCAATGCATGAGTGAGAAGAGAAAGTGAAGTCACTCAGTCGTATCCGACTCTTAGTGACCCCATGGACTACAGCCTACCAGGCTCCTCCATCCATGGGATATTCCAGGCAAGAGTACTGGAGTGGGGTGCCATTGCTTCTCTGTCAGGGAGGTTTGCCCCTGATTTTTCCCCCTGCCTTGCAGGACCTAATTGATTCATCAAATGATGGGCTGGCAACCACAACTGGAGATTGTAATAGTCACAGTTAGGAGGTATTCCACACTAAGATTTTTCTTCTGGTCTACTCCTGATTCAGCTCCATACTGAAAGATATATTTGCAGCCAAACACAATAAATAGTAGCTAACTAAAATTTTTCAAAGAAATACTGATTGCAGTGAATATTCTCCAGCATGGAAAAAAAGGTTTATGCTCAATCCTTTATTTTTTGGAGATTTTTTTTTTAATGTGGATCCTTTTTTTAAAGTCTTTATTGAATTTGCTATAATATTGCTTCTGTTTTATGTCTTAGTTTTTTTGGCCATGAGTTAAGTGGGATCTTAACTCCCCAACCAGGGATCAAACCCACACCACTTGCGTTGGAAGGTGAGGTCTTAACAACTGGACCACCAGGGAAGTCCCAATCTTTAATTTTCATAAGTGATATCCATTTCATCTCTGACACATTTTTTATTTCTCTAGAAGAACTTCAACAGCAGTGTTGAGCTAAAGTGTTTCACTTTAGCTCCAATTGATGATGAATGGACAGCAGACTATGGCTTAAGAAAGACAGGTGAAAAATATCAAGTTGCCAAGCAAAGCATGTAAATATATCAGAGACTGGAATTTTTTTGTTTAAAGGGGTAAAAGGCCATCAGTCCTATTTTAGGAGCACCAGGAGTTCAAACACTATAGTTGGAAATGGCTAAAACCTCAATACCTTTGAATTTCACTCTGAAATTGAGTATTCCTGTCTTTTAAGTTCTTCCGTCTCTAATGTATATGTTGTTGTTGTTCATTTGCTAAGTCTTGTCCCACTCTTTGCGACCCCGTGGACTGCAGCATGCCAGGCTTCCCTGTCCTTCACTATCTCCCAGAGTTTGCTCAAATTTACGTCCATTGAGTCGGTGATATCACCCAACCATCTCGTCCTCTATCAGCCCCTTCTCCTTATGCCCTCAATCTTTCCCAGCATCAGGTTCTTTTCCAATGAGTCGGCTCTTTGTGTTAGGTGGCCAAAGTATTGGAGCTTCAGCATCAGTCTTTTGAATGAATATGCAGAACTGATTTCCTCTAGGATGGACTGGTTTGATCTTTTTACTGTCCAAGGGACTCTCAAGAGTCTTCCCCAGCATCACAGTTCAAAAGTATTAATTCTTTGGTGCTCATCCTTCTTTAGGGTCCAACTCTCACATCCATACGTGACTACTCGAAAAACCATAGCTTTGACTATATGGACCTTTGTGGGCTTATCATTTCAGTTCAGTCTATCAGTTATGTCCAACTCTTTGTGACCCCATAGACTGCAGCATGCCAGGCTTCCCTGTCCATCATCAACTCCCAGAGCTTGCTCAAACTCTTATCCATCAAGTCGGTGATGCCATCCAACCATCTCATCCTCTGTTGTCCCCTTCTCCTCCGGCCTTCAATTTTTCCCAGCATCAGGGTCTTTTACAATGAGTAAGGTGGCCGCAGTATTGTCAGCATATAAATGAGCTCAAAATAAATGGGCCCAAATCTCCAGTGAAAGTAATTTTTAAAAATTTTAATAATTGATATTAATTTTCTAGGGGGGAAGAGGCTAGTCTTAGTATGTAACTGAAAGGATATTAAGCTTGACTATCAGAAGAGGCCAGCACTGAACTGTTTGATGACTTTGGGCAGGACATTCAAGAGAGTGCCGACAAGTCCTGAGCATCTCTATTCCCAAGCAGTGTTTACATACACTATCTCACTTAATTCTCACACCATAGGGAGGCCTTGTTATCCCCATTTTAAAGATGAGGAATTGAGTCTCTAAGATGTGAGGAGACACTCACAATCACAGCTAAAGAGGGACAGCACTGGGATTCGAATCCAGTTCTGCCTGCCTCCAAAGCTTACACCTCCTCTCTCCACCACCCTCAGGTGCCCTTCACTGAGCCCCAAGTTTTCTCATCTACAAAATACAGGATCTGAGTCCCCCAGTCTCTGATGCCCCTCCCCTCTCTCACTGTATGACCTTCATGGTTGGGAAGGGAAAGGGCAATCAGGAAGGGGTCTCAGGCACTGGCGAGGGGTGGGGGGGAGCATCTTTCTCTCCTAACTGGGAAAGTACTAAAAACTTGAGTCCTGCCTGTACCATCCTGACTCTCTACCTGTGAAAGGAGGCCGCTGCTGACAATGGCAGCAACAGTGACAGGACTCCAATACCCACCACTATTAAAAGAAACAGCTCAGGACTTCCCTGGCAGTCCAGTGGTTAAGACTCTATGCTTCCAATGCAGGGGATGTGGGTTCAATCTCTGGTTGGAGAACTAAGATTCCACATGCCGTGGCATCCAAAAAAAGAAGAAAAAACAGGTCTTCTAATTTTCCTCGGTGAAACCACTTTTTTTTTAATAATGAATTTGCATTTCCCAAAACAAATTCATCAACACTTATTGTCGAGAATCTTCTCTTGCCCATACTGGGTTAAATTGTATCTAAAACTGGCCAGCAAAAAGTACAAGAGGTAGTCGGTATTCTCAGGGAATTCACTGTTAACACACAAAGCAATTTCTAGAAGACAATAGACAATCAGGACTGAACTGTGTAGTCTAGACAATATGTATTGGGTTGGCCAAAAGGTTCGCTCAGGTTTTTCTATACAATCATATGGAAAAACCTGTAGGAACTTTTTTTGGGCAACCCAGTAGTACAGGAACCAGAGACAGGGGAGATCAATGTGGCTGTAGTACTCAGAGACGGCTTCATGAGAACTTGGGCAAAGACAATGTTCTTAACCTTGCCTTCTAGACTAGTCTTTCCTGGCTTGTGAAATCCTGGTATGAACCTTTCACATAGTTCAAAGATTCTTGGTTTTGGAGTACGCAGTGATGGACAAATATCACGTCATCTGAAGGCCGCTTCACCCTTATTGGCACATAGGGGAGGAGTAAAACCCCCACGGTATGCAAACACCGTCATGGAGACTTGCTCCGAGCCATGGGAGGTTTCATGCAAAACCAGTTTCTCAATAGGGCAAATGTTGTGCAAAGATGTAAGAGGCTTGAGAAACTGGTTCAAGGCAAAACCTGTCACAGCAAGAACCAGATTTGAATGGGGACACTTTCTTGTCTGTGTCAGCCATGGTCTGCCTCACCTGGGCTCAAGAATTTCCCCAGTGCTTTGGCCCAGAGGCCATAGGCCCATCTCATCTACTAGGAGCCTCTTAACTCTACCCCCATTCGTCTGTCCACCCTCATGTGCCACTCTGTTGATAAGAGAAACTTTTTCAAAATTCCAGATCCTTTTTTACCCTCAGACAACTAAGTATGTGTCCCATTCTCCAAATTCCACCCTCAAAACAATCTGAAAAAGCGTATTATCCGAAGAGATAGTCTGAGTTGATAAGGTCATCTACTAGTTCAAATATTCACTACACTTACTCTGTATTCTGAAACAATGCTAGACTGAGGAATATTTTCCAAACTAGTTGAAGTCATAAAGCAAATACACAACAAACAGCCCCTAAGAGTGTTGTTGTTGTTGTGTAGTTGCTAAAGCATGTCTGAATCTTTTGCCACCCCATGGACTATAGACCACCAGGCTCCTCTACCCATGGATTATCCAGGCAAGAATACGGGAGCATGTTGTCATTTCTTTCTCCAGGGGACCTTCCCAACCCAGGGATCGAACCCACATATCCTGCATTGGCAGGTGGGTTCTTTACCACTAAGCCATCTTGGAAGCCCATCTAAGAGTGTTCAGTTCAGTTCAGTTGCTCAGTCATGTCCAACTCTTTGCGACCCCATGAATCGCAGCACGCCAGGCCTCCCTGTCCATCACCAACTCCCGGAGTTCACTCAGACTCACGTCCATCCAGTCAGTGATGCCATCCAGCCATCTCATCCTCTTTCATCCCCTTCTCCTCCTGCCCCCAATCCCTCCCAGCATCAGAGTCTTTTCCAATGAGTCAACTCTTCGCATGAGGTGGCCAAGTGTACCAGATCCTAAATTGAGGGTCACTGGTTTAGAAAAGTGAGAAATCAATTTGTACAGAAGCGATGAGGGCAAGTTTCATGGAGGCAGGATTTAGGATGGACTTTAGAGAATAGGAAGACTTTGGATAGGCAGGGAAGAGAAATGATGACAATCTAGAAAAGAGATGTACCATAACCAAAGGCAAGAAAAGTGGGAGACATATTCATGAAAAGCCAAGGTAGTCAGCCTGTCTGGAGGACAAGGTGCACAAGAACATCCATAGCAAGAATCAGTAGGAAATGAGATCACAGGCATAAGATGAATTCATCAACAAATCTAGCAAACATTTATTAAGTGCTGATCAGGTGTCAAGCTCTGTGCTAGGTCTCTGGCACAGAATAACAGCTTATACCCATTAGAGCTAATGTTGTGTCAGGCGCTATGTTAAGCACTTTACATTCATTATCTCACTGAATTGTCACTATAGTTTTATGAAGTATTGCGCTGGTTGTATCTTCATTTTACAGATGAAAAAGATGAAGCGCAGACAGGTGAAGGAACTTGCTCCAGGTCACATAGTTACTGTGTGATAAAGCCTGGATTTGAATCAAGGCAGTCAGCTCAAATGTGGTTTCTGAGCTCAATGCAAACCTGCTTCTACACACACCATCTCATTAAATCCTTGTGAAATTCCGTAGGGCACGGGCACAGTTATCCCCACTCTGCAAATGGGGACCCAAGGCTCCAGGAGTTAGTGAATTCCTCCAAGTGGTTCTGCTGAGTACAGAGCTGGGGTTTGAAAGCGGATTCACTAATCCCAAATCCATCAAACTTTCCATTACAATATATAATAACTGCCTGGCAAAGTGATTATCTAGAATGGGGTCAAATTAAAGGAAATTTTAACAACCTGAAAGGGGCTTCACAGGGTTTCCCCGGTGAGTCAGAGGTAAAGAATCCATCTGTAATGCAGGAGCTGCAGGAGACGTGAGTTCAATCCCTGGATTGGGAAGATCCCATGGAGGAGGGCATGGCAACCCACTCCAGTACTCTTTCCTGGAGAATCAATGGACAGAAGAGCCTGATGGGCTACAGTCCATAAGGTTGCAAAGAGTCAGATGCAACTGAAGTGATTTAGCATGCACACAGGGGCTTCCCAGGTGGCTCAGTGGTAAAGAATCCACCCGCCAATTCGATACCTGGGTCGGGAAGATCCCCTGGTCGAGGAAATGGCTTCTTGCCTTGAGAATTTCATGGATAGAGGAGCCTGACGGGCTACAAAATGTAGCCATAGGGTCACAAAAGAGTCAGACACAACTGAGCACGCACACACACACACACACACAACAGCCTGATAAGGGCAAGCCTATAGGATAGGAATAGGGAAGAGTTTCAAGGTTAACAGCTGTGACTTAATGAATAAAGACAGGTCTGGCATTGGCCTGGCACAGGGAATTGAATTAGGAAAGAGTGGACATGAGTGGTAGATGATATTAGAGGTGGTGATGACCTAGAAATGGGCATGGGGCAGGGGAAGAAGAGAAGAATAGAAATGATGATCAATATTTGGAAGAAAATCTGATTGTTCTTGGGGACTGAATGACTGAGGGCAATGAAAGGAGATTAGATCAAAGAGGACTTTGCTTCTTGCTTGAATGACTTAGCCTATTATTGACAAGGGCTGAGAGGTTACGGGAACAGCTGGTTTGTGGCAAAAAATGAAGGCTGCTTTGGACAATCTGTTGCAATCTGTTTGGCAGGATGATGAGTGGTACATTCCACAGGAAATGACCAGTAGGCAGTCAGCGACGTGGGATTGGAGCTCAGGTAGAGAGCTGAGGCTGAGCATTGCATCTGATGCCAAAGCTATGCAGGACCCAAGAAGGAGCAGACAAGTCAGATCCCAGGGAGAATAGGATTTTCATAGACAGAATAAGCCAGGAGTCTGCTGAGAACAAAAATGTAGCAGAAGAAAAGAAAACAGGCCCAAGAGCAAAGCTGCGGGTCTGGACAAGTTCTTAGGGCCAAGACAGAGATACAAATTAAAGGGACATAATGGCAAGTGAGATCTTACCTGTATCAATGAAAAACGACCTCTGGATAATTTTCCATTGGGTATGTGGTATATTGAGGGTGTTTCCCTATTGCAGGAGACAAACCTACCTTAACCAATAGGACCCTACTGTCTGACTCCACAGGCCAATAAGGACCTTTGACAGCAAAGAGTACACAATCTATTGTACATCAGCATAGAACTGAAGTCATCAAATATGTCTCCCCACTGAATTACACATTCAAAGATGGTTACAAAGGTAAGCGTTAGGTTTTGTCTATTATACAAGAATAAAAAAGGAAGGTCTCTCCCCTAAGAATATAAATGTCTAAGGATCCCACAAAGATCTGCCAAAGTCCAACTAATTTGGCATTTCCTGGACTTACCCCTTTTTGTCCAAGGTTTTCTTTCCTTGCCCAAGTTGGTGGCTGTGTTGCTGATGGGAGGAAGGTGCTCAGGCAGCCAGAGATGCTGCAGCTACCTGGCCCCTTGGTCCCCTCCGATCTGGAAAGAGAACAGGGTGGTCAGTTGTTACTATTTTCGGGGGCTACTCCTCTTCTGGGCTTTCTGCTACCTTTATTTCCAAACCATGATCTTTCTGGCCACAGCCCCACTCTCAGTGACCTCTTCCTCCTGACAGAATGAAGAAAGTGAGACTTGGAGCAACTCAGCCCATACCTGGGAGGGACTTATGTGATGCAGGAACCCAGCAGTCTGGGGATTTCGGTTCTTGGTTATTGTCCTTCAAACACTCAAGTTCTAGGGTTCTTCTAACAGGCTTCACAAGGTTCACCCCCAAGCCTATACACAATTCCTTCCCCACTCAGTATATGTCCTAGGCCTCAGTCAGGGGTCCTCTGTGAACCAGGTCTGCCTAAAATGACTCCTCCACTCTCCAAAGTAGCCAGGAGGGATTCTGTCTCATTTTACAAGTGAGTAGACAGGGACCCAGGGGTGCGTACACCTGGGCGACTGCAGAACAAGGAGATGCAGGTTGTTTGGTCCACTCTCTAAATCTCTTGTAGTTAGACAAAGAGAGCCCTGCTGAAATATTTGGAATTCTATTTTATTAAAGCTTTGCTTTTCCCATGATTGCTGTCTTTTGCTGTCTTTGTCTCCAGAGACGTTTAAAATGCTGGAAAATGTAAGATGAGGGGACTCAGAAGAGAATGGCAGCAAGGGACAGAGGGAACAAGCTCGCTGGTTGTTCACAAAACCATCTCAGGCTGCCTGTTGGGCTGGGCACCCCCCTCCCGCCGCGCTCCCTCAGCCCCAAGGCAGCAGAGCCTAGTAAGGGGGCCTGTGTCCTAGGGATCTCTAGTCCTTTCTGTCATGGTTTCATGTTGACCTTGATCTCTGAGTCTGAAATCCCTGATTACCCATGTCAATAAGCAGCCAGTCAGCTTGGGAGGGGCCCTTCAAGGCTATGGCAAGATAGAAGAATGACAGCCCAGCTCATCATAAGCATATTTATCAGGCAAACTTCAGGAAAAACTGGTTGCTCAAGCCTGCCACCTCAAGAGAAAGAGTTTTGTGCAAAGCTTGACCTGGTGTGAAACAGACGTATGCAATTTTGTTCCACGGCTGCGTGTGCTTCAGGAGCGCTCTGTGGGGAACATCGGCACGCAAAAAGATTTTTTCCCACTGGAGAGCACTGGGGCTGTAGAGTTAAGCAGAGAAATGAATTATTTGTTTTCATCAAGCCTATATATCTTTTCTGTAGTCACTTCCCGAAAATGCAGGAATTCAAGTTTAGGACATTAAGTCACAGACTCATAAACCATGAGTTGTACGGGACTCTCAAATCATCTCATCCAGGCCCTAAATTTGCAGATGAGGAACCTGAGGTTACCCACTATTGGGTATTGTACTTCTACTATGCAGCCTGAGATCACACCCATTTCTCTACAAGCCAAAAAACTGCACTGTTGGCTCCAGAAAGCTGGCAGTTCACCTAAAATCCATGGTATTTTTCATATAAACCACTGTTCAGTGCAATTTTCCTTGTCCCGGGTTTATAGCCCAGATTTCCTAAAATTTTGTTCAGGCATTTACATGTTCTCTTTCCATTCGGTTTTGTTAGTTTTATCTCCATATTCCAGTCTATGATTTGGATTTTGGTTCTGCCTTAAGCTCTGTAAGCGTGTTTGGGAATGGGGAGGATCATGTGTGAAGTCACATTTTGCAGTGGGCTTGCTGTCTCATATTTAACAGCTAAATTGTTGTACAAAAAGCATTTCATTTGATATGCATGCATGCTTGGTCACTCAGTGGTGTCCAACTCTTTGTGACTCCATGGACTGTAGCCTGCCAGGCTCCTCTGTCTATGGGATTCTCCAGGCAAGAATACTGGAATGGGTTGCCATGCCCTCCTCCAGGGGATCTTCCTAACCCAGGGATCAAACCCAGGTCTTCTGCAACTCTGCATTGCAGGCAGATTCTTTTACCACTGAGCTACTGGGGTATATGTTGTAAACCGAACCTAAGAATTGCCCCTGATTTCCTTCTCTCTTTCACCCCCCCATACCTAATAATAAGAATAGCTAACATTTACCAGGTACTTAGCATGTGCCAGATACTGTGGTAAGTAATTTATAAGCCCGACTGATTTAATCCTCACAATAAGTATCATGAGTTTACAGATGAGAAGACTGACACTTTCAAGAGATTAATTACTTGCTTGAACTCACGTATCTAGGGATGGTGGGGCCAGATTCACACCCAGGTTATTGTGGGTCCAGAGCCCAGAAGTTTCCCCACTTAGTTCAGATTCTCTGGGAGAGCCATCAGACCGTGATGCAGGTCTGACCCTTATGAGTCATGGAACGAGGAGGAAGGAAGAGAGGGGCAGAGGGAGGGAGGAAGGAAGAGAGGGCAGGGGAGTAGAGAGGAGAAAGTTGGTGGAGTGGAAGAATCTTAGACTGCAGTGCAGTTCTAAGAAAGTCTAGCAAAGCTGATGAAACATCCTGGAACTGACACTGCCCATGAGAGAAGTCCCACATTTCCCAGGAATGGGTCTTTCTCAGCATTGCCACCCCCTGCACCCACCTCCCAGCCCCACCACATTCAGTCATGAAGCAGCCTTTGAGAAGCATGACCTCAGTAAGAAGCAGACATGGATTTCAGAGCAGAGAAGCTGAGGTTATCAGTCAATTGTGACTGTTCATGAGAAGTACATTTTTCATTGCTGCCACATTGTATGTGTGTTAGTTGCTAAGTTGTGTCTGACTCTTGCAACCCCATGGACTGTGGCCCGCCAGGCTCCATTTCTATGGGATTCTCTAGGCAAGACTACTGGAGTGGGTTGCCAATCCCTTCTCCAGGGATCTTCCGGACCAGGGATCGAACCCGAGTCTCTTTCATTGCAGGCAGACGCTTTTACTGTCTGAACCACTAGGGAAGCCCTGTCACATTATAGAAAACAACTTTTCCAGCAAATCTGTTGATTCTGTCTTCAATAGTTGTCTCTAACTACAACCCTAGTTCAAGCCTAGACATGGCTAACCTAGACAATTCCAACAGTACTTTAACTTATTTCTCTCCTTTCAGTCTCGACATTCCTAAAATGATCTCTTGCAACACTAGCAGGAAGATCTTTCCAACACATAAGTCCAATTATGTCATAATCCAGGTTGAGAAGCTAAGGTGGAGACTATATTTTGTCAATCTAAGAATAGGTATGGGACTTCCTTGGTGGTCCGGTGGTAAAGAATCTGCCTGGCAATGCAGGGGACAAGGGTTCAATCCCTGGTCTAGAAAGATTCCACATACCTTGGGGCAATTAAGCCTATGTGTCACAACGACTGAGCCCACACGCCTTAGAGTCCGTGTCCTGCAACGAGAAGCCACCACAATGAGAAGCCCACACACCACAGCTAGAGAAACCCCTTGCACAGCAACAAAGACCCAGCACATCCATGAATAAATAAAAATTTTAAGAAAGAATAAATATGATGATCTCATAGCATATAAATGACAAGAATTTCACCAGCATTCACTGATTAGGCCAAGTACAAAATTGCCTTGTATACTTTTTTGCTAAGCTCCTCAGTATATTTATATAGAGAGTTATCCCAGTTACTACAGGTCATTCATTTGTTTAAAAGCCCTTCAAACATTTGTAAGCTAAAACCCAAGCTTCTGATCATGGTACACCAGGACCTCTAGAATTTGGCTAGTCCCTACTTCTTTCCCAACATCACCCCTGCCATGTCTTACCTGGCATTTGATACTGTGAAAATATGGTACTAAATTATCTGTAGCTCCTGTTATGCAGTATCATCACATCACCATCCCTTTGCTTATACTCTTCCCTCCACCTGGAATGCCGTTTTCTCTTCTCCTCTCGCTGTTGAGCCTCATTGTATCTCATTTTAGATTTGGCTCAGCTTCCTCAGGGAAGCTTTCCATGACTCGTACACAGCCCAACTTGAAGATTATTTAGTTCAATCTCTACCCCAATACAGGAGGTCTATCTGAGGTCACCACGTAGAAGGTCATTGAAGGAAGAGTCTAAGTCTTCATAGGATAACGGGCTCTGGACTGTTCTCTTGCATGTATACATGCTCAGTCGCTCAGTCGTGTCAGACTCTTTGCAACCCCATGGACTGTAGCCTGGCAGGCTTCTCTGTTCATGGAATTTTTCAGGCCAGAATACTGGAGTGGGTTGCCATTTCCTTCTCTAGGGGATCTTCTCCATCCAGGGTTCAAACCTGTGTCTCTTGAGTCTCCTGCATTGCAGGCGGATTCTTTACCAGCACCACTGGACTATGATCATGTAAACCAGTCAAAACCTCTTCTTATTATGTTTTATGAGGGAGTCTATCAGATCCTGTTTCCCCAGGTTTTCTAGTACTCACCTGCAACTTCAAGATGGAGAGTTAAAAGTTGGGAGCCTAGCTGAGAAATTCTCTTGGCAGGTCCCTATAGAGGGGATGTTTAGCACTGAACTTTCAAATCCTGTCGGGGAGAGGGGGTGGTGGTGAAAATGATGATGGGGAAGGACAGAGCTTGCCCATAAGCCACTGCATCATTTGCCTCTGCCTGTAATTTCTGAATTTTCTGGCTTTTCATTTATAAACCCTCCGCCTGTGATTCATAGAGGTTTTAAGAGACCTTCTGAGTGCTGAAGGACTTCAAGAAGGGGAAGGCATGGGGAGAGAGAGGATGGGCCTCCGGTAAACCACACAAGGGTTAGAAATTCAGCTACCATGGCTACAGCTACTAAGATTCCAAAGGTTTCCTTAATGATCTTGGTAACTCTCTTTTTTCTAAGAATGAAATGATACATCTTTAAATATTACATAGATGGGAGATACCTGGCTTGGAGGAAAAGATAGCAAAGGCTAATTCTGGGACCCCGTATTTACTTGGGGCTGTGGGAGGAGAGGCAGGATGGCCATGAGCTTTCTTTACCCACATTCCAGCACACGCCTTGGGTTTTCACCTTTTAACAGGCACTGCTTGTTTTTTGTGCATTTAAAAAAGTTCAGCATAGTGACTGAGTAAGCACCAGGACATTGTTAAACAGTCTGAAGCCAAAAGTTTATTTGGGGAAGCACAAGAAGAAATTATAATACATACAAACACATCAGAAAAACAGATATGAATCCATGTTGTTCACACTGCAATACTGGAAATGAAAACAACAATAAAAAATCATAGTGGTTATTGACTCATTAAATTATCTTACCAACCATTGTTACTGTACACAAACAGAGCATACAATTACATCTTTTATTGGCACTTGAGAATAGATCATCTGGAAATATAAGAATGAGAACAGACACAAAACATTCTCTAACATAAATCATACCAATGTTTTCTTAGGTCAGTCTCCCAAGGCAATAGAAATAAAAACAAAAATAAACAAACAGGACCTAATCAAACTAACAAGTGTTTGCACAGCAAAGGAAACCATAAACAAAACAAAAAGACAACCTATGGGATGGGAGAAAACATCTGTATTAATAAACGAGGCAACCAACAAGGGCTTAATTTACAAAGTATACAAGCAGCTCACACAACAAAAAAAACAAACAGTCCAATCGAAAAATGGGCAGAAGACTTAAACAGACATTTCTCCAAAGAAGATATACAGATGGTCAAAAAGCATGTGAAAGATGCTCAACTTTGCTAATTATTAGAGAAATGCAAATCAAAACTACAGTGAGGTACCACTTCACATGAGTCAGAATGACCATCATTAAGAAGTCTACAAATAACAAGTGCTGGAGAGGGTACAGAGAAAAGGGAACCCTCCTACACTGTTGGTGGGAATGTCAATTGGTACAGCCACTGTGGAGAACAGGGTGGAGGTTCCTCAAAAAATTAAAAATAGAGTTGCCATATGATCCAGCAATCCCATTCCTGGGCATACAGCCAGACAAAACTATAATTCGAAAAGATACATTCGAAAATGTACCCCTATGTTCATCACAGCACTGTTTACAATGGCCAAGACATGGAAGCAACCTAAATGTCCATTGACAGATGAATGGATAAAGAAGATGTGGTGCATATACAATGAAATATCACTCACCCATCAAAAAGAATGAAATAATGCCATTTGCAGCAATACGGATGGTCCTAGCACTTATCATACAAGTGAAGTATGTCAAAAAAAGAAAGACAAATACCCCATCAGTTCAGTTCAGTTCAGTTCAGTTCAGTCGCTCAGTCGTGTACGACTCTTTGCGACCCCATGAATCGCAGCACACCAGGCCTCCCTGTCCATCACCATCTCCCGGAGTTCACTCAAACTCACATCCATCAAGTCGATGATGCCATACAGCCATCTCATCCTCTGTCATCCTCTTCTCCTTCTGCCCCCAATCCCTCCCAGCATCAGAGTTTTTTCCAATGAGTCAACTCTTCGCATGAGCTGGCCAAAGTATTGGAGTTTCAGCTTTAGCATCATTCCTTCCAAAGAACATCCAGGACTGATCTCCTTTAGAATGGACTGGTTGGATCTCCTTGCAGATACCAAGGGACACTCAAGAGTCTTCTCCAACACCACAGTTCAAAAGCATCAATTCTTCAGCACTCAGCCTTCTTCACAGTCCAACTCTCACATCCATACATGACCACAGGAAAAACCATAGCCTTGACTAGACAGACCTTTGTTGGCAAAGTAATGTCTCTGCTTTTGAATATGCTCTCTAGGTCGGTCATAACTTTCCTTCCAAGGAGGAAGCATCTTTTAATTTCATGGCTGCAGTCACCATCTGCAGTGATTTTGGAGCCCCCAAAAATGAAGTCTGACACTGTTTCCCCATCTATTTCCCATGAAGTGATGGGACCAGATGCCATGATCTTCGTTTTCTGAATGTTGAGCTTTAAGCCAACTTTTTCACTCTCCTCTTTCACTTTCATCAAGAGGCTTTTTAGTTCCTCTTCACTTTCTGCCATAAGGGTGGTGTCATCTGCATACCTGAAGTTACTGATATTTCTCCCGGCAATCTTGATTCCAGCTTGTGCTTCTTCCAGCCCAGCGTTTCTCATGACGTACTCTGCATATAAGTTAAATAAGCCGGGTGACAATATATAGCCTTGACGTACTCCTTTTCCTATTTGGAACCAGTTTGTTTTTCCATGTCCGGTTCTAACTATTGCTTCCTGACCTGCATATAGGTTTCTCAAGAGGCAGGTCAGGTGGTCTGGTATTTCCATCTCTTGTAGAAGTTTCCACAAATATCCCATGATACCACTTAAATGTGAAGTCTAAAACACAATACAAATCAACATATTATGAAACAAAAACAGATTCACAGATATAGAGAATAGACTTGTGGTCACTGAAGAGGAGCAGAGGAGGGGAGGGAAGGATTGGGAGTTTGGGATTAGCAGAGGCACACTACTACATACAGGATGAAAAACAACAAGGCCCTGCTCTATAACACAGGGAACTGTCTTCAATGTCCTGTGATGAATCAAAATGCAAAGAACAGGAAAAAGAATACATAGTACAGAAGAAATTAACACAATATTGTAAAACTGTACTTCAACAAAAAATTTTTTTAAAAAGGATGAGACTAGAGTAATGAAAAGAAGTTAGTGCTGTTCATTTTTAAATTCTATGATTTTATTTTTTAGAAGACTTTGTTTTTCTAGAGCAACTTTTGGTGTATAACTTGAAGGGCGATGCAGACTTCCCATTTATTACCACCCCACACATGCATAGCCTCCCCCATTATCCACACTGCTCACTGTAATAGTTCTTTCTCTTTTTTTTTTAACCAGGAATGAACCTGCCTTGACACACCATAATCACTCAACATCCATGCTTTACCTTAGGGTTCACTCTTGGTGGTGCACATCATACGAGTTTGGACAAATGTATAATGACACACAGCCATAATAATATTATCATATAGAATGCTTTTCTGCCTTAAAGCCACTAGACTTTTAAAAAATGCATTCTAAACCGCATCAGTGAACAGTACAGTGCTGAAATAGGCAGGTCAATGGAAAAAGGTAGACAGTCCAGATACGAACCCAAGTGCAAATGAAATAACTTCATGATAAAGGGAGCATTCCAAATGAGTAGGGAAAATATTCAATAATCACCATTGGGATAAATGGTCAATCTTTTAGAAAAATAATAAAAGCAGAGCTCCATTTGTCTCTGTACCTAAAAAATAAATCCAAGGTGGAGAAAAGGTTTAAATATAAAAATGAAATTTTAAAAAGTACTAGAATAAAACAATGAATTTTTGTATAATCTTGTCATGGAGAAAGCCTTTCCTAACTATGACATAAGATCCAGAAGTCATAAAGAAATGATTAATAAATATGACTACTGAAAAATGGAATTAAAAATACAACCAACAAAGTCAAAGACAACAATCTGGGCAAAAAAAAATGATTAGCATATATGATATCAGCAATAATTTCTTGAATATACATATGGAGTTTTTAGAAATCTGAAGAAAAAGACCAACCACCTGTAAAAGAATATGACCTGGTAGTTCAAAAAACAAAATATGAAAGCCCCACCACATACACAAAGAATATCCAATCTCATTGCTAATTCAGTAAATGCAAATTAAGGTATCAGCAAGATATCAATTTTTAATATATTGAGTTGGCAAAACTTTAAAAGTGTGATAACAAACCATGTTGTCTGGTGAAGAAACATACATGAAAATGGAAATTTCTGGTGGAAATAAATACTTTGTAACTCTTTCTGAGGAAACCTTGGCAGTAACCTGCCAAAATTCAAGGGTTTATATACTTAATCTAGAGGTTCTTCTTCTAGGAATCTGTCCTACAGATAACAGTCACACAGGAACAGAAAGATGTATAATCAAAGTTGTGTATTTTTTTTATTGTTTAGTTGCACACGACTGAGCAACTTCACTTTCACTTTTCACTCTCATGCATTGGAGAGGGAAATGGCAAGCCACTCCAGTGTTCTTGCCTTGAGAATCCCAGGGACGGGGGAGCCTGGTGGGCTGCCGCCTATGGGGTCGCACAGAGTCAGACACGACTGAAGCGACTTAGCAGCAGTAGTAGCAGTAAAAATAAAGAGGAAAACAAAAAGTAGATTCTGAAAGAAAGGAAAGAAAACCAAGACTGAAGGAAGGAGAGAGTTCCACATTCAATGACAATGGAGTCATGTCCAGTACATATTGTTAATTGAAAAATGTGCACAACAGTATAATTTAATACCATCTATGTAAAAATGACAGAGAAGGTAATGGCACCCCATTCCAGTACTCTTGCCTGGAAAATCCCATGGATGGAGGAGCCTGGTAGGCTGCAGTTCATGGGGTCACTAGGAGTCGGACACGACTGAGTGACTTCGCTTTCACTTTTCACTTTCATGCATTGGAGAAGGAAATGGCAACCCACTCCAGTGTTTTTGCCTGGATAATCCCAGGGACGGGGGAGCCTGGTGGGCTGCCGCCTATGGGGTTGCACAGAGTCGGACACCACTGAAGCGACTTAGCAGCAGCAGCAGCAGCATGTAAAAATGAGAGGGAGGTACTTCTACTCTTTGTAGTGTGTTCAACATTTCTGGAAGGCTAGACAATGGTTAAGTCTAGAAAGTGTGTCTGGAAATTTTACTTTTTACCTTACAATCTTCTTTGCTGTTGGGATATTTTAACCATGGGCAAATACTAACTTTGAAATAAAAAGCTACTTTTTTTTTTTTTTTTTTACTTTTACAAATGAAAAAGAGAAATACCATCTGCTTAAGGAATGTTTCTGTGGAAAACACAGAGTTTTAGTTTTCCACCTCTCTCAAATAATATATTTTCAACTCTATTGAATAAATGAAAGATTCTAAATTCAGTTTCTCTGTCTAGCATTCTATCTGCCCATCCATTTCTTCCTGGTGATATACATCTGCTGTAATACATGTACTACAAGTATGACATAATATAATAAAATATTATAAAATAGGAACTTTCCTGGTGGTCCAGTGGCTAAGACTCTGAATTTCCAATGCAGGGGACCCAAATTTGATCTAACTGGGAAGGGAACTAGATCCCACCTGCCACAACTAAGAGTTTGCAAGCCACAACTAAATACCCCTCACACCACAACAAAGATCAAATATCTTGTGTGCAGCAAGTAAAACCTGGTGCAGCCAAATAAATCAATATTAAAGAAAAAGTACGGGGGCTTCTCTGGTGGCTCAGTGGTAAAGAATCCGCCTGCCAATGCAGGAGACATGAGTCAGATTCCTGATCTGGGAAGATCCCACAGGCTTCGGAGGAACTAAGCCCACGAACCACAACTACTGAGCCTGTGCTCTAGAGCCCGGGAACCGCAACTACTGAAGCCCACGTGCCTAGAGCCCGTGCTCCACAAGAGAAGGCACTGGAATGAAAAGCCCGTGTACTACAATGAAGAATAGTCCCCACTCACTACAGCTAGAGAGAGGCCTGCACAGCAACAAAGACCCAGCACAGCCAAAAGTAAATAAAATTACTTTTTTTTAATATCATAAAATAACAGATACTGAGGAGCTGCCAACTGCATGTGAAACAGTCAATTTCCCCCAGATTTGTCACTCTCCTGCTTAAACTCTCAGTGGCTCCTGTGCTAAATTGCTTTAGTCTTTGTGACTCCATGGACTGCAGCCTGACAGGCTCCTCTGTCCATGAGATTCTCCAGGCAAGAATACAGGAGTTGCCATGTTCTCCTCCAGGGGATCTTCCCCACCAGAGTCTCTTATGTCTCTGATATTGGCAGACAGCTTCTTTACCACTAGGACTTCCTTGGTGGCTCAGATGGTAAAGCATCTGCCTGCAATATGAGAGACCTGTGTTCAATCCCTGGGTCTGGAAGGTCTCCTGGAGAAGGAAATGGCAACCCACTCCAGTATTCTTGCCTGGAAAATCCCATGGACAGAGGAGCCTGGTGGGCTACAGTCCATGGGGTCACAAAGAGCTGGACACGACTGAGCGACTTCACTTTCTTTACCACTAGCGCCACCTAGGAAGCCCAGTGGCTCCTGAGCACCTTCAAATTAAGTCCCTACTCCCAAGCTAGACATTCAATGTGCTTCATCATCTAGCTCCTGTATACATTTAGCCTGAGCTCTTGACACTGCTCTTCTCAGCTCCTGAGAAGCCTGAATTACACTCAAACCAAATTATGTGTAGGTTCCCCATTGTAAATTTCACACCACGATGCCTTTGAAAATGTATCTTTCCTTGCTTTATACTCATCCTTTGAGACCTGGCTCAGAAATGAGCTCTTCAGTAAAGACACCCCCTAGATCCCCTCTATATTTTATGTGTACCTTTATTATCACCCTTAACACACTATCCTGCATATACGTAGAGAATCCCCCATCAGCGTGTAAGCCTCATGAATCTTGGTGTGTCTAGCATACAACACAAGGCCTAATGAGAAGGAGCTGCTCAATGTGTTTTTAAATGAATGGATGGATTTATAAAACATGAATGGTCCAGTGGTTAAGACTTCAACCTTCCGATGCAGGGGATACGGGTGCGATCCCTGGTCAGGGAACTAAGATTCCACATGCCAAAAGAAACACTGAAATATAAAACAGAAGCAGTATTTTAACAAATTCAATAAAGACTTTAAAAAATAAAATGTCTTAAAAAAAAAATAAATCAGTTATCCTCTGGATACATTCTGCATCTCTCTTGGGTTCCATCTCCTCCCTACCTCAGTTCCAGTGCAACAGGCCTCCCCAAAGCATTCTAGTGCAGTTCTCATAACAATGACTAGAGTGTCAACCATGCTGCCAGTGCGGTCTTATGTAGGGAAAGGGTCACTTAAAAATGCACCAAGTCATCCTGTATGTATCATTTCCCTAGGGAAGGAAATGGCAACCCACTCCAGTATTCTTGCCTGGAAGATCCCATGGACAGAGGAACTTGGTGGGCTGTAGTTCATGGGGTCACATCTATCATTTAAATCTTGACAGTGTACATGTAGGCAGATGCCTGAGTTTTTCTTCCTTCCCATAGTTAGCCTCTCTCCAAACAAGCTCAGATAGCAACCTGCTTTGTTTGGCAAATTGATGAATGGGGACATGATTCAATATGCCCGGTTGTATGACATAGCCAATAGCATTGCCATTTTGTTTATGAGGTGTTGGGTAAAAATACCCAGGAATTTACTTCCAGTGGAGGGACCACCTGTTAGCTAGAAACATTCAAGAGGGAAATCTGGGCAGGAAGCTCCCTTGAGAAGTTCCATCACCAGCCTCATCCCCCCTCCCCATCCCCCAACCCTGCCCCCAACAAACTGCCTCTTCAAAGCTTGGCAACGCGGGTACCTTAGCACTTTGATTGCCTGAGCTGCTCTGCCAGCACCTGGAGAGATGCCCAGTTAGCTCTTCCCCAACCTGAAGGAAGGCAGAGCTGGACTGGGTGTCAAGCGCTGCTTCGGTGGCCAGGAGAGAAGTGGATCTTGATGTAGGGGTAGAAACTAGGGAGAAAAGAAGTGTGAATGAGAGAAGGGATGGGAGGTGGGGAGGAAATGCAGCTGTTGGGCAGAGCAGCCAGGACCACTCCCACCTTACCTCCAGGTCTCTGGCTGGGAGGCTAGGGGTTACTACGAAGGAGGTGTGAGCCTGTCTGGAAGCTGTGACCGGGCAGGAATGGAGCCACCTGTATTTGAGTCTTACCTGCAGCAGCCAGAACAGAGCTGATCAACAGACACCTTCCGAGCTGAGCAGGAAAGGAGGCAATCGGAAGGCAACACAGCAGAAGGCCTGGAGTTTTCCAAGACAAAACAAACTGGAGACAATCCTACAGGTATAGGGAAAGGATAACTCCTTCTCAGGACTCGCTGTCTGAAAACATGAAACAGCAAGAACAACAGAACACCAGGCAGGAACCATGTGAGAAAGGGGTAAGGGTGAGGCATAGAGGAGAGGGTCAGAGTCCACGCTGAGGCCAGAGGCGCCAGACACTGCGGCAGACGACGGGCATTCTGTGCACAGCCCCCAACGGCGTGTGCGCCTGCCTGGGCAAGGCCATCTTGCTGGCCTCGCTACAGCGTGGCAGGCTGGTCTAAGGCAGCATCACTTAGGACAAAAGTACTTTCTCTTCTCCTGTAGAGAAACAGCTAGAGGCGAGAGCCAAAATATAAAGTAAATCTGTAAAATCTGAAATAAAACGTATGGACTACTGGTAACAAGTGGAAGGAGGGAGGAGGGGGGCTGCTGTTCATGCCTTGACTCTCATCACTGTAAGAACAGCAGGAGCGTCAGGAGAGGGGCAGCGCCAAACTCTTTTAAGACTCTTACATGCCTACATTGCACGCTATCTTCATTTTGTGTTTGTGGTTTTTCGTTTTGTTTTGGCTGTGCCATGTGGCATGCTGGACCTTGGTTCCCTGAACAGGGATTGAACCTGTGTCCCTTGCATTGGGAGCGAGGAGTCTTAACCACCGGACCACCAGGGAAGCTCCCATACCACACTCTAAAATGAGTCCTGTAACAAAATTAGCCAGTCATGCCACCAATGGTGTGACTCAAGCCCAGAAACAGTGAAGGCAGAATCACCATGGCTTTTTTTTTTTTTTTTTACAAAATAAGGATCAAAGGATGTCCTTTGAAATTTGAGATATACTTACAGTACATATTTTAAAAGAAGTATTTCACACAGCAAGCAGAAAAAAAGGTTTTAATGACTCAGACATATTTATGAATGACAGAGATAGAAATGGCTACTCAGCAGAATGATGCTAATTTTTAAGGACAGTCATTCTGTTCTACCAAAGGACTGCAGTTGGGTGACAGGAACACCATTAGCACATCAGTCAGCTTCCATGTGGCAATCCTTTAATTCCTATGAGACAAATTCCATGAAAATAGTTTTGGAAACCAAATGGTATTACTACTACTACTATTTTATATGTATATTTAAAATATTTTAATTTTCTTGGTTATATTTATTTATTTTTATTTAATTATTTGGCTGCACTGGGTCTTAGTTGTGACATGTGAACTCTTTATTTGCAGTATGTGGGATCTAGTTCCCTGACCAGGGATTGGAATCTGTGCCGCCTGCATTGGGAGCTCGGAGTCTTAGCCACTGGACCACCAGGGAAGTCCCCTAATATTCTCACAAAATTAGGTGCTGTCCCATTCAAGTAACAGTGTATTGACCAAAGAAGATTGACATTAACCATATTCAGGCTAAAATGTTTTTGGAAACAACCCTATGCACAAGTGAAAAGGTTTAAAGATATATCCTGGAATGGAAGACTTCTTGTGTAGATAAGGAAGGCTTTAAAGGAATTGAAAATATGCTGTAAAAAATTCTTAAACATGTAAACAAGTCAAAAATAAATGAAGATGCATGATGCTAAGTTGCTTCAGTCCTGACTCTTTGGGACCCCACGGACTGTAGCCCACCAGACTCCTCTGTCCAGGGGATTCTCCAGGCAAGAACACTGGAGTGGGTTGCCATGCCCTCCTCCAGGGGATCTTCCTGACCCAGGGATCAAACCCGCATCTCTTGTGTCTCCTGCACTGGCAGGCGGGTTCTTTACCACTAGTGCCACCTGGGAAGCCCAAAGGAAGATATGTGATACCAAATAGAAAAATTACAATATCTGTAATGTTAGAAGTAATGACAGAAAGAGTCAAAGGTATTTACTTCCAGCAGTAGATAATACTGAGAGACAGGAAATATTAATACTTAAGTCCTCATAAATAGTTTGTGGCTTTTAAAAACATTTGGAGGGCCATAAGTCTGGAGGCTTCCCTCATGGTTCAGCGTGCAATACAAGGGACGCTGGGTTGATCACTTGTCGGGGAAGATCCCACATGCTGCGGGGCAACTGAGCTCGTGTGCCACAACTACTGAGCCCGCGCTATAGAGCCTGTGCTCTACAAGAGAAGCCAGCGAAATGAGCAGCTCACACACTACAGAGTAACCCCTGCTCGCTAGAGAAAGCCCGCACGCAGCAATGAAGATCCAGCACAGCCAGAAAGAAATAAATTATTTTGAAATTTTATTTTTTTTTAAAGTAAGTCTGATAGGGCCCCAGGGGTGAATTTGATTTTTTTTTTTTTTTCCTTCTCTTAGAAATGGAGAAAACTGAAGCAAAATTTGGAGAAGTCACTTCGTAAAATAAGAAATGGGTCCCCTGCTGGCCTTCTGAAGTCACAGGTACCAAAACCAAGCTTGCTCCTGGATTAACCAGGATTCCAATCTTTTGTTCCTTAAAAATGCAAGACCTGGAAGAGGAGCCCTGTCAGATTTCCATTCAGCAAACAACTCGGGGTTTACTAAAACTTACACTGGAAACAACCTCAAAAGTGAACTCTGATGGAAGGTGTTTAAAAAAAAAAAAAAACTTTTTAGGCAAAAATGCAGGCTGTTTCTTTTGTTTTGTTTTTTACTTACTCTATCACAAGTGCCATGGTAAGTTTAAGCATCTTCAGGTTTGAGTCAGTAGAATAAAATGTGCTTGTCTTATGTGTTTCTGTTCGGTAAATCCTCAGGAGATTTGTGAAAGAAGGTACCTGGTCATTAACTGTTGGCTCTTCATCTGTCTCTGTCCTAACCTCCACAGGCATCCAGGGTCTACTTGGCTGCTCTTTAAAAGCTCAAAGCCATAGCATAGCAATCAGATCTACCCAGATCTCTCCCCTTCTTAGAACGCCTATCCTTCAAAACTGTATATATATTCCTCTTTACTCCCAAACCTAAATCTAATCTTTAGGTAGCAAGTATGAGGCCAAAAAAAAAAAAAAAAAAGCACCACCACATTCATACTAAAGTGTCAATGACTAATAGTGATGCTTAGCAAGTCATCTCTTAGAAGGGGTAGCTTAGTCTTAAAGAGCTGCTTATTGGCCAAATAAGTATATTTTCCATTTTTTTCTGCAAACATGGGCACACTTTATTCTTTCCTGCCTGAGAGTTTTATAAGACTTAGTTATTTTCAGTAGAAACGGTAGTTGGGATGATACTGAGAAAAGTTGTTGAGTTGGAGGTGACAGTTTCAGTACATTGGTGAAGGGGAAGAGGTAAGGGAAAGTTTGAGCAGGGAAGGTTTTGGTTCCTTGAGCTTCATTTTCTCTTCCTTATTTTTATGCTGATCAGAGCTTTTTTTCCTTCCTCATCAACAGACTTTTTAGTCCTTCTTGGCCTTATTTCTTTTGCTCCTGCTAACAAGCTAGAAGCTGAATTATGTACTCATTCTGAAAATGTTCCTTTAGACTCTTACTTCTGGACTTTCTAACCAGTGCAGAGAGTAAGTAGGTACTGTGCTCTATGCAAATGTAGGCATATTTGTCCGTGTGGGCAAAAGGGGGAGGGGGGCACTTCGCAAAATGCCTTTAGAACAAAATCAAACTTTTGAGATGGAATATTTTATAGCTTCATGACAATAAAGTCAAACTTTTCAGAAACAAAAAGCACAGAGGAATACTTATCTATAAAATACATTGGGGAAAAAGAAAACCACACACCAAACAAAACAGAGGACTAATACTTCAACAGTGAGTTCACCTCAAGCATTTCATGAATTTCACATGACCCACCCACTTTTTCTCTGTACCTCTGAAGAGTACCATATCAGCGGCAATAACACTCTGTTGTTCTAGTGCCAGATTTACATATCAACGTAGCCATGGCATTCCTGAGTGCAGAATATCATACTGTTACCCTTGTTTGTGGTTTCTAAATGAGGTTAATTTTTGTTCCTTTACCCTCCTCACTTAATCTCATGCCACCCCCTGCCTCTCTTCAATCAGTGGTTTGTTTTTTTTTTTTTTTTTCTTTGAATAGTTTTCCTCCTTTTCTTTCTGGGTCTCTGTGTCATATTTGGGACTATCCACAAATTCACCATATAACTCTGCTGCATTTTGAAAATCTTGATCACTCAGCCACAGACAAACAACTCTTTGAAAAGACAGGCCAGGAACAGAGAAGTAATGATGGTCACTTCTGGGGTGACTCCAGGATACCTACTTCCCCAAATGTATGGTGTGTGTTAAGGTGGGTCAGAGGTTACCATGGTAGATTTCACAGACACCTTTTCTTCTTTCTTGGCAGGTTTTCTTGTTCATTATTACTATTTCTAAATTGGAAATGGGTCTAGCACCAATTTGCATGCCAGAATTGAATCAACCAATTTTTATTTCCATTGAACGTTAGGAAAGGGCTGGAGAATTTTTAAATTCTTAGACTCATGTGTCAAGCTTAATGGAAAGCCAGTTGGAGACCAACAAGCTATTTTAATGAGCTTCCTTTCTCTCTGACGTTCCCCAGGGGCTATGTGCCAAGCAGGCCCATGTGGCCCAGGGAGTAACAAGATCATCTGGACTCTGTTTGGACACCTGTGCTCTTTTAGCCAAGCAGTAATGGGAACAGGAGAAAGAGAGAGATGAGGGCATGGAAGGCATACAGATCAAGTGGGAGTGGGTGTGTGCCATGGTGCTTAGGAATTCACTACAAGGAACTCCCCAGCAGCAGCAGAGAAGATACACCACAGGCCATCAGTGTCTCTATGTGGATTGTCTGATGGGCCTCCCTGATGGCTCAGATGGTAAAGAATCTGCTTGCAATGCAGGAGACCTAGGTTTGATCCCTGGGTTAGGAAGATCCCCTGGAGAACCCACTTCCGTATTCTGGCCTGGAGAATTCCATGGACTGTCCATGGAGTCACAAAGAGTCGGACATGACTAAGTGACTTTCACTTTCACTTTTCTGAGAGTACATGAAAAGCCTGGCAGTGGGTGTGTGTGCTGGGGAGGGAGGGATGCGGAGGGCAGGGAGGAGAAAATTATATGCATGTTTTAAAGGAATTGCATGCTAAACAGGTTCCCTTTGAGAAGGCAATATAGGACAAAAAGATTGCAAAGCACGGATATAAAATATGCCCAGGACCCTGAGATAAGAGTCTTCATCTAAGCTTCCGCCCACTCCTTAAAAAAAAAAAAGTGTTCGGTTCACTTTTCCTTTCCTCTGAATCAGCCTGATGCTTGGCTCTCCCTACCCACTCTGAACAACTTAACACAGAGACATTAAACTCGGTCTGTACCATTCAGTGGTTGTTCCTAGTCTCCTGTGTGTGTCTGACTTTCTCCTTCCTGGATTACAGACTCCTTGAGGATTAAAATGTACAGAAGCAAATACTTTCTTTTGTCCTTCCTCACCTCTTTGTTACCAATTCTGGGTATTTCTCAGCAAATGATTAACATATTTTAACACAGCACTCCTTCATAAGATTTTATTCCCTTTGTTGTTCAGTCGCTCAGTCATGTCCAACTTTTTGCGACCCCATAGACTGCAGCATGCCAGGCTTCCCTGTCCCTTACCATCTCCCAGAGTTTGCCCACGTTCATATCCACTGAATCAGTGATGCCATCCAACCATCTCATCCTCTGTCGCCCTCTTCTGCCTTCAGTCTTTCCTAGCATCAGGCAGGGTTTCTTCGAAATGAGTTGGCTGCTCACATTAGGTGGCCAAAGTATTATTCTCTTTACCAAGTCTTATCTTATGATACAATTCAGAGGTTTTTTTAAAGATTTTTTTGATGTGGACCTTTTTTTCATCTTTATTCTTTTTAAAAAAAAATTTATTGTAAACTGAAGGATAGTTACAGTATTGTGTTGGTTTCTGCCATACACAAATACGGATCAGCCATAGGTATACACGTCCGCTCTCTCTTGAGCCTCCTCCCACCTCCAACCTTATCCTACGCTTCTAGGTGTTACAGAGCCCCAGTTTGAGTTCCCTGCATGCTAAGTTGCCTCAGTCGTGCTCAACTCTTTGCGACCCCATGAACTGCAGTCCACCAGGCTACAGACTCTGTCCACGGAATTCTCCAGCCAATAATACTGGAGTGGGCTGCCATTTCCTTCTCCATGAGTTCCCTGAGTCATACAGCAAATTCTCGATGTGGACCACTGTTACTGAATTTGTTCCAATATTGCTCCTGTTTTAAGTTCTGGTGTTTTGGGCCTCAAGACATGTGGGATCCTAGCTTCCCAACCAGGGATCAGATCACATCCCTGCATTGGAAGGTGCAGTCTTAACCACTGGACTGCCAGGGAAGTCTCCTGAGATTTGTTTTTATAAATTAAGTTTTTAGTAAATAATTTAACATATTTCCACACTTTCTAAAGTGTGTTTATAGTTTTTTTAAATTAAAGTCCTATTCTAACTGTGTAATATTTCAAACATACAGAAATATGAAGGAAACAATACACCGTACCTCCACCAAGAGATTTCATATATTTGCTCCATCTCTTTAAAAGTTGTATCTGGGGACTTCCCTGGTGGTCCAATGGCTAAGACTCCATGCTCCCAATGCAGGGGGCCCAGGTTTGATCCCTGGTTGGGGAACTATATCCCACATACAAAAATGTTAAATATGCAACTAACCACCCCAAGACCTTCTCCATCTAGTTCCTCTCTCCCTCCCTATAGAAAATCACTCTCCTGAATCTGGTGTACACACTACTTTCCTGGGAGTGTTCAAATTTCCACTACCTGGCTCAAAAGGTCTTTAGTCCTCCTTCCTGAGGGGCTGGCAATTGTCAGCAGGGATGCAGGGAGAGTGACAAAGGACTAACCTGGAAGAATGGCAGCTCCACTCCAAAAACGGGGCTTAGCAGGGCAAGGGGGTAGCTGGAGACGAGGACTGAGGCCTTACTGGGTGCTGAAGAGGAGGCTAGAAGGAGGTGCAAAGGGACTCAGACCAAAGGGGTAGTAGGTGAGGGAAGAGGAGAACCTGCAGGAGCACAGACTTGCGCTCCCCTAACTGTCAGAGAGGATGTGGCTGGAGTCTCTACGACTACCTGGAATACAGTCCCGGCTGGGCAGACCTCACCTCATAAGCCCATGGACTGCAGCACGCCAGGCAACCCCACGTCATGATCTGTTAGGTGGCATTTACTTTTGAGGAACTGACCTGCTTTAGTTCCTCTGAAGCATTACATAGATTTGATGGAGATGATTCTGCTTTTCTATTTTTATTCTTCCTCAATTTGAAGTTGTCGGATAAAATAGAAGACACTTTCTCACAGACTTAGAGAAAGAACTTATGGTTACGGTGGGTGGGGACGGGGGGAATAGTTAGGGAGTTGGGGGTGGACATGTACACACTGCTTTATTTACAGTGGATAACAACAAAGACCTACTGTAGAACACAGGGAACTCTGCTCAATGTTATGTGGCAGCCTGGATGGGAGGGGAGTTTGGAAGAGAATGGACACGTGTATATATACGGCTGAGTCCCTTTGCTGTGCATCTGAAACTAGTTCACATCACTGTTAATCAGCTATACTCCAACACAAAAGAAAAAGTTAAAAAAAAAAAAAAGACACCCAGTTGAGTCTGACTTTCAGATAAGCAAAGAATACTTTTTTAAAGTAAAAGTATGTCTCAAATATTGCATGGTCATACTTATACTAAACAGGTATTTATCTGAAATTCATATGTGAATGTCCTGTATATTTATTGCTAAATTTGGTAACTCTACCTCAACTTGAATATAGGAAAGACTTGGCAAAGCACTTAGTACGAGTCTGAAGAGAGAGTCAAAGGATTCTTCAGAACATTAATGAAGACACCATCTTTGTCAAATTCTCAATGGCCTGTTGCTGCTGCTGCTAAGTCATTTCAGTCGTGTCTGACTCCGTGTGACCCCATAGACGGCAGCCCACCAGGCTCCCCTGCCCCTGGGATTCTCCAGGCAAGAACACTGGAGTGGGTTGCCATTTACTTCTCCAATGCATGAAAGTGAAAAGTGAAAGTGAAGTCGCTCAGTCATGTCCAACTTATCAGATCGGATCAGATCAGTTGCTCAGTCGTGTCGGACTCTTTGCGACCCCATGAATCTCAGCACACCAGGCCTCCCTGTCCATCACCAACTCCCGGAGTTCATTCAGACTCACGTCCATCGAGTCAGTGATGCCATCCAACCATCTCATCCTCTTTCGTCCCCTTCTCCTCCTGCCAACAATCCCTCCCAGCATCAGAGTCTTTTACAATGAGTCAACTCTTCACAGGAGGTGGCCGAAGTACTGGAGTTTCAGCTTTAGCATCATTCCTTCCAAAGAAATCCCAGGGCTGATCTCCTTCAGAATGGACTGGTTGGATCTCCTTGCAGTCCAAGGGACTCTCAAGAGTCTTCTCCAACACCACAGTTCAAAAGCATCAATTCTTCGGCGCTCAGCCTTCTTCACAGTCCAACTCTCACATCCATACATGACCATAGGAAAAACCATAGCCTTGACTAGACGAACCTTTGTTGGCAAAGTAATGTCTCGGCTTTTGAATATGCTATCTAGGTCGGTCATAACTTTCCTTCCAAGGAGTAAGCGTCTTTTAATTTCATGGCTGCAGTCACCATCTGTAGTGATTTTGGAGCCCAGAAAAATAAAGTCTGACACTGTCTCCACTGTTTCTATTTCCCATGAAGTGGTGGGACTGGATGCCATGATCTTCGTTTTCTGAACGTTGAGCAGCGACCCCATAAACTGCAGCCTACCAGGCTCCGCCATCCATGGGATTTTCCAGGCAAGAGTACTGGAGTGGGGTGCCATTGCCTTCTCCTCTCAATGGCCTAACACCATTCAAAACAAGCCCACTGACTTTACTAAAAGTGGACAACGCCAAAACATTCTTCCTTATTTATTATTGAGATGAAATTCTCATATCATGATATTCACTTAAAGTATACAATTCAGTAGTTTTTAGTATAGTCAGAGTTGTGCTGCTGTTGCTGCTGCTAAGTCACTTCAGTCGTGTCAGACTCTGCGACTCCATAGACGGCAGCCTACCAGGCTCCTCCATCTCTGGGATTTTCCAGGCAAGAATACTGAAGTGGATTGCCATTTCCTTCTCCAATGCATGAAAGTGAAAAGTCAAAGTGAAGTCTCTCAGTCGTGTCAGACTGTTCGCAACCCCATGGACTGCAGCCTACCAGGCTCCTCCGTCCATGGGAGTTTCCAGGCAAGAGTACTGGAATGGGTTGCCATTGCTTTCTCCGAGTTGTGCAGCTATCACTAACTCAATTTTAGAACAGTTTCACCACCTCAAAAGAAACCCAATACCCATCAATACGCCCCATTCCTGGTCCCCCATCTTCCACCTCCACTATATTCCCCAACCCCAGCCCCTGACAAACACTCACCAACTTTTTCTTTACCCATTCTGAACAGTTCATTTAAATGGAATCCACCATATGCGACCTTTTGTGTCCTGCATCTTTTACTCTTAAGTGTATTTTCAAGGCTCATCCACATTGCACCAGGTATCAGAACCTCATTCATCATGAATAATATTCTTTTTTATATAAATACCAGGATGGGCCTATCAGTTCATCTACGGTTGAACATTTGGGTTGCTTCCATTCGTTGACTACTACGAATAACGCTTCTAGGACAGGAGGGACAAACCGTAGTTTCCGGTGGAGTTTTTGGCCATATGGTCTAACACTGGGAGGAACTGTCAAATGGTTTCTAGAAGCATCTACGATTTCACATTCTTTGTTGTTTTTAGGGGGTGGGGGTGGGGGGTTGTTTCTGAATTTTAAAAATAAACAATCTTCATGGTTTTCTCGGGGTCCGTGAGGAGGGCCTGCTCCCAGGGACCGTCCTTCAGGGTTGCCTCTGCCAGGCCCCAACGGTCCCTTCCCAGTCCCCAGGCCGCTGGAAACCACCGACCCAAACATTTCTGAGCGCGCACTGTGGGAAACCTAGCTTCAGCTCCGCCCCCTCGGCGCTCCCTGGCAGAAAAACGGACGCCGCCTGGCTGAGGCTCTGTGGACATTGTAGTTTCCTTTCCAGTCCACCGCGCGGAGACCGCGGGGAGGGAAACTACAATCCCCAGAATGCTACCGTGCTACGGCAGCCGAGCGGGCCAATCCGCGCGACGCGCTCCAGCCCACCCTCCGGTCCGGGCTGCTCTCCAGGGCGTCTGTAAACACAGCCAGAGCCTGTCATGGAGGGGGAGGAGGAGGCGGCGGCGGCAGCGAAGGGAGGCGTTCTGGGCCGCCTCCAGGGTCCGCTCTGCCATTCCTGAACTGGTCCCTCGTCCCCGTGACTGTGGCATCAGGGAACCGAACTGTTAGGCGAGAGGAGGCGGTCAGAACCATATCCCCTTCTTCCCCCGGGGCGGGGCCGGGCCGGACCAGGCCGGCTGAGCCGGGGGAGGGCCGGCCTGTCTGCCGAGATGGATGACAGTAAGGTAAGTCCTGGGGTTTGCACGCTCCGCTGCCGCCGCCGCCTGCTTGTCGCTAAGTGCCCGTCCCGCCGCTGAGCCTCAGCCCCGTAGTCCACCCAGCACCCAACAGACGTCTGCCTTAGACACCCCTGCGACTCCAGCTATGACCCCAGGTACCCAGACAAAAATTGAGGGAACAGCGGGCTGCGTTCTTCCTACAAGGGCCCACTCCGGAAAAATCACACTCAGGGCAAGCTTGTTGGTCAGCTTTTCCAGGTGGTGCAGACCCTAGTGCTCCCGAGATACGTGAAGAAACTACTGTGCTTTTTCTTTTTGCCTTCCGTTGCCCCCAACCAGCCTTTTTCCACATCGGAGACCTAAACTAGGGCACCCTGAACCGGCCCTGTTCCCCTAGACCGTCCCCTTTTCCTCTCTCAGGCTCCTTTACTCAATGCCCCATTCATATAATCTGTTCACTCCCCCTCTGAGCTATTTTCCTGTGGTTGGTTGGAACACTCTGCTAATCTCCTGTTGCTATTCGTCCAAAGCCTGGAATCTAACCTCTAGAAAGCCTTCTTCAAGAAAAGAAGTGAATTCCTTCTTGTTAATCTATGCCCACTCCCTCTTCGCTTATGCTGGTCACTTATCCCTGCGACGTTAAGATAACAGACAATATTCATTATTGGTTAATTCATAGAGTTTGTTTATAACCTTCCTGTCTTTCCTCGTTAGTGTCATCTAGTTATGTGTCATGAAGATAGTGATGCCCAGTTAATTGATCATCAGCTTATAATGTTTTAGAATGTTTAGAAAGTTCACCTTTTTTTTTTTTTAAGGCATCAGACCCTAGAATTTGCCAGTTTTCAAAGCAGATACTCCTTCCCTCTGCTTTACTTTCCACTGTCTCTGGCATGCTGCTTTTGAGAGCTTTTTCCTTCGTTTCGGTACCCTTTCCCCCTCCACCTAACTAGTAATACTTTGCTGCTATTAAGTTTTTGTTTGACGCATCCTCAGAGAGGCTGAAAAAAATCTCCATCTTCTCTGTGCTGCTTGTGTTACTCTCCATCATCTCCTCTTCCTGTTCCCGTGGGAGGCTCTGAGAAAAGTGACAGCAGGGACAGCCCAGGGCACTGCTCTGGAAGTAGGACTCACCTCTAGGAACCTTTACTTGGAAAGGGGTAAAGCCCTCCTAATAGGAAGTGGGATTTCCAAGTCAGAAAGAGGGAGTTCTAAAACTTTTCTAGAAAAATCAGAAGGTAATTTTCCATAACAGTCTTTGCTAGCTTGATCTCTCAGTGTTAATTTTCAAATTAAATCCGAATACTGTATCCATTGTCTTTCCTAGATACGGCTGGCTGGGAAAGGATCCCAATTAACATAGTCTTTAGTCTCTGTGGTTGCAGACTCTCATGGTATATTCTACAGAATTTTTGGTTGTTTCTTTTTCAAACCTTTGAAATATTTAATAACTTTCTCAAAGTCTTCAGTAATCTCAAATAAATTCAAGAAAAAAAAAACAAACAGGATTTTGAGTTATTTTACCTGCCTATAAAATCACATAGAACATATTTCTAAAATAAGCAAGCTGTAGTGGAAGGTATGGTGCTATGGTTTTGCCTAAAAGAGTGAGGTTAAATTTTGCAAGTAGACTATTCATAATGATTCACAAGTAACTTCTTAGATGGTTCATAGGTAAGCAAAATGAATTGAGTTCTCATTCTTTACTAATTCATTGTTTTTGTGACAGAAACCAGCAGTTTCTTTATTCTTTAATGATTTTGGAAAAGGAAATCCATTTCAGATGTCTGTGGATGGATATTGCTTCTGTGAATATACTACTTTCACTTTGAATACATGTCGAAGCTATGGATGAGTAATATTTAAATGCCATGTACTGCAAGATTGGACTACTCTTTGAGGAGTCAGGTGGCATGAAACGGCCTTTTTAAAAGGCTCCCAATCCTGCCTTTCCCTGTGCTCTAATTGTTACAGTCCTGCGAAGTTGTATTGTTCTCCCAGTATATCCGTCCAGGCTCACACACACAACACATTTTCCCTCCCATTATGTATGGGTGTTGGAGTCTCAGGTTCTGAAGGCAGCTGCAGTAGGGAAGCCGAGGGTTGGGGCTTGGAAGTGTGGTTGTGCCGGTGAGAGCATAAAAGATGACAGACCGACTGACAGAAAGGCCAGGTCAACAGGACGAGGACAGAGGGGACAGGATCAGCAGTCAGAGAGAAGCAGTGTTTGAATGAACAGGTCAGGAAATAGAATGACGCTGTGACAACCTCTCTTTATAAAGATTCTGTATTCTGAGTTGTTTTCATCAGTGGTGATGAGTGAGTCTGCAAGAGCGCTGCATGTTCTGCTGTCTGGTTTCCTGGAGTCAGAGCAGGACACATTGGAATGGCCGGTGCAGCTTTGCCTCCCAAGTGTCTAGCAATGTGCCTGGTACATTACATCATAGAGTACTGGTTCACAAAGACTAAGCTGAATTGGAACAGAGAGGCATTAAGGAGACTGCTTGAGGTGTAGCTGGGATTTATTAATATTCATCAATGTGCTCTGCTGAGCCAGAGTATACAGACTACAGCAAATGGGAAAAAGAACGCAAGAGACATAGTGGGTATCTAAGACTGAGGGCTTGGGGAAGCGCTGAGTAGCAGATCTCAAATTCTGATTGAGCAGATCTCTACTTAACCTAGTTGGGAAGGAAAAAAAAAATCTTGGTTGAGTTAACCTTTTTGAGCTTCTGTTTTATGTTAAATGGTCAGTGCCTTTTCCCCAGGCTTTGTTGAGGATCAGAGATCATGCATAGGAAGCATCAAGTACAGAGTAAACACATACTAGGCACCCAGAAATGTTATCATTGTTACATTACCTGGCAGTGATGTCCTTGGTCTTCTGCACAGTGCAGCAGGCACCCGAGACGCTCACTGTAGTCATTATTAGGTGTGTGCTTTTTCGTGATATTTGCAGCTGTGCTTCCCCCATACTACCCTCCTTTCTTAACGATGCCCCCAAATGGGACAGGAACAATGGAATGGGACGTGAAATGGCCCTTCCCTGTCAGATTGTGTGAGAATGGTAGTCTCTTGAGCCCACCTATGTGTCCTCCACTGGAGAAAAGTTTCTTTTTATGAAAGCCTTTTCTCCCTAACCTGCTGCATTCAATTATAAAGAAAATTGAAAGGAGTCATTTTCAGGTGCCGGGGTCCAGCCCCGGTGGATCCAGGGGTTTCAAAGGGGAGACGGCTTCGGCGATCAGGAAACAACAGCTTACTTAAATGTTAATTAAAGATATAAAGAGTGGTCAAATAAGGATAGCTCAGTGAGGAAATTCAGTGGAGAAAAGAGGCTGAATAATTCAGCCAGAAGGTGAGAGAAAGAACGACATGGGGAGACCAAGCTTCGGTGAACAAGGCCCGCACTTTATTTTCCAAAGTAGTTTTTATACCTTAAGTTATGCATAGAGGATAATGGGGGAAGGGGTAGAGTCAGGCAGTAAGCCAGGCTTTCTTCCTGCACACTTATCATATGCAAAAGTTTAGGTGATTTGCATCATCTTCTGGCCCAGAGGCCTGTTAACATTTTAAGACCCTTTCTTCAGAAAACTTATTTTTCTCTAAAGGTGATTAGTCATGCGCCACCCTCCAAAAGCATTAGACAAAGCTGCATTCCTATAGGGCAAAGGTGAGGTGGGCTCAGTCAAGAAAAGAATTAACTCAAGGGTCCAAGGTTACAAACATTGAGGCTACTACTTACATTTCTATACACCCATTATATCAATCAATACACTGCCAAGGACACAGTAGGTAAGGGGTATGGAGACTTAGCAGCAAACATTGGCCCAACAAGTGAAAAACCCTTCACCAATACAATTTCTAATCAATCTTTTAACTACTCAAAGGAATCTGTGTTTAGACAGTTTAGAACATCTCCTGCCTCTCACAGTTGGGAGGCTCTGAACAATCACATGTGGCCAGAAAAACCTATTCAGGCAGGCTAGAGGATTTCCAAAGGAGTTTGTAGGTTGAAACAGTCACACCCAGGAATTATTAACTGGAGCTGTAAACTAACTCTTTTTTCAGAGAGAGGTAGTGGGGGACAGCCCCCTGTAAAGTCAGAGGTGTAGGTGAAAGCACAAAGCAGAAAGTAGGTAGACTCTGGTTTGGGGGGTAGATGCTCGAGAATTTCCAGGGGGACTCCTGAGGCTCGATCCCGCCTTTGCGTATGCCGAGCCTCCTTCCTCATGACCTTTGCCACGGTGGAGCTCCTGCTCCCGGCATTCAGGGGCTTTGATCATAGAGAGTTCTTATTTCCAATTTTATATTTGACTTTCATGTTTATCAAATGAATGAATGAGTGACTTGAAATACCCTAGATAGCCGCGTTCCTGCCACAGACAAAGCTGATAAAAGATGACATTTCTGTATAGCCTAACTATAATATATAATGTGTAATATATAATGCCCTATATGACATTTGCTGCTGCTGCTGCTACTGCTAAGTCGCTTCAGTCGTGTCCGACTCTGTGAGACCCCATAGATGGCAGCCCACCAGGCTCTACCGTCCCTGGGATTCTCCAGGCAAGAACACTGGAGCGGGTTGCCATTTCCTTCTCCAATGCATGAAAGTGAAAAGTGAAAGTGAAGTCGCTCAGTCATGTCCGACCTTCAGCGACCCCATGGACTGCAGCCTACCAGGCTCCTCCGTCCATGGGATTTTCCAGGCAAGAGTACTGGAGTGGGGTGCCATTGCGTTCTCCCATATGATGTTTACGGCATCAATTTCCACTTGAGGGACTGGTGAGAAAGTCCCTCTCTGGCCTCAGAATACTGATATGAGCTGCTGTTCTTCTGCATACTTCCTTTCCACCTGAGCTCCACACAATTATCTTAAAATGCCTTATACCTTCCTTACCCCTTATGTCTTTGTTCCATTCAGATGTTCTGAGTAGTGCTGGTTCTCACAAAAATTTTTACTTGGCCAAAAAATCTCTTTGACATTCCCAGAACTCAGTTGGCAAGGAATCTGCCTGCAATGCAGGAAACCCAGTTTCGATCCCTGGGTCAGCAAGGTACTCTGGAGAAGTAAATGGCAACCTGCTCCAGTATTCTTGCCTGGGAAATCCCATGGATAGAGGAGACGGTAGGCTGCAGTCCATGGGGTCACAAGAGTCAGATACGACGTAGTGAATAAACCAAACCAGAGCTGTCCTTTGACCCCTAACATCCCTCCTCTTGGCCCCTTAGCCATCCTTTGCTACAGCTGGAACTGCCCTCTTTGGGCAGTGACAGAGCTCAGACACTTTCTACCTTTTCTGTCCTCCTGCTCCAGCCATGCTTTCAACAAGACCAAGGCAGAAGAGCCAGCTCCTTTGCCAAACTAGACAGTTTGTTAACATTTTAAATGTGCCCCCTTTTCCTGTCTAGGTCCCGTGTACATTGGGGTACCTCTGCAGATAACCTTATTCAGAATGTTTTGTGCTTTAAGATTTTCACAAAAGTTTGTTCATTTATTCATTTCTCCATTCCTCATCAAACATTTGTTGGACACCTAATATGTACGAGACATTGTGCTAGACGGTAGAGATACAGAGATGAGTAAGTTTATAATTATTCTCAGGAACTGATGTTTCAGTGGAGTAGATACACATACAGAAAAATAACTACTGCGTGGTGAGGTGAGAAATGAGGGCAGTGACAGCAAAGTGCTTTGAGGGCACCAAGAATGGATGCCTATCTGGGTGTGTCAGACATGGGTTCACACAGTAGGCATGAATCTTTCAGGAAGAATAGAAGTGCCCCAGAAAATGGGAAAGAGGGAATATCCTATACTAAAGCATATTGCACTGGAAAATAAGTATTTTGGTACAAGCTGGAGCAGGAGTTGGGAGATTTTCTGTAAAGGACCAGATAGTAAATATCTGTGGGCCATGTGATCTCTCTTGTAATTACTCAACTCTGCCATTGAAACGTGAAAGCAGCCATAGGCAGAACGTAATGAATGGGTGTGGCTGTATTCTGATAAAACTTTATTTCCCAAAACAGGCAGCTGGCTGACTTTAGTCGGCCAGGTGGGCTGAAGTTTGCTGATCCCTGAGCTGAGCATAAGGCACAAGTAGAGATGTGGGCAGAGACAAGGATGGAAAGAAAACCAGGCGCCCGATCAGGATTTGCTTGGCAAGTTAAGCTAAGAAATTTGGGAAATCTGATTTCTACCACTTTCAAGCTATTACGATTTTGGACAGATTATTATTTTTTAAATTGAAGTATAGTTGATTTACAATAGTGCATTAGTTTCAGGTATACAGCAAAGTGATTCAGTTATATATATATTTTTCAGAGTATTTTCCATTATAGGTTATTATAAGATATTGCATATGGTTCCCTGTGCTATACAGTAAAGCCTTGTTGCTTATCTATTTTAATCTACCTGTAATGCAGGAGACCCCATTTCCGTTACTAGGTTGGGAAGATCCACTGGAGAAGGAATAGGCTACCCACTCCAGTATTCCTGGGCTTCCCTGGTGGCTCAGATAGTAAAGAATCAGATGGCCTGCAATGTGGGAGACCTGGGTTTGATCCCTGGGTTGGGAAGATCCTCTGAAGGAGGGCATGGCAACCCACTCTAGTATTCTTGCTTGGAGAATCTCCATGGACAGAGGAGCCTGGTAGGCTACAGTCCATGGGGTTACAGAGAGTTGGACATGACTGAACCACTAAACACAGTGTGTATGTATTAATCCCATAGTCCTAGTTTCTCCCTCCCCACCTCCCTTTTCCCTTTGGTAATCGTAAGTTTGTTTTCTGTCAGTGTGTCCGTTGTTTTTTTTTTTTGTATATAGGCTAATTGGTATTATTTTTTAGATTCTACATTAAGTAATATAATACTTGTCTTTCTCTGACTTACTTCACTAAGTATAATATTCTCTAGGTCCATCCATGTTGCTGCAAATGACAATATTTCTTTTTTTCTTATAACTAATATTCCATTATATATATATATACACACTATATATATAAAACACACATATATTCCATTATGTATACATACACACACACACACACACACACACACACACTATATCTTCTTAAACCAATAGTCTGTTGAGGGGCACTTGAGTTATTTCCATGTCTTGGTTATGGACTTTCATAGTGCTGCTATGATCATTGGATGCATGTATCTTTTTGAGTTAGAGTTTTCCTCTTTTCTGAATATATACCCAGGAATGGGGTTGCCGGATCATATGGTAGCTCTACTTTTGTTTTTTTAAGGAACCACCATACTATTTTCCATAGTAACTGTACCAATTTACCTTCCCACCAACAGTGTCAGAGGGTTCCCTTTTTTCCTACACCCTCTCCAGTATTTATTACTTGTAGACTTTTCAGTGATAGCCATTCTGCCAGGTGCGAGGTAAGCACCTCATTGTGGTTTTGATTTGCATTGCTCTAACAATAAGCAACGTTGAGCATCTTTTCACATGCCTGTTGGCTATCTGTGTGTCCTTTAGGTCTTCAGCCCATTTATTGTTTACCTTTTGATACTGAGTTATATGAACTGTTCTATATTTTGGATAGTAACCCCTTGTCATTTGCATTGTTAGCAAGTATTTTCTACCATTCTGAAGGTTGTCTTTTTTTTTTTTTTTTTTGGTTTCCTTTGCTGTACAAAAGCTCTAAAGTTTGATTAGTGCCATTTGTTTATTTTTGCTTTTATTTTGGGACACTTTTGCCTTGGGAGACTGATCAATGAAAATACTGATATGATTTATGTTGAACAGATTATCAGAACTGTATTTCTTTACCTATAAAATATATGGGTTAACTTTATCGAGTTAGTATAGGAGTTAAGAATGAAATGTTACATGTATTAGAAAAAAAACACAGTGCATAAGGGGTTCAAAATAAATGCTTGTTCTGTGTGGCTCCTCCTCACCAGCTTGGTTACACTGCTCATAAGAAAGACCTGAGCTGAAGACGATGCTGGAGACTGTTAGAATATAGGTGTATGCAGCATGCATAAAATCCTTGAAGGATGAAGAAGGTGGACAGGAAAGAGAGCTAAAAGAGACAGAACCCTGGCAGACTCTAAAATGATCAGAAGAGGTGGAGGAATAGGATTCAACAAACTGAAAAGAAGAGGCTAGTGATACAGGAGATCCACAAAAAAAAAAGGATTATTCCATCTAAAGGAGGTAGGGAAAAAGTATCCACTGAATTTCAAAAATAGGAGGTGGTTTGTGAACCTAGCAAGAGAAGCTTCAACAGAGTGATGGCGCCGAAGCCGAAATGTAGTTGTTGAGGGAAAGTGGGTGGGAAGGAAGCAAAGAGAGTTGAATACAGGGTGCAGGCTGGCTCAGATATACTGTAGGTTCACTTACAGACTATTGCAGTAAAGCGAATACCGCAATGCAGCAAGCCTCGTAAATTTTTTGGTTTCCCAATGAGTATAAAAGTTATGTCTACACTAGACGGTAGTCTGTTAAGTATACAATAGCATGATCTCTTTAAAAAAAAAAAAAAAGTACATCATTGCTAAAAAAACCATCATCTGACAATGCCAAGTTGCCATAAATCTTCAATTTATAAAAAAAAAAAAAAAGCAGTAAAGTGAAGCACGATGAAATGAGATGTGCGTGCAGACCACTGTTACTGAGTCCGTCTATAGTAGTTTTGGGGATTGCTGAAATATATGTATAATCGTATTACATTTAGCTTCAAACAGTTAACAGCAAGGGGAGGGGAGGATTAAGGGTTAGGCGAGGAGAGGCAGGGGTGAACACTCAGTCAGAAATGCCTGCTCTATCTTGTTTCTCCTCTGTTGACTAGAAAACCTGGCAGAGAGGTTTGCAGCAGGAAGATGGGATTAGACTTTCTCTCTTTCTGAAGAGCTGGTAAATAAAAGAGAAAAAGCCTGAACAACAGCTGTGAAGGAAGTTAAAGGAGCCTTAACCCCAAATGAAAGTGTAGCTGCTTGTTTTTTTTCTTTAAAGTGGTAAAGCGCAGTGTCTGGCCACAGTCATATGTGTCTTATTTTTCTTTAATTGATGGCAGATAAGGTTTCACTTTATGTTTTCAAAAGAAAAGTGAAACAGGCTTTCCTGCAATTTTCCTTCTTAGCTGGAGCTGATGCTACCACTTCATGTAAATACAGTAGTTCTCGTACACTTAACAACTTGAAACTTTATGAGTTGCCTTAAGAATTAGAGCATTAGGATGGAAATAAGTGCAAGAGGGGTGGTCAAATAATAAGAGTTATTGATTGGTTTTTCAGATTTTATATCCCTTATGAGAGAGGTTTGGTTTTCTTTTTTCTCTTTTTTTAAAAAAAATTTACAACTTTTATAAGCTGGTGGTAGTGGTGGTCATAGTAATACCAATTTAAATTAAATTGCAAAATATTGTTAATTTTTCTTTGCATTTATTCATTCAGTCATCAGTCTTTGAATAAATGTCTGGCTCTGGGCCAGATGCAATGGGGACTGGAGAAGAAATAGCACAGCTTCTGTGCCCGAGGTGCTCACATTGCTTGAAGGCAACAGAACTTAAATCTGGGAGGCCGCTATAACATACAATTCAGTGTGATATTGACTGTATGTTCCAGAAATATGGAGAAGAAAAGTAACGTGTGGACAGAGGTGATTGTCAGCAAGAGCTTTGCAGAATGAGGGCCAGGGCTGACTGTAACCAAAGAAAGCTTAGTATTTGCTGGTTTGGATGGTGGGGTGGGGGTGGGCGGTCTGAAGAGGGAACATTTAGAGAATTCGTGAGGACAAGTAGGAATTCAGGGGGCAGGGTGAGGTCCCTAAGGATACTGGCATGACTTGCTGGGGTAAATGAAAGAGAAAAATGGCTTGGTGAGTGGGAGCCTGGATGTAGCATGCTGAAGAATGGCCTCTAGAAAGATATATCCATGTGCTAGCCCCTGGAACTTGTGGATATTACCTTATATGGATAAAGAGGGAATCCTGCATGGCCCCAAATGTGATTTAGGTAAGGATTTGAGAGGATGAGTTTACCTTGGATTCTCTGAATGAGCTGTAAATCCAGTGATAAATGTCCTCCTAAGAGTGAGGCCAAGGGAGATTTGAGAAACAGATGTGGAGGCAGTGTGACCTCAGAGGCAGTGACTGGACTGATGTGGCCGCGGATGAAGGAATGCTCATGGCCACCAGCGGCTCCTGCAAGCGGCAAAGGATGACTTCTCCCCTAGGGCCTCTAGAGGGAGTGTAGTCCTGCCAAGAACAGAGAGAATACATGTCTGTTGTTTTCAGCCACCAAGTTTGTGGTAATTGTTAGAGCAGCCACAGGAAACTGGATTTGGTGACCTAGTAAGCAGAGCTGAGCCAGAGGTCTTCTCTTGAGCTGCAAAGAGACACAGCCTCAGTTCAGTTCAGTCGCTCAGTCGTGTCCAACTCTTTGTGACCCCATGAACAGCAGCACGCCAGGCCTTCCTGTCCATCACCAACTGCCGGAGTCCACCTAAACCCACATCCATTGAGTCGGTGATGTTATCTGACCATCTCATCCTCTGTCGTCCCCTTCTCCTCCTGCCTTCAGTCTTTCCCAGCATCAGGGTCTTTTTAGATGAGTCAGGTCTTTGCATCAGGTGGCCAAAATATTGGAGTTTCAGGTTCACATCAGTCCTTCCAATGAACACCCAGGACTGATTTCCTTTAGGATGGACTGGTTGGATCTCCTTGCAGTCCAAGGGACTCTCAAGAGTCTTATCCAACACCACAGTTCAAAAGCATCGATTCTTCGGCGCTCAGCTTTATAGTCTTTATAGTCCAACTCTCACATCCATACATTACTACTGGAAAAACCATAGCCTTGACTAGACGGACCTTTGTTGACAAAGTAATGTCTCTGCTTTTTAATATGCTGTCTAGGTTGGTCATAACTTTCCTTCCAAGGAGTAAGCGTCTTTTAATTTCATGGCTGCAATCACCATCTGCAGTGATTTTGGAGCCCCCCAAAAATAAAGTCTGACACTGTTTCCACTGTTTCCCCATCTATTTGCCATGAAGTGATGGGACCGGATGCCATGATCTTAGTTTTTCTGAATGTTGAGCTTTAAGCCAACTTTTTCACTCTCCTCTTTCACTTTCATCAAGAGGCTCTTTAGTTCCTCTTCACTTTCTGCCATAAGGGTGGTGTCATCTGCATACCTGAGGTTATTGATATTTCTCCCAGCAGTCTTGATTCCAGCTGTGCTTCTTCCAGCCCAGTGTTTCTCATGATGTACTCTGCTGCTGCTGCTAAGTCGCTTCAGTCGTATCTGACTCTGTGCGACCCCATAGACGGCAGCCCACCAGGCTCCCCCGTCCCTGGGATTCTCCAGGCAAGAACACTGGAATGGGTTGCCATTTCCTTCTCTAATGCATGAAAGTGAAAAGTGAAAGTGAAGTCGCTCAGTCGTGTCCGACTCTGTGCAATCCCATGGACTGCAGCTTACCAGGCTCCTCCATCCATGGGATTTTCCAGGGAAGAGTACTGGAGTGGGGTGCCATTGCCTTCTCCAATGTACTCTGCATATAAGTTAAATAAGCAGAGTGACAATATACAGCCTTGATGTACTCCTTTTCCTATTTGGAACCAGTCTGTTGTTCCATGTCCAGTTCTAACTGTTGCTTCCTGACGTGCATACAGGTTTCTCAAGAGTCAGGTCAGGTGGTCTGGTATTCCCATCTCTTTCAGAATTTTCCACAGTTTATTGTGATCCACACAGTCAAAGGCTTTGGTATAGTCAATAAAGCAGAAATAGATGTTTTTCTGGAACTCTCTTGCTTTTTCAATGATCCAAGGAATGTTGGCAATTTGATCTCTGGTTCCTTTGCCTTTTCTAAAACCAGCTTGAACATCTGGAAATTCACAGTTCACGTATTGCTGAAGCCTGGCTTGGAGAATTTTGAGCGTTACTTTACTAGCGTGTGAGATGAGTGCAATTGTGCAGTAGTTTGAGCATTCTTTGGCATTGCCTTTCTTTGGGATTGGAATGAAAACTGACCTTTTCCAGTCCTGTGGCCACTACTGAGTTTTCCAAATTTGCTGACATATTGAGTGAAGCACTTTCACAGCATCATCTTTTAGGATTTGAAATCACTCAACTGGAATTCCATCACCTCCACTAGCTTTGTTCGTAGTGATACTTCCTAAGGCCCACTTGACTTCACATTCCAGGATGTCTGGCTCTAGGTGAGTGATCACACCATCATGATTATCTGGGTCGTGAAGATCTAGGGGCACTTAAAGTTTATTCATTTCTGTAATGATTAGGTATTACTTTTTCACAATAAAGAAAAACACACTAAAGTTATTTTAATAAGTGGATAAGAAAAGTTAATTTGGAAGTTCTTTGTAAGATAGATTAACCAAGGAAGTTAAAGACAGACATGGAGACATGGAAGAGAGACCTGCCAGGAACCTGTGGTAATAGTCTGTAAGTAGGGTAGTGATGTAGGAGGAATAGAAAAGAAGAACTAAATCAGGGATTTTGTAAAGGAGTAAATTGGCATGACTTCAGTGAGTGGGCATGGAGAGTTGAGGGAAATTTCAAAGAAGCATAAAGTGAAAACATTTGTTACTTAACCTCCTCACCACTCCCCCCATCAAGTGACTAGTGAGTTGGAGTAAATGAATCTAGTCATTAAATGAGTGACTATTTAGCATTAATGTAGCAGTACATATAAAGCATCTGTCAGTTTTAGAGTCTCTTCAGGAAATTATGTGTTTAGGTTAATGAGTCCTACCTGGGAATCTAGAAGGGAAATAGTCATGTTTGATGATAGTCATCTTGTGACAAGCTGCTATGATGCTAATCAGGGGACTTGGGTTCTAGGCTTTGCTCTGATGTTGAAAATCTTTGAACTAAAATTAGGTCATCCATGCGATGGAACAAGATAGAAAGCCCAAAAATAAACTCATGCACCTATGGGTACCTTATTTTTGACAAAGGAGGCAAGAATATACAATGGGGCAAAGACAACCTCTTCAATAAATGGTGCTGAGAAAACTGGACTGCTACATGTAAAAGAATGAAATTAGAGCACTTCCTAACACCACACACAAAGATAAACTCAAAATGGATTAAAGACCTAAATGTAAGACCAGAAACTATAAAACTCTTAGAGGAAAACATAGGCAGAACACTAGATGACATAAACCAAAGCAAGATCCTCTATGACCCACCTCCTAGAGTAATGGAAATAAAAACAAAAGTAAACAAGTGGGACTTGATTAAACTTAAAAGCTTTTCCACAGCAAAGCAAACTCTAGGCAAGGTGAAAGGACAACCCTCAGAGTGGGAGAAAATAATAGCAAGTGAAACAATTGACAAAGGATTGATTTCCAAAATATACAAGCAGCTCTTACAACTCAATACCAGAAAAACAAACAACCCAATCAAAAAGTGGGGAAAAGACCTAAAAGACGTTTCTCCAAAGAAGACATACAGATGGCTAACAAACACATGAAAAGATGCTCAATATTGCTCATTATTAGAAAAATGCAAATCAAAACTACAATGAAATATCACCTCACACTGGTCAGAATAGTCATCAAAAAGTCTACAAACAATAAATGCTGGAGAGGGTGTGGAGAAAAGGAAACGCTCTTGCCCTGTTGGTGGGAATGTAAATTGATACAGCCACTATGAAAGATGGTATGCAGATTCCTTAAAAAACTAGGAATAAAACTACCATATGACCCAGCAATCCCACTCCTAGGCATATACTCTGAGGAAACCAAAATTGAAAAAGACACATGTATCCCATTGTTCACTGAAGCACTGTTTACGATGGCTAGAACACAGAAGCAACCTAGATGTCCATCGACAGGTGAATGGATAAAGGAGTTGTGGTACATATACACAAGGGAATATTACTCAGCCATAAAAGGGAACACCTTTGAGTCAGTTCTAATGAGGTGGATGAACTTAGAACCTATTATACAGAGTAAGTGAGTCAGAAAGAGAAAGTTAAATATTGTACTCTAACGCCTATATATGGAATCTAGAAAAGTGGTACTGAAGAATTTACTTATAGGGCAGCAGTGGAGAAGCAGACATAGAGAACAGACTTATAGACACGGGGAGAGGGGAGGAGAGGGTGAGATGTGTGGAAAGAGTAACATGGAAACTTACATTACCATGTGTAATACAGATAGCCAACGGGAATTTGCCGTGTGGCTCAGAACTCAACAGGGGTTCTGTATCAACCTAGAGGGGTGGGATGGGGTGGGAGATGGTAGGGAAGTTCAAAGGGAGGGGATATATGTATACCTATGGCTGATCAGGTTGAGGTTTGACAGAAAACAAAGTTCTGTAAAGCAATTATCCTTCAATAAAAAATAAAAAAATTGGGTCATCCATGAAATAAAGAGATCACCGTGTGTGTTGTGTGTGTGCCTGCGTGCGCTTGCACATGCACGCATGCATGCGCATCTCCTTACCAGCAGCATCTCTGTGTATTCTGATATCTTGCCCTTTATAATGTTATTATATGTCTGCTGCATTTCACAAGTCAAAATACATTAAAGGTAAGGACCCTATCTTCTTGTATTAACATTTCTAGAGTTTGACAGTGTTTGGGGTAAACTGAGGGCTCAATAAATGGTTGTTAAATAAAGAAATGAATTTTCCCCACCTTACCTGAAAAAGGGGAGGATAACAGTTTTCCCCTCCAGTGGTGTGAAATTATGTGAGCTGCCACGTGGCGGGTTAGGGTTAGGGCTTGTCGGCAGAGAGAGTGAGTGCTGTCTCCCTGCACACCCTGGGTTGGCTCTGAATTTGTTTTTGTTGTTTGTTCTGAAAACACTGAAAGTAAAATGATACAAAAATCTTTGGAATAGGACTTTCTCTGGACACTGGAGTCTTCCTCTTTTGAAGAAGCCCGTGAAGGACTTGCACCTAAATCATGCCTCCTCTTTCCACGGAAATTAAACCCACTGACTGGGGAGCCGGTCAGAGAAAGCAATGGCACCCCACTCCAGTACTCTTGCCTGGAAAATCCCATGGACGGAGGAGCCTGGTAGGCTACGGTCCATGGCGTCGCTAGGAGTCGGACACGACTGAGCTACTCCACTTTCACTTTTCACTTTCATGCATTGGAGAAGGAAATGGCAACCCACTCCAGTGTTCTTGCCTGGAGAATCCCAGGGCCGGGGAGCCTGGTGGGCTGCTGTCTCTGGGGTGTCACAGAGTTGGACACGACTGAAGTGACTTAGTAGCAGCAACAGCAGCAGCAGCATGCTCAAACCTTCCAACCCCGTCATGTTTTTTTCCTCTTCATCTGCTTGTGTCTGTGGCACCTTCATTTTTCCTTTGCTGCTGTTTTCTGTTCTCTAAGGTTCATGCCATTTTTAAAAATAGCCCATAATATAAAATTCATCCTTTACAAATATACAATTTTGTGATTTTTTTTAGTGTGTTTATTCAGAGTTTGCAGTGATCACCACTGTCTATTGATAATTCTAGAACATTTTCATCACCCCCAAAAGAATCCCTTATAAATAAACTGAGGTATATCCATATAATGGAGGAGATTACTCATATTATTTAGTGATTAAAAAGAAGCACATTATTAAGCTCCAAAAAGGTGTGAAGGAACTTAAATGCATATTGCTAAGTGAAAGAAGCCAGTTTGAATCAGGTTACATATTACATACTGTATGACTCCACTACATGACGTTCTGAGAAAAGGCGAGACTATAGAGATAGTAATAAACGTCAGTGCTTGCCAAGGTTTCAGGGCGAGGAGGGAGGAGTAGGTAGAGTGCAGGAGGTTTTTTGGGCAGTGGAAATATTCTGTATGATACTGCAATGGCAGATACAGGACATGATGTGTTTGTCAGAACCCACAGAATTATACAACACAGAGAGTGAACTCTTAAGTAAACTATGGACTTTACTTATTAATACCAACATAAGGCTCATCAGTTGTAACAAATGTACCCTGCTAATGCAGGATGTTAATAGAGGAAACTGTGTGGGCAGAGAGAGAGGATATATGGAACTCTCTGTACTTTCTGCTGAATTTTCTTGTAAACCTAAAACAGATTTTAAAAACAATCTATTCATTAAAAAAAACAAACAACAAGCCCTTTAGCAGTCACTCCCTATTCTCTCCCTCCCCTTCTCAGCCTTAAGCAACCACTGATATGCTTTCTGTTGCTATACATTGCAGAGAAGGCAATGGCACCCCACTCCAGTACTCTTGCCTGGAAAATCCCATGGACGGAGGAGCCTGGTAGGCTGCAGTCCATGGGGTCACACAGAGTCGGACATGACTGAGCGACTTCACTTTCACTTTTCACTTTCATGCATTGGAGAAGGAAATGGCAACCCACTCCAGTATTCTTGCCTGGAGAATCCCAGGGACGGGGGAGCCTGGTGGGCTGCCGTCCATGGGGTCGCACAGAGTCAGACACGACTGAAGCGACTTAGCAGCAGCAGCTATACATTGCCTGCTCTAGACAGTCTGTGTAAATGGAATCATACACCCTTTTGTATTTCCACTTCTTTCTCTTGGCATGTTTTCAAGGTTCAGTCATGTTTTACTGTGTATCAGCACTTCATTCCCTTGTATGGCTGAACAATGTTCCACTGTTTGGATCCACCACATTTTGTTACCCATTCATCAACCTTTGCACATTTGGTTGATTTCCTTTTTTTACCCATCATGAATAATGAATGGTGCCCTGAACATCTGTGTACAATTTCTTATGTGGACGTATGTTTTCATTTCTTCTGGAGATAAAACAAGACATAGAATTGCTGAGTCATATGGTAATTCTGTGTTTAATATTTTGGAGGAACTGGCAAACTGTTTTCCAAAGTGGCCGCCATTTTACATTCCCATCAACCATGTATGAAGGTTCCATTTCTCCACATCTGTACCAATACTTGTTCTGGGCTATCTTTTTGATTACACAGCAGCAGCAGCCATCCTAGTGGGTTTAAAGAGGTATCTCATGATTTTGATTCACATTTCCCTAATGATGTTAAACATTTTTTCATATGTTTATTGGCATATGTCTTTGGAGAACTGTCTGTTCAAATATTCTGCCCACATTCTAATTGGATTATTTATCTTTTTATTGTTGAGTGTGAGTGTTGTATTCTGGGTGTGTCTCTTATGTGATTCACAGTTCTTTTCCAGTGATCTGTGTCTCTGTCCTTGTGCCCGTACCACACTATCTTTATTCCTATTGCTTTCTAATAGGTTTTGAAATCAGAAAGTGGGAGTCCTCTGCCTTTGTTCTTTTAAAAGATTGCTTTGGCTATTTTGGGTCCATTGTATTTCCATATGAATTTTAGGATTATCTTGTCAATTTATGCAAAAAATCATCTGGAATTTTGATAGAAATTGTGTTGAATCTGTAGCTCAGTTTGGGGAGTACTCATCTTAACAGTATTAAGTCTACCAATCCATTAACAGGGAATGTCTTTTTATTATATCTTATTTAATTTCTTACAATGATTTTTGTGGTTTTCAGTATACAAGTCTTGCAGTTCCTTTATTAAATTTATTCCTAAATATTTTATTATTTTTGATACTATTCTAAATGGAATGTTTCCATAATTTTATTTTCAGCTTGTTCATTGTGTATAGAAACACAACTGATATTTTTATCTTGATCTTGTATCTTGCAACCTTGTTCAACTCATGAGTTCTAATAGTTTTTTTGCAGATTCCTTAGAATTTTCTGTATATAAGATCATATCATCCTCAAATAGAAATTTTCCTTTATAATCTGAATGCCTTCTTTCTTTTTCTTGATTGCTGTGGCTAGAACCTCCAACACAATGTTGAATAGACATGACTGGAGAGGACAGAATCCTTGTTTTGTTTCTGATCTTTGGAGAAAGAATTCAGTCTTTCACCTTTACATGATGTTGGCTGTGGGTATTTGTTTCATAGATGCTCTTTACCAGGTTGAAGTTCCCTTCTATTCCTAGTTTTTTGAAGGTTTGTTTTTTCAAATAATATAAGGGTGTTGTATTTGTCAAGTGCTTTTACTGAGTCTGTTGAGATGAACATGTAATTTTTGTCTTTTCTCCTTTTGATATGGTATATTACACTAATTGATTTTTAGTTGTTAAACCAACCTTTATTCCTGGGATAAATCATCCAGTTATGGTATATAATCTTCTTTTTATGCTGTTAGATTTAGTTTGCTAGTATTTTATTGAAGATTTTTCCATCTATATTCTTAAGACATGTTGGTCTATAGTTTTCTTATATCTTGGTTTTTTGTTATCAGGCTAATTTTGGCTCATTGGATGAACTTGGTATGTTCTTTCCTCTTGTTTTTTTGGAAGGGTTTGTAAAGAATTAGTGTTAATTCTGTAAATGCTTGGTTAATTTACCAATGAAGTCACCTGGACCTGGACTTTTCTTTATGGGAAATTTTTTGATTACTCTTTCAGTCTCTTTATTTGTCATAAGTCTTTTTAGATTTTTTTATTCCTTCTTGAGTCACTCTTGCTACTTTGTATCTTTCTAGAAATTTGTCCATTTCAACTAGGTTATCTGGTTTTTTGGCATACAATTTTTCATAGTCTTCTCTTTTAATCATTTTTACTTTGGTAAAGGTAATAGTGATGTCTTTTTCTTTCAGTTTTGAGTTTAGGGTTTTGAACGTTTTCTCTTGTTCAATCAGTCTAGCTAAAGGTTTGTCAATTTTGTTTGGTCTTTTTGAAGCACCAACTTTTGGTTTTATTGATTGTTTTTTCATTCTCTGTTTTATTTATATCTACTCTGATTTTATTATTTCTTTCCATCAACTTGTTTTCAGTTTAATTTGCTCTTTTTTTCTAGTTTCTTAGGGTAAAAAGTTAGGTTATTGCCTTTAAAATCTTTCTTAATTTAGGTTTGTAGCTACTTCTGAGCACTGCTTTAGCTGTAACTTATAAGCTTTGGTATGTTGTATTTTCCTGTTCATTCATCTCAAAGTATTTTTCTGATTTCCCTTGTGATCTCTTCTATGACTCATTGGTTACTTAGGAATGTCTTCTGTGGGTTTTTTTTTTAATTTTTATTTATTTTTTAATGTATTTTTTTGGCTGCGTGGCATGTGGGATGTTAGTTCCCTGATCAGGGATCAGACCCGCACGCCCTGCATTTTAAGTGTGAAGTCTTAACCACTGGACTGCCAGGGAAGTCTGTCTTTTGTGTTTTATCTGTCATATTTATTAAACATTTATTGTGAACTCATTGTGAAACCCTAGGTGGTAAAGAATGCTCAGTGGTAAAGAATCCGCCTGCCAATGCAGGCAACACAAGAGATGTGGGTTCAGTCTCTGAGCCAGGAAGATCCCCTGGAGAAGGGAATGGCAACCCATTCCAGTATCCTTGCCTGGAAAATTCCATGGACAGAGGAGCCCGGCGGGCTACAGTCTGTGAGGTTGCAAAGAGTCAGACATGACTGAGCGCATGCAACACGCAACTGAAATCTAACATCCCTAATATCCTGCCTTTGTGAAGTAAGTTTGCTGTGCAGAACAAGAAAAAGCATTGGCTAGCAGGTTGCTTTTCTTAATGCTAGGTGTTAGGGACACAGGCCTTGTGAGTGTTTCCCCTAGGACCTTCTGTCCTGAGCTAACAAATATGTCTTGGGGAGGAAAAGGAGGTAAAATGGATGGTGGATAAAGTACACTGTTTTAAAAACAGCAGTTTAAACTTTTATGTGGCCCTGTGTTAGTAGAAGTAAAATTAGAACAGAAAAAAAAGTTAAATTGGAGAGTTATTTTAATAGTTTTCTTTGGAGTCGGTGTTGTGCACAAATTAGTACTTTTATTTAGCCACATTAATGTGCTTCCTCAGAGAACGAGAGTATGTGGTTGCCTTTGAGTTTATGAAAATTTTAAGAAGCACTGATAATAATAACTTTTGTTTCAGACATATTTAAGGAATTTGTGGGGTTGATTTCAGTTTTAGTTCCTGGTTCCTCATTTCTAATTAACTTCCCTTATCCATCCCCCAAGGTTTACGGCTTATGAAATACGTAAAGTTCAGTTGTTAGGGCAACTATTATACTAACCTGCGTTTGTATGATGATAACCCCCTCCTTTTTTAAACAAAGTGCTTTCATACATTATTTTACTTAAGATTTACAATAATCCTGTGATGTGCTTGACTCTCTTGAAGACTGGTACATTAATCAGATTTTAGCTGGCACCAAAAGCCAAAATTTCAGTTTATTACTGACTGAGGAAAAATTAAGCTAGAGAAGTGGTGGTTATGTGGTCTTAAATGTAATTTTACAAATGATGTAAAGTACAGGAACCCTGGGTTTATTTACTGTGCCTTTCTAATTTAAAAAAAAGGAAATAGTTGCAATTTAAATATTTTACTTCCGTGAAAACTAAACAAAGGGTTATACCTTTTGTTTGATTTTTATGACTACACTAAGTTTGTGTAAAAAAAATCAGTGAAGTTTGTGCAGAACACTATGTCCTTCCGACTTCTCAAAGGCGCCATTCCTGAATTCCGTTCCTGAATTAATTAATTAAAAACAGCAATATATGAAGGTACTGGTTTGTAATGGTGTGTGATTGATGACTCATTTTACTACATAAAGAATAGATGTGATTACCATTTATTTCACTAAGGACATGGGTTTAGGCTGTAAATATATTGCTTTTTGGGAGAAGGCAATGGCGACCCACTCCAGTACTCTTGCCTAGAAAGTCCCATGGACAGAGGAGCCTGGTGGGCTACAGTCCATGGGGTCGCTAAGAGTTGGACACGACTGAGCAAATTCACGTTCACTTTTCACTTTCATGCACTGGAGAAGGAAATGGCAACCCACTCCAGTGTTCTTGCCTGGAGAATCCCAGGGACGGGGGAGCCTGGTGGGCTGCTGTCTCTGGGGTCGCACAGAGTCGGACACAACTGAAGCGACTTAGCAGCATATTGCTTTTTAAAAACTATCAATAGCAAATATACTTTGTTTTAATGAAGGGTGATTTCAAAATACTTTATTAAAATTGCACAGTTGATAAGCATAATTTAAAATTTAGCCCATAGTAATACTTGGATCAACTAGTTACCCTGCAATTGCTAATTGTATACTTGACTCTGAAGAAAAGTTCCCAGGCGTGTATATTATTATACTGAAATTTAAAAAACATGATGATACAGAATAGGAAAGCTTTAAAAGACCAGTTTTTGAAAAGTTCAAACTAATTTGGGAGTAGCACTGAAGCAGTTAGCTTTTAAGATGGTGGTAGAAAGGAAAGATTTTTTTTCCAAGAGCCTTGGAGTGTTCAGTTTCATTTCAGAGCCACTCTATAAAATGCTGGATGCAATGGTTAGCTGTCATATTGTGACACAGGATTTGGTAAATGTAGCTGATTCACATATGAAATTTGGTTTTCCTGACCTAACCATGATACCAAGCAGTGATCTGATCTTTACAAGGTACTGGGCATTGTTGGTGTATAGTATTAATGGTGATTTCAAGCATACAAACAAATCAGGGTTTTAATATCCAAATGAAGATTGATCCTTTAAGTTTTGTTACCTAGTTAAGACTTCTACATTTAGTTCAATAATTTGCCAGTGTTTGAGTTTTTCATCTTCTCTTTTAAAATTGCCTTTAAAGCGTCTGCCTGCAATGCGGGAGACCTGGTTTCGATCCCTGGGTCGGGAAGATCCCCTGGAGAAGGAAATGGCAACCCACTCCAGTATTCTTGCCTGGAGAATCCCATGGACGGAGGAGCCTGGTGGGCTACAGTCCACGGGGTTGCAAAGAGTTGGACACAACTGAGCGACTTAACTTTAACTTTTAAAGCCTCAGTAATATTCCTTTCAGTATACTGAAGTTGTGACATTTTTATTCTCTGAGGGTAATCTTCAGAAAGAACTAGACATCATTTGGAACCTCATTGGATAAACAAAGTAGACAATCAGATTGGGAATTTAAAGAATAACGTATTACTTGAAAGTAATATGGTGTATTGTGTTGTGACCTATAAGAAACTGGCTCCAAAAGCAGCTTTCAAGAAAGCTTATTCATTGGAATAAATGTACCCCTTTCAAAGTGACTCCTTAAAGGAAATTCATTTGATGTATAAGTTCAGGTTCATGTATTTTAAAATTCATTACCTTTATCTCATAGTTATATCTTGTGTAAGAACTTGGGGAAACTCCAAAGCTAAACAATGAAGAAGATTAGATTACTTTGCCAGTCACCAAAAAACCATGCCTGTGCAGGTAACTGAACAGCCAGGGGTATTGAGAGGATGTCTGTGACACCAGTGGGAGCAGGCAGAATCTCCTGAGACAGTCCCAGGGTTATAATTATAGACTTCTAATGGCAGGAGAGAATTATCCCGAAAATGTCAGGGTCTTCCTGTGTGTTCCTTTGGGCTCAACAAATTTGAAGAGGGAATTGAGAGCCAAATTGCTTAGGATATGTACTTATTTATATATACACCCAATTTTAAATAGAAATTTTATATTTTTCTAATTATAAATACTGAAAATAATTAAAAATACAGATGAGAAAGAAGCTTTTTCTAATCACACCTATTGGAGAAGTCCTCACTGACCTTTGGTTAAGAGCCTTTCTTCTACGTGTTGTTTTGTGAGATTGAGATCATACTGAACTTACAATTTTCAATACTGATTTTTATTTACTTATGACTTTCTTAATAAAAATAATCTGTGAACAAAATATGTAATGGCGGTTTCTTGTTATCCAGCTGCTTATGGTTCATAAAGTGTGCTATGAGTGTGTGCTTAGTTGCTCAGTCGTGTCCAACTCTTCGCAACCCCATGGACTATAGCCTGCCAGGCTCCTCTGTCCATGCGGATTCTTCAGGCAAGAATACCGAAGTGGGTTGCCATGCCCTCCTCCAGGGGATAGTCCCAACCCAGAGATCGAACCCACATCTCCCACATTGCTGGCGGATTCTTTACTGTCTGTGCCGCCAGAGAAACCCAAAGTTTACTATAAAGCTATGTAAAGTTTATTATGAAAAAAAGTTTAGAAGAAATAATGAACACTTACACTGTTTCTTCCCTATTCTTGGTGTGAAAAGTATCAGAAAAAAATATGAAGCAAAGAATCATAAGGCATTTGATGGGATCGTGCTTTCTTAGTTCCGTGGGCTCTATTTATTTATTTGTAAATGTTTTCCTTGCTAATATGCAGCCACAGTCACTTTCCTAGACTCAGAACTAAGGAAAAAAAATGACTACTTTTTTCTCTTGCTGAAGGTGGTTGGAGGTAAAGTGAAGAAGCCCGGCAAACGTGGTCGAAAGCCAGCCAAAATTGACTTGAAGGCAAAACTCGAGAGGAGCCGACAGAGTGCGAGAGAATGCCGGGCCAGGAAAAAACTGCGGTATCAGTATTTGGAAGAATTGGTATCCAGCCGGGAAAGAGCCATTTGTGCTCTTAGAGAGGAACTGGAAATGGTAAGAAAGCCTGTCAGTAAATGTACGAAACAATCAACCTAAATTGTATTAAAACCTGAAGATACGAGTTTTCAGCTATACAGTTGATGAGCATGAGAGAGAATATTTATCTGTTAGAACATAGGGAAATACTCATTTTTCATATGTTCCTGGTGGGAGTGGAAAGTGACTATTTCACTAAAGGATTATTTATGATGTGAGACAAAAAGGAGAATAACCCAAATGCTCAACAGTCAGGGATTGGTTAAATAAATTATACTACATTCATATATTGGACTACTTTGTAGCCCATGAAAATCACAGTGCACATATGTATGTACTGATATGGAAAGACACAATATATTGCTAAATGGAAAAAGCAGTATAACACTGTGTAACAATATGCATTGTACGATACTATTAGGCCTGCTTTTATTCATTCATTCAGATTTCAAGAGAATAGAAACCTCGATAGTACTGTAAGCTCAGGGGAGGAGGTGATAGGTTGGAAAAGAGAGAGATAATGCTAACATGATCATTAACATGGGGACAGGCTGCCCCAGCTTTTTAGAAGGTCAAGTTGGGGCATGGAGAGAGTCCAGATGCACACTATTCAGGAGACTTTTTTTTAATATGCTGAATTTAACTTATAAATTATTTTTTTACCTCCTGCAGTGTAAGCCACTGGAGGACATAATCTTTTATACCCCCAAAGTCTATAGTATACACTTTGGTAGAAAATAGATGTTTAGTGAATGTTTATGAACTAGAGAAAGGAAATTACAAAGTTACTTACTTTAGGAGTGGAAATAATAATGTGACAGTCAGCACAAAGAGATGAATTTTGATATGTGGCACTCTACTGCTGCTGCTGCTGCTAAGTCACGTCAGTCGTGTCCGACTCTGTCCGACCCCATAGACGGCAGCCCAAGAGGTTCCTCTGTCCCTGGGATTCTCCAGGCAAGAACACTGGAGTGGGTTGCCATTTCCTTCTCCAATGCATGAAAGTGAAAAGTGAAAATGAAGTTGCTCAGTCGTGCCCGACTCTTAGCGACCCCATGGACTGCAGCCTACCAGGCTCCTCCGTCCATGGGATTCTCCAGGCAAGAGTACTGGAGTGGGGTGCCATTGCCTTCTCCGGTGGCACTCCACGGGGAGGTGGTATTTTAGCCAGAGGGGCCTTTTACATCTGAGCAGTACTCCAGCACATCACAAGGAAATTCAGTGGTAGTTTTTCACCCTCCTTTCTGAAGATAGCAGGCCTCATCCATGTCCTAGGTCATGAATGGGAATACAATAGAAGGTGGGGTTCCTAGCAGCCAGTTTGACCTCTTAGTTATGGGAGTTGTTCTGTCTAGGATTTTCTACCTGACTAGTAGAATTTTACTCAATTATATTTTACATATTTCAGTACAAGCAGTGGTGCATGGCAATGGACCAAGGTAAAATCCCTTCTGAAATAAAGGCCCTACTCACTGGAGAAGAGCAGAGCAAATCTCAGCAGAACTCAAGCAGGCACATGAAAGCTGGGAAGACAGACGCTAACAGCAACTCCTGTGAGTACGGTACATGGGAGAGTTTATCTTCAGAGGAGTGACTCAAAGTAGGCTTTCTGTTGACCGCTTCCCTTGCTGTGTGTTTTCAAATAAAATAAAATGGCGATGTCATTTGTAATACACTGGTAACCAAGTGAAATGGCATTATATTCTAAATATTGAAATGTGTTATACATGGGGTCTATAAAGAGCAGCTGATAAATTCATGGCAATTTTAAAAAGTAGAGTTCGTCGATAAATGAGAGTGTACCATTCTAGTAGTTGTCATTATTATTATTATTATTGGCCTCACTGCACAGCTTGTGGGATCATAGTTCCCCAATCAGAGATTGAACCCAGGCCCACAGCAGTGAAAATGCCAAGTTTGAACCACTGGACCACCAGGGAATCCCCTAGTTATTGTTAATAATAACAATACCTTTTATTTTGATTTTGTTTTACAAAGTACTTTCACTTACATTTATCTTAATTATTTCCTCCAATCACTGTGTTAAGTATAATTGTACTTTTTATTTTATAGATAAAGAAATAGTACAGGAGCTTGGTAAGGTGCCCAGGGTCACACAGCTGTAGTGGTAGAACCTGTCCTCACCTAGCTCAGGCTCTATCTATTTCAGTAGCCCATCACCTTAAGGATTTTTTTTTAGTTAGGGAGAAATTCACATAACATAAAATTAATCATTCTAAAGTAACAATTGAGAGGCATTTGGGATTTTCACACTGTTGTACAGCAACCACCTCTGTCTATTTAGAAAACATTGTATCACCGCAAAAGAAAACTCTAAACTCATTAGTGGTTACTCTCTATCACCCTCCCTCCAGGTCCTGGTAACTATGAATCTGCATTCTGTCTCTGTGGATTTACCTGTTCTTGGATATTCTGTATAAATGGACTCGTACAGTGTGTGACTTTTTTGTGTCTGGCTTCTTGAATGACCTAGCATAATGTTTTCAAGGTTCATCCACTTTGTAACATGTATCAGTATCTCATTCCATTTTATGACTGCATAATATTCTCTTATACATGTATACCACAATTTATTTATCCATTTATCCATTGATGGATATTTGTTTCTACCTTTGGCTGTTGCAAACAGTGTTACTATAAACATGTGTGTATAAGTATACATTTGAGTGCCCGTTTTCAATTGTTTTGGGTCTATACCAGAAGTGGAATTGCCGGGTCATATGGTAATTCTGTATTTTTTAGAAGAACTACAAATTATTTCCCACAGCAGCTGAAATGTTTTACATTACCACCACAGTATATGAAGTTTCCCATTTCTCTGCATCTTGCCAACACTTTTTATTTTCCATTTTTGAAAAATGTAGCCTTCCTGGTGAAGTGGCATCTGATTGTGGTTTTGATTTCCATTTTTCCTTAATGATGCTGAGCAACTTTTCATGTGCTTGCTGGCCATTTGTATATCTTTGAAAAAAGCGTCTGTTTATGTCCCTTGCCCATGTTTTAATTGAGTTGTTCTTCATTTTGTTGTTGAGTTGTAAGAATTCTTTATATATTCTGGATTCTAGACCTTTAACAGATATATGATTACAGATATTTCTCCTATAGGTTGTTTTTTCACTTTCTTGATAGTGTCCTTTGGTGCACAAAAGACTTTAATTTTGAGGAAGTCCATTTTATCTATTTTTAATTTTGTTGTTCATGCTTTGGGTACCCTATCTAACAATTCACTGTGAAATCCAAGGTCGTAAAAATTTGCCCCAATGTTTTCTTCTAAGAGCTTTATGCTTTTAGGTCTTACATATCATTGATCTATTGAGTTAATATTTCTATGTGGTATAAGATAGAAGTCCAGCTTAATTCTTTTGCATGTGAAGATACAGTTGTCTCAGCACCATTTGTTGATGAGGCTGTATTTTAGAATGAAGGTGTCATGTGTTGATTTCTTCATTATTGTGATTGTTTTTTATAAGGAAATGTTATAAATTTTTTATCCTTTAAAAAAATTGTTATGAGAGACTCTCCGGTGGCTCACTGGTAAAGAATCTGAGACACAAGTTCAATCCCTGATCTGAGAAGATCCCACATACTGTGGAGTAGCTTAGCCTCTGGGCTGTAACTGTTGAGCTTGTGCACTAGAGCCCAGGACCCGCAGTTGCTAAAGCCTGACCCCCCTAGAGCCCATGCTCCCCAGGAGCAGCTACCATAACGAGACTCTTGTGCGCTGCAACAAACAATAGCCCCTGCTCACCACAACTAGAGAAAAGCCCGCACAGTAACACGGACCCAGCATAGCCAAAAAGAAATAAAATTATTTTTAGAATTTTTTATGAAATTGAAGGATTGGCTTTTTGATCACTTTTATTATATGAAGTAATACTTGCCTTAATCTAAATTGAATTAATGGGAAAAAAGCCACTCAGTCAGTTTTCTTTCAGTCTAGATTTAAAAATAGTCTTCCTGTAGATACTAAATTTTAAAAGTTTGTATTAAAACAGATTAACCAAACCTCTTTATCTTTAAAAACAGTCTTACATTAGTAACTTTACTTTTCAGGGTGAAGATCATATAAAATGATGAGTCAGTGACTGAAGCCAATATTCTGACCCTATGGAGGATGAATAGGCAAGATTGTGCTTCTTGGCTCCATTTACTACCTGCTGCTCAGTCATCTCTGTAAATCTGCAGTTTCTACCAAAATGTGTGATCATAGATCTCAAAGAATTTTGCTTTGATTTTCAACACTTAGAAAATTTACAGACATTCAGACTCGTTCTGGTTGGTATTGCCATGTTGCGATGCTTGAAAGCACAAGAAAAGAAAGAGTGAGTGAAGATTGTATTTTTGCACCTCAACTCCACATTGCTTTACTGGTTAATTTATATTCTTTCCATGTACTTCATGTAATTGTATTTGTATGTGTGTTGGGTGTCATTTCCTTTCATGTTCTTGATTGCCCTACAAAGAGAAACCAAATGGGCTGGTGACTAACTACCAAGTCCTCAGCCTTTTATGGACCTAATCTGATTTCTTTATATTTACTTGAGTCATGTTTATTTTCTGCATGAACCATGATTTCTCCTGTGAGCCATTCCAGCATAAGCTGTGAATATATAGTAACAAATATATACACTTCTATTTTTGTAATCCATAATGATATGCCTGTTTTAAATAATGTACACATTAACAAAATCCATCAAGAAAGTCCTTAAGATAGTTTCTATTTAAAACTTTAATTGCTGTCTTTTCAAACTGTATTTATACAAGTTTATTAGGGCCTGATCCATACTTGGAGAATAATCAGTCAAACTTTTTATTTTGAAACAAGAAATAACCTGTTAGGCATTTCAGCAGCATATATCATCTTGACAACCCAGAGTATGTATGTATGTATGTGTTTCTGTTGTATGTGTTTCTATATGTATATGGGGGAGGGCAGGAGTGAATGTTCACACACATTTCGTTGTGTAGTCAACTAATTAGGAGAATTTTTCTAAAGACAGTGGGATGAAATTAGCTGCTGAGATGGGAGTTTCTGCCTCAGGAGATCCAGAACCAAACGAGGGACACATTGCTGGTGGGTCAAATGGCTTTAGCTATAACCAGAACACTTAGTTTCTTCCCTGACTTGAGTTTCCTTATGAATGTATTCTGAGCCAGAGAGAAATACACTGCGGGTGTGCCTCCGGTTCGGCCCTGGCCCTGCCTCCGCTCCGGAGTGAAGCACTGGAGCCAGAGTCTTACCCAGCACCGCCAGTCAGGGGGCCCGGTGGGAGGGGCGAGGGCAGAGGCGTTTTCTCCGATTCCCATCACAGCTGCCTTTGCTTTCTTCCTGGCTACCAAATGGAATGATGGTTGAGGAATCACACTCATATGATACACTCAGACCTGGGAATCTTTTGACGTCCCCACTGAGACACTTTAACACTCTCTCTTTTCTTTCGCATAGTTAAAAAAGGAGGTTGTGGTCTCCGTTGCTGCTAAATTGTAATTGTTCTTTGCTCTGATGAAGCAAACATTTGGTTTCCAAATAAAATGTGTTTTGTCACAAACTAGTTTAGGAAGAGGCATTCTAGTCTAGCTTGTCTGTGAGGCGGAACATGAGACGGACCACATAGTTTCAGGTGACAAGGTACTTCCGTCCCTTCTCTGAGGCCATGCGTTGGAATTAAGTGCCTCCCTGAGTTCCTAAAGTGCTCTCGTGCGTAGGCCACAGACTCAGATCCCAAGTCCAGTCCTTTGTGACAGCTGATAAACCACTAGCCCAGTCTGTTGGGTCTCTCTGTTCTGGAGGACTAGGGGTTTAAGAGTATTTAATGTCTTTTTTGGATCATAAATATAGATAGATTGTTAATATTCAGGACTTCAGAATTTAAGTGTTTTAAATACAGTGTTCAGATTGTAATGGGTTATGTTTTTGCCATCTGGTCTACTCAAATGTATATTTTTATTTTGCAAAACAACCCAAGATTTAACTCTGTTGCTTTGTTCAGTACCTTTTGAATTCCCCAGAAGAGTTGTTTTCAAAGCAAACATTCCAAATGAATGTGGCTCTTCTATGGAATGTCTCCATTGTGCTCCAAGTGTTTCTTCTCTGGTTGTGATTTTAAATTACTGGCTCCTTTAAGCTGTTCCCCTGCTGCCCTTTACAAGAAAGAGCACTGACTTTGTCCTCAGGTAGAGGATGTGTAATTTTGGGTGAAAGTAAATTATAATTTATTTGAGTTTATTCTGAAACCAGTCTATTTGGTATCTTGCAGTAGATCAAACCAAGAGAAAGTTCATTGGTCTTAAATAAGAATGCTCCGATTGCCTTGGGTGCTGTGCGGGCTGCACGCCTGGGCCACCTGAAGCCCGTTGATAAGCGCCACTGATGAAGACAGCTGGGGCATCTCTTGCCCCATTCCAGTTAGGGGGCAGAGCTGAAATCCTAGCATCTCTTACTTACCTGTAAGGACAACAGACAGACGGAGAGAGAACAAAAGAGGGGGGAGTCAGTGAGCTCAGGCCTCTCTGAGTAGACAGAGCACTTTTCCTTTTTCCCAAAGGAAGGTAAGGAGGGAAATATATTTATGTATTTAGGCCAGTCATATTCTGTCATTAATTTAGCACAGACCTGCTGTGTATTAGAGCAACTGAGTATAACATGGAATAAGTTTGACTAGGTCAAATTTTAGCATATAGTTGACGTTCTTAAATTTTTTTCTATTTTATCTAAAATCTTTCTAATATATCTGAATCAGAATCTTATCTTGCTGCAGCAAATTCATATCACTCTTTACCAGCTAATTGACAGTATTTATCAGCATCACCATTTAGCATTTTATTTTATCATCTTTGAATTGTAATAGGCTTGATTTGACTCATTATAAAAAGTATAGATTTAAACTGGGCTCACCTTTAGTTAAAGGCTAATAAAAATGAAAAACATAAATGTGATATATCAGAAAATCAGTTGCATATTATCAATTACATTTTTAGTTTTAAAAGAGAGGAAATTTAATTCTAAACCACATGGTATTTGGGGGCATTGAAGGAATCCTTCTTTTTCTGAAGAGCATTGTACAATTATATTTTTATGAAAAATAAAATATCTTCACCACAGCTATCTCAGGTTGTCTGTTTCATAGTACTGGGGTGTATCTGTATAAGCATAGTAAAAAGAGATTTAGGCAGAACTGGTCTTGAATCCATTTTCTGAGTCACCTTGAATTATTTAATCTCTCAGACTGTTTCCTCATCTGTAAAAAAGGGGAAGGATGACTTTCCAGAGTTAATTTGATAGGCTAAATAGAGTTATGAGAAACTGCTTCTTTAGTAAAGAACTACAGTAAGTGCGCCTGGGTTTGACTGTTGTTAAAATGTCATTTGTTAAAGATAAACATATTTAATGGACTAGATCTAAATATGTAGTGTTGTAGGTATTAAGTTTCTGAAGTCTTTTTAGTTATATCATTATGTCTATCCCTGGAATGGTGTAGCTGGAGGCTCTTTTTAGCAATAATAGCCTTCATGGCGTGCTGCAGTCCATGGGGTTGCAAAGAGTTGGACACGACTGAGCGACTAAACTGATTAGACTAAGGAACAATTAATGTTCCACCTGGCAGTAATCATCTGCATAAAGCAGGTTTTCAGGCTGCTAGGTAACCTGGTTCATTTTTCCCTTATTCCATCCACTTTACTTAATCACAGAGTATCATGAATCGAAGCCAGGACTGCTACAGAATGTGGACTGCACAAGGGCACACAATTGAAGAAGTGATGGGCCTAAAATCACCTTCCCTTCAATCAGCCACATGTGCAGGAAAGGGTCCCTGCCATTGCTCACCAGGGCATACAGGTGGTGTAGGTCTGCCCGGAGAGGAGCCTTTCTTAATTTCTCCACCCGGAGGGTACCTTTTCTAAAACGTGCAAAACAGCTGTGTGCTGCAGCTGGTGTACTGCTGGCCCTAGAGGACAGCCAGTGGTGTGTGTCTAACCTAACTGCATGCTGAGTGACATCAGATGGGCAGCTTTTAATCAGTAATGGAGCATCGACACCACAGAAATCAGGCATTTCCCTCCCCGGCCAGAGAGTGGGTTTTTAGCACACCACTGAAAAAGGTCTGGTGTAGGCTGGAATGGCCCTGATCAGAGCAGGCACATTTGAGGCCCCCAAACTACATGACTGGAGGACACGTGGAGCTTAAAGGACTCTGTAAGTCTGTCGGCAGCTTGGTGTCCATATCAGATTCAGCTTACAAGACAGATAGATGATGGTTGTGACTCAGAAACTGTTCTGGGTTGCAGAGAAATACCCAGCTGGATTCTGGAAATGACTAGGAGGCAAATCAGCTGAATTCTTTCTTAAAGCAAAGCCTTAGGGTCAAAGTGATAGAACTAATGTACCGATTGTGACATTTCCTGGGCTGAGGGTTAGGCTGCAGTTTGACAATAGGCTCTGGCTTTGCACTATTTTGACTCTGCAGGAGGGTAAATATTGGAGCAGGGAAAATTTCCTGAGGTCCAGCAGAGCCCAGTTCAATCCTGCTGTGCCTCAGTGCCCCTTTCCTGAGAGGAAAATCATGTCTGACAAGCGCTTTCAGCCCTAAACCCAATCAAGTCAGCAGACTGGAAATGATGACACCTGTGCCTCCAGTAGGTCGCCTTGGATAATAGTTCAGGTTATTCTCCTTCTTGTGCACAGAATCAACAGGCCAGAAGCCCATAGTGAATTCTGGGTTTTGTCACTTCAGTGGAATAAAGACCATGCTTACTTATTTCACAAAAGCTATAGGGTTCATGATGAAAAGTAAATAATGATGTCCTTCAAACCTCAGGCCCTTAAGATCACATGAGCCTTGGAAGCAAGATTCTACATCCATTGAACCCTCAGATGAGACCCTAGCCCTGGCCAACACTGATTGCAGCCTTGTGAATCAAACGACAGCCTTGGGAATCAAAGCTATGTTCAGACTCCTGACTCACAGAAGTTATGAGATTAAACAATGTCTATTATTTTAATTTGCCAAATTTGGGGGTGATGTGCACTAATGGCTTCCCAGGTGGCGCTGGTGGTAAAGAACCCACCTGCCAATGAAGGAGACCTAAGAGACGCAGGTTCCATTGAAGTAGGAAATGGCAACCCACCCCAGTATTCTTGCCTGGAAAGTTCCATGGACAAAGGAGCCTGACAGGTTACAATCCATGGGGCTGCAAAGAGTCAGACACAACTAGCAACTGAGCCACAAACATACGCAATAATAACTAATAGAATTTTTTCATTTTTTTCATATGAAATGCAGATTTCATACTCAGTTTATAAAAATAGGTTAGTTTCAAATATAACAGTTCCAAATATAATAGTTCCAAAATAACAGTAAACAAAAACAATGACCACACTCCTCTTTTTTCAGATCCCTTATTCATCAGGCAACTTACAGTTATACTTCCAGGTTCCCAATAATTTCAAAATTAGTAAGAATGTGCCCTCAATAAGTCATCTAAGCTTTCTGGTCATTGGAAAGGACTATACCCTCTTGTAAACGAATATATTAGCTTCTGGTTAATATACTTCAATCTCCTATGAGGATGACTAGGGAGAGGAGTCAACTTTAGTCTATAGAATTTATTCTGGGGGGGCGAAGCCAGGTTGGGACAATCACACTAAGATCATCAGCAGTTCCTTGAGGCCAGGTGATGAATGCCAGTCCCTCCAGCCTATGGTCCATCCAGCCTGTGGGCAATCTTGGCTGCCAAAGGGCAAAGTCTCACTTTAACTTCCAGAAGGTGTGACAGCTCAGATAAACAGAACAGAAACACATGCTACTAGAGATCTCTACCTAGTCTGTGAAATTACACTGAGTGTTAATATGTGGTTTTTTTTAGTTGAGAGTTCCTTTAAACCACAAAACTGATAATTCTTTTAGTATTTTTCCCCTTTGTGCTTCCAATAGTATACATACTCACATATCTTTTCTTTAAAAAAAAAAAAAAAGCCATATATCATTTTGCCGGTTTAAATTTTTCTTCAAAATAAACTTAAAAGTTCCTTACAATATTGGTGTTGATAAGTTTCAATCTCTGGCTTTTCATTGTGGTTTTTTGCCCTTTCACTCCAGTTACCAAATAGCTTAAAAAACCCCAAAAAACAACACCTTAAATTTCACTTGATTTCATTTAAATTTGTTTTTCTAATTACAGTGTGATTCACTTACAGTTCCACTGAAAATATACAATGGTTACATGTTTTTAATCTACAGAGTTGCCTACAATTAACTATGGCCAAGAGCGACTTAAGTCCTGTTCCATGGGTTTTTCATATTCTACTAGAATGAATAACAGTTGAAACTAATTTCCCTCCATCACTTCTTTCTGTTGTATATGTGGAAATCCCAGCTCAAGACTGATGATGAAAGTCTACATTCTCAAGTGTTCTCATATCCTGAATTTAGACCATGACTTACTAAGAAATAGAGCTTCCCTGGTGGCTCAGCGGTAAAGAATCTGCCTGCAATGCAAGAGACACAGGATACTCAGGTTCTATCCCTGGGTCCAGAAGGAGAAGGAAATGGCAACCCACTCCAGTATTCTTGCCTGAAAAATCCCATAGATTTAGGAACCTGGAAGGCTACAGTCCACGGGGTTGCAAAAAGTAGACACACAAGTACCTTCTTAAGAAATAGTTCTAGGGCGGAAAAAAGCCCCTTTGAGGTGAGTGAATAGAAGTAGCTCTGCCACCTCCCTGCTTTCCATTCAAGTTCCTTCTCCCAATTCTTTCCACCGTCAGTGTGCAAAATCCTAGCAAGGCTAAAAAAAAAAAAAACCAGCTAAAGAAGGAAAATAATGCCACAATCTGAGAATGGTATTAAAAACCTGTTTCTACAAGAGTTAGCACATGGCAATAGGTGCTAAATAACTTGAAAATGGAAACATCCATTGGGTTAGCAATGACTAAATTGAAATAACAATAGAAAACCTTTTTTGAGAGCTTCCCATGTGTTTAGTAATGCACTGAATGAATGATTGACATGGATTTGGGCTCATTTTATTACTACAATTCTATTAGGCTGGAGCACTCAGTTACTTAATTAAATAGTAATCTAGGTGTTGTAGTGAAGGTATTTTGTAATTGCCCTTTGATCTGCAATCAATTGACTTAAAGAAGATTATCTGTGATAATATGGTTATCTAATTGGTTAAAGGCCTTAAGAGCAAAAAATGGTTTCCCTAAGAAGAAATTCTGCCTCAAAGTTGTAGCATTAACTCTGCCTAATAGCCTGCCCTACAGATTTCAAACTCAAAACTACAGCAGCTACCTGATTTTGCAGACTGCTGGCGCACCATACAAACTTCCAGCTTGCCAACCCCCTTACTCATAAGAGCCAATTTCTTCAAATACTGTCATCTATCCATCTATCTGTCATCTATGTCCTATTGGTTCTGTTTTTCCTGGAGAACCCTAATACAGGTAGACATTTATTTCCCCCTATTTTAACAACAGAGATGCTGGGGTTTGAGAATAATTTGCTGATTAATAGGTGGTAAGCAGAACCTGAGCTTCAACACAGAAGCTGATTCAAGAGCCCTTGAAAACAACCATCGTACTTGTGATTAAGGAAGATGTTGCTGTCTGGAGGTGTCACTGGAGTCCTGTGCCCAATTTCTACTAATTTTTAAAGGGTCATTCAAGTACAGTGCATCTGCCTGGAGAATCAGATAGCCCAGAAGTTTAAATGAATCTGAGCTGATGAACAGCGCATAAATCCGTTCTTCTCAAGAACACAAGGGGCACAGTGTGCCCCTCCAATCTCGCCACCTTACAACTCTTCACATCTACCTTTTTGCTGCCCAGTTATCCTAGCCAAGGTCTGTCTAGCACACTCAGGGTCCTACTAGCAGAACATAGTCTCCTTAAAGAGACCGTTCTTTGGGAGAGATCACAGGGAAACAGAACAGAGAGTATTCATTAAAAACCCCCTTCATCTCATGTCTACCTGCTGTGGGCAAATAGCTGGAACTGCTCTAGTGACTGCCTGTCGCTGAAACCAGATGATGTTCTCAAGCTTCCAGACTGGCATCACAATCCTGAAGCCAGATACATTACAGATACATGCACTTGTCACCGGAGCCCAGCATTTCTGGGGGTCATTTTCCTGCAGAACTAAAATCACACATTCTTCAAATTATAGGTGAATCCTAATTCCATGACTCATTAGGGTTGATTAGTTTTTAAAGCAACACTTTTAAAGAAACTTCTAAAAAAATAAACTTCTAGTAAGTCAGAAAAAGACAATTATCATATGATAACAGTTATATGTAGAATCTAAAAAAAGATACAAATGAATGTATTGACAAAAGCAGACTCAGACAACAAATTTAAATGGTTACCAAAGGGGAATGGTGGGATGGGGCGGGATAAATGCGTTTGGGACTAGCAGATGCAAACTACAATATACAAGATAGATAAACAACAAGGTCCTACTGTATAGCACAGGGAACTGTCCTCAGTATTCTGTAATAACCTATATGGGAAAAGAATCTGAAACAATAAATATATGTATAAGTGAATCACTTTGCTGTACAGCAGAAACTAACGCAACACTGTAAATCAACTATACTCCAATATAAAAACAACATGGTAAAGCAACTACAATAAAAATTAATAAAGTAAGTAAAATTAAATAAACTGACTTTAATCCAATAAGTGAAATGGGATTATCAATAAAAATTTTTAAGTAAAAAAAAAAAAACCCAGAAATAGATTCACAGACATAGAAAACAAATTCATGGTTACCAAAGGGGAAAGGAGGAGGAGGGATAAATTAGGAATTTGGGATTAACAGATACACAGTACTATATATAAAACAAACAATAAGGACCTACTGTATGGCCGATAGATATGTACGATATATGCAATATCTTACCATAACTTATCCTACAATGGAAAAGAATCTTAAAGAGAATATATACATATCCAGTTTACTGTACACCTGAAACTAACACAACATTGTAAATCAACACACTTCCATTAAAATAATAAGGAGGCATCTTCTGAGAAGACAGCTTTTGAACAGAAATGTCCAGTTGAGCAAAAAGTTCAGAATGGCCCAGGTTGTAGGGGCTCAAAAAATTAAAGAGGATCTAAGGGAAGTGAGACAGGCTGAAAATAAATTTAACCTAAAATAAATTTAACTGCCTACTTACCAGGAACACAAGAACGTTTACTTTTAGAGAAAGTCTAGGTTACACTGCTGTGGAATCCATGAATTCGCAAATGATAAAAGGAAAAAAGAGAGAGGCCCCTGATGAGCGTGGGTGGTGCAGCTGCAAGACAATGAGGTTTTCGAAAATGCCGCCATTTGTAAAATGAGTTTAAAATAATATTTTGACAAGACTTCACGCCTATAAAGGGTATTAATTAGTTTGGAATGTCCTGCAGTGTTTAGATGCTTTGTATTTTGAACACACGGACTGATTAGTTAATCTGCAGCTGCTTCTGGGTGCTCAGCAATTCTTACTGTCTTGTTGCTAGGAGATGAGGACTTGCCCGAAATCGCCAGAATGATGGGTCCTGTGAAGAGCTGCTGGGCTGTGCCCACTGGCCACAGTGCCACCAAGTGGTCAATCTGTAAAACGGTGGGACCAAGTTTTCCACTGCTCTAAGCGATGGACATTAGAGTAGGCTCCGGGAGTTGGTGATGGATAGGAAAGCCTAGCGTGCTGCAGTCCATGGGGTCGCAGAGTCGGACAAAACTGAGCAAATGAACTGAACTGAATCACAGCTCTCTAAGGTTGGCGCTAGTACTAAAGAACCCACCTGCCAATGCAGGAAACATTAAAAGATGCGGGTTCAATCCCTGGGTTGGGAAGATCCCCAGGAGGAGGGCATGGCAACCCACTCCAGTATTCTTGCCTGGAGAACCCCACAGACAGAAGAGCATAGCAGGCTACAGTCCATAGGATCGCACAGAGTTGGACACGACAAAAGCAACTTAGCACACAAAGGTCATCTCTGTTCCAGAGAATCAGCAGGTTCACTAAACAGGGGGGAATTGTTTATTTCTCTTCATATTCTTCCCAACACAGTGAAGACTTTTTTTTCTCCAATGAACGCACCATGCCACAGCCAGCAGGATGGTGAATTTAAAGAATGTTGGACTGGTTGGCAGAAGGCATTGTAGTTTCCCCCTAATTTGACCTCTTTTGGACTTAATTTTCTCTTCTAAACAATGGGGGAGTTTGGGTTAGGTCTCCCAACATCCCATTCCTTCTACTCTACAAGTCTAATTCTTTGCTTTTTTTCCACATGTGGTTTTCATAGAGGAGCATAACCTGGAAGCTGACTCTGGTCCAGAAGCTCTAACAGATCTTGCTTCTGTTGCTTCAAAGTGAGTTTGGCAGGTGGCAGCAAAGCTGGAGGGTGAAGGGAGGCGCTATGCCCACCAGGAGAGGCAGAAGTGCCGACCTTATCTGGCAACTGACTCTGCTCTCCACATGCTTGGTGGAGGCCCAATGGGTAAAATTGTCCTTGCTGAGAGCACTGGCCAGAGCTCCAGCCCTGGCTCCTGGCACCCTGGGGAAACCTGTGAGGAAAGGTCCATGGGAAAGCTGATGGACTCGGAGCAGCAGGATGGTGGGACTACCGCTTTCACTGAAGATTAGAAGGAGAAATCCGAATCCTACCTCAAAGGCTGCAGCCCTGCCCCTTCCTCTGAGTTTATGGGCACCTGGAATTGGCTCCAGGGAATTGCTCTCCTAGGAACCTTGCTCCCCATCATTGATGCTGCTGCTGCTGCTAAGTTGCTTCAGTCGTGTCCGACTCTGTGTGACCCCATAGACGGCAGCCTACCAGGCTCCCCCGTCCCTAGGATTCTCCAGGCAAGAACACTGGAGTGGGTTGCCATTTCCTTCTCCAATGCATAAAAGTGAAAAGTGAAAGGGAAGTCACTCAGTCGTGTCCGACTCCCAGCGACCCCGCGGACTGCAGCCTACTAGGCTCCTCCCTCCATGGGATTCTCCAGGCAAGAGTACTGGAGTGGGGTTCCATTGCCCTCTCACTCCCCATCATTAGCTTTCTTGAATTCCTGTTTTGAGGCCATATGAATCCATATTCATGAGGCACCTCATCATGTGCCTGGTAAGGAGACTGGAGTCGTTTTCTTACTCCCCACAATAGCCTGCCTCCCTGTGACTGGTGCTTGGCAGGTAAATATGAGTTATGGTGAATGTTGTTCTTGTATTGCTGAGTGCATGCATGATAAGTTGCTTCATTTGTGTCCCACTCTGTGTGACTCTATGGACTGTAGCCCTCCAGGTTCCTCTGTCCATAGGATTCTCCAGGCAAGAATACTGGAGTGGGATGCCATGCCCTCCTCCAGGGGAAACTTCCCAATCCAGGGATCGAACCTGCATCTCTTAAGTCTGCACTGGCAGGCGAGTTCTTTACCACTAGTGCCACCTGGGAAGCCCTTGTGTTGCTGGGATTTATGAAAATCTTTATTAATCTGTATATTACATCCAGTTTCCTCCAAATTCAGGATCAAGTGAGACAACAGGATTCCTAAATATTAAACTAAAAAAGTACAGTGAATTAACAACATGCTGAGAAAATATAGCTGAATTATCATAGGTCTTGAGACTTTAGAGCTCTTGCTTTTGTGATTTGATTAACTCTATTTGTTATTATTTGGGGGGATTTTTTTCTAAAAATCTAATCTCAGTAAGACTTTGCATAAGATCCTCTCACTGAATTTCCACCCACTGGGGTAACTCACAGAACGTTAAAGACAGAAGAGAGTTTAGTAATCATCTAGTTATTTTCAGTTTAACCGAGACCAAAAATATATACATAAATAAAATTAAAGTAAATCAAATTTTATTTTTTACAATTTAACTTTTAAAAATAAATAAAAGTACTGCAGGGTCTCTTCTATTTTTTAACAACTATGAATCATAAAAGTCAAGGGCCAAGTGACATCAAGCTCTGACTCACTTTGTCATTTTTGAATATCATATGTGGAGGAGAAAGAAAAGGAAGAAAAAATACAAGGTATTCTTTTTATCTTTTGACCTGGTTGTTGAAGGCAGCACCTCCACTTGAACACATCAGCTCTATGATGTTTTGTGGATAGAATATTTTATTGTTCTCATTCTTTGCCCCCCAAAACCAAGCCCAATCATGTCTTGTTTCCCTGTGTCTACGAGACAGGATATACCAGTTTGTTTCCAATCTCAGATGTTCAGCACCACAAGCCCAGGAACCCAGCCAAAGCCAAGGAAAAGGTGGGGGCCAGCTCACCAAATTTCTAGGCTCTCCTGTTAAGAACATCATGCTCTCCTAGACCTCAGATTTCCACCCAGGCAGCAGCTGTTAGGCCCACAGAGGTCTGGATGGGCTTGACTGCTCAAGCGTTCCCTAGAGAGACATCTGTCATGTCAAGGAAAGAGCCACAGACCTGCAGCTAGGGGATTGAGTGTGAAAACCAGTTCAGTCACACTCTGACTTAAGCAAGTCCCATAATGCTGAGGTCCGATTTCCTCATCTAGAAAACAGAGATGATCATAAGAACATCACAGACTTTTTTAAGAGGATAACATGAGACAATGCAGGTAAAGTTGCTGAACTACTGATATTATTTGATATTATTATTTGCAATTCTTGTTAACTAGGGTGTGAAAATGCACACCAATCTTGTTTGTAAACCTGTTATTGTTTAAACAAAACATTTTTAAAATGTGCTCGTCCTGGATTTGAAATAATGGAGACCCGACAACCAAAGAAGAAAATCTCAAGTTACCTCGGCCACAGAAGAGTGTGAGCTTGGCGAGGGTATGATCACGTGTCCTGAGAGAGAGATGAGGGACAGGAAGTACTGGCTGGAGAAGCGGCCTCATGTCTACATGTTCAGGAGAGAGAAAAAACTGCTCCTTGCCCTTGCTGTCCCAGAGTTTGGGGGCCGCGCCAGGAAGCCGAAGGTGTCTGCCTGAATGGAAGAGCGCAGAGAAATGGCATCTGCATGACCCCTGTTGGCAGTTTCTGGGCTTGCCCAGCCAGGTTTCCTGCACATTGCTTGCATTTGATTCAGAAGGGAGGTAGGCATCCTGGACACAGCTGAGATGGGCCTGGGTGTGAGGAAAACAGCACGGCGACTTCAAACGCTTCAAGGCATCATCAGCTGGTTTCAAGAGCGAATGAGAATGAGAGACAGAAATAGGCCAACCAATAAGCTTTCTTTCCCTAAGCATCTTCATTAAAATTCAATCACAGACGGCTACCTGGGCAAGTTCTAGTATATTCTAACATATGGAGTGCTCTCCATTAACAGATCTGGACAGAAGGTAATGTAAAAACATATAAAATAACACTTCCTAAATGTTGCTCAGCAGAAGAAATACAAGTCTCTGAGATGTGTCACACAGGAGATTTGATTTGGAACAGAAGCCTATGGTTAACAAAAATTCAGTAGGGAGGAGAAAAAGGAAACAGAATAAAATCAGGTTAAATCATCAATCAAAGACTGTTTATGCTTTTTGGACCTAATAGTAAATAAAAAGTCAGAAAGCATTCTTTTTTTTTTTTTTAATGCATGTAACTAATATAGTAAAGGGACCGTTGACCATAAATAAGCTCAAGGTGAAAAGCTTCCTCTAAAACAAAAAGCAACTAAATTAAAAAAGACAAAAACTAAAATCAATAGTGAATGCATTCTACATAATAAAACATTTCCCTCAGAAAATTGATTGAAAAAATACATAAATAGCTTGTTTTTATAGTTAAATTTTTAACCTCTGCTGCATAATAATAATTGAAAGAATTCTGAGAAATCAGACAAAAGTATTTGGTGGATTTGAATTAATGGGCCAAGCAAGCTTTTTTCCCTTGGCTTCCCTGTCAAACGAATCATAGATCGAGTCTTTGGTTATAGTTCTGGCCGATGAAGGGATTTCTGAGATGCCGACATAGTTTTTTTTGGCCATCCTTGAACTGGTTGTGATAGTATAGGCATTGCTTCGGTAACACTTCATCGAGGACATGCAGAAAGTCTCTTTCATGCCTCTCCTAAAATTGGCATTATAAATGGAATACAGAGTAGGTTTAGAGGCTGAGGAACTAAAGGATATCCACGTGATAGCAGTGAACACAAGGGAACTTTTCTTATAGTCTCGTTCGTGGGGGTGCCACAGCTGAGCGACATGAAAAGGCAGCCAGGAGAGCAAAAACAGCAGATTTAAAATAAGGAACATCTTGATTGTTTTCACTTTTGTCCTTGGGACAATGTTCATGGTCCGCCTCACTGTCCGGCCATCAGTGCCGATTCTCCAAATGTATTTTATGACCTTCTGGTAAAAGAAGATTATGAGGATGCACGGGATCACAAAGCTCACCAAGAAATGGATGACAGTGTAGGCGGTTCCTTCCCAGGAGGAGGGAAGGAAATAGTTGCAGTGGTTGTCCCAGCTGGAGCCATAGAAGAACAACACAGGGGTCACAAAGGTCGCCTCGAAGATCCAGGATGCTGCGATCATCTTCTTGGCTTTCTCTCTGGACACCTTGAAGCTCAGTGGGTAGACGATGGTGTAGAACCGGTCTATGCAGATGGACAGGAGCACGTAGATCTGGACACCTGGGGTGAGATACTGAAAGTAACGCACCGCCCTGCACATGGCGCTGCCCAGGGTCCAGCGGCCGGTGGAGAACTGCAGCAGGACAAAAGGCGTGCTGGCCACGCTGACCAGAAGGTCAGCGCATGCCAGGGACACCACAAAGTAATTGGTGGTGGACTGAGTCCTCCTGCTGCGGTGGATGACCAGACACACCAGGGAATTGCCAAAGATAGAAAACAACCACAGGGCCCCAAAGAAGATGCTGGCGGTGGCCACTTCTCCAGGGCTCGGTCCGTACTGTGGATCTGTTCTGTTGCTCCTCCAGCTGTGCTCTGTCAGGTCTCGGCTCGGCAGAGGGGTGGTGGTCTCTGCGCAGCTGTGGTTGTGAACAGGCACCGGCAGTGTAGGAGCAACCAAAGGCGGCTTGCTGTTATCCATTCTGTGAGCAAAAACCATATTCATTTTTCCCCTCTTAGTTCTGGATAAGGAAAGAAGAATGAGGCCTCCTGTTAAAACGGTGTTACAAGGATTGATTCCTAAGGCTAACAATGATTTAGGATGCTTAGGTCAGTTGTCATTTGTCAAGGAGGACTTGTGCGTTGGTAGGAAAACTTGACTACTACCCAGAAAAAGCTCTGGCTCTGCTTCTCTTTCATTTTAGGGCTGTTTCAGCTGAGCCCAGCTCAGGGTCTCCCTGGCCTCCCCTCTCTCCTGACCTTCGTCAAATGTGGTGGAACGCACAGCAAGCCCCAGTCCTCACTGACCCTTGTTCCCTTCACGCGCTGGGGATCACAGAGCGGTAGGGATCTCAGATCTGGCTCACTTTCAGGGTTTACCCCCAAATGAACTGCTGGAATTCTGGGAAGCATATGAGAAGTTCCTGAATGTCCTAACACTAAAGTAGTGAGGCTGCAAGGGAGGAAAACTTGGGCAGATGGAAACACAGACGTCAGCTATGGAAATAGCTAACAGGAATGTGAATGCAGACTGGCTGGCTACTGGGAAGGACCTTGTCCTCACTTACTGCAGAATTCCCATTACAGAGGCATAGTGGGAGTACATGGAGCAAACGTAACACTTTCACGTGAGCCAGAAGTAGCTCATTTAATGACACAAAAACACAGCCTATTTTTCCCCAAACGATGTGCCACCTATTGATGACATTATTTGATGCTGCTGTTGCTACTGTTTCATAAAATGACACCCACTGAGAATGTGCAAGATGTCTCCTAAAGGATGTAAAACCAGGCTGCTAGAAACCTCATGGCATTCAGATAATTATAAGTAATCTACTCTAGCTTTACCCAGCCTTTAACTTTTTCTTACTACTATTCAGTTAGGGGAAAAAAGTTACACTTTTTAACAGGGAAAAACACTGTATCATTGTGAGCCATGCAATTAAAATTGAGGTGACTGTGGCTGCAGCCATCTTGAAGGTTTAATTTGGTCTGAATCTAGTAAGCAGAAAGAGAAAGCACAGCCACTGAATCCATAACAACCAGGGCTGGGGCACAGGGCAGGGCGCCCCAGCAACAGGCTCTGCCTCTTGCCCTTCCCCGGGGGCGGCTGTCACTACACCTCACAAAGAAATGTTTCTGTGGGGTCAAAGGACAGTTCCTAATGACCCATTTTTCCTTGAAGGATATTTGCAGTGATTTGTGGTAGGGAGAGGATGTTAATATATATTGTCCTCACCAAGAAACCCCATTCAACAAAAGTCTGAAGCTCAGGGTGATGTACAAATGGCCAGGTCCATGTTCCCTTCAAGGCTTTTTTTGTCCATGAAGCAGCCCTACTTAATTTCTTAAAGAGAAACATAAGTTAACTAGCCATTTTAATAACTAAAAGACCTTTAAGCATGCCTGGCTGGTTGACAGTAAGTCGTAAGACTAGCAACCATACTTTCCATATAAAAAATTAGGACACAGTCTGAAAACGGGACGTAAGATCTAAAATTAGCACTGTCCTTGAAAATCTGTAATGCATGTGTCATCCTTACAAAATCAAAATCATCTTTTCACCTTTATGTGCGTAAAACCTACAACACTGAAAAAAGAAAAAAAAAACTAAATTTTTTTTTAAAGATTTAAAGTTTAAAAGGACTGATACTGAAGCTGAAGCTCCAATACTTTGGCCACCTGATACGAAGAACTGACTCTTTGGAAAAGACCCTGATGCTGGGAAAGATTGACAGCAGGAGGAGGAGGGGACGACAGAGGATGAGATGGTTGGATGGCATCACTGACTCAACGTACATGAGTTTGAGTGAACTCCGGGAGTTGGTGATGGACAGGGAGGCCTGGCGTGCTGCAGTCCATGGGGTCGCAAAGAGTCAGACACGACTGAGTGACTGAACTGAACTGAAAGCTTAAAAATACAAGGGACAAGCAACATTCCCAGAGAGAAAGGGCTGTTCTAAATTTGTGGGGGAATGCCTGTGGCCTAAATAAAACAGGAGCTGGTGGCACGGGCACTTTTCTGTAGTTCCACACACACTTTGAAGCCTCTGAACTTCCTTCTGCTTCTTTCTTCCTCTCATAGCAAAACTCTGCAGATGAAACTCAAAATCACCACCACCACCACCACCACCGATGCGCTGCGGGGGCCTTCTTCTGTCCCTTCCTCCTGCAGCTTTACAACAGGTGTGTCCAACCCCCGCCATACACACACACACCTCCACCCACACACACACACACCCCCACCCACACACACACCCCCCCCCACCCACACACACACATACCCTCCGGGAAAGGGGACAAGGGAGGGGCTTCCCTCGTGATCCAGTGGTTAAGACTCCACACTTCCACTGCAGGGGAAGCATGTTTGATCCCTCTCCAGGGAACTAAGATCCCACAAGCTGTGGGGTGTGGCCAAATAAGAAAAAGAAATGGGACAAGACAGCCTGAGGAGTTGTTGAGTCTAGGTCTCACCTGATTGATGGCATGACTTTTCTGATTGGACCTAAAAGTGCTGCACCTCTGTTTACTCATTCAGTACACCAAGAAACTATGCTAGGTGCTAGGAAAACCAATGAAAAGTAAGGCCAGTAAAAGGGTAAATGTATAAATAAGCTGTCTGCCATATTATAATGAAATTCTAAAATAATTATAATTGACAGATAAGGAGCTAAGTGGCAGAGAAAAACAGGGACCCAATTTTGCTTGGAAAAGGGAAGAAAAGGAAAGGCTTCACAAAGGAGACCAAGGTGTAAGCCAGGGACCTGGAGGAGAGGTCCCTTCTTCAGGAAGACAGGGGTTTAAGAAAGAAAAAAAAGTCCCAAACATTCCAAGGGAGAGAGCGAGCATGTGGAATAACTTGGGGGTCATCCTTCTAGGGCTGACCTTTTGGGGGCCCTTTTCCCCTTCAGTTCAGTTCAGTTGCTCAGTCATGTCCGACTCTTTGAGACCCCATGGACTGCAGCACGCCAGGCCTCCCTGTCCATCACCAACTCCCGGAGCTTACCCAAACTTATGTCCATTGAGTCAGTGATGCCATCCAACCATCTCATCCTCTGTTGTCCCCTTCTCCTCCTGCCTTCAATCTTTCCCAGCATCAGAGTCTTTTCCAATGAGTCAGCTCTTAGCATCAGGTGGCCAAAGTATTGGAGTTTCAGCTTCAACATCAGTCCTTCCAATGAACACTCAGGACTGATCTCCTTTAGGATGGATTGGTTAGATCTCCTTCTAGTCCAAGAGACTCTTAGAGGTATAGTTTTCTGCAGACCATACTGCGCAGACCATACAGTCTCTAAATGCCCTACAATCAAACTGACCTACATTTTTCCTGTGGTTACAATGAGAAGTCATATTTTCCCCATTCATGGGCTGAAATGCAGTCACCCGGTGGATGAGAACATTAACATATGCAGAATGGCTGTGGTTCCCTCTTTCACAGAGCATTTTGTTACTCCTTTTCCCGGTTTGTTTTGCTTTAGAGCCATGCTGGATGTTCCCAGGGAGCTTTACAAAATGCTGATGCTGGGGTCCTTCCCTAGGGATTCAGATTTAATTGCTCTGGGATGCAGCCTGGGCATCAGGAGGTTTCAAGAGTTCCCCAGGTGATCCCCATGTGCAGCCCGGATTAACAATCACTGCTTTAGAATTGCTTCCACATTTCTGTCTTCTCCCATTAACTATGGGGTCCTGGGAAAAGGGCGTTATTCTTTGTCTATGCTCCACAGCTTCCTCTGAAGTTCTTTACATTAATAACCGCTTATTAGCTATTGAATGAATTGACTTCAGAAAGAGAGAGCTGAAATACAGGCCTCCTACTCTAGGTGGCTCTGCTAGGAGAATTAAAAGCAGAGATACAAAATCACTGTGTGTTCTCAGAGAGCTGGAACGCTGGTGACCATGGTGACAGGGGGAAACACAGCTCCTGACAAGAGCAGGGCAGGTGAAACTGAAGTCACCCAGGTCAACTCTCGTTTAAGGGCGAGTAAAGGCAGTTTAGGCGACCTCAGACAGCCTCCTGTACCCACTCGCAGAAAACATGGTCTGCCATATTATAACTAACTGAATTCTAGAATTCTAAAGTAAATGTTAAGAAAGCTCTCCCCTGCTCCATTAATTTGGAAATAAATATATCTTTAAGGGAGTATTTCTGAAATACAGAGGCTACGTAATTAGTAGTTGTGTCTGGGTCATCCATATTCAGTAATTTTAGCAACAACAGGAAAGCCGTCTTCACCTCTTTCCAGCTCATCCTGTCTCTTCCCAACCAGCCCTGAGACTACCACATGACACAGCGGATTGAGCTGAGACTGAGGGTCCCTATTCATATAAACCTTTCTCTATGTATTTTTTTAATTTAAATTTATTTAATTAGAGGCTAATTACTTTACAATATTGTATTGGTTTTGCCATACATCAACATGAATCCGCCACGGGTGTACACGTGTTCTCAATCCTGAACCCTCCTCCCACCTCCCTCCCCATACCATCCCTCTGGGTCATCCCAGTGCACCAGCCCCAAGCATCCTGTATCCTGCGACAAACCTGGACTGGCGATTCGTTTCTTATATGATATTATACATGTTTCAATGCCATTCTCCCAAATCATCCCACCCTCTCCCTCTCCCACAGAGTCCAAAAGACTGTTCTATACATCAGTGTCTCTTTTGCTGTCTCGCATACAGGGTTATTGTTACCATCTTTCTAAATTCCATATATATGTGTTAGTATACTGTATTGGTATTTCTCTTTCTGGCTTACTTCACTCTGATTATATAATAGGCTCCAGTTTCATCCACCTCATTAGAACTGATTCAAATGTATTCTTTTTAATGGCCGAGTAATACTCCATTGTGTATGTGTACCACAGCTTTCTTATCCGTCTGCTGATGGGCATCTAGGTTGCTTCCATGTCCTGGCTATTATGAACAGTGCTGCGATGAACACTGAGGTACATGTGTCTCTTTCAATTCTGGTTTCCTCAGTGTGTATGCCCAGCAGTGGGATTGCTGGGTCGTATGGCAGTTCTATTTCCAGTTTTTTAAGGAATCTCCACACTGTTCTCCATAGTGGCTGTACTTTTATCTATGTATTATCTAAGAGAGGAATTATCCATCTGTTGGGCTCTAAGAGATGTGTTTTAATATACAGGTGGGGAAAATGGTGGACATGAGCTGACATGATATAGAGCTAGGGAGTGAGCGACCTCTGTAATGATGGGGCCTTGCATCTATATATAAAATGATATGTCTGTCACTTCATATTGTAATTTTTATTTTGAGTGCTGTCTCCCCCTATTGGGTTATGAATTCCTTAAGGACAGGGACTGTGTCTTTACTTCTATATCCCTGCAGCACATAGATATTAATAAAAGTTTACTGAATAAATAAATGGGTAGATATGTTAAGAAAAATTATCCATCATTTGAAAATAAGGCACAGAGAGCATAGCATAATTTTTTAATATCATGCTAGGACACTGTTACATGGGCTTCCCCAAGGATTATTTAATTCTCTGGAAGAATGTATCTGTTCTTGATTTTGCTATTTACAATATGACTAGCACCCAGACATTACATGTAAACATGCAAATTTGTTTAGTAGAAAAAATAACCCCAAAGGTTATAGATTTATTGCCCTGTAGGACAATAACCAGTTTTGTGCCTCCTAGCAATCTTATGCTCACGTTATTTAAAGAAACAAAAAAATAGAAACACCCCCCCAATCCCTATCAATATCCATTTATTCAAATGTTCTTGGAAGCAACCTTATTATCTCATCTGTTCCTTCAGTAATAAGTTAATGAATTTTTGACATTATGTTCATTTCTATGATTGAATGAGAATGATGATGAATGAGAACCATGACTTTAACCTTTGGAAAACTGTATTTTGATGGGTATATGAATGATTAGATACTAATGAGAGGACCACAGAAGAGAATCAGAGGGGCTCAGACGATAAACTTCACAGTTTGCCAGAGGCTATTCCCAGATAAGTGTATCACTGCTGGGTAGGTTTCTTCCAGACTCAGGAAACCCTAACAACTGATTTATTTTTCCCTCCTGAAATTATACAGATTCAGAGATATTCCCATAATACAGGAAGAGTATGGCAAATTAGAATTTTATGTTAAATTTATATATGATTTGGTTGGGAAAAAAATGAATGGAAACATTTTCTGTAGAATTAGCCACACAGCCTGTGGCTAATGAGCAGTGAGATTAACTGCAATGAAGACAGGAGTTATAGTAGCATCAATACCACCAAGAGTTAGTACTTTTTATGTGTGTGTGCTTTTTATCTGTCAGGTATTTCATATGGAGAGACCTTCCAGAGAAAGAGGTAATATTATTAGCCCTATTTTTCAAATGAAAAAACTGAAGTTCTTCCCCAAGGTCATACAATTGGAAAGTGCTCACCCAAGACTGCCTTGCTCCAAAGCCCATGCTTTTTACCACCACTGGCACCTCATCTCCCAGGGGAGCCACAATGGGCTGATCTAAATTTGGAGGGTCAAACTGGCTGTACACAGACTTCTCAATCAAACACGAATATAAAATTCCCCCATAGACTCTTGCAACCCACAGATACATCTGTTCAATATGCTAGCTCATAAATATGTGACACAGTGAACATGTGGGGGGAAAAATCACTCCCACTATATACTGCAGGGAGGCTTAGCATCAAAAGTGCAGTAGACATGCTGGTCTGGAAACACAGCCTTTCTTCAGAATAAAGAATGTGAGAGTGTTGAAAATTCATTATCAGATGATTGACTGCTGCCTTTTAAATGTAGAATGAAAGCACAACTCTAGACTTCAGTTTGAACTGAAGTGTAGAAAAAGTCTGAACAATTCAGTATCACCCCAAGTAGGAAATTCTCTTTTAAATTTTAACTGTTGTAATTTAAGAAATATGATGGTGGTAGATATTTTCCTTAAACCTTTCACTGTTTTGTAGGCTTGATTTGCCTACATATGAAATAAGATTGGAACAGAGATGGGCTGGGACTAGCTTGCATGGGGCTCCTCAGAGCACATTCCTTCCCAATTCCAAGTTCAATGACATCATGTTGGCATCATGAATCAGCCAAGGTAGGAACAGTCGCACCGTGAGACTGACAAACACCACAAATAGGCTCTTTCCCTGCAGAGCCAGTAGTTACCAGCCCACCACTTCCAGTAGGGCAGTTCACAGACCAACCTATCCAAAAGTCCTGGACTCACACGCAGCCCTGAATTTACAAATGGCTAAGGAGGTCACACAGGTTCTTTGGAAGCTTCCTGAGTTCCTATCTTGCTTCCTGGCTCTGAGCTATGGCTCTGGTGTGGACACTGAGCTAAGCACTTTATAGAACTATGTAAGGCCCAGGTAGCTACCAGCATGACTGTGGTGGGGGAACAGGAAAACCAGAAAGAGACAAGACATGTTCTCATAATGTGCCACACAGACAGGGCTGCCAGATGAAACACAGGAAGCCCAGTTAAGCATGAGTTTCAGATAAATAACAGATAATTTTTTAACATAACTATGTCCCGTCCTATATTTTTCTTACCTAAATCTGACAAACCTACACACCTAGAACATAATCTTCTGCTGAGAGACACTTTTTTCCAGCTCACAATATAGGCTTACTGAAAAGCAGATATGTGTACAGGCTTTGAAGCAGACTGAAGTAGGAGTACTATCTCTGTCACTCATTATCTAGTTGTGTGACCCAAAACAAGTTATCTAACCCTCTTGATTCCAGTGTTCTCATCTGTAAAATGAGAATCTGTTCAGTCGTGTTTTTGTGATCCCATGGGCTGTAGCCCACCAGTTTTCTCTGTCAGTGGAATTTTCCAGGCAAGAATACTGGAGTGGGTTGCCATTTCCTACTCCAGGGGATCTTCCCAACCGAGGGACTGAACCTGCATCTCTTGGATTTCCTGCACTGGCGAGTGGATTCTTTACCACTGTGCCACCTGAGAAGCCCAGAAAATGAGGATAATTAGTCCCTATTTCATTTGATTATTATGAAGATTAAATGAGATAGTATATGCTCAGGAGTTAAATGAGTTATTACAAGTCAATCTGTGTGGTACGACACCCTCAGTAAGTGTTATCCTACGATAGTTCTAAAACACACCTAGCTTGGTGTCTGACACATAGCAAGTGCTGAAAATATTAGCACTACTGTTAGCCCATAAAAGTCTTCTAAGCCATATGACAAGCAAATTTTAGTAACCACAGCACACATCACACCCTAGAGTCATATTACTAACATTGGTCACATAATTTAGGATTGTTAAGGATGAATGGCTTTTGTCAAGGGCCTGAATACCTCATCACTGACAACACTGCTTTTAAGGGGAAAGTCACTGAGATCCAAATAAACAAACATAATCTTTCTCCAAGTTCCTTTACGTTGGGGATTTGTGTGTGTATGTGTGTGTGTGTGTGTGTGTGTGTGACATATTTGCCAGATAAGGGCTTCCCTGGTGGCTCAGAGGGTAAAGCATCTGCCTGCAATGTGGGAGACCTGGCTTTGATCCCTGGATCGGGAAGATCCCCTGGAGAAGGAAATGTACAACCCACTCCAGTATTCTTGCCTGGAGAATCCCATGGACAGAGGAGCCTGGTAGGCTACAGTCCACAGGGTCACAAAGAGTTGGACACGACTGAGTGACTTCACTTTCTTTTTGCCAGATGAAACTTTTTCCTATACCCTGAACCAAAATATGTATTGATAATCTAACTAGACTGTGTCTTTCTCAAAAGCATACAGACACTATCCTGCTTAAATTATTTCCTTTAGATAATTCTGAATAATTGCAAAAGAACCTCATAATTCCAGTGAAAATTAAGTTTCTTCTCCACCATCTGAGACTCCTGGCATTGTGATTTATAAGCTTGAAATTTTCCCTAATGCCCTTCTCTCTTTCTTCTGGTTATATAATATATATAAGTATTTCTCCATAATATTTTCAGGTCTGCGCTTTTCAATCTGTTTCCCAACTGAGATCAAGCAGTTTCCTGAGATCAGATGTGGCACATTTTCTCTTTGTTTGAATATTTGTTCTGCTTTCAAGGAGAACATGATTTTTTTTGAACAGGAAAGGGTTTTCAAAAAAGCCTCTTCTAACATCACAAATGCAGGAGACCTGGGTTTGATTCCTGGGTTGGCAAGATCCCCTGGAGAAGGGCATGGCAACCCACTCCAGTATTCTTGCTTGGAGAATCCCCGGGACAGAGGAGCCTGGTGGGCTACAGTCCATGGGGTTGCAAAGAGTCGGACACAACTGAGCGACTAAGCACACACACAACATCACAAAATATCCCAAAATAATGACATTGCTGGTGAGAAATTCTAGATATCTAGAGTTAAGGAACTATATTCTTCTTTTGGAGAAGGAAGTGGCAACCCACTCCAGTATTCTTGCCTGGAAAATCCCATGGACAGAGGAGCCTGGTGGGCTACAGTTCATGGGGTTACAAGAGTCAGATACGGCTTAGCAACTAAACCACCACCACCACGATTCTTCTTTCATTACCTTTACCTTTTTTTTTTTTTTTCACATAAATTTGAAAATATTAGAAATAAACAGAGTCAGCATTCTTGGTGTGATTTCCAGAAATCAGGAGGGCTTCTATCCCCTCTGCTTCTCTCACCATTAGAGCAACATTCTTTAGGGTCAAAGTCCCATTTTAGTATACATGCTGCTAAGTGAGCACCAAAGGTCCACTTAAAATGTAAATGCTTCTTAAAGAGTAAATTTTAAAACATATTATCAGTAGAACAGTGGTGATATCTGAGAGCCTTTCTATCCTGGAGAGCTATGATCTTAGTGAAAATGAGAACAGAAGAGATGCCAGAAAGCCAACACCACAAGCAACAGTCAGGATCTGGAGAGAATGAAGGTGGGGTGTCACATTGTGGGAAGGGATGGGTGGAGGCTGAAAGGTTGAAGCTGAAGAAGATAAATGCCATCGACTTGACAGTTTTGTGTGGGTATGGCTGGCACTGGAGAGATATATGACCCACAGAAGTCCAACAGAAAGGAGCCCAGGCTTCACCCACATGGAGGTTTACGTTGATCACAGGGGCAATCCTCCCCAGACTCTCTGTAGACCTAGCTGCAGAAGGAAATGTTAGGTCATACCGGCTCCTCTTTGGGGGAATGTATAAAGGACACGATCCAGTATTTCCCACCCCAGCTGCCACTTAGTACAGATCTATGTGGAAGCCTGAATAACACTTCCTGTCTCTCTACTGTTCTCACAAAGTCTGTGGTCAGATAAAATGCAAAAGAAACAAACAGCAATAAACTTCACCCTAAGAAATGACCACTTTGTTATGACAGTATATATACACAGCAGTCCTCAATCACATGTTATCTGATATTTTTTATCATCTAGGAGAAGCCAGGATTGGGCTAATTGCTGGAGATACAGAGGTAAACTAGAGCTCTCCTCTAGTGGGAGAAATAATATTACATAGCTAAATAAGAAAAAGTACACAATTAATAAATGGTTAGTGCCATGGGAAAAAACAAAGCAAAATGAAGGTTCAGAATGGGCAGGAAAGGGATGGCAAGTGGGTGGTTGGCTGGTCACCCAGTGGCCATTCCCAACACCTCCCCTGCCTTCCTGTCTCCAGAGGCTGACAAGGAAAGATAATCACCTTCCACCAACCCTTGCAGCTAGGGGTGGTCATATCAACATCATCTCCTCTGGCCACTGAGACAAGAGAAAGCCTCCTTGTAGGGTGCTGGGAGGCTCGCGAAAAAAATCTTTCTTAAAAGGAAAAGGGCATGTCGGGAGTGTTCTTTCTTATGAGCCTGGCTATCCCTCACTTTCTGCCTTTGTAAACTGTCACATAATGATACCAGTGCAATTGGTGGTATCTTATGAGGTTAAGGGACGTCCTAAGACTCTCAAAGATACCACGCAGTGCTCTGACATTACAGAGCTGCCAGAACACCTGCCTCCAGACTACTTATTAAGTAGTCCTTGATTTCTTAAACCCTTTTGAGTTTTCTGTTCAGTTCAGTTCAGTAGCTCGGTCGTGTCCGACTCTTTGCAACCCCATGAATCGCAGCACGCCAGGCCTCCCTGTCCATCACCAACTCCTAGAGTTTACCCAAACTCATGTCCATTGAGTCGGTGATGCCATCTAACCATCTCATCCTCTGTCGTCCCCTTCTCCTCCTGCCTTCAATCTTTCCTGGCATCAGTCTTTTCAAATGAGTCAGCTCTTCGCGTCAGGTGGCCAAAATATTGGAGTTTCAGCTTCAAAATCAGTCCTTCCAATGAACACCCAGGACTGATCTCCTTTAGGATGGACTGGTTGGATCTCCTTGCAGTCCAAGGGACTCTAGTTTTCAGTTATTTGCCTCTAAATGCAGGATCTTATTTCAGATAGTCATCAGAGAAGGATTCTCTGAAATGATACTAGAGCTAAAATCCCATTTACAGGAAGCCAGCCATGTGGAAATCAGAATGCATTCTAGGCAAAAGGAAGAATGAGTCCAAAGGTCCTGGGGCAGGAACAAGCTTGTTATGAAGCTGGAGTATCTGAATGTGGAAGAAAATGGTGGTGGTGGTGGTGGTTTAGTCTCTAAGTCGTGTCCAACTCTTGCAATCCCATGGACTGTAGCCTGTCAGGCTCCTCTGTCCGTGGGATTCTCCAGACAAGAATACTGTAGTGGGTTGCCATTTCCTTCTCCAGGGGATCTTCCCCACCCAGGAATCAAACTCAGGTCTCCTACATTGCAGGCAGATGATTTACCAACTGAGCTATGTGCCTCACATAGCTCAAGAAAGAAAATGGGCAGGGATTAGGTCACATATAGCACTGTAGGGCACAGGTGTTATTCTTATTGCAGTGAAATCCACTGCAAGCTTTAAGCAATGGACGAATATGAGTATTACCAGATTTGTGTTTTAAAAATACAACTTTAGCTGCTGTGTGGGTAGCTGAGAGTAGAAGAGGAGAGAACTGTTAAGAGGCTCTTACAATTACCTAGGTACATGATGACCAGGGCAGTAGCAGTGTAAGTGGAAAAAAGTAGATGGATATTGAAAACCTATTGGAGAAAGAGCCACCAAGATTTGCTGATGTGTGACGGGGTAGGGGATGGAGATGATTCTTAAGTTTAGGATGTGAGACGCAGAAAGAAAAAGTTTGGGGAACTGGAAATCAGCAATTCTATTTTGGCTGAATTAAATTCCTATTGGATATTCAAGCAGAGCTATCCAGGTGGCACCTGGACATATAAGTTTGGAGAAATGTCCTTCAGATTCTTTGCCCATTTTTATTAATTCATTCATCATTCCATAAGCATATTGTAAGATCATACAATGCGCCAGAATGTACTGTGCTAAGAACTGGATATACAATGGCAAACAAAACTGCGTCCCTACCCTCATGAAGGTCATAGTCTAGTTGTGGAGGGGTGGAGAGAAGAGTAAGAAATAAGCACAAATAAAGACAGTAAGTTGTGGGCTTCCCTGGTGGTCTAGTGGTTAAGAATCCATCTGCGAATGCAGGAGACATAAGAGACTCAGGTTCGATCCCTGGGTCGGGGAGATCCCCTGGAGGAGGGCACAGCAACACACTCCAGTATCCTTGCCTGAAGAATCCCATGGACAGAGGAGCCTGGCAGATTTATAGTCCATAGGATTGCCAAGAGTCGGACACGACTGCAGCGACTTACCACGTGTGCACAGGAAGATCCCATATGCCGCAAGGTAGCTAAGCTCGTGCACCGTAACTACTGAGCCCACGCGCTAAATCTATTGAAGCCCACACTCCCTAAAGCCCGTGCTCCCCAACAAGGGAAACCATTGCAATGAGAAGCCCGCGCACCCCAACCAGAGAGTAGCCCCCACTCTCCAAGACTAGAGAAAGACAGCAACGAAAACCTAGCACAACCCCCCAAAAAGACAGTAAGTTGTTAAAAGTTGTATGAAAGAAAAGAGCTATTTTAAGAGCTTGGCAGGAGGCCCCTTTCTTGGGCTTCGAGACTGGGGAAGTCATGGAGGCAGGAGAAGCAGGGACAGAGGCCAGGGTCCTCTGCAGTAGACTCGCCAGGACTGCTGCTGCAGACAGAACACAGGCCAAGGAAATCCAGTCACCACTGGATCCCCAGCTTCCTTTCAGATCTGAACAATGTTTCAGGCTCCTTGGGGCCTGGCCTTAGGACTGCTCTTGTGACAGGCTGTTGTTCTTAAGGTGACTCAGAATTCTTTGCTCCATCACATGGGGGCAGGGAAGACAGAAAGGAGTAAGCGGGGCCTGGAGGGGCAGAGTACTTCTGGGTACCTCCTTTCACTCTGGTACCACAGAGGGGCTCCCCGTTCTCCCTCCCTACTCCCCATTATGTGCCCATCAGGTGCTCTATAAGCAAAGAGAGGTAAGGAATCAGGGAGGAGAGAGGTCTGACACCCCTCTGAAGGTCACTGCTCCACGGGGTCAGTGGCTGCCCACTGGTAAGTGCAACCGGAAGACCCCACTGCCTGGTATAGAGAGAGGTTAAGTCATTGAGATACTGATGTGCGTGCACTGTGCTCCTTGCTGGGACTTTTTTCCTGTCCTCTGCTGAGAATGAGCCCAGGGCTCAGCACTCTCTAGTCTTAGAGGAGAGTTTCTTACCAGGCCTGAGACAAGCCTGTTTCCTTGGCTTTTGTTTTCTGGATGCTGGGTTCTCTGGTCGGCAGGGGAGGGGGTGGGATTTCTGCAGTTCTGTACAGGGGAGGAGGGAGAAACTAGGACCTCTGAAACAGGAGTGTGGCTGTGCCCCCTGGAGTCCTGCAAAGGGGAGTCCTGGATGGGCACAAGGGATCTTTTGAGGATGATGAAAAGGTTGTGAAATTGGATTATGTGATGGTTGTACAATTCTGTAAATGTTAACAAAAATCACTGAATTGTACCCTTAAAACAAGTGAATTTTATGGCATGTAAATAAAGCAATTAAAAAGAAAAGGCAGGCCTGGGACCCTTGCCTCACTTCCTCACTGTGCTCCAGGTAAGGGACAGGTGGTGATGGAGGTTTGCAGGTAGGGAGGTGGGTTCAAGGAATGGAGTTCCCCAGCTGGAAGAGAGGCCACTGCTCCAGGTCAGGGGTGGGGCAGGGGGCTATACTGATCCAGCAGCTTCACCAACCTTCAAGCACACACACCAGTTCAGGCCATACTTACATCTCTGGCTCTGAGGTGGAGGGACCCACATGCAAGAACCAGGGGGAAGCCTTGGGGAGCTACGGGTGGCCCCCAACTGACAGCCATCAAGGAAATGTGCCCTTAGTCCTACAAGGACGAGGCACGGGATCTACCAACCACAGATAGGAGCTTAGAAGGGGAATCAGCCCTGGGGCCTCTACAAAGAGTGCTGTCCTGTCAACACCTTGAAGCCTTGTGAGACTCTAAGCGGAGAAACCGGCCAAGCCCACCAGACTTCTGATCTGCAGAACTGTTACATAATCAACGGCTGCAATTGTGTTGGCCAAGTTTGTATTCGTTTGTGACAGCAGCAACAGAAACATGCAATACAGATTTGCTATAAAACCGAGTGTGAACAACGAAACTCATACCAGCCATTCTATCACCTTCCACGACCCTACCAGTATCTAGGATATCAGAAACCCCCCAAATCTTAAAGAACGTAGTACTTTCTACTTCACCTTTAATGTTAGACTGTAGGCCGAGACACCCAAGCTATAATTCTGATTATAAGCACTGAACAGCAAATTAAGAGACCCAGGTCTTATTTTTATATCAGTGTAAGGACCTCAAGTAAATTAATCTCCCTGAATCTCTGTTTCCATGTCTGCCACAAAAATGAGTTGGTCCAGATGATTTCTGAGGTCATGTTCGCTGTATGAACCAAAACTGACAGGCAGACATCATAACGAGCAACACGCATTCATTTAACTTAAAAGCCACCACTCGCAGCTGGTGGAGAGCGCCTCCTGAAAATGCACTCTGATGGGAGGAAAGGGAATCTGTTAAGGGATGCTGGGGTCCAGTCCAAGGTCACTAGTCTCGGTCTCCAAAGGAGAGATGAATTGTACTGAGGGGTCAGCCTAGCCCTCCTCAGTAGTTACCCTGGATGTGCCAACAATCTCCTAGAGAAGATTCCTCACCAGAAGTGGTCTGGTCTAAGAAAACCTGCCACCTGTGTTTGCTTCCCATCCTGGGTAACACGAGACTTCTTGGGGAGGAGAAATATTTGCTAGAAACCCTGAATGTCCTCTACCAATTTTTCCACCTCTCTTCCTAGAATGGGATCTTTCAAGTTTTGATGAAAATAATTTGGCCAAGGAATTTGCGCCTCAGTAAACTCAGTTTATTACAACAAACATTTTTTGAACAGCTGCTGTGTGCTCGTTGAATTCAAGTTTGGGAGACAAATGTTCAATTTCATTTCCAATCTCTGATTTCAGTACCAACATCTTTAGTCATGAGACTGAAATAGGAGAGATGTGGGGAGGCAAAGACCAGATTCATTACACTCAAAGCAAAGAGCTGAACAGTGGATGCGATCTACAGCCTTTTGAAAAGAAGGTGAAGGATTCATTAAGAACTGAGTATAAGCACTGAATAGTGAGTTACCAAAAACTTCTCTCTTTCAGAAGCATTTACATGCTGTCTCACATCAAGTTCACATCAACACTCTGGGTAAATTTTGATCTGCACCACTGTCCTCAATCATGATTTTCCAAGAAAGCTACCCTCAAGCTCATGGAGAAGCTAGATTTGAATGCGCAGCACATGTATTTTTCATGGACAAATTATGCAACTATGTATGTGGTCAGATGTGATTAAAAATATGGTTGAACACGTATTTGCATGTGTTTCACATGGTTAATCACATATCTTAGTGCCATATATTTTTAGACATTTTAGCAGTTAAAATGCTACTGCTATCACTTCTCAGTGCTTATTTTAATCCTCTCTGCATATAAGCAATGACTGACCGAAATCACCAATACCAGCAAATTTCAACTTCCTCTTCGGAGGCAGGTGTGACATTGAGTCCATACATGTGATATACTCCTACAGACACATCCAGAATTATGTGCAACACTTGGCACTCAGACCACAATCTTCAAGCCAAGAAGTCATGGAGTCATGTAGGAAAAAAAAATAATTATGTTGACGTCCTTAAATTTATTATAATAAGTTTTTTTTAAAAAATGAATAACCAGCAAACTTTGGTATTTTATTGAGCTAGAAATTATTTGCAACAGACACCCTTTGCTTAGGACGTATTTTGACACTTTGGTTGATAAGCATTGCCCTGCTATACCATAAGTGTACGCTTGAAATCCCAATTCCTGAAGGCTAAAGGTGCACAGAACCATGGAAAAAGTAATGAGAGAAACACATTCTCCACACTGGGAAATGGTGGGATAAGATAAACCTGTGACAAAAGTCCACTAATGAGCATTTTTCTGGAAGTAACTAATTCCCTCCTATGCTCTTTAAAGCCACTGACATCCCAGGCGGGTTTCATAGCCTGTATCCAAATTCAAAGGTGTATTTCTTTCTTGACATGTAGAAGAAACTACTCGAAACACATTAAAAATATGAAGAGGCTATGTTATCTCAACCACCATACATGGTTCAAAGCACAGGCTCTTAGACTAGTGGTCCAGAGGTCATTTTGCCTCCCAGGGGACGTTTGGCAATACTGGGATGCTCTTGATTTTCACAACTCAGGGAGGAAAGTGTTGATATCTCGTAGGTAGAGGCCAGGGATGCTGCTAAACATACTACAGTAAAGAGGACGAATGCTCCATTCCCAACACAGAACTGTCTGATCCAAGATGCCAATAGTGCTGAGGCTGAGAAACCTTGTTCTCAAGCCAACCTGCCTGGGTTTCAAATCACCTGTTACTTGTGTAAGTTACTTAACATCTACGTGCTTATTGTCTTTAACAGTGAAATTAGAACAGTAACAGTCTCTGCACTTTATTGATTTATTGTGAGAAAAAAATGACACAGAAAGGAGCTAAGAACAATGTCCAGAACAAAGCCAGAGCTTAACAAATGTTTACTTTTGTTATCACTATATGCATTGAAAAAGACGGAGAAGAAAAATACCAAAATTTTAAAATAAGTTGTTTCTAGGTGGCCAGACCACAACTGATTTTTATTTTCATTATTCTTTTATATGTCTTTATATTTTCCAAATTTTCTAGAATTGTATTTATTATTACTCTAGAGGAAAGAATTTTCCTTTGGGACATAGTGGAACCAGAAAGACCTGGATTCAGATGCTGGCTTTATTTGCTGTGTGTGGCTTTGGGCAGATTAGTTATCCTGAGTTTCAGCTCCCTGATCAGAAATTGGATCTAGTAACGCATATCAGAGAGCTTCCATCAAGATTAAACATGACAGTCATTCAGTGCCTTGGAAATATACTGAATGACAGGCTCTGAGAGATGAGAGCTTTCCAAGTTTGGCCCAGGAAAAATGACGCTACAAACAGGGAAAAATATATTCATGATGGTGACTGCCCTTTTGGTTTTTAAACTGTCCTCTCATCTCAACCCACTGTTTGTCTGGACTCAGAGGAGAAATTGCACCCATACACTGATCCTTGTCTCTATTCCTTCTACCTCCCCACATACACATCCTAGGAAAGGATCTGATAATCTGGTGGGCAGGGCAGACCAGCAGCCGGAAGTTACTGTGAGTGAAGGCAGGACCAGGTATCACTTTCACAAGCTTCACGCACCCTCACTATTCCTCTTCGTATTTCTTCTTTCATCTCCAGCCTCCAAGCTGAAAGTGTTCTTAGCAAGGTCTCTCCTCCAGGGGAGCCTCTCCACTTTCTCTCCTGTTTCTGTCTGCTTCTGTTCAGCTGGTTGAGAGGACTGTCCCCTTTTAGATTTGAGAGGGATGAGTGGAAACCCAGAGAGGCTTCTAGATCCAAGCCTCTTGTGTGCACAGCCCTGCTCATCTGAGGAGGCCAGCAAGCGTGCTGTGGGCAAGCAGCACTGGCCCAGCTACAGTGTTTCCAGCAGGGCTGTTTCTCTTCCACAACTCATTCACTCCAGGCTACACTGAAGGCTGGGAGGATGAGTAGACAGGATTAAAGGACACACACCTTATCCACAAACCCCACTCTTCATGTTCCTAATGATCCTTAATCAGATGGAAAAAGAATTGTAGTTTAGTCCTAAGTCATGTCTGACTCTTTTGCGACCCCATGGACTATAGCCTGCCAGGCTCCTCTGTCCATGGGATTTCCCAGGCAAGAATACTGGCTTGGGTTGCAGTTCCTTCTTCAGGGGTCTCCCCAACCCAGGGATTGAACTTGCGGCTTCTGCATTGGAAGGCAGATTCTTTGCCACTGAGCCACTAGCAAAGCTGGGAAAAAGAATAGAATGGGTTATATTTGTTTATGCTATCAGGAGGGGTAACTATTTTAAGCCTAGTTATTAACCTGCTAACAAATTCAAATCCCAAGCAACCTTTAAAGATGCTCCAAGACAATCTCTTGTACTCAGGTCCTAATCGCCACGGTATGGAAATGGCAACCTGGCTCAATCCATTCTGACTCTGAAGATCCCATGGTTCTCTAGGGAGGAGTCCTGTAGTCCAGTGGGGTGGGATCTTGGTGCAATGTCCTAGGGAATGGGAAGGATGGTTGGTTAGGACAGGATGGCCTGGGGCAGGAACTGATCTTCTCAAGGCATTCTCTCTTGGCCCAAGGTGAACTGTCTCAATGATGCCAGGCCAAAAAAACATCAGAGGAAAATGAGACTGTTCAGGGTGCCTCCACCTAGATGTAAATACAAGTATCAGGAGAACTACATTCTAAATGTAAATAAAATGTCAGGGGGATTGGTAATCACCAGGAAAAAAATTTATGGACTTTCTTGAACTCTAGTCTGCTCCAAGGTTGGTCTGACTAGCATAAGTAAATTTCAGACATAACTTTGACTGTTGCCAAGTTCTCTCCTACTACACTTTAACCTCCTCAATACCCTTCCCCATAAAAGCATGCAAAACAAAATAGATATGGGACCCCAGAATGCTGTCAAGAGTCTTCAGTCTTCCCATTCTTCATTCACAAGTGCATATTGAGATGATACCATAAACAAACCAGGTGCTAAGTGCTAGAAATCCAGAGATGGAAGAAGTGGGTCCCTTCTGTCCAGAAGCTGACTTCAGATGACTATGATAGTCTTAGGTGTACTTGTTCCAGGGAAATGTAGATTTCAGCAAGGATCAAAGGCTTAATCTAAGAACTAAAGTTCAATAAAATTCAAGGTGTCAGGGAGACACCCTCCTCTTAAAGCAGTTTTCAGTGAAAGCCTGAAGGGAAACACCTTATACCATAAGGAATTTCAGCAATTTTGAATTCCTCCCCCCTTTTCTTTCTCTCTGTATCTTTGACCCACCCAGTAACTTCTCTAAGTTTTCCCACAGCATATAAGAATGAGATGTCATCTTTTCTTGTCAGGGGCCAGAAGGGAAATAACACAGACCAAGAGGAAGTAAACCAAAAATTTTAAAAAATCCCTCTTTTTCCCATAAAACCTAAGATAATTTGTAAAAGAGAGGTCTATTCCCTGTTTTAAAGTATGATAATGTTATTTTAAAGCAATAACTCTAGTCAGTTTGATAAAACATAGTTTGTGTTTATAATTTTATAAGTTTTTAATTTATTTATTTTGAAAACCAGGTAAGTACTGTTAAAGATAATATGGTTAGGCTGGTCTTGTTACTAGGTCCTGAGGATAGAAGAATGTTTCTGGGTTTGATTAAAAAAAAAAATAATAAACCATGATGTAATTTTAGATTTCTTTTTTCCCTTTAGATATCATTTGGTCACCATAGCAACACAGTGTTTTACTACCACATATCTATACAGCACAAGGGAAGAGAAGAACAGGCAATTACTTACTGAGTTATTTGGGGGTACAGAATGTGACTAGTGGGATAATTCAAAATTAAATACAGACCTCACTGGGGATCTGTTTTAGCCAGGCAAGCCAATTAAATGGTCTAGTAGTGTCAGCTGAACACAATTTGTAGCCAAATCAACTGTTGACATCATTTGAAATAACGGAAGCAGGGAAGCAACATAGTTCAGTGATTAACAGCATGGACTCTGATGTCAAGTTTTTTCAGTCTAAACCCCATTTCTCCTATTTGATAGCTGTGTGACCTTGGGAAAGTTCCTTAACTTCTCTGTGCCTTAGTTTCTTCATCTCTAAAATGTGGGTACTAATAATAACTCCCACAGAAGGTTATTATACAGATTAAATAACTGAGTGTGCTTAGAATGATGCCTTACACATAGCAAGAACTTTATAAGTATTTGTTAAATGAAGGCAAAATAAAATGTAAATTTGCTAGTTCCTCTCTTTGTGCTGGGTAGAAATAACCAAAAGGATCAAGATTTGAGTGCATGGAAGATTCTTTTAGCCTATAACTCTGGAAGATTCCTTTGAAAACTTCCTGGGAGCCTTCTTGGTAGCTATTCTCAAAGATATGAGATTTGGTGGACAGCCTACCATCCCTAACAGAGAGCTGAAAACAATCACAAGCACTCCTGGTATCAGGGACATGAGAAGGAAGACGATCACACAGCACAAAGAAACAGCATGCTAGCCCACTCAGGCTCCCTCAGCCACAGCCAATTACCTTTGTGAACATGGACACAGAATAAGCAGCTGAAAAAGCATGAAACAGGATTTGATTGTAGTGACATATGAAATCTGGCTGGTGTCAGTTATATTATTTTTTCCCTCTTTCCAGGATTCAAAGAAAAAAAAAATCTGTTTCAGCAGTGAGTGCTTTGTTTTATTCATTATCACTGTATACAATGTCCATCTCATTTTTCTTCAACAGGCAGTTACTGGGGTGAATTATGCATTTTACAGAACTACCTAGGCATCTTTTCTGGATCTGTGACAAATCAAAAGCCCCTAACCAGCATGTAAGCCAAGACAAAATCTCCGAATGGCCTGGAAAACAGAAGGTATCATATCCTCTGAGCCAAATTTCAGCCACGAAACCACGGGGTCTCTAGCACATACCTTCATCTGGACTTGATTTCAGAGACGGTCTCCTTGGGTCGTCTTGGTCAGGATCAGCCCTTGCAGAGGAGTTTGGAGGATGCCATAAACCACCACAGAAGCTTGGAAACACAGTCATATCTGTCCTCTGCCTTCCCCTTGGCTCACAGCCTGCTTCCTGGTAGGAAGACAAGATGACGCCGTGCAGGGTTGACTGTTAAACCATCTTCCCGCCCCCAGCCCCACTCTCCTGGTGCCCCTCCCTTCTCCTTTCCTGGGCTCTGGAATGTGTCACATGGGAAATGGATCATGTGGCTCACGAGGAGAATGTGGCCAGCTTCTCTCTCCCTTCCCCCTCATTTTTCCTTTCAGGAGCACAGAGGCAGAAATCTCCGACCTGATTGGCTCTAGCCAAAAATCTCCATATGAAAAGGGGAAGATTCAACCATCCAAACCTCTAGCCTTCTCCACTTTTTTTATTTCTCATCTGAACATTTTATCCTGGACATGCAGAATTGCTTGGAAGGGAAAGAAAGGATACTTTCTCCCCAGGCCCTCCCTTTCTTTCTTGTCGTTTGTACTCTAAGTTGGCAAGGTGTTCCCTAAGCTCCCTCCGGAGCCACCTTGGCACATCTGACAAAAATCAAGTGTTCAGCACCACGGACAGCATTATACCCCCTCAGCGCTCATTTGTCTATTTCACTCTCGAGTAAATAAAACCATTTAAAAAATATTTCCCTGAGGTTCTGTGTCTAAATATACACCTGGCCATATATAAGTAGGACTCCAACTTCCCCTACTGTCAAGTTACTGTTATTTATAAACAGAAATATAATTTTTACATATCATCAAATGTCTACCTTCCCACCCCCATTCCACCATCCATCCACACCCTTTAAACATGCTCCATGTTTTGGGGGTGGAGAGGAAATTCTCATTACACAGTTTACCATATGCCCATACATCTATGCTCACAGGCACAACCACAGAAATACGTAGGTTTCTTGAGTGTGCATGTTCAGATGTCTTTAGCCCCATCCCTAGGCCTCAGGCAGGGCTGAGTTAAGAGGCAGAAAGCGAGTCTGGTAGGAGCTGTTTTGTGCAGGGTCTTTCCTGCTTCGCTGACGTCCCGGTTGCCATGGTGCTAGGTAACTGCTGAAGGGGATGACTGCGTTCAGAACCAGTCACCATGGGACCCTGCTGACTAAAGAAAGGAAGAGGGAACAGAACTGAATTGCAGAGGAGGGCTTTCAATGAGCATTTTTAGAGCCAAATTTACCTAATGGGCCCCTTCTTTACTGAATTGTTGCTGACCCTAAATCTTGAAAGGATTCTAGGAATTAGTATGGACACTGTGATGATGACTCCCTCCATCTTCCACTGCTTCTTTCCTTAAAAATCTATTTAGGTGCAACAGAATGAAAATGCCAGCTTCACAGAACGACTGTGGTGTGCCATCAGAAAGCAGGGTGGGGGTGAGGGGGTGGGGGGGGTGGAAGAACACAGGAAACATACTTCTCGGATTGCGGCTTCTGGCTTTTATGAGGTCATTCATCTAGATCTAACAGTCTTAAGTGGGAGATACACTAGACCTACACCTGAACTAGGAACAATTGTGAATACTTTATGAGTTTACAGGAGAAAAGATAAATATTGCTTAATGTGACTTGCTGGATTATTTTAAATAAAGATAAATTTGAATAATAAGGTCAATCCCTTGCATAACATTTGGACTATCCCAAGTTAGGAACTGAATCTATACATTTGTCTCTTTAGGCATACACATAACCTGTTTGTTTCTAACTCAGAATTCTAAGCATAGCAATTCTGAATACTGTATTTCTATGGGGAGGGGGGTTCAGGTAGAAATACTGACTTTCAATGTGCAGTAATGCAAATTCTGTTAAGAAAAGAGGTAGCATAGAGAAGCTCCAGTATAATTTCATGAAATTGAAGCTCTTTCCTGGCCTCATGTCCATAGCTTAAGACATGTTTACTTCTTTTATTCTAGGATAAGAATCAAGTTAATTCTAGTTTTTCCATGTAAGGCTCAGAGAAATTCAACTCTGTTAATTCTAACACTGGCCCCTTTCAGAAAATTAGTTTATCAGGAAAGCTGGACATGTATTTGAAGAAATTCTTAAGAGAGTTAGTCAGATGGTGACTTAATATCATCTCTCTTTTCTTAGTGAATAATAAGAATAATAATAACAGCAACAACAGAACCAGCTAATTATTTATCATGAGCCATGATCTCATTTAATCCTCCTATCCAACCAGAGAAAAACTTAACTGTATTTTTCTCATTTATTTAATAGACACCTTGGAGGTTTAGCCTGACTTGGTAAAAGAAATTATTGTATTTTTAATAAAACATTCATCACACTGGTAAAAAAAAAAATATTGGGAGTGGGGTGTGATGTATTATGTTTCTCAGCAAATTACGGTGGCTCAGACAGTAAAGATTCCACCTGCAGTGCAGGAGACCTGAGTTGGATCCCTCGGTCAAGAAGATCCCCTGGAGGAGGGCATGGTAACCCACTCCAGTATTCTTGCCTGGAGAATCCCCATGGACAGAGGAGCCTGGCGGGCTACAGTCCATGGGGTTGCAAAGAGTTGGACACGACTGAGCGACTGAGCACATCCAACCATAAGACAGGTACTGTTATTAACATTCCTGCTTTACAGACAAGGAAACTTAGGGAGAAGTAATATGCCCACAACCATACCACTAGTTAGCATAGGAGCTAGGACTTGGGACTATTTAGTCTGACCCCAGAGCAGGTACTGAATGTACAGAATATACTATTCTATATCATAAATAATGGATTCATTTAAAATAACTTATTAATTTAACATGACTGATGAGATTCAGTACTATAGACCTTTGACAAAAGAAATCAGAAAGACTGCTTTAAATCATTTGAGAGCAAAAAAAGACCAAATTATTCATTCTTTTTAGAATGACTGCACATGTACATCATAGCTTAATGATAAAATAATAATTTCATAAGGAATCATAATCTGAAATATTAATACTATAAAATGCTATGTAATATACTAATTCTATTAAAAATATATTTATAATCACCAAACTTATTCCCAGCCTTTTTGAAAAAACAGTTGTCTTCCATCCAAACCCATAAAATCCCACAAATCCATAATATTTGCGTAACTGGGGTCATATTTTGAAAATAACTTACGTGATTTTTTTTTCCTCCTCTGCCTGCCTGGGCAATCAGTTGGCCTTGGGGATAGAGAATGTGGCACTCTTCAGAGTTACCAAAGTGATGGGAAAAAAAGAAGGAATAAATATTCAGCTTCCAAAATTTAAAACAGGAGTGTACAGCAAGACAATAGGCTTGAAATCCAAGCTACTGTTTTGAAAGCCATTCTCAAAATTCCTTTATTTGTCATCAACCAAATATAGAAGACTTTGCTCAGATTGTCTGGTACCATAGAGTAGGCCTTCAGACTGGAGCAGGCAAACATTTTCCAAAGGGTCCCAGAGTCTGTAGCCAGTTCTATGGGAATTAATTTTTAGATCCTTAACTTCCACAAACTGATCTTCCTGTGAACTGTTGTAGTCGAAATATCATGCTGGTTCTTGATTCCCATCTAGAAGTTTTTCTTCCCTTTTACCACAGACTGGTGAACCTCTCACCCACCTTACCTCAAATCCTACCATGGTGAATTGCTTGGATTTTAAAAAGCCCCTGGTAGCCAAGCAAGGAAACAACTGGAAACATTGAGGATGCTATTGAGATATTAGTTAACTTGAGTTAACACATCCTTTTAAAAAACAAGAGCTCTCCAACTGCTTTAAACAAAGCTGAAAGCAAACCACTATCCAATTGTCCACTGAGAGATTCATTAAAACAGTTCTCTTAAAGGAAAGCTCTATTTACAAAAGAATGCCAGCTAATAAATGCAGAATATAATAGTTAGAACACCATTTTTGCAGGCCCCAGTGTAATAAATGATTCAGGCAAGGACCACAACAGATATTCAAACTATGAGATGAAAAGTTGTTGGGAACAGGTTGTTTGTAGATTATTTATAAACTTTCAATGGTGAGACTGGGAGAAGGGGTCATCATCTTAACCAAGTGACCAAATTTAGCATCACTAGCAATGGTGGGCCACAGTCCATAGGTTCGCAGAGTCGGACGTGACTGAGCACACTTACAATGGGACAACCTGAAATTAGTGTCTAACGTAAAGCAATGTAACCTATCCAACATTACTAATGAGTATTCTTTCTAAAAACATTTATCTGAATATAATCAAACCTCTATACAGTGTGCCTCTCAGGGAGGGGAAAGCAGTAGTTGGAAAAACAAATCAAAGACATTATAAGAAAAAAATCAACCAAATTGAAAATATAGAATATTCTGCAAAAGAACTAGTCTGGACTTATCAGAAGCTCATTGTTTTAAAATAAGAAGGGTGAGCTGTGACAGATTAAAGAGACTAAAGAAAACCAATTGCAAAGCATGTAATTTGATGAGATGCTGACTGAGGAGGGAGAGTTAAAATATATAGTTAAAATATATAAATAGTTAAAATATATATATATAAAATAGCTCTAAAATATTCTGGGGGCAGTTGGGGAAATTTGTCTTGTGATTTGTATTAGATGGTGTCATGAAATCATTATTTCTACTAGGTGTGAGAAAGGAATTGTAGTTAATGGGTGGATTTTCTTATTCTTAGGAGACGTTGAAGAAGTAAGGATGAGGTCAAGATGAATTCAAGTTACCCACATGTGGTTAAACACGAAAACACACGTACATAAATAATCAGAAAGGGAAAGTAACAACGGGCGAATCTAGCTGAAGAGTCTGTGGGTGTTTACTGTACTGTACTTTCAACTCTGTTGTCTGAATGAAAATGGAAATAAATTCTGCTCTGTGGTGGACAAGGACATGCCACACAGAGAGTAAGAGTCTCTCCCTCTAGATCTCAGGTTCAGAGAGAAAGAGATAAAGGAGAATAAAGCAGCCAGTCACTGGACCTGACTCCTTCTAGACCAAAGAAGGATATGAGAGTATTCATTTTCTCTTGGTGACTCTTTCAAATTACTGCAAACAATGGCTTCAAATGACACAAATCTATTGTCTTATGGTATTGTAGGTCAGAAACCCGACATGGGTCTTAGGACTCAGAGTATGGCTGGTGACAGCAGGGCTGTGCTCTCTTCTGGAGGCCACAGAGAGAGAATCTGTTTCCATCCTTGGGCTCGTAACTCCCTGACTCCATCTTCAAAACCAACCATCTTGTATCTCTTTAACCATTACTCCACAGTCACAGAGTAATGGTAACTTTAGCCATTCCAGAGTCACTTGTGACTCTGACTTCAGATTGGAAAGTCACTAGGTTGGATCCACAAGATAATCCAGGATAATCTCCTCTCTCAAGGCCTTAACTTAGTCATATCTACAAAGTCCCTTTTACCCTGGAAGGTAACATGTTCACAGGGTCTGAGTACTAGGGTGAATATCTATAGGTGTCCTAACTCTGCGTACCACAGTAAGTTACCTCCAGGTTGAGAGGAGCACTCAGGGCAAAAGATCTCTGCTTTTGCTCCCCTCTGGAGACAGCTGCCAAGGCCCCTCACACCTCATTCTGAACTTTGCACGGCCATTTGGGCCAATGGCAAATTTTCTACAGTGTACACAGGCATACAGAGCAGCTGACCATCCCAAGCGTTTCCTGTTCCTTTGAAGCATGGATGCTAAACTAACAGCCATGGGCCTGCTGTGGTCAGGTGAACTGACTCGATAGCAAGAGCCAAGGAGAAGCAGTCTCCAAGGGGGAGAGGCTGTTCCTCCCTGGGAGATTTGCCTGAAGCCAAAAATGGGCCATGAATTCATGAGATCCAGGCTTCAGCATCACAGGCCAGCAGGTTCCCCAGTGATCAGGCCAGCAAGGGGCATCATGCAAGAACCCTGCCAGTGCACACACTAGGTCCAGAATGAAGCCAGGGAATACCCCTTACTCGTGAGTCCACAAGGATGTATCTGTTACCCCTCCCCACCCTTCATACAAATGGACGTTATCGTCAGAGAAGATGTCAGGACCTCCTTGGGAAACATTATGAAATAGGACACATTTTTATCCAAAAGCAACCACTTAAATAATGAAATTGATTGAACTATATTTGAGACCGAACTGGACACTTAGTTGGTTTTTCTGTAATCAAACAGTTGGGGTGGCTGTAAAATGTGTCCACAAATTCTTTGATATGCCTCCCTTCAAATGATGACACCTAATAATATTTCTCTTGAACATGGGCCATCCTTACAACCTGTTTCTAGTTAAAATGATGTGGGAGAAGTGATTCTCTGTAGTTCCTGTGGCTAGATCATCGCAAGGACAGTTTCTGCCCGGCTCTCTCCCTCTTGGATTACTCATTCTTGGGGAAGCCAGCCACCATGTCATAAGAACACTAATGCTGTACCGTAAAGAGGTCCACACATGGAAAACTGAGGCCTCTCACCAACCAGGGCCAACCAGCAACAGGGCAGTGAGCCACCCCGATATCAGATCCTCCAGCCCTAGTCAAGCGACTGCAGTCCACACGACATTTTTTGTTGTTGTTCAGCTGGGTCTTCACTGCTGCACATGGGCTTTCCCTAGTTGCAGCAAGGGAGGGCTCATTTCCAGTTGTAGTACAAAGGCTTCTCATCGCGGTGGCTTCTCTTACACAGAGCACAGGCTCTAGGGTGTGTGGGCTTCCTTAGTTGCAGCATACAGGCTTAGTTATTCTACTTTGCAGTGCAAAAGGCAATGGCACTCCACTCTAGTACTCTTGCCTGGAGAATCCCATGGATAGAGGAGCCTGGTAGGCTGCAGTCCATGGGATCGCAACGTGTCAGACACGACTGAGTGACTTCACCTCACTCACTTCATACTTTATCACTGGAGAAGGAAATGACAACCCACTCCAGTATTCTTGCCTGGAGAATCCCATGGATAGAGGAGCCTGGTAGGCTGCAGTCCATGGGATCGCAACGTGTCAGACACGACTGAGTGACTTCACCTCACTCACTTCATACTTTATCACTGGAGAAGGAAATGACAACCCACTCCAGTATTCTTGCCTGGAGAATCCCATGGATGGAGGAGCCTGGTAGGCTGCAGTCCATGGGGTCGCAAAGTGTCAGACACGACTGAGTGACTTCACCTCACCCACTTCATACTTTATCACTGGAGAAGGAAATGGAAACCCACTCCAGTATTCTTGCCTGGAGAATCCCATGGACAGAGGAGGCTGGCTGGTCATAGTCCATGGGGTCACAGAGAGTTGGACACGACTGAAGTGACTAAGCATACATGTATTTTACATTGTGGAATCTTCCTGGACCAGGGATTGAACTCATGTCTCCTGCATTGGCAGGTGGATTCTTATCCACTGTACCACTAGGGAAGTCACAGACAACATCCTGACTGCAACTTTGTGAGATCCCAGGCCAGAACTACCTGGTTAAGCTGTTCCCAAATTCCTCACCCACAAAAATGATAAGATAATGCTTATTATTAAGTTCCTAAGTTTGGGGGAATTTTGTTATGCAATAATAGATAACATACCCACATGAAAACTCTAGAAAACAACAAAGAGAACTACTTTTTCTTGACATATTTAAGCAGTAGTGAGTTAAGTAAGTGTCCCTGCTGCATATATGTGTGTTCCTGTTGTGGTAAATTGTGGTTTTATTAATCCCAAGGGCAGGAGGAAAGAGAGAACACAACTAGCCACGTTAGAGAGCTATCTAAGGGGAAAAAAGAAAGCCACTGGGGTGGAGGTGGATTTATTATAAAGATTCTGAAGAAGAACTGCAGGGAACTCAAGAACAGGAAGTGGCAGTCAGACCAAAAATGGGAGTGAAGTAAGGGACAGAAAGCTGTCAGAGCTGAGACAGCCACCAACTCCATCTCTTTCTCTCTTGAGGCTGCTGCTGCTAAGTGGCTTCAGTCATGTCTGACTCTGTGCGACCCCATAGACAGCAGCCCACCAGGCTCCCCCATCCCTGGGATTCTCCAGGCAAGAACACTGGAGTGGGCTGCCATTTCCTTTTCCAGTGCATGAAAGTGAAAAGTGAAAGGAAGTCGCTCAGTCATGTCCGACTCTTCATGACTCCATGGAGTCTACCTACCAGGCTCCTCTGCCCATGGGATTTTCCAGGCAAGAGTACTGGAGTGGGGTGTCATTGCCTTCTTTGTCTCTTGAGGCTACAAGACCTATTCTCTCCCATTTTCTCTCTCTTAGTTGGCAGCATTCACCTGCTTCTCTTTTGCAATCAGCTTGTTCCGATTACTGATGCACAAATAGTGGGCTCAGCTCTCTGCAAGTTACATGACCTTACAAATTCAATGCTTCTATCTAAATGAACCAGTCTCAAAACAGAACTACAGTATGATGCAGCAAGCCTACCTCTGGGTATTCTGTTGTTGTCTGGTCACTCAGTCGTGTCCGACTCTTTGCAGCTCCATGAACTAGAACCCCTCAGGTTCCTTTGTCTATGGAATTTTCCAGGCAAGAATACTGGAGTGGGCTGCCATGCCCTCCTCCAGGGGATCTTCCTGACCCAGGGATCAAACCGATATCTCCTGTGTTGGCAGGCAGATTCTTTACTATTAGACACCTTTCCAAGTCCACTTCTGGGTATATACCTAAAGGAAATAAAATCACTGTCTAGAAGAGATGTCTGCATTCCCAAGTTCATAGAAGCATTATTCACAATAGCCAAGATATGTGGAAACAATGTGTCTGTTGACAGATGAATGAGTAAAGGAAATATGATATACAAATACCCTCCCCCCTCACACCCACACACACTGGAGTATTATTCAACCTTAGAAAATTCTGCCATTTGTGACAACATGGATGAACCTTACATTAAGTGAAATAAGCCAGACACAGGAAGACAGATACTGCAGGATCTCATTCATATGTGGAAACTAAAAAAGTTAAATTCATAGTAACAGAGAGTAGAATAGTGGTTACACGGCTGCGGGATTTCACTACAGGGAGAGAGATACTGGTCAAGGGTACAAAGTTTCAATTATAAGATAAACAAGTTTTTGAGACCTTATGTACACACAGCATGTTGACTACAGTTAATAACAGTGTATACTTGAAGTTTACTGAGAGAGATTTCAAGTGTTCTCACCACACATGCAAAAATGGTAACTATGTGAGATGGGGTATTATTTAGCTTGACTGTGGTCATCACAATGCACATCACAATGTATATATATCACATCACATTGTATACCTTAAAGATACACAACTTTTATTTGTCAGTCATACTTCCATAAAGCTGGGGAGAAAACATATGATCCAGTCTCTCAATATTCTGATCCAAATTCTTAGGAGGCAGTCAGTTTGACTCAGCTCAAGGAGACCAAGATCAAACTAGTCAATTCTAAAGGAAATCAACCCTGAACATCCATTGGAAGGACTGATGCTGAAGCTCCAATACTTTGGCCACCTGATGCAAAGAGCCGACTCACTGGAAAAAGACCCTGATGCTGGGTAAGACTCAGGGAAGGAGAAGAAGGCAATGGAGGATGAGATGGTTGGATGGCATCACTGACTCAATGGACATGAGTTTGAGCAAACTCCAGGAGATAGTGAAGGACAGGGAAGCCTGGCATGCTGTAGCTCATGGGGTTGCAAAGAGTCAGACACGACTGAGCGACTCAACAACAAAGTCAGATATAAAGTGGATCAAATCAGCTGGAGGCACTGGGATGCAGCAGAGTTCTTGTGCTTCTCCCTCAACACGCTCTAACAGATTTGGCAAATATTATAAAAAGGAAGGACAAGGAAAGGGAGGAAGCGGCTGACAGAGGAAATGACGGACATCTTAGTGTGTATTTTTTTTAATTCCATGAACTCTCCACTGCCGAGCCTGCCAATAACCACAATATCCTGGCATCAATAACAGCAGTAGTAAGGTGGTTTCAACTTCTGAATTACTTATATCCCTAGAAACCTACAAGAAAGTACCCTTTCTCTTAGAAATTCAAATTCGTGACCCACACATGCCATCCCGCCCTGTCCAAGTGATTCTCTACTCACTGAAAGGCTACAAAAACAGCCTCGATTCTCACTATTCTCATTTGAAAGTACCGACAGCACGACTTGTGTCGTCAGAGCAGTGGTTCTCAACCCTGGCAGCAAAATGAGGAGCTTTAACAAAATACTGATATCTGGGTTCCACTTCCAGAGATTCTGATTGAATTGTCGAAGGTGAAGCCTGGGCACTAGGACTTTCTAAAGCTCCCTAGATGATTCTAATGTGCAGGCAAGGTAAAGAATCTAGCCTAAGGTTCTCTGAATACAGATGCTACATTGAGCATGCACATTTTGGTGAGGAGATGGCAGGCATAAATGGTGAGAAGCTCAAGGCAGACACTCTTATTTATTAAATATATACTATAAGTTATGCTAGTAACTCATGCAGTTGTCAACAACATCTTGTTTCATTTTACAGTCATCCTATGAAGAAGACACTACTGTTCTAATTTGACATAGAGGAAAACCGAGGCTCAGAGAGGTCACACAGAGAGACTGTCATACCTTAGCATCAAACTCCAGGTCTGATTCTCAATTCTATACCCTTTCTGTGACACCATACTGAGAGGTCACACCTCTTACCATTGGATCCTACTCCCTAAAACCAAAATACGAAGGCATCAATGCAGAAACCCTATTCTATTGCATGCGTGTATTTTTTTTTCTGGAACATTTTCATGAATAACACAAATGTGGCCCAGTTACTAGGTTACACTAGTGTTAATTGCACAGTCATGTCTAACTCTTTGTCACCCCATGGACAGTAGCCTGCCAGGCTCCTTTGTCCATGGACTTCTCCAGGCAAGAATACTGGAGTGGGCTGCCATTTCTTAGGCTATACTGTAGGCTGCCAAAATGAAGTGAACTTGCTCTGGGGAGAACTTCTTGATAGGGGACTACCAGGACTGGACCTTTCTTAATGAAGCATTTCCATTCTATTGATTGATACCTGGATCCTTCTCCTTCACTGCTAACTTAAGTCCTGTGGCTTTCTATACTGAGTTTTTCTTACAGATGAAGCTATATTGCTTACCTACAAGCAATTCCTTTGCTGGTCGACTAAAATCATGTATTGCATTGTTCCTCTGCCTTGTACTCCAGACAGTACATAAAAAATCAAAATATATTCAAAATCAAAAGTTGACTAGAGATTGCTGCCAATATCAAAATGGACTCTCATACCAAATGACTCTGGGAGGCTAAAAGCAGAAAGTATGTACTTTTGTAACAAGCTGGTGTCTTGATAGCTCAGTTCCACCACTCCACTCCATGAAATCCACACTGCATCCTGCCTGAGGTGTGGCTGAAGGGACCCACAGGGCGAGGACACTTCAGGTGTGGGTAGTACCTTTCAGACACTTCAGGAAGAAACTGAATGCTCGCGCAGGTGTCCCACGTATCCTGAGAGAGAAAGAGGTCACATTAGTCAGTTCTCCCAAGATGCTTCCAGAATTCCTGACTCCTCTACTTCCTCATCCCAACCTCAGTCCTTGCTTAGGACTCTGGCTTTTAGAATCCTCCTTGTCCCACTCACTTAGGGACTCCCCAGTTTCCACCGTACTCAAGAAGAACTAAATATGGGGGCATTTCTGTCTTTCTGTTTACAAACACTAACATCTTCACACTATCTGATGGGAAACGTTCTCTACTGCAGGAGTTCCCAACCTTCAGGCTCTAATGCCGGATGATCTCAGGTGGAGCTGATGCCATCATGATAGAAATAAAGTTCACAATAAATGTAACGAGCTTGACTCATCCTGAAACCATCCCCTGTCCCCCACCCACTATGGAATAACTGTCTTCCACAAAACTAGTGCCTGGTGCAAAAAAAAAATAGTAGTGTTGGGGAACACTACTCTACTACCAAGAGCCCTGTTTTCCTAGTTTTCCCTCTCCACTGGGCTGTGTAGTTTCTGCCTTCCTTCACCGCTTCTATTTTCCCATCTTCTCCTTCCCTCTGTATTACCTTACTTCACAATCCCTCTTGGTCTCCAGGAAAAAAAAAAAAGTTTTCACGGTCCTTAAAAATGTATTCGCTCCCAGGGTTATCTTTCCAAATACAGAAAGCCCATCACTCTGGTTTTAAAGCCTGAACGGCCCTCCCATGTCCACTCCTTTACTACTCGATTCGCTGAATTCTCAGAGAATTCACGGCAGACACACAGTAAGGAAAAGAGGGACGACCGTACAAGCATGTGGAGTAGTTACTGCAAAATCTCGAAGAATCTAGTGTTGTGTGCTTGAATCCATCGCGTCAACGTGGATTATCCTCCGACCTTTCTCGACCTCTCAAGCCTAACTAGCTTGACTGTTATTTACCATAAAGTTTCAAAATGTTTTCGCGCTTAAAAGAAAAAAAAAAGTCAGGCGCACGCGCAACCGCACACAGTTGTGGGGGGCGGGGGTTGCTGTTCGCGCAGGCAAATCTCGCGATGTTTGAGCCAGACCGGAGAGTAGCGTTTTTTTAATGGTGTTGTGAGGCTTTTCCCCCCTCCCCTCCACCAGGTGCAGTGATTTAATGTTGTAATCAAGTTAAAAATATCAAGACTCCACGGCAAGAACAAACGAGGCTAGAAATAGGCAACACGCCAGCGGCTGTTTTCCCTTCTAGGAAGGGCTTCTTGCGACGCCTCGAAGGCCCCACAAGTTCCTCAGAAACACAAGTCAGAAGTATATAAAAACAGAAGCAGCCAACCACTGTATCACCTTAGAGCGGTGTGGAGATTCTTGTTTTTCCACTTTTTACTGTACAAAAAATCCCATTGGCTGCTGGCAAACCAGGCTACACGCCTGTCGCCACTGCGCCTGCGCTAGGCTTTGTTTACTACCTCGGACGGCCGCTGGGTCCCGCCTCAAGAGTCTGGCGTGTAAGGGAATGTTCTGGGGTGTAGTTGTAAGCCGGGGACACGGATGGGAGGTTGATACTAGGACAGGTTAAGTGTAAGCCTGAAACCAGGGAAAATACGAGCGGGAATGAAAGCTCTTAAACACTCAGAAACCGTTGTCTTGTCAGATCTGTCGAACTGAAGGTAATGAAGGTGATAGCGCCACTCTTAAATAACTAAGAAGTGGTAAGCAGCAACTCGAACCCCCAAAGCGGAGGTGGAATTTAGGAACTTGTTAAAAATATGGACTCTGAAATGGAAAAGATGCAAATAACCCTAACGCTTAAGCCCATCTTACTTAAATTTCGAGCAATACCTCCATGGTTAAGAATGTCTCTTGCAGCAGAGTCAAGAAGGCAGCCATGCAAATTTTGAAACTAAAAACTGGCGGCTCTAGAAGCAATAGCCAGAAAAAGCACCAACCAACAAGCAAATTTTTAAAAATGGCTTTAAGTTCCCTTCAGAATCAGTTTCAAATGGATTAGAAGGCTATGATACAAGATGAGAAGATCTGGTGAAACTTTGATTATATTATAGATATGACTAGATCCGTTTGAAAATAAGGCAATGATTTTTGATGGAAGAGTTTCTAATGATGCATTTTAATGTGCTGTAAACTCCTTCAGTTGCTGGTAGATTCAGCTAAACCTAGATCTGTATCTTTGAGTTGTATAATAGCATCTGTATCTTTGATGTTTACAATTTGGACGTTTTATTGGACTATTTGTTAGGTTTCAAATAATGAATTTGAAGACCTTAATTTGTAATAGAAGAAACTTTCTACAAAAGGAAGATGAGATTTTTAGGTCGCATGAAATTAAGTAAGGGAAAAGTATGTACATGTGTGCAAACGGGGCCAAATTTTCAAGGCTCTGGGCACTTCCACCATGGTTCTCAGACTTAACGTTAAAAAATTAACCTCTAGATTTTTCTCTTTATGTTTGATATGATAGTAAAATGCAGTAAATGTAGCAAGTTGGATACTTACTTTTAAGGCAACAATTGGTACCAAAGTCAGAAGGAACTTAAAGTCCTGCTCCATTATCTAGGGTTGCACTCATTTGGTTGAGGTAAGGTGATAGCCAGTTTTCTAAGCAGGACTGAATTGACGTTTTTTTCGTGAAGGAAAAGAAATGTAGATAAGCTGAATTGATTCTTTGTTCACTTATTAAGGTGATTAAGACTGACCCATAAACACTGCTTACTTTGTCAAGGCAGTCAACAACTGTAAAAGAACTGAATGCTTTTATTGCACATGATGAGATGGTGCTAATGGAAACAGAGAATGGAAATTGGATGAAGAGTTGATACAGAGCTACCAATCCTTTGAGACTACTGGTGTATTTACATGTGATGAAAATGTTAGTGTAAGACCAGTAACTGGTCAAATAAAACTTTTACCTTTGTTCACTGAAAAAAAATCTTTTAATGAGTAAAAGAAACTCACCAGGAATTGGTTACCCATTCAGTCTGTCATGCAACTCAGGAAATAGATTTCCAGAATTTCCACGATCAGTAGCTAAAAACATTATCCATGGAAAAAAAATAGCTATCCATATTATTTATTTAGCAGCATTCTGAGCATGCTCTCCTGTAATTACCTTGACGTTGTAAGGCAGTGAAAAAACTGCTGCCTTTTGTAGTCACATATTTATGTAAACGTGGGTTCTTGAATTATTGTGACCCCAACATAAGGAACTGCTGAACAAGGAATCTTCTATGCATTCCCAATTACCCCAAATTTGTTGAATCAATACAATATAATCTTACTTATTGCTTCCCTTGTGGCTCAGCTGGTAAGGAATCCGCCTGCAATGCAGGAGACCTGGGTTCGATTCCTGGGTTGCGAAGATCCCCTGGAGAAGGGAACAGCTACCCACTCCAGTATTCTGGCCTGGAGAATTCCATGAACAAGAGAGTCCACGGGGCAGCAAAGAGTCGGACACGACTGAGCGACTTTCACTTTCAGTCTTATTAACTGAGTGATAGAACTTTTTTCATGACATAATTTTAAAGATTTTAGACGTATTAAACGCTACAGCCAAATCGCAGTGTGTGTGCACTGCAGTCCCCTTCATTGGTGAACAAGGGGCTGCCAGAGAGCTGTGCTGCTGCTCCTAGCCCTGTGCTCTTTCCAGTGTCGGGAGTGATTCTAGTACACTGGTCACACCTGAAGAAAGAATATTGCAGTCAGATGGAAGGGAATCGTTAGCAAGGGCGGGGGCGGGGGGGGGCATATGGGAGAAAAAAGGGTGAACTTTGGTTGTGAATATTTAGCAGTGCCCATTAAGGACATCTCTGCTACAATACTCTTGCGACAACTAGAGAACTCCACCCTAGGCTCTCTGCCATCCTCATCTTTGCCCGGCTGGCTTCTTTATTTGCATTTACATCTCCTTTCTGTTCTGCCATCCTCAACTCAGTAGTCTTCTGTCACAGTCTCTGGAGAAGGCAATGGCACCCCACTCCAGTACTCTTGCCTGGAAAATCCCATGGACGGAGGAGCCTGGTAGGCTGCAGGCCATGGGGTCGCTAAGAGTCGGACACGACTGAGCGACTTCACTTTCACTTTTTCACTTTCATGCATTGGAGAAGGAAATGGCAACCCACTCCAGTGTTCTTGCCTGGAGAATCCCAGGGACGGCGGAGCCTGGTGGGCTGCCGTCTATGGGGTCGCACAGAGTCGGACACGACTGAAGCGACTCAGCAGCAGCAGCAGCAGTCACAGTCTCAGGATGGCTGCCATAGCACCAAACATCATGTTCTCATATGAAATGTTCAAAGAGAAAGGAAGGGATAGAGGGAGGGGAAAAAAAAGAGGAAAATGCTTTCTCTTTGTGTCCTCCCTTATCAGGGTGAAAAATCTTTCCCATATGACTTAACAGACTTCCCCTCACATCTCATTGCTCAGAACTATGTCATATGACTACCTCTAGCTGGGAGGAAGGGTAGGGAAGTATGTATATACAGAAAAAAAAAAAAAAAAAAAAAGTATTTTTTTTAAACAGCACACTAGAAATAACAGGACTTACAGAAAATACAAGCTTGGAACAGACCACTCAAAACCTATGCAGTTTTGTTACCTGAGGACCATAAAAGTTACTAGACTAATGAAAAATACCAGCACAATTAAATCTCCTCTGGTGTTCTCAACATCACAGTAATCTTTTAGAGCTCTATTGTCTGTTTTGTCTATGTGAGGCTCTTGAGCGTTTTTTAAGTTTTTTTTTTAATGTGCACCATTTTTTAAGCCTTTAGTGAATTTGTTATAATATTGCATCTGTTGTTTATGTTCTGGTTTTTTGGCTTCAAGACATGTGGGATCTTACCTCTCCAACCAGGAATCAAACCTGCACCTGCTGTATTGGAAAGTGAAGTCTTAACCACTGGACCACCAGGGAAGTTCCACTCTTGAGCATTTAAATGTACCAATCCAAATTGAGATGTGATGTAAGTGTAAGATACACACCAAATTTCAAAAACTTCAGTTCAGTTCAGTTGCTGTGAACGACTCTCTTCAGCCGTGACTGAAGAGTCACGTGACTGACTCTTCAGTCAGCCGTGTCCGACTCTTTGCGACCGCATGAAGTGGAGCGTGCCAGGCCTCCCTGTCCATCACCAACTCCTGGAGTTCACTCAAACTCACATCTATCGAGTTGGTGATGCCATCCAGCCATCTCATTCTCTGTAGTCCCCTTTTCCTCCTGCCTCCAATCCCTCCCAGCGTCAGTCTTTTCCAATGAGTCAACCCTTCGCATGAGGTGGCCCAAGTATTGGAGTTTCAGCTTTAGCATCAGTCCTTCCAAAGAACACCCAGGACTGATCTCCTTCAGAATGGACTGGTTGGATCTCCTTGCAGTCCAAGGGACTCTCAAGAGGCTTCTCCAACACCACAGTTCAAAAGCATCAATTCTTTGGCACTCAGCTTTCTTCACAGTCCAACTCTCACATCCATACATGACCACTGGAAAAACCATAGCCTTGACTAGACGGACCTTTGTTGGCAAAGTAATGTCTCTGCTTTTCAATATGCTATCTAGGTTGGTCATAACTTTCCTTCCAAGGAGTAAGCGTCTTTTAATTTCATAGCTGCAGTCACCATCTGCAGTGATTTTGGAGCCAAAAAAATAAAGTCTGACACTGTTTCCACTGTTTCCCCATCTATTTCCCATGAAGTGATGGGACCAGATGCCATGATCTTCGTTTTCTGAATGTTGAGCTTTAAGCCAACTTTTTCACTCTCCTCTTTCACTTTCATCAAGAGGCTTTTTAGTTCCTCTTCACTTTCTGCCGTAAGGATGGTGTCATCTGCATATCTGAGGTTATTGATATTTCTCCCAGCAGTCTTGATTCCAGCTTGTGCTCTTCCAGTCCAGCATTCCTCATGATGTACTCTGCATATAAGTTAAATAAGCAGGGTGACAATATACAGCTTTGACATACTCCTTTTCCTATTTGGAACCAGTCTGTTGTTCCATGTGCAGTTCTAACTGTTGCTTCCTGACCTGCATACAGATTTCTCAAGAGGCAGGTCAGGTGGTCTGGTATTCCCATCTCTCTCAGAATTTTCCACAGTTTATTGTGATCCACACAGTCAAAGGCTTTGGCATAGTCAATAAAGCAGAAGTAGATGTTTTTCTGGAACTCTCTTCCTTTTTTGATGATCCAGCGGATGTTGGCAATTTGATCTCTGGTTCCTCTGCCTTTTCTAAAACCAGCTTGAACATCTGGAAGTTCACGGTTCATGTATTGCTGAAGCCTGGCTTGGAGAATTTTGAGCATTACTTTACTAGCGTGTGAGATGAGGGCAATTTTGCAGTAGTTTGAGCATTCTTTGGCATTGGAATGAAAACTGACCTTTTCCAGTCCTGTAGCCACTGCTGAGTTTTCCAAATTTGCTATGAAAAAATAATGTTGAATATCTCATTAATAATTTTTATATTGATTATATGTTGAAATAGTTCACCTGTTTCTTTTTACTTTACTTTTTGAAAATATAGCTACTTGAAAGTTTAAAATTGCACATGTTTCTCATATTTCTGCCAGACAGTGCTGCTTTAGAACCTTTAACCCTGGGACATGTGCTTTCCCCTTGGACATATAGGTCATTGAGGACATTTGATTCCAATTGAAAGCAGTTGCATTGAAATTAAAAGTCTGCTCCAGTGTCTCATGCTCTTGGATTGAAAGAATTAATATTGTTAAGAATGACCATACTAGCCAAAGCAATCTGCAGATTTAATGTGGTTCCCTATCAAGTTATCCATGACATTTTTCACAGAACTAGAACAAATAATTTCAAAATTTACATGAAACCATAAAAGACCCAGACTTGCCAAAGCAATCCTGAGGAAAAAGAAAGCCATATGTTTATATCTGAAGTCAAGGTGAATATGTCATGGAGGCAGTGTATATATGTCTATGTGTGTTTAGAGGGATGGGGGTGTGTCTTTCTGAAGAGTAGTTTAGTGGAAAAGGATCAGGCTTGGATTATTTTTCACCAATTGCATGTGACCAGAGACAAATTACCTTTTATCTTTTTAAAAATATGTATTTATTTACTTATTTGGCTGGGCCGGGTCTTAAATGTTGCACACCAGATCTTGTAGTATGTGGGATCTAGTTCCCAGACTAGGGATTAAACCCCGGGCCCCCTGCATTGGGAGCGCAGAGTTTTAGCCACTGGACCACCAGGGAAGTCCCCACCTTTTTCCTTCATTTCTACTTACTCACTTGTTAAGGATTATAATACTTACTTTGACCGCGCAATTATTAAAAACACTCTGCTGTGATAAACTACATTAATGTTAAATTCAAATTATGTGAGTAATGTATGAAAATGATCTGAAAACGTTCAATAGGTAGAGTCTATGCAGATTTACAGTTCAGTTAAATTTGGTGGGGTTAAAACTCTTCTGTATGCATTTAGAAACGTAGGCTGTAAGTATGGTTATGGTCTGGAATATTTGCCAGATTGGGGCCGAGAGTTCTGGCGTTGTGCTGCCCTCCTGTGCTGTTTAAACAGCTCAGCAGGTCAGTTACATTCCTGCTTCATGAATGCTCTGCGGGGGAATTCTTATTACTTACCCTCTTCTGTCCTCATGTGGTGACAGAGGGCCTAACTATTCTGGATGTTTCTGTTTCTTTGGTGAAGGAAGCCAGATGGAAAACCACCCTGAAACATTTAGGTCAGAAAATCAAATCCCAGGTTAAGGAAAAAGGCAACAAATTGCAAATTGCATTAGATACTAGAGATGTAATTGGTTCACTGATACAGGAAGATCTTAAGCAGATTATTGAGGTTCGGAGAAAAATACCATTATGACAATGTCAGAAAAGGCTTTTTGTCAAGAACAGAAACACAACTCAATGTCCTTTTATTATGCTAAGAATTTACAATAAAGCGATGGTTTTCTAAGCAGAACATTAGCCCGGTGAAATATGAGATTCACAAGCACAGCTCATTCAGTGCTAATTCTCTTAGCACAGCCTCCAAAAGCGATTCCTTTCCAAGAGGTTTAAGGTAATTTATCAACATGACAATTCTCTGGAAAGTTAAGAAAACACACTGAAGGAATGATAGAATGTGAAACCATACAGAGAAACAAGCAGAGGTGGTCAGTGGGTGGCACCTTCTTTACATGCTTAGCTCCCTATCTGCTGGTGCCCAGGCCCCATCCCAGGCCTGCTGCCACACTGGCCTCCTGCTATTAGAACCTAGCCACGCTCTATTTAGATGAGGTATATGTGTGCATATTTTGTTCATGTGGGTATACAGCATGCAGGGACATTACATGACTTACCTTTTAGTCCACTCCTGCCAGGCTTTCATATCCTCCACTTGGCCAGAACTATTCTTATCAAGATCACCAATGACCTTCATGACCAAATCCAATGGTCAGTTTTCAGCCCTCATCTTACTTGACTTACCAGCAACATTTGAACCATTTGATCTCTCTCGTCCTTGAAACATCTTGTTTTACTCGGCTTTTGAGTCACCTCTCTCTTGGCTTTCCTCCACTCCCATCAGTGGCTCCTTTATATTCTCTTCTGTTTAGAGACTTCCCATCGTTTTGATTTCTAAAAATTGTAATGCTCAGGCCTATTCTCTATCTAAACTCACTCCCTTCATGATCTTATCTAGTCCCAAGGCTTTAATATCATCTAAATGCTTAAAATTTCCAAATTTGTGTCTCCAACACAAACCTCTCTCACCTGACTTCCAGACTCGTATATACAACTGCTTACTCAATGTCTCCACTTAGATGTCCATGTCTATCTCACACTTAGCACACTCGAAGCAAAATTTGTTCCTCCCTCAGTCAACCCCATTTCAGTATATGGCCAAACCTTCTTCAGTTGCTTAGGCCAAAAAGTCTTGGGGTCATTACAGACTCTTCTTTCCCATACACTCTACATTTTCAATCATTTGGCAAAGTTTGCTGGCTATATCTTTAAAAACATATCTGTCCACTGACAGATGAATAGATAAAGAAGTTGTGATACATACACACAATGGAATATTACTCAGCTATAAAAAGGAACACATTTGAATCAGTTCCAAAGAGGTAGATGAACCTAGAACCTATTATACAGAGTGAAGTAAGTCAGAAAGAGAAACACAAATATCATATATTAATGCATATATATAGAATATAAAAAGATGGTACTGACCATCCTATTTGCAGGGCAGCAAAGGAGACGAAGACATAAAGGACAGACTTTTGGACACAGTGATGGAAGGAGCGGGGGAGTGATTTGAGAGAGTAGCATGGAAACATATACATCACCATATGTTAAATAGACAGCCAGTAGGAATTTGCTGTATGACAAAGGAAACCCAAAGCCAGTGCTCTGTCACAAACTAGAGGGGTGAGATAGGAAGGGAGGCTCAAGGCGGGTGGTGGTGGGGTGAGGATATATGTATACCTATGGCAGATTCATGTTGATATATGGCAGAAACAATATTTTATAATATTGTAAAATAATTATCCTCCAACTAAAAATAAGATAAAAATTTTAAAACCCAAATATCATAACTCCACACTTTTTCCCACATACATTGCTACCACCCTGGTCTGAATCAGCACGACCTCTTTGGATTACTGCAATGGTCTCCCTACTTCTCTCGGGCTTCTTTGAAGAACTTTCCACACAGCAAAGTGATCAAAATTAGCCAAAGTCAAATCAAAACTCCCCACTCAAAGATGGCTTACCTCAATTGGAATAATATTGAAAGTCTTTATCATATCTTATAAAGTATACATGATCCAGGGCTCTAGTTTCTTTCTGATCTCATCTCCTACCTCCCAGCCCCTACATACTCTAACCTGCAAGTCCCTTTATTGTTCTTTAGCATCCCAGGCATATTCCTCGGGGCTCTTGGATTTGCTGTTTCGTCTGCCTGGAACACAAAATAATGTAGTCCATGCCCTCATTTCATTGAGGTCTCTGTTCAAATGTCATTTAATCAGAGAGTCCTTCCTAATATAGCACCTGTCTCCATTACTCTCTGCACCCTCAATGACACCAGTTGAGCACCTTTAATGGCATGATACCCTATGCTTACTTATTTGTGTATTGTCTGCCTTCCACACTTGAGTATTAACTCCATTCCATTAAGCAGGACTTTGGCTGTCTTTGTTTTCTGCTATGTCCCCAGAGGGTCTGGCATCTGGTAAGAGCTCATTAAAAATTTAATGAATGAAGGAATGAACAAATATTCATGTGAACAGTTATTCAGAGAGTGGTCAGGAACAGAAAATGAGCACTTTCCAGTATTTTTTTAGCTGTAAGTTTGTGTAAACTGAAGACTGAGATGGTCATTGAGAGAGGTTTTCTCCTTCATATCTTCTCAATGAATGTAGTTGAAAATGGTGAGTTGGTGGTGAATATGTTTTTTGTTCTAAATTCCATATTCTACTCATGAAAGTTGTCCATTTATGTTTCAATCATGGAAATTAAGGTTGTGAAACCAGAGTTTGCTATTTCCCCTTCTTATGAAACCAGCAATACTGAATTTTCTTACTATATTTTACTTAAAAATGAGAATTTTTTCTCTAATTAAAAATACCTCATGAATTTTTTTTTTCTCTCAAGTCTGACCTAGCTCAGTTTTAAACCGTTTTTGAGTCGTTTCTTTCAAAGATGCTATTTTTCTTTTCAGAAATTCGAATCTCCTTTTCTCCAGAACCTTCTATTGATGAATAGTAGGTAGACTAAGCCAATGAAACTTCAGTGATAAAATTTACAAACTCACTAAGTCATTGCATCATCTACAAGGGTCAGCACAGTGGACTCTGGACTCAGCTTCTGAAGGGCAGGCACACTGGTCCTAGCACCTTGCCTGCACCTTTCTGTGGCTTCGGAACACTCAGTCTTCTTAATCTCGGGGCCTCATCTGCAAGAGAGGATAATGGCATTTGTCTTGCCATGGTGGTCTTATGAGGGTCAAATGTGATGAAATCAAAGAAGCTGCTTTCAAATATGTAAAGTATTAATCAGGGATGTCTTGGGTTCTACTAATAGAAACCAGTAACAAACTAGCTTGGAGCAAAATGGAATTGTTTTACAAACACAGGCTGTCCCACGGAACTGAAATCCATGTAGTTGGACCTCCCGAGTTGCAGGATCCAGAAACTGGGGAGTTTAGGGTGCTCAGTGTTATTTGTCTCTCTAAAACCCGGGTCTCAGGACCTCCCTGGTGAGCCAGTGGCTAAGACTCTGCATTGCTAATGCAAAGGGGCCCGGGGTTCAACCCTTGGTCAGGGAGTGAGATCCCACATGCCACAACTAAAGATCCCTCATGCCGCAATGAAGACCCAGTACAGCCAAATGAATAAATAAATAAATGTGAAAACCTACGGTCTCTCTCCTCCTCCTCTCTTTGAATGTCCCTTTCTTTCTTCTGACACTGCAAGCAATCTTTATCTCCATCTCCATCACATATGGGCCAAAGATAGCTTTCTTAAAACTGCTCTTTCAATTCCGAATCTGTATTACCTTATGCATCTCTAACTTACAGTTTACTAACTGAAGTTTTTGAGACCTGGTTTCGAATTTCCAGGAGAGAGGATTTGGTGTGCCAAGTTCAAATCAGATAGCTACCAACTCTCCCCTCTCTGGTCATCTTCAAGAAGCAAATGGGAGCAATGTCATATAATCCCTTAGCAGAAAAGGCTAAGGGAGCAAACTCTCTGAGAAGGTTGTGTGGGGCAGTGAAGAAAAGAGTGTTGCACAGGTCAACTGTGATGAAAAATATGGAGAACATTCCACATATACTTTTTCCCATACTTCTGAAAACTTTATGTGGGATCTGACCTGGTCGTATGATTACTTTTGGCATATTTGTAAATACAGGTCTCAGAGAGTCCTGCCAACCACACCATACCTTTGCATTACGTGTCAGATTCATGTCTCCAATATTATCTCTGTTACCCATTTTTGTGTGGGGCGGGGATTATAATACCTGTTTTTAAAAACTAACTATTATTGTTTGGTTGAGTTGAATCCCCATGGCTGCGTGATGGTTTTCTCTAGTTGCTGCGAACGGGGGCTACCCTCTAGTTGCCGAGCGTGGGCTCTAGGCGTGCGGGCTTCAGTAGTCACAGCACGTAGGGTCAGTGGTTGTGGCGCATGGTTGTAGTTGCTCCGAGGCCTGTGGGATCTTCCTGGACCAGGGATTGAACCCATGTCCCCAGCATTGGCAGGCAGATGCTTAACCACTGGACCACCAGGGAAGTCCCTTTGTTACCCTCTTAAGGAACATAACCTCTTATTCTTTTTTCCCTCAAGGATATAGTTCATTTCAATATATATACTGACTGTAACAAATCAAATTCTCAATCTTCCCTATTCTTTATCTCCCAGACTTTCCCATTTGTATTAGTTGTTGTTCAATCGCTAAGTCATGTCTGACTCTTTGAGACCCGTGCACCGCAGCACACCAGGTTTCCCTGTCCTTCACTGTCTTCTGGAGTTTGCTCTAACTCGTGTCCATTGAGTCAGTGATACTATCCAACCATTCCATTCTCTGTCACCCCCCTTCTCTTTCTGCCCTCCTGTATTAGTTAAGGTTGACTATAAAATGTTATTAACAAATCGACCCAAACTAACATGGTTCAACAAAGTAGAAATTCGCTTTCTCCTCTTGGGTCAAGTCATTGATGGTGGCTCTATCATCTTTAACGTGTGGCTTCCAAGGTTGCAGTGATATTCACCTTAACAGTCCATGGGAGTGGGGAGAGAGAAGCAGAAGGGGAGGGGTCATGTGATAGGTTTTATACACTAGGCTGGAAGACACCTATCACTTTTTCCTACATTCTGCTGGAAAACACCTATCATCAGACCACATCCAACTACAAAGGAGGGTGGGAAATTTAATGTAGCTGGGCAGCTGTATGCCTGGTTACAATTCTGATACTGAGGAAGAAGGTGAGAATGGCATTTGGTGGACAGCAAGCCATTTCTGCTGCATCCTCCCTTTGTGCTACTTCTCTTATTTAATGGCACCATTCTCTCAATTACCCTTAAAGTCATCCCCCATTTCTCCATCTTTCACCAGCCTTCGTATCTGTTCTGACTACCTAAGCAAACCCACATTCATTCCTTGGTTTCCATTCCTTCCTCTGTGCCACAGCTTAAGGCCCTTCTATCTCTTGCTTAGGCTGCCCAGGTGGCACTAGTGGTAAAGAATCCACCTGCCAGTGCAGGAGATGCAAGAGATGTGGGTTCAGTCCCTGGGTTAGGAAGATCTCCTGGAGGAGGGCATGGCAGCCCACTTCAATATTCTTGCCTGCAGAATCCCAGAACAGAGGAGCCTCGTGGGCTACAGCCCATAGGGTCACAAAGAGTTGTACACGACTGAAGCGACTTGGCACACACACACCTCTTGCTTGGGCAACTGCAATCAGCCTTGAAAGTCACCTCCCTATGTCAGTGCCTCCATGCTTATCACAACCACCCTAGACTCTGCTGTCAGATGCCATTTCTGAACCCAAACATCTGACTGTCCAAGACAGCTTGGGGCCCTTTAATTTTTTTAATTAATAAAAAAACATGTATTTATTTGGCTGCACCAAATCAATTAGTTGTGGCACAAGAGATCTTTCAGTTGTGGTATACAAACTGTTAGTTGTGGCATTTGGGGTCTAGTTCCCTGACCAGGGATCGAACCTGGGCCCCCTGCATTGGGAGCGCATAGTCCCATAATTTTTAATTAATTTTTATTAGAGGTACTTCCTTGGTGGTCCTTGGGCTAAGACTCCATGCTCCCAGTGCAGAGGGCCCAGGTTCAATCTCTGGTCAGAGAACTAGATCCTGAGGGTTGCAACTAAAGATCAAAGATTCCCTAGTATCACAACTGAGACCCTGCGCAGCCAAATAAATAAATAACTTAAAAAATTTTATTGGTGTATAGTTGCTTTACAATGTTGTCTTCAACTGTACAGCAAACTGAAATAGCTACACATGTATATATATATATATATATATATATATATATATATATATCCCCTCTTTTTTGGATTTCCTTCCCATTTAGGTCACCACAGGACACTGAGTAGGGTTCCCGAAGCTATAGGTAGGTTCTCATTAGTTATCTATTTTATACATGGTATCAATAGTGTATATATGTCAATCCCAATCTCCCAATTCATCCCACCCCCCCCCCCCACCCCCTTGTTAGTTTGTTCTCTACATCTGTGTCTCCATTTCTAGACTCCACATCTATGCAGCTTGGGTCCCTTAACTGTTACCTCCACTCCTGGTCAAGGTGGTGATCACTGCATACAAAGTATCTGCAGCTATGCCTTTGTAACTCAGTAGCTCACACCAGACAGCCTCCTGTTCTCTGTTCCAAGCCCTCTTTCTCTGGTCTCATGGCTCATGCTTCTACCCTTTTGCCTCACATCTGTGCTCTGTGCAAAACTCAGTTCCCTTTCGATTAAGGCCATAATGGGATTGTCCACCCAACTTTCATTTGGCTCCGCCCCTAGACTCCGTTTCTCAGGGCACAGGCTTGTTCTTGGTCAGGAGACATGTTTGAACAGTGCTCATGTTATTCTCTTCACCAAAAGCTCCTTTGCTTACTGAATAAAGCAGACTTTTTCACTAGCATGTCACCCCCATGCCTGTCATTGTCTGATCCCAACCCCCAATTACCACCCCTGCCAATACATCTTTATAATTTTTATGGTCTCTCTGGAGTCCTCAGAGCATTTCTCCAAGGGCACTTTCTCATTCTTCAAGATCTGACTCATATCACCTCCTTGACAGCTTCCTCTTTCTCTCTCCTTTGTACTCCATCTTTGAACACAGTTCTTCCATATTCTGCTATCTATGGAGAGGGTGGTCTCCTTATCTAAGATGAAAGTGTTAGTCGCTCAGTCGTGTCTGACTCTCATGGACAGTAGCCCTCCAGGATTCTCTGTCCTTGGGATTCTCCAAGAAAGAATACTGGAGTGGGTAGCCATCCCTTCTCCAAGGGATCTTCCTGACCCAGAAATCAAACCCCAATCCCCTACATTGCAGGCAGATTCTTTACCATCTGAGCCACCAGGGAAGCCCTCTAGGATGAATACTCCCTAAAAGGCAAAAATTGTGACTTCCTCATCCTTTCATTATCCACACTGCTGAGAATACCACCTTGGGGACTACCTTACCCATGGTGAGAGGACATCATTCCAGTGCTTAGAACCTCCTACTGCTTCAGTGGCTCCCCTGTCATTCAATCATGGATTAAAACCCTGTGTAGGCCTACCTCGCTTTGTTTGAGCAGATGTTGCTGCTGTTACTCCCTCCTCTCTCCCCTTTGTTCCTTGAAGACAAAATCACACTTCAGAACTTTTGTGTTTGCTGTTCCCCTGCATCCTCCATTTTAAAAAAATTTTAAGTCTTTTGAATTTGTTACAATATTGCTTCTATGTTTTAGTGTTTTGGTTTTTTTTTTTTTTTGGTCAGGAGGCATGTAGGATCTTAGCTCTCCCACGACCCATGGAACCCCCACCCCCTGCATTGGAAGGAGAAGTCTTAATCACTGGACCACCAGGGAAGTCCTCTGCTGTTCCCTTTATGGGGACACTACATGGCTGCGCTCTCTGGAGTCCTCAGAGCATCTCTCCAAGGGCACTCTCTCCATGAAGCCTTCCTGGACCACACTAGTCACACTGGAACCTCACAACACTCTCTTTCCCCCTCCTCTTGTTATTCTCCATAGTATGTATCACTTCCTTCCGGGGTATGTATATTTCACCCATGTATCACTGTGTATTTTCTGTCTCCTCTCCCCTTACTAGAGTGTAAGCCGTCATCCTAGTGTAAATCTGCTTGTTTACCTCTGTATTCCCAGAGTCTCGGATATCAAGGCACTCAGTAAATATTTGTAGAAAGAAAGAATAAGCAAATTAATAGAAAATGCTCAATAAGTATTTATTAAATTGAATAAAAAGGGTCAGAAACAGACTGTGAAATTTCCAAACTCTAAAAATATGTCGGTTTAGGAGCATAGTGAAATTGAGCGAGCGTCGCCTCACCGTAAACATCCTCGAGGAAGGATTAAAATCGTGTGCTCGAGGTGGGAGGGGCAATGGGGCCAGGAAGCGTGCGCCTTCGCAGAAGTTTTGGGGGCTGCCTGACTTCCCCCCTGCGAGGAACTGCACCTGGGAGGCGAGCTTGCTGAGCCGCCCCGCCGGGACATTCGGCTACCACACAGGTGTTTTCTTTTAAGTAATTTTGGTCTTCGTCTCTCTCCTAAGCTGTTAAAGGACACACACAAATCTTGGGTGGCTTATGAGCCACTTCTGAGCTCTAAGGAGAAAACTACCAAGAGTGAAACCGACAACAAAAACATCACCCAGGACGAGATTCTGGGTCTTGGGGGCAGCCGAGCCCCCTTTTTCAGAGCAGCGCGAGTGTAACTTTCTGTCTTCTCCCTAGGCTCCGCCTTTAGGCTGTTTATTGGAAATTCTTCTCCCGGGCTGTCTTTTAAAGCCGCCGCCTACTGTCCACAGGAGGATGGCGCTCACAGCTCCGGGTTCTCTTCCCTCGGGGACTCCGTCGTATTTTTTTCACGCTTCGTCGCTACTACAGCAGACGCCTGCCCTCTCACTATTTGCCCCGCAGTTCTACGGTGCCTTGACTGTAAACAAAACACTTTAGATCATAGCAAGGTCGGAGTAAGCACAGCCTTTCTGCTGGCAGCCAGACGTCTTAAGGTGGCGTCACCGTGACTCGTTTGGTTTTCAAGATTAACAAAGCGACAAAATGGTGGTCCTACATACTAGTTAAAGAAATATTCAGGGTGCGTAGGGGATGAAAATATCCATTTTTAACTTTTCTGGAAGATATTAATTCCACGAATAAAATCAAACATCTGTGGCAAGGTGTAATACTCTAGGATGTCTCCATTTACATAGATATGGTAGCTATGTACTTATGCATCTGAATTTATGCTCATATAGAATAGAGAATTTTTTAGTCCAACAACTGTGTAAAGATTTCAACAACAATAATCTATAATTTCAGGAGTAGGGTATAAATTATGGTATTGAGACCTACCCTAATTTTTCTGTCCCTTTTCTCCATCTTCTCCAATTCAGTAAATTAAGTGGGGGCATTCGACCTAAAATAAAGAAAGAAAGATGAGACCTTTTACTTAGATGCCAGGTGAAATATTTTCTCTCCATCAGGTAGGAAGTCCGGCCTTTGAAAGCACTGCCTCTCTTGCTGCTCTCTGGGTCTCACCCTGCCCTTTTGGAATCTGCATTTTAGTCATATTAAGTGCAAGGTCATACCAAAGGCCAGTGACAGTCGTATTTAAATATCAGGGACCACAGGCCACATCAAGAAAACAGCTGCAAGCAGCCCAGAGCATGAGAAGGAGCCATTTTGAATCATTTATAGGAGAGGAGGACCTGCAGACTATAGACAGGAGACTCATTCTGGGTGATACCCAGAGAAACTTCTCTTGAGTCTCAGTTTCCTCATTGGTTAAAAGACAAGGTTGAACCACAGGGTTTCCAAGGTTCCTCCTAACTCCTACATTCTGGAGTGTCTGAAGCAAGGCAGGCACACAAAGTGGGCAAATACTATGTGGGTTAAGAAAACAAGTTAAATGTCAAACTCACCTGTAGCATAGATGCCTAAGAAAACTGTAGTGCACAATTGCTGTTGGGCACTGTTAGAACCGGAGATTACTTTCCAGTAAAATGTGTAACTTTGTTCCAGAACAAAAGGAGGATAGGGAGGGCAGTTAAAGACCCTTTGTTTCAGATATAACAGCCTGTGCATCCTGTTTTAACTTCCATCACCTTGCTCAGGAGCACAGTTAGGTAAATTTCAAGTTGCAAAGGGGAGCAGAGAAATGCCGAAATACTGGGTTGACCAAAAAGCTCGTTTGGGCTTTTCCGTAGGATCTCCTGGAAAAATCCGAACGAACTTTCTGACCAACCGAACAATCTCAGACGTGAGGACACGGCTGTGGTTGCTCTGGAAATCACTTCGCAATCCGGACTTTCCGATTCCTTTCACTCCTAGAAGACCCGCCGCCCTTTAAAAGCGTAACTCACTTGCATCTGAATGGTGTTCTGGGTGGGTTCCAAGAAGTTGAGTCTGGTAGGAGAGAAGGGTGGAGGAAGGAAGAAGCTGTTGTGTTTGGCGGCTGGACTCAGGTAGAGGAAACTGCTACAACCCGGCAAAGAATTGAAAAATACAAAGAGGAGACGAGTTCCCACACGCAGCCCGCGTCAGTGATCTGTACTTGGGAGGCAAGAACCTGGCCAGGGGGTTAACCTGGTTTTTTTTTTTAAAACTAAATGTGTCTGAGACAGCTACAAAGTTTATTAGGGACTTGAGACACCAGTTGGCTTTTTGATCTTGCAATCCTTTCTTATTTTTTATTGAGGGAGACCTTGGGTTCAGAATACATGATTAAGACTGCATCTATTCAAGGGTAATTTATAGAAAGACGTCCTCCTAGACGTCTCCCCTAAGCCCCTAGCCTCCCCTAGAAATAGCAAAGACTTCTAGGTTAAGGGTGAACTAACCACTGCTCACCCCCAACTTAAGGCACCCAAGGCCGAGGAGCTCCCCGCCTCCCCCGCCGTGTGAGCGATTGGGGGCCCCCGGGGGAGAGCCCAGCTAGGGGGCCGAGCTCCCACACTGCGTCCCCCCATCCCCCGCTCGGCGAGTGCGGGGAAAACAAGATCGCCAGCCATGGGTACCACCACTGGCGGCCGAGCACCTTGGAGCTCTCCCCGGCTTTCCCGGGCGAGGAGCCGGGGAGGTGCGCAGCGCCCGGGATCAGAACACCCGCCGGCCGGCACCTCTGCCCAGGCCCCTCCCCGGCTCCCGGGCCTTTTGGCGAGCTTGTTTGTCTTATTTGTAATTTCTCCTAGGCCAGCCGGAGCAGGTCTGCTGGCAAGCCGTGCGCCTCCCGCAGTCACGCGACCAGCCCCGGGTCCCGGCCGCGCGCTCGGCGGCGGCTGTGGCGGCGGCGGCGCGCCCGGGAGGCGGGGAGGCGCGGCGGGGCCACCTTAAGGCCGCGCTCGCCAGCCTCGGCGGGGCGGCTCCCGGCGCCGCGACCAATGATCTCCTCCTCTGTTTAAATAGACTCGCGGTGTCAATCATCTTCTCCTTCGTCAGCCTCCCTTCCACCGCCATATTGGGCAACTCCAAAAAGGGGGCTCGTCTTTTCGGGGGTGTTTTTTTTTTTCTTCCTCTCCGCTTTCCTCTGGGCTCACTCTCTCGCCGCTCCGCGACTCCGCGACTCCCGCAAGGTTTGGAGAGGGCGCTCGGGCGGCGGGACCCGCGGGCTCGCGGCGGCCGGGACTCGGAGCGGCTCTGCCCCCTCCTGTCTCGGCGGCGCTCGGCTCCCCTCCCCTCCGCTCCCCGCCCTCCCGCTTGAACGGCCGGGATCGGGGCTGCCTGGCCCCGGGGGGCTGCCCCTCGCCCCCTCCCCCAGCCCCGTGCGCGCCTAGACGCTCGGGCGCTGACTCGGCTCGCGTTTGTTTCTCTTGGCTCCAGGGGCCGGCGCAGGGCTTATAAAGAGGGGCTCGGGCTGGGTCGGGGCGTTTTGTTTTGTTCGGTTTTGTTTGGCGAGAGAGAGAGAGCGCGCGCAAGAGCCTCAGTCGCCGAGACCCCCCACCCCCACCCCACCCCCGGGAGGAAGATGTCAAACGTGCGAGTGTCTAACGGGAGCCCGAGCCTGGAGCGGATGGACGCCAGACAGGCGGAGTACCCCAAGCCTTCGGCTTGCAGAAACCTCTTTGGCCCGGTCAATCACGAAGAGTTAACCCGGGACTTGGAGAAGCACTGCAGAGACATGGAAGAGGCCAGCCAGCGCAAGTGGAATTTTGATTTTAAGAATCACAAGCCCCTGGAGGGCAAGTACGAGTGGCAGGAGGTAGAAAAGGGCAGCCTGCCCGAGTTCTACCACAGACCCCCGCGGCCACCCAAAGGCGCCTGCAAGGTGCCGGCGCAGGAAGGCCAGGATGCCAGCGGGGCCCGCCCGGCGGTCCCTTTACTTGGGTCTCAGGCAAACCCAGAGGACACGCATTTGGTCGATCAGAAGACTGATGCCCAGGACAGCCAGACCGGGTTAGCGGAGCAGTGCCCTGGGATAAGGAAGCGACCTGCCGCAGATGGTAATGACCCTTTCCGATGCCTAAAATGTCTGTGTCTGTCTGCCGCGCTCCTTTCCCTGCTCGAGGGTCTTTAACCGCAGCTTTCTTTTCAGCGAGTTTTGACTTAGCTTTTGGGGCGGAGGCGGGGGGAGCACACTTTGCTACTCTGAGGTGCATGAGTACATGCTATTTATTTAGTTGCCTGCTTGTCTGTTTATGACTTTTAAGTCAGAAGCTTGAGATTGTGTTATCTGATCATTTCTCTAACTGAAAACATCGCGGCTCCTCCCAGCTAGACAGCGGTAGGTATGTGACAACGTTGGGATGTTTATCAACTGCCTCCTCCTTCGCTTTGGAGAGAGAGCTTTGAAGCGTAGAAAATACACTTTCTGTTATGTGAAAACAACTTCATTTTGTGCCCTTAAAGGCCACTGGGAATGACGGACCCAGGATTGTGGGTGGAGGTGGTGGGTTTTTTGTCCCTTGACTCTTGGGCTCACTTCTGTCGGCCATTGTTTTTTTCTAATAAAGATTGTTTGTGTGTGTTCTTTTTAAAATTCCCTCTTGCCCTTAGATTCCTCTCCTCAAAACAAAAGAGCCAACAGAACAGATGAAAATGTTTCAGACGGTTCCCCCAACGCCGGTTCAGTGGAGCAGACGCCCAAGAAGCCTGGCCTCAGAAGGCGTCAGACGTAAACCACTCGGTGGGTTGATGACTTGGAGCAAATAAGTGACACGCCAGTTGGGTTGCAGGAACTCGTGGGCTTTCAAGCCCCAAGATAACCCGATCTCAGTGGTGGCTGGCAGATGAAAACTTGTGGGCTTTTGTTTTATGCTTTGGGAGGACAAAAAGGTAGGAATGGGGAAGACTGGGAATCAGTGGGGAGGTACTATAGTTTTTCCCAGTTTTCACCTCCTGAGATTATTTTCCTTTGAAGCACAACTGATCAGAACAAGTGTCTCAGGCAAGTACTTGTAACCAAGGCTCCGTGAGTAGGAAGGTCAGTTCCCTGAAGGTGCCATCAAAACATCCCCAGAACAATAGGTTCTTTTTTCATCTGATGAAGAGCGGGGGTCTGCCTCCATCCCACTTCATGAGAATTCATCTCCCAGAGGACCACATTGACTCAGTAACAGATTTTGAGCTCGACATGGGCAAAAATGGCAAATAAATGATTTAATTCAAAACTCTGAGGTAAAAGTGAGGCACTTTTCCTCACTGAAAAAGTGGTTCATATCCAGATAATCAAATAGTTAGAAATGTCACAAGAGAAATATGTGACTTGCTTTTGTCTTTACCTTTTTCATATGCTCTCACACTCTCTGGCTTCTGATAAGTTTGGAGGCTGGAGAAGGAACCTGTGTGTTTAAAAAAATAAAACTGAAATGGAAGGCTCAAAAATACTAAGGTTCCTGCGGAATTTCTGATAACACTGAAGTTGCAAAGCAGAAGTTAGAGTGACTCTGCCAGAGTAAGCAATCCAGGAACACGTCAGCATGTGTATGCTAATCATGCTATAACAGGAGAAGCTGGGTACTTGTAGAGGAAATGGAGAGTAGTTATCAGGGCTGGCAGGGGTAGGTGTACCCCCAACATTAGAAGTGGAGATTTTTGCCATTTACTAAAATATGATCAACATGAAAAGCTAATTTGAATAATCAGCCCCCAGCTTTACACGGATTGGTCTTCTTAAGGATCAAACTACACATATTCATAGTTTGTAAACTTCTTACAATAACTGTGTCCTTCTTTCTCTCTCCAAACACACTCACTAGCCTAGCAAATAAAGAGATCCTAAAAAATGTTTACACTAACTTTTAAAATCATTTATAAAAATTTTAAAAAGGATGAAGGTGAGGTTCAAGTTGGTTGTGTTTTTAAATCAGTCTCATATATAGGACTTGGCTACATATACCAGATATTTTTCAGAGCTTATATAAAACAGTGCTATGAAACCTCTACATCACAGCTTCTATATATGAAGTAGGTAAATTGGATGGAAATGATTTCTGAAGTAACCCTAACACCTGCGGCTCTTGGTTTGTGACTTGTGGCATAGGTCATCAGATGAGCAAATCAGACCTGCTGAATTTTGATCTGGCTCCATTCTCACATACCGAGAAGCACTTGTTAGTAAATATTGCCAGTTCAGAGAATACAGGAAATCGTAGTAAGGACCTATTCATAAGCATTCGTGTGTACATTTCTACATATGACTAAGACTAGAAAATTTTGAGGGAAAAAAAAGTGAATAGAATTTTCTTTGGAGAGCCTTTATAAATATCATTGCCAGTTATTTTTCAAACTGAGAAAATTCTGCTACTCTTAAGTGTTATTGGTTTCTGAATTTTCCCATGTCTGTTCTTTCTCATCTTTGACCCCAATTCTCTAGACCAGGGTTTCTCAACCTCTGCACTGCTGACATTTGGGGCCGAATAATTCTTTGTTGAGGGAGGCTGTCCCGGGCATTGTAGAATGTTCTGGCAGCATCCCTGATCTATTGAAGCACATGCCAGTAGAAACCCCTCCTGTCATACCCAGTGTGACAACCAAAAATGTCTCCAGACATTGCCAAATGTCCCCCTGGGGGTGGGGGGGTGGCGAGGGGCAGGCAGCAAAATTACCCACTGTTGAATACTGCTGTTTAGACAAAAGCCTATAGCACAGGGGAGAGTGAAAAGCCAGTGAGAGAAATGTTGGTTGGAGATGACTCTAGTCACCAGCTTTTAGTATGTTCGTTCTTCCCCATTGCTCAGGTATTTCCCAGCTAAAACTAACAACATAATTCCGGTAATATATTGGCAATGTTATTCTAGTGCCTTTTCTTCTAATTCTTTCTCCTTGTTTCTTTTGCAGAACTAAGAGTATGTTTCCTTGTTTATCAGATACATCACTGCTTGATGAAGCAAGGAAGATATAAATTAAAAATTTGGAATACATATCGCTGACTCCAAGAATGGACATCCTTTACAAGCACTGAACAGCAACAGACTTAATAACACTAAAGTTTTAGGCACTCTTAAATCATCTGCCTCTAAAAGCGTTGGATGTAGCATTGTGCAATTAGGTTTTTCCTTATTTGCTTCATTGTACTACCTGTGTATATAGTTTTTACTTTTTATGTAGCACATAAACTTTGGGGAAGGGAGGGCCGGGGGGTACTGAGGAATTGGCATGGGGGGGTGTATTAAGAGCTTGCTTCGATTTAGAGCAAGGACAAAAATATTTGACTTGCATGAAGAGAAGCAGTTTGGGGGAAGGGTTTGAATTATTTTCTTTAAAGATGTAATGTCCCTTTCAATGAAAACTGATATTTCATTTAAAAAATCATCCAAATTTGAACACTGGCTGCAGATAATTGCTATTTATTTTTACATGAAGTTTTTTTCTCATTTGGGAGCTCTGATGATTCCGTTATGTAGTAGCAAATGGCTTTTTTTTTTTTTTTTTTAACAACAACAAAAAACTCAGTGCTCCCCACTAGTATCCCTTACAATTGGCATTTACCAGTATTCAGCAGTCTGGTAATCACTCCAGGTACCTCTGGGCACTCTGGCATGTATGTGGGGAGTGTTCTGAATGCTCAGAATTGACCATTTAATTTTTATCAGATTTTTGAGAACATTTCTTAATTTTCTTTTCACTTCAGGGTGTGTAGACACAGTCAAAATAATTCTAAACCCTTGGATATTTTTAAAGATCTGTAAGTAACTTTACAAATAATGAAATAATTTTTAATTTACAGCTTCTCATTCTGTTTCTTAATTTGTCCAAAGGATAGTGGTATTTTTAAAGGAAAGTGCATATAGAGAAAAGCACCCGTGGGTTGGTGAAATGGATACTACATCTTTAAACAGTATTTTTACATTGCCTGTGTATGTGTATGAAACAAAACCATTTGAAGTGTACCTGTGTACATAACTCTGTAAAGACACTGAAAATTATACTAACTTATTTATGTTAAAAAGATTTTTTTTTTTAATCTAGACAATATACAAGCCAAAGTGGCATGTTTTGTGCATTTGTAAATGCTGTATCGGGTAGAGTAGGTTTTTCCTCTTTTTCTGTTCTTCTGTTAAATAATATGGCTATGCTTAAAAGGTTGCATACTGAGCCAAGTATAATTTTTTGTAATGTGTGAAAAAGATGCCAATTATTGTTACACATCAAGTAATCAATAAAGAAAACTTCCAGAGCTATTCGTTGAGTTGAACTGTATGTAAATATACCTTACTAAGCTTGAGGTGTTCGACTTAGCATTCTAGTCATTTCCACAAATGTAATACGATGTGGCAAATACCTAGATAATTCAGGCCTACCACTCAGATGATGTTTATGTAGGACCGAGTGTAGTAGTCACGCTTTTCCACTTAGTTCTGTATGGGTGGACAAAACTTTAGAAGTGGAAAGTGGGAAAGCCACATTTTCATATTAATAAGATGGTAATATTTTTATCTTCTAGAATATGAATGTGTCAGAACCAAAAATTCTTACATAAGTGTAGTCTGATCACACACTTGCAGGATTGAAAATGAAACTAACATGGTGACTTCTCTAAATTCTGCATTTACACACACAGAATGTTGTAAGAAGCGAGTTCAGTTGTTCAGACCCCTTAAGCTACACCTCTCTTCCAAAATATTCAGATATATAGGTCCTTTAGCAGGGGGCGTGCATTCCACACTAATTTAGATAGAACAGGTATCCTTCAAATTGAACTGGCCATCACACACCAGTTCCTCAACTTTACATTTCCTGGTTACACTCTATACAACCTAAAACTGGTTAATCTGAATACCCAATCTGAGGGTTTGGGGGTCCCATATCCACATAGCAAAATTATTTTTTATTTAAATAAGAAAAAAACAGCATCTTAAAGTAAGATTTACTAAGATGATCCCTCTAATTTAAAATTCCCTTAGAAAATGTGGCTAAGGTGTAAAAAGTAAATTATTTTTTCTAGGAATCTGCGAATGGTTAAATCGCAAAAATCTGGATTTGGATTAAATAGTTTCTCTTGAATAGATGCATTTAATTTATTGCACCTCAAAGGGGGCTCTAAACAAGATAATTTCAGCTTATTTTGACCCGAAATTGCTTATCCAAAAAAAAAAAAAAGGATTGTCTGCGACTGCCGGGAAGGGAAAAATAGGTCCTTTGGTGGCTGGGCCACATCTTCCAAGTTGGGGTATTATTTTAATTAAAGGCTAAAGGTGTTTTTGTGATTCTGTTCAAAACACGAAGGCAGGGTGTTTTTCAGGAAGAGACTGAGAAAGCAAGAAAAACAATTCAAAATGGGGAGGAAGGAGTGGAGAGTCAGGAAATAATGAAATAAAGTCTCTCTGAGCCAAAAAGTACTTTAAAACGTGTTTCTAGCAGATGGGGGGCAAAAATCCTTTTCTAAAAGCTGCTTCTACCCCCCACCCCCGTTTCTTTCCCCAAGAGGCATCGTTAATCCGAATTTTTAGAGATTGCGTTTTAGGAGTACAGGGCCAGAAAGAAGTGGATGCTCGCCGCGCCAGGCACGTTCACAGGAACGCAGCCCCTAAAGTCATCGTGTCGGTCCTTCGCCCGTTCTGCGTCAAGTCTCTAAACGTGTCCCCGAGATTCTGACCGTCCTCTCCCCGACCCCGGACTGCCTGGCCCGCCGCGGGCGTCGCTCCGAGGGGATGCGGCCGCCGGCCCAGGCACCCCCCACCCCGCTACTCGGGCCACCGCGCCGTAGTCTCTCCGCCCTGAGCCGCAGCCCTACGATCGCCCGCCGCGACAGTTGCGGGGTCGGGCTGACCGGAGCCTCGGCAAGAAAAGACTATCAAATCTAGCTCCTCGTCTGCTACCGGCGGCTCCCGCAACTCCCGGATCGCTGCGCGCAGTTCCCGCGCCCCAGGCACCCGCAGGCCGTGAAGGGCGGCTGCGCCTCGGCCCGCGCAGCTGGGCTGGGCGGTTTCTCCGAAACTTGTCTCTCTCATCATCTCCCCTCTGGGCTCAGAAAGAAGCGAAAACCCCCATTCCTCTCCACGATCAGACCCTGTCCATCAGTACCCCGTCAACTCCAGGGCGCTGGGGAGATGTGAGCGGAGGGGAGAACCTTTCCGAATTCGTGGACCCTCCAGGGCAGCAGTCCGCTCCCACCCCCACCCCAGGCTCCAATGATCCGCAGCCCCGCGCATTTCGAAAGCCTTCTCGGCTCGCCGGCGGCCCAGGAGGGCCGTAGCCGCGCGCTAGAGGGGCCGAGCGCCGCTGCCGCTCGCGGGGGTCGCTTCCTCGCTTACACCCGCTCTGCCAAGTCCCCCGGTCGCATCCCCGCTGCCCAATGAAGGGGATCAAGGCAGAGCAGGGAAGAACCAGAAAACTGTGGGTCCAGGGGCGTGATTGCAGACGAAGGGGACCGTGGAAATCTACAGGAGGGGAGCGGGGCGCGCGGCCTTTCAGGCCACGGTGCGCCCACCGGCCGCGCGCCAGGACCTTTCCCGGATGCCGAGGAACGTTGCCTTCGCCATTTCATCTTCACCCTTGTTAGCGTAGACACTTGTTCTTCCGAAGCTTTTTCTGACTGGGAAAAAAAAGTGTTTTAAAAGCTCATCTAGGATCTGCTGTTTTCCAGACTATGAGTTTTTTTTTTTAAGTTTGCCAAGTCTTTCACCTGGGCCACACCCTATGCTCGCTCCCCTCCCTCCCGGCCAAAATTAAGGTAAAAATCCTGCGCAGTGGGAGAGAGCAAGAGGGTCCACGGTCACACTTGACCCTCCCTTCCCCGCGTGTCGGCATGGGGGCGGTGGCACCGCCTGTATCTCGGCTTGCGTGGGGGTGGGGCAGGGTGGGGTCAGCGCCAGCCGGGACCCCGCAGAACCGAAAGTGTAGCCTTCGCACGTCAATTCGAGGCCCCGTGGAGTGGGGGTGGGGGGGATGGTGGTGCTCTCCGCGTACTGGGCCTGTCCCGCGTGGGAACACACACAAGAGGGAGGCAGGAGTCAGTAAGTGAACAGTACAAAAAGGAGTAGAGGCGGGCTGGGCGCGAAACATCGACGCGCCTCAAAAGGAAGACGAAGAAAACGCCGGGAGAAGGGCGCGCAGCCTGGGGACCGCGGGGCCGGGGGATTGCATCATTGCAGCTCCCCCGCCAGAAAAAAATGGGCTCCGAACCGCGGCCACCATCATGGCGCTCGGGCCGGGCCGCGCTTCCCGCGCGCCTTCCCCGAGCGCACGGGGCCACGGGCGCTTCGCATCGAGCGAGAGATTTGCGGACACGTCCCCCTTCCCTCTTTGGCACCCGGCCCCCACCCGCTCCTGTCTTTTGTGTCCTTGTGGACATGTGTGCGTGCCTCCCCGCGAGTGTGTGTGCAGACCCGAGAACTTGCAGATTATTTTTTTTTTCCTCTTTTTTTTTCCCTCCTGTGCTGGTGGTTGTAAACTTGATTGGCATTGGCTGCGCCCACTGACCCCGGCGCCGAGTCCACTGAAGATTTAAGGTGGATCCGAGAGGCTGCAGCTTCGGGCGGAGTCTCGGGCTTTTAGCTAGTTTTGGAGGAAAAAAAAAAAAAAACCCCCAAACCGTGCGCCCGCCGTGTTTTTACGCATCCCCTGCGGTACCAGCCCTGGCGCCCGCCCCGCCCCGCTGGCTCCTCCCTCCTCTCGCTTCTTTCCCATTGGTCCGCGAGTGCAGTTTGAATTTTTTTTTTCCTTGGGACGCTTGTTTTCTCGGGGGGGGGGGTGGGGGGGCGTGTGGAATCCTGCGCCCCAGATCGTGTGATGAAAGCTACCTCGGCGGCCGGAGGTGGGGTGTTGTAGCCGGTTTTGTGTAGGTTGGAGGGAGGTGGGTTGGTGGGCCGAGTTTCTAGTCCCAAAATTTCCTCCTAAGAGCGGTTGACAGTGTGCGCGCGGGTCGGGGGGCGTGGGGCCGCGGTAAACTATCTGGAGACGCTCGGGCTGGGGGGCACAGTGTAGTATAAAAACGTTAATGGATGTGCAGGGCGCGTCGTTCCCCCGGCTGCTGGCCAGTGAGACTGGGAGGCGCTGGCAGGAGCCCTAGAGAAGACGCACCTTTCCCCTGCCTTGGGGAAGCATTGGGAAGGGCGAGGGGTTGGGAGGTGAAGGTGGCCGGGAAAAATAGACCGTCTCATTTCCTAGGAGGCTGTGGAGTGGGGTGGGGTGGGCAGTGGTAAGAAACCGAACAAGTACATCTATAGCAAAAACGTATTATTTCAAAGGTCATCCATTCGGAATCCCTCGAGATTCAGGCAGTGCCATTTTTTACTGAATTTGTGGGGGAAAATTGCTTTCTGTCTCTTTATTTCTAGGGTGTTTTTGAATAAGGAAAATGTTAAAATCGAGATAGAGATTGAGACTGAAAGGGCTTTTGATTTTTGAATCTGAAGTGAATTCTTTCTTTACCATGTAGGATACTGTTATTTGTAATACAGGTCTAATACAAATGATCTCCTTCAATAATTTATATCCCAGTTGTGTTTTAATGTGAAAATTTTGAAAGTTTATAATAATTTGGGTTATTCTCCAAATTACTGTATTTTCAGATTAGTGAAGTTAGCATATATGCAGTTGTTTTCCCTGTTATTTTTGTGGCGGTGTACCTGATGATTTTAACCAGCTATCCAGCCCCAGCCTTCAGTATAACAGTTCCTATTCTGTCCAACCTACAGTCCATTTTTTTTTTTTTTTAACTACTAAACTTCCCCAATACTTCCTAACCTCACTAACCCCTTAAGGTTAGCCCAAACCACCTGAGCTCTTCAGACCACCATCAACCAATCTCCTTGTGCCCTTAGCAAGGAATTTTTTATGTTAAAATGCCTCCCCCTACCTCACCTCAATAGACAGATTAGCATTAGGAAGCAGTGATCTCGTTCCTTTAAGTACTAGTCAAGCACTAGTCTCCATGGCCCCTTAATAGGGACATCGCGGGAAAGATTCAAATAGCAAGTGAATATTAGGACTAGTGATTTTGTAAGTCTGTTCCAGACCTTTGAGATAGTGTATTTCCCGTCTTAGAGTTTCTGGATTTCTACTAAATTAAGCGGTTTTTCTCGTTCATTACCATTTTCTTTTCTTTCTTCTTCTTTTTTTTAATATGGACCGTTTTTAAAGGTGTTTGGTTTTTTTTTTTGATTTGTCACAATATTGCTTTTGTTTTATGGCCAAAAGGCATGTGGGTCTTAGCTCCCCAATCAGAGATGGAACCTGCACCCCCTACGTTAAAAGGGAAAATCTTAACCTCTGGACCACCAGGGAAGTCCCTCATTACCGTCTTCTAGTGTTATGTTATCCATTGTGGTAGCCAAAAGCCATATGTGGTTGTTGAGCACATGAATGTGACTAGTCCAAGTTGAGGTGTGCTATAAATGTGAAATACACTCAGGGCTTCCAAGAATTAGTATGAAAAAGTGTTAAATATCTCATTAATAATTTTTATATTTATTACATGTTGAAATAATCATATTTTTGGTTATTAGGTTAAAATATTAAATTTAATTTCATCTCTTTCTTTTTACCTTTTTTGTGTGTGGATACGCGACAGTTTTAGTTTATAGATGTGACTCATTATGTTTTCATTGGATGTTGCTGTTCTAGACCAACACTCCTGGTAACTTGAAGCCCCATCTTTTGAGATCGGTGGCTGATAATACTGAGGAGTAGGTGGTAATATCTAGCTGTCATTCTCACTTCCCAAGTTAAATCAAGGCCTAGAGTGGCTTCAGGGACCCTTAAAGAAATCTGCCAGCACCCGACACCTACTGTTTAATCTCTAATACGTAGTATTGGTTTTGAGCCCAGACTATGGAAATATGGTACAATTCTGTGGTTCAGTGCTAAAAGAATCCACCTGCCAGTGCAGGAGATTGAGGAGCCTCAGGTTTGATCCCTGGGAGGGAAGGTCCCCTGGAGGAAGAAATGGCAACCCACGGCAGCATTCTGGCCTGGAAAATCCCGTGGACAGAGGAGCCTGGCTGGCTATAGTCCATGGGGGCCGGAAGAGTCAGACACGACTGAGCGACTGAGCATGCACTGTCTGATGAAATCAGACTTGATCACAGCTTTCCACATTATGTAGAGAACCTGAGAAATTCAATATGTTAGACATGACTCTGAAAAAAAACATTTAGACCCCAAATGAAGTCTCTATGAGTAACTTTTCACTAGCTCTTAGCAGCAGAGAGGAGGGTGGTGGGGAGATGAAAGTGTTCTCATTCTAAGATTGTATCTCTATCAGAAGATTTGAACAAATGAAAAGATGTGCCATATTTTGGGGTAGGAATACTCAACATGATAAAGATGGCAATAAATTTATACCTTTGCACTAAATTCTAAGTTCTCATTCTATTTCATTACATTGTTCAATCAGTTTAAACACTGAGAACCATTTTACTTTAATTACTGTAAATTTAGAATAGTTACAATTACTCATAACACTAATCCTCCACACCCCAACTAGTACCTTTATACTTTTTTTTTTTTTCCCAGAATTTTCCTGGCTTCTTTTCCTTGCCTTTTCTCCCCCACCCAATGGATTTAAAATGAATTTCGTCCAGTTGCAAATATAATTCCTATTGAGTTAAAATATAAATAAAGTGGGATCTTTATTTCCCGCTTCATACCAGATAAATTCCTGAAGGATTAAAAAGCGAATTTTTTTTTTTTAAATGAAGCCATAGACATACCAGAAGAGATCTCAGAGAATTTTTAAAATTTAATCTTGGAATGAGGATGGTCTTTCTAAGTATGACACAACATAAAAAATCTATAACCTGAGTTTCCCCAAAATCATTACATTATTCTGGTTTTGCCTTCTTATTCATAAAATCCAGTGACATAAAAGTGTTCTGTGTGGAAAGCTCACCATAGAAAGTCAAAAGACAGTGACTTGGTGGTGGTAGCTGCACAGCAATGTGAATGGACTTCACTGAACTGTATGCTTAAAAGTGGTTAAGATGGGAAGTCTTATGTTACATTGTAATAACTGTGCGCACAGGCTCAGTCTGTCTGACTCTTTGCAACTCCATGGATAGTAGCCTGCCAGCCTCCTCTGTCCATGGGCTTTTCCAGGCAAGAATACTGGAGTAGGTTGCCATTTCCTACTCCAATAATTAACTATGATAGTAAATAAATATGCAACTCCAGTGGTCCCCCCTTATTCTAGTGGATGTCTGAGTCTGAGGATAGTTCTGAACCCTGTATACACTGCTTTTTCCTAAACTAAGGAGTAGCTGTGCTAGACAGTGGAATGATTTTTGTCCTGGATGGGATGGGGCCAAACCATTGAGAGATTTCATCATGCTACTCAGAAGGTCCTGCAATTTAAATCTGTGAATTACTTCCAGAGTTTTTCATTGAATATATCTGGACCCCAGTTAACTGAAATTAACTGAAACTGAGAACATTGAAAATCTGGATAAGGAGAGACCACCATCCTGAAAGAATTTTTTTTTTAAATAGTTAATTGCTTTTTAAATTAAAAAAAATTATTTTATTTGGCTGTGCTGGGTCTTTGTAGCTGTGTGGGATTTTCTCTAGTTGTGGTGATAGGGGACTACTCTCTAGTTTTGCACAGGCTTCTCATTCTAGAGACTTCTCATTGTGGTGGCTTCTGTTTCGGAGCACAGGCTATAGACCATTTGGGTTTCAGTAGTTACGGTTCCCGGGCTCTAGAGCACAGGCTGAGCAGTTGTTGTGCATGGGCTTAGTTGTTCCAGGCATGTGGGATGTTACCAGACCAGGGGTGGAACTAGTGTCTCCTGCATTGGCAGGCAGATTCTTTACCGCTGAGCTACCAGGGAAGCCCCTGGAAGAATTTTTAAGTTCATCCATGTCCCACCTAAAAGAATCTCACAAGATTCTGGATCCCATCTTTCTTGAGGCTCTGAAATGAGACTCTTCAGGGTAGAGTTACCCAACTTACTCCCTGCAAGACCATTTTGGAAGTAACTTCACCTTCCCTGGTGGGTCAGGTGGTAAAGAATCCGCCTGCAGTGCAGGAGACCTGGGTTTAATGCCTGGGTTAGGAAGATCCCCTGGAGAAAGGAATGGCAACCCACTCCAGTATTCTTGACGAGTGGACAGAGAAGCCTGGCAGGCTACAGTCCATGGGGTCACAAAGAGTTGATCACAACTGAGTGACTAACACTTTTCACCTTTTATAGTTTCTGTTTCTTTAGCTATATAATGAGGATGCTCATAGTTCTCTCGAAGGATTATTAATACTGTTTGGTGGCATAATGTGTGTGCAGTATTTAGCACAGTACCTGGTATATAATAAATAATAATCATTGTATTAATATATACAATTAATAAGGACAGCCAGTTTTGTTTTGTTTTTTTTTGTCCACACCATGTGGCATGCAGGATCTTGGTTCCCTGACCAGGGATCAAACGCATGCCCCTGCAGTGGAAGCTTGGAGTCCTACCACTGGACCACCAGGGAATTCCCCAAGACACCCAGTTCTTATTTTGGATTCTCTAGTAACCACAACCAGCACTATACTAACCTTGTCAATTTATTTTCTCATTTTTAATGACTGCTATTGTTACCCTTAAGAAGAACAAATGATTTTACAGGAGGGTGGTAATTTAATGAACAAAATGAATATATTGTAAAAACTTGTCGAAATGGTAGAGTTTAATGTGGGAGTTCCCTGGTAGCCTAGCGGTTAGAATTAGCTTTCACTGCCATAACCTGTGTTCAGTCCCTGACGGGATAAATGAGATCCTTCAAACCACACACCGAGGCCAGGCCAAAACAAAACAAAAAGGCATTTGTTTAGTTTGAAAAGTGTGTTAGTCACTTAAGTCATGTCCAACTGTTTGCGACCCCATGGACTATAGCCTGCCAGACTCCTCTGTCCACGAAATTCTCCATGCAAGAATACTGGAGTGGGAGAAGGAAATGGCAACCTACTCCAATATTCTTGCCTGGAAAAGTCCATGGACAGAGGAGCCTGGCAGGCTGCAGTCCAGGGGGTTACATGACTGAGCATGTGTGCATGAGGGTGGAGGGAGATGGGTTGGTAGCAATAAAGTGGTAGAACTTTAAAAAAAAAAAAAAAATAAATAAGAATACTGGAATGGATGGCCATTCCCTTCTCCAGGGGATTTTCCTGATCCAGGGGTTGAACCTGGGTCTCCCTCACTGCAGGCAGATTCTTTACTATCTAAGCCACTGGGGAGGTTTAGGGTCATCATTTATTATCTTGGAAAGGACCTGGTATAGATTTGTTTGTGGTACTAAGTCAGTAACACTCACACCCATACAAAAGACAATGGCAAACTGGAAAAAATGTTGGCAGCCTATATATCGAAGACCTCATTTCCCTGATAAATAATTCCTACAAATCAACAAGAAAAAGCAAACAAAGTAGAAAAGTAAGCAAAGTATGTGACCACAATTTTCAGAAAAGGAAATACAAGAGACTCTTAAAAGACATGCTCAGTTGTAGTTTGAGACTGTTAGGATATGTCATGTGCAGAATAGGTGAGTTTGGGTAAATAGAGTTACAGTTACCATCTCTTGGATGCAAAGTTGACCATTATTCTTTCTTGAGATTTTGACATTTGCTTCCCTCCCTTTTGTCCAAAGCTGAGTGGTTTTTTTCCCAGCTTCACTGAAGATCAAGAAGCAAGGAATTTGTATTTGTGGAAGCCATGACCACCTTTCAAGTTGAGGGAGAAATCCCTCTCATCCAAACCATCTAATTTTTGGCTTTTGGCATCACCTTACTTTGCCCATAGAAGTAGGTGCAATGACCTTTGTCAACATGTTTCATTCATTCTTGATTTTTTTTTTTTTTTTTTTTTTTGGCCACACCACCATGTAGCTTGCAGGATCTTAGTTCCCCAACTAGACACTGAACCTGCAGCCCTGGGCAGTGAGAGCACAGAGTCCTAATCATTAAACCACCAGGGAATTCCTCATTCCTGGTTTTAATGGCTGTATATCGTTGGATAATCTGAGTTTCTTAAAAATCGTTGCCTTATTCTGGCTTTCCCTTTACTTTCTCTATTGTTGTAAAAAGATTCAAGCAGAATTTATTATACGATAAATATGAAATATTAAATAAGAGAATGTGCTGTGCTGTGCTAAATCACTTCAGTCGTGTCTGACTCTGTGCGACCCTATGGATTGTAGCCTGCCAGGCTCCTCTGTCCATGGATTCTCCAGGCAAGAATCCTGGAGTGGGTTGCCATGCCCTTCTCCAGGGGACCTTCCCAACCCAGGGATCGAACCCATATCTCTTATGTCTCCTGCATTGGCAGGCAGGTTCTTTACCACTAGCTCCATCAGTAGAGAATATTATGGAATAAATACTAGGATTTAGCTAATCATGTGAATAAAGGGTTAAATCCCTCCTACACACACATATACACACACACATATTGCATTTTATGTTATCTACTGTAGGTTTAGTCTTTTTTTTTTTGTCAATGCAAAACATTTTAATAGGTGGTCAAATATACAGTTATTAGAATTACCTAAATATCACTTATATAAAAATTGGTATATCACATTAGATGACTCTATAAAAACACAAATCACACATTGACAACGACCCCTGCAGTCCAAGAATACCCGCCTCATCAGTAGTACAAATTACACTTTTTAAAAAAAACATTGTTTAGACATTTAAACCAAAGTAACTTTGACTAGACTAAATACATTCATTCATCAAGTACAATAAAGTTAGCATAGTCACTAACAACACAATTTTAGGTGCAATTTCACATGCGTTCATAAATCTTCCAGTTCAGTTCCCACAGTAAAGTGTCTTTGTGTACGCCATTTTCATTTATATATGGGTGCAGCAGTTCTACACATTTACTTTATAGAAATAATCATATGTGTGACTAAATGTGGGCTTCCCAGGTGGTGCAGTGGTAAGGATCCTGCCTGCCAATGTAGGTGACATAAGAGACTTGGGTTCGATCCCTGGGTCAGGGAAGATCCCATGGAGGAGGGCATGGCAACCCATTCCAGTGTTCTTACCTGGAGAATCCCATGGACAGAGGAGCCTGGTGGGCTACAGTCCATAGGGTCACAAAGAGTGGGACATGACTGAAGCGACTCAGCACACACGCTGCGTGTGCCTAAATAAATATTTACCAGAATGATTGTTGTTAAGTTACATATTAAACTTCAAAAGGAAACAAAAAAAGTAAACAACCAACCAACCTCCCCTTTGATATAGGATTGCAAGATTGATTATTTGATTGGACCAACTATAGAATATACAAAAAAGACACAGATGACAGCTACTAAAACACCCCAGGTGGCTTTATTTGGATGAATAGTGAAAGTTTATAATATTAAACCTGGCACAGAACAATATTTATAGTATGATCCCATTTTTGTAAAAATATTTTTTAAATACCTGGTAGCTCAGACAGTAAAGAATCTGCCTGTAATGCAGGAGACCAGGGTTTGATCCCTGGGTTGAGAAGATCCCCTGGAGAAGGGAATGGCAACCCACTCAAGTATTCTTGCCTGGAGAATCCCCATGGACAGAGGAGCCTGGCGGGGTACAGTCAATGGGGTTGCAAAGAGTCCAACACAACTGAGCCACTAACACGCAGACATGCACACGTGCATAGCCCCATGTCTATGGAGGATTACCTCTTCAGTGTTTGAGAATGAGATTACGAAGCAATTTCGCTGTAGACATTTCATTATTGGTTGTATTTTTTGGAATGGATTTTAACAAGAGAAAAAACATGAAGAGATTTCAAATTTGAAAAAAAAACTATCCTTATAATTCTTAAACGCGGAGTAAGTTTGTAAAAAAAAAAGTTTCTCTTTGTCTCATACAGTCTCTTTTCTGACATTAGCAGGGAACAAGGCATTTCTAGATTCATGTCCTCTCCATTTTTCTATTTAGTTTCAGGTATTGTTAAATCCGTGAATGAGTTATGAGAAGTGTGTGAGTTTGGGTATATGATTTTGCTTCCAGGGCACATCAGCGAGGTATAAATATCATTCATATTAACTCAGGGGTAACTTAACAAGCCATGGAAAATTGAGCCTATTCCATCTTTTTGCCACATGGGATCCCATTGGTAATATTATCCCAAACCTCACATTCCTTGAACTTTGGCACAGTTATGGATTCTGTCTGAAATTCAACAGATCAACTCCCTGCTGTAGTTTACTTACTTAGCACCTAGTGCTGGGGAGATCGTTTTAAATTTCAAGTGAGTAGACCAGTCTTGAGCTGTCACTCTCCATGGGACTGACCTGGGGCAGAACTTAGAAATCTCACAATACCCGGGATGGGAGATCTCCAAGTTCCGTCTTCATCCGACAGATGAGGACATTTGAATCCATGATTTCCTGTAAAGTGGAAAAGTTAAACATGATGATTTATAGGTTCCTTCTGGCTTACAATTCAGAGATTCCTGTTTCCTAGTCCAGATCACGCTTTCCATCCCTGTGGATCAGGTTATTTTCCAGGAAGCTAGATTCTTGATTTTTTGGCCACAAACCACATATTCACCAGAGTTGAAGGAAAATAGCAGTTCAAGAGTGCAGCCTGAACACTGAACATTTATTTATTTATTTATTTAACCTTTTTATTTTGTATTGGGGTATAGCCGATTAACAAACAAGGTTATGATAGTTTTAGGAGAATAGTGAAGGGACTCTGCCACACATATACATGTATCCATTCTCCTCCAAACTCCCCTCCCATCCAGGCTGCCACATAACATCGAGCAGAGTTCCGTGTGCTCTACAGTAGGTCCTTCTTGGTTATCCATTTTAAATATAGCAAAAGAGGAGAGTATGTTTTAAATTAGTTAATTTATTTGGCTGCATCTGGTCTTCGTTGTGGTGCAGCATGCAGGATCTTAGTTCCTCTACCCGAGATCGAACCTGCTTCCCCTGCGCTGGAAGTCCCCTGAACACTGAACACTTATTATTTTACCAGAAAAAGGCATGTGAAGGTACAATATAATGGTTGCTTGGTGGTTCTAAACACTGCTTCACTGCTGCCTGAATATCATGGAGCCTCTTCTAAGGGCCAAGCTTTGTGTCTTCAACATGACAGATAGGAGCCTCGCCCTCATGAAGCTAGAGGAAGCTAGGACAAGGAATCACAACCACAGTTACCTGTGAGTGTTCTGAACAATAAGTGCAATGAAGGGACCTCAGAGCTTCTGCTCTGTGCTCCACACAGAGGTGTCCAGTTGAGGGATCAGACTGGAAGCAGAAGTCCACACACTTTCCCCAGGCCGCCTTGTATTTGCCAAAAAGAAACAAGCCTTTAAAAATCCATCCCTCTGTGTGTGCTTCTGCAGCCCCCTGTGTTGTAGAGGCTGCCCTGTAGGATGCTGTTTGGAACACAGGGTCTCACGTAGTGGTGGGGGCCAGTTGAAAGAAAAGTGGTCCAGGCAGAGCCCTGCCCAAGGCCCCAAATCCAGGAAGGCTTTTGATGATGTGAAAGGTGTTTGTGGCAGGTATGTAGCCAGCAGGGCTAAGTGCTTGGACTGGAGTGATGGGCAAGTCTACATGGTGATGGCCTTTTAATTTTGGACTTTACATCAAGAGCGATGGAGAACCATTGGATAACAGAAGAGAGAGACTTCAATTAAGCTTCAGTGAAACTCTCTCACTTCCTCCTTTTGTCTCATTCTAGTCAAAACCCTTAGTCTCATACTGGGATCATTCCAATAGGTGTGGGGGAAAAAATGGCAGGCTCACACTTTTGTATTTATTTGAGAGGGTGTTCAGCATGCTTGCTAAGTCACTTCAGTCATGTCTGACTGACTCTTTGCGACCCTGCCGACCGTAGCCCACCAGACTCCTCTATCCATGGAATTCTCCAGGCAGGAATACTGGAGTAGGTTGCCATGCCCTCTTCCAGGGGATCTTCTGGACCCAGGGATCGAACCCAGGTCTCCTGTACTGCAGGCAGATTCTTTACCACTGAGCCACTGGGGAAGCCCACTGCTCAACATAAATAGTGTAAACTACGTTTTAAAGCTTTGATCTCAGTAAGTAAAAGAGATGTGAAGTCCTCGTACCATCAGAGCACGTGCTGGTCACAACTGATTTATTTCTGGTTTTGAAGGAGGACCCAAGCAAGTGCTATGGCCTGGTGTTGGGTGATCAACTAACTGACCCCTTCCACTCCACCTTTTGGGGGTTCAGCTTGCATTGTCTTCATTGTCATGATGAGTTGTATGTGTTGTTTTATGGGCCAATCCATGTTTTACCCTCTGCTGGTACAGTTGGTGTGAAGCTTCTAAGCTAGTGAACAGCTAGGGATGAATATGAAATCATTGAAGAAATGATTCCATATTCCAGCATTTTATTTATTTATCTTGTTGCTCATCTGGACTGAGCAACCAGATCCAGTGTTCACAAATACTTTGGCCAGGTGATTGCTTATTTACATATTTGTTTTTGAAAAGAGACTTCAAAAGAGGGATAATAAAAATGGGCAACTCCCGGGATTGTTTCCCCCGCCCTGCCTTCAATGAAGATCAGTAAAACAGAGACCTCTGCTGGTTAAACTGGTATAATAACCTAGCATTGGTCTGTGGCCATTAAGCTTTCACAGGTATTAGCAAATGGATTCCGCACAGTTTATTCATTATCTCAGCTCCCAACTTGGGTTCTTTTGGAACTAGCTAAGTAACAGCCCCAATCACAGTCGTTTCTGCTTCTGTCTTTGGTGTTAGGCTTCCATATTTCTGAAAAATAATAGCCGTAAGTATCAGCTGCAGCCAAAACCCAGACCTGAAATACCTCCCACATCTTGTCTTCTGTTTCCTTCCTCTCTTCTGCCTTTCACCTCTCTTCCTCCTCTCTGCCAGTAAAATAAAATAAAACACATCTTCACTCAAAAGAGAGAACTGCTGATGGAAAGTGAGAAGGAGGGAACAAAACTCTTATCTCTAGCTCATCCTTCCCTGGCTCTAGAGGCCTGGGGCCCAGGGTTGGGGTTTATATACCTGAGAAGAGCTGTGAATCCCATTAGCATCTTCTGATGGAAACGTGCAACCGTGGGAATGTGAGTTGTGTGTGAATGGAGACCAAGGATGCTGCAGAATGTAGAGTGGAGTTATGTGGAAGGAGAAAGGGGACTGTCTCCATAAGACCTTTTGTTTGTCAACAGTGCAAACCGTGATTTGTACCTGCTGAGTGCCAGGCCCTGAGCCAAGCCAGTGATGTACCTTATTCTGTTTCTTGCTTTTCCTCTCTATCGATGATTTTAACATCTTTCTATGAAAAAAATATAAGCGAAGGACTTAGTACAAGGCCCACATAAAAATAATCTCTGTGTGTGTTTGCTATTTTAGGATTATATTTTTACTCTGGAATAAGGCTACAAGGATTATTCTACAATGCTATTATTCTACATTATTACATTATTATTCTACATTATTCTATAATGCTACAACGCTACAAGCCTTGCACATGAGAGAAGGCCTTCCTGTGCTCACTAGAGTATGCTCTAAGCTCACCTCTAGAACAACATCTCCAGCTCTTTGGAGCAGAGCAGAAGAGGTGCCTCTGGTGTGCCACATTTCTTCTGCACAGTGGCCCCTATCTCCTGTTTTCCCAGATCTAACCTACTCTCACTCCTTTATTCATTCTTGTACTTTCTTTAAAAAAATATTTATTTGGCTGCACCGGGTCTTAACTGTGGCATGCAGAATCTTTGATCTTCATTGCAGCATGTGGGATCTTTAGTTGCCGCATGCAGAATCTTTTTTCCCAGGCCTCCTGCCTTGGATGCACAGTCTTAGCCACTGGATCACCAGGGAAATCCCCATTCTCATACTTTAAATAACCTCTTCTGGATTGACTGAAGCACAAGTGTCAGTATCAAGTTATATTATCATGATATGCTAATGTTAGTATCAAGTAATGATCATTTTAATGCTCATTAATGCTTAGCTCGTCTAGCCCATACTTCTCCTCTGAGAAAACCGAGGTCCAGAGAGGTTGTCAGTGGCCCAAGTTTATCCAGTCAGCTGGTGGCTGAGGCAGGGCTGAAACCCAGAGCTCCTGGATTCAGCCCTTCCTGCACTATCCTTGGTCTGCAGTGTACAAAAGATGGTTTTTACCTGTACTTGCTGCTCCTCTCTGGGGTTGCCTGTCACCCGGTCTTCTGGGCTCCCCCAGTCTCCCCTGCTGCACTCAGGGAACCTGGGCCCTTCAGCACAGTCACTAGGCAACTTCTCTGACCAGCTCTGGGGCAGGCTTTCTCCTTTTCCTCAACTGCTCTGGCCTTTTTAGGGCACTAACAAATCACTTGAGTCACAAATTTACCAAAAGGTGTTTGTAGGCTTTTATCCTTCTCGGAAATGTCTCCTGACCTTGGCATTTCTAGGCTGCTGGATAGTGTTGAGTACTTTTGTGTGTGTGTGTATGCTGTAAGTTTCCATATGTTAAAAGTTGTGCATGTGTGCTAAGTTGATTCAGTCACGTCTGACTCTTTACAAGGCTATGGACCATAGCCCACTAGGCTCCTCTGTCCATGGGATTCTCCAGGCATGAATACTGGAGTGGGTTGCCACGCCCTCCTCCAGGAATCTTCCCAACCCAAGGATCAAACCCCCATCTCTTATGTCGCCTATGTTGACATGCAGGTTCTTTACCACTAGCGCCACCTGGGAAGCCCATGTTAGAAGCTGACTTTTACTTCTTTGAACTCTCCCAGCTCCCTCAGCATACTACAGTAGCTTTTACTGGAATTATAGTCTCTTAACAGTATAAATCAATCTCTCTCTCTCTCCCTCTACATATATTGAGCTTCCCTGGTGGCTCAGATAGTAAAGATTCTGCCTACAGTGCAGGAGACCTGGCTTCGATCTGTGGGCCGGGATGATCCCCTGGAGAAAGAAATGGCAGCCTACTTCAGTATTCTTGGCTGGAGAATCCCACAGACACAGGAGCCTGGTGGGCTACAGTCCATGGGGTCCCAAAGAGTCTGACACGACTGGGCAACTAACACTTTGACTTTGATACACACACACACACACACACACACACACACACACAGGAGCCTGGTGGGCTACAGTCCATGGGTTGAAAAAGAGACATGACTTGGTGACTAAACAACAACAGAAACATATTTATCTGAATCACTTTGCTGTTGACTTGAAACTAACATAACACTGTAAATGAACTATACTTCAATTACAAAAATTAGGAAAAACCCAGAATAATTCTCTACCTGGGGATTTTAGGTACTGTGGTAAACCAGTTATAGAGAGATTTTAAAGAGTTACAATTATACCTTATAGTTTCTAATATGGTGCCCTGGGTATACTGTTACAATCTACTGAAGTTTTGTAACTGATAAATCGCCCTACTTCCGTACTGCTGCCAAATTAATTCATTTGTGGATTGGGCAGTTATTTAAAGAGGGCTCATGAAGTATGCCGGACTGTGTTAGGCTCTGAAGGTGTTTGAAAAGAAGTTTGACATGTGCCTATCTGTCGCCTTCTGGCTGCCTAGAAGGTGGATACAATGGATGCAACTTGAGGAGGCATCCTTTGTTCCTGAGGATAGAAGGTGCATTGTGGAGCAGAAAGATACAGGAACTCTAGGCCATGCCATGCCAGCTCTGCTTCGCTTATCTCCAGAATTCCTTTAAAAGAAAAGAAACTTTTATCTTGTTTAAGCCACTCTTATTTCTGGGCTCCGTTACTAGCTGCCAAATGCAAAGCTTAACTGATATAGAAGTCCTTGAGGAGTTTTGAGGAAGGAATCGATTCTGATTGGTAGCTATGAGAGAGATGGATTTGGGGAGGTGGGGGTTCCGGGGCATACAAAGAGATAAAAGTTGGCTTGGCAGGTGGGGACAGATTGTGGGGAGAGCCTCTGAATGAGGAGAATACACATTGATCTTACACAGGATCATTGATTTTGCTTTTTTCCCAGGACACCTCTGCTCAACTCCAGTTATATAGTTGTTATTTAAATAGGTAGTTATTGAGTCATTTGCATTCTGCTCTTGTCCAGTAGCCTGAAAGCTTGGGAGATTGAGAAGATGGGTACTATTCCGTGTCTTAAAAAGAAACAAGCAAAACTGGAATGGAAAAACAGTATCAGTGTTACAGTAAAGTGAAGTTAGACCACCTTTTCAGAACTCCTGCAGACATTTTCAAGGAAGGGAACTTTTGTTACATGTGATTGTCTAACCAGGATTCAAAATGTATCCACTACTGGATAGCAACTATAAACAATATTTTAAAAATACATCTTGGAGTACTTTGCTGAGAAAAGATAATTTTATGTGCTAAAAATTTCTAAAGGGGGAAATTTATATTTTGTTAACTTACTCTGAGCTTCATGTAATTACATAGTAGCAGCTGCCTCATCATGTAAACTTTTCGCCTTGAGGTTGGGTAGGTAATTTCACACCTTTTAGATTAGAGGACGTTTAACTATTGTTTACATGGGTTATAAACATGATAATATAGCTACATAATAACACAGCTTTCCTCTGAACCAGATGTGCTAACAACATCACAATCTCTGTTTCCTTAAAAATGGGTTGGCATTTCCAAAGTTCCTTCTAAATCTGACGTGAACAGGGAATTAGAAGTCATAACGCAAATGCCAAGGTCCCTTAAGGCAGTGGCCTTCAGCCTTTCTCCCCCGGCATGTGAAGGGCTAGTATGCCCAGTATTACCTGAAAATTCTTGCTCATGAATTATGTCTTACCACTCTTTCCCCTCTTTTGGAAAAAATACACCTAAAATGCAAGCAACTGAATAGATATTAGGCTATAGCCTGGACCATTGGTTGTGAACTTCCATACTTTTTTCTACCAACTCAACTTTAATAGTCACATAGGATTATTCCCAGTTTACAGTGGGAAGAAATATTAAAAACAAGTCCAAATGTTAGGTTTTGATTCACACCTCCCTGAAGTGCCTGGGTTGCATTTTGCTACAGCCTGCATGCAGGAAAAAGCCCCCAGTAGTCTGATAAGCAGATGTTTTCTCTCTACAGTTAAATAAATAATAACAGTGGCCAACATTTATGAAGCAGTGTGTGTTAAGGCACTTATCTACGTGATTTCTTTTAATCCTGATGAAATTCTGAGAAGTAGCTTTATCGATGAGAAAGCGGATTCTGGGAGCTATGGCTCAAGGTCACATTAAACCGCTGAAAAAGGCTCAAATTTAGGTCCTGCTGACTCTCAGGCTGTCTTTAGAGGCTTTTTTGTTGTTCTTGTAAATAATCTCAATATGAACAAGGCCAACTGGCTCAGGGTGACACGTGATCCCCAATCATTCTCTTTCACTTTCTGCCAGATTGGAAGACAGTCTTGTGATTAAATATTTCTGGCCAGCAATATCTAGCTGCCTACGGAAAAATGATATTCCTGAATCCTTGATAATTGTTTCACTGGACACAGAAACAAAGCTTGGAATGTCTACAGGAAAACCGCTGTTTCTCTGTACCTGTCTATCCTCCGGCAAGATGGAAAGAACGGTATCACTTTAGAAAGTGGCTTTGGGAAGAAGGAAAACCAGGAATGCTGCTTGGCTATGATTAGTAGACACTTTGGGGGGCAGGCTACGCCTACCACTGGACATTTTAAAATTTGGAAGCCACTTCTTAAAGGATGAAGGCAGGAGAACCAGAGAAGGCCCACACAAGGAGATTGGTTGGCTGCTTTGTTGATTGACTTGAGATAGGAAGGACTTTTACTATGGGCCTGCCTCTGAGCTTCCCAGGTGGCTCATTGGTAAAGAATCTGCCTGCCAATGCAGGAGATGTAGGTTTGATCCCTGGGGCGGGAAAATTCCCCAGAGGAGGAAATAGCAACCCACTCCAGTATTCTTGTCTGGGAAATCCCATGAACAGAGGAGCCTGGTGGACTACAGTCCATGGGGTCATAAAGAGTTGGACACACTTTCACTCTGATTTAAATATATAGTGTACAACATATTATTATGCATTGTATATAACAATTTAATAACATTATATTATTATAACATCGTGTAATAATATAATGATTAATATTATTAAAAGCTTCTCTGATGACTCAGTGGTAAAGAATCTGCCTGCCAATGCAGGAGACACAGTTTCCATTCCTGAGTTGGGAAGATCGCCTGGAGAAGGAAATGGCAACCCACTCCAGTATTCTTGCCTGGAAAATCCCATGGATAGAGGAGTCTGGTGGGCTGCAGTCCATGGGATTGCAAAGAACTGGACACAATTTAGTGACTAAACAACAGCAACAACAGTCTTCTCTTTGCTTCCCTAAGGAACACTCAGTAAGCACTGGATCTGTGGCAGACTGGTTGCAGGAAGCCCTGAGGCTAGTCCTCTGGGCAAAGGCAAGAGCAATATAACCCTAAACAGCCTGAGTGGTTTCAGGTGGTCAGAGTGAGGGGAAAGGAATGGGAGGATGCAAAGCAGTCTCTGAAGAGCAGGTCTTTCACTAGGGGTGGTTTGCTCAGGACTCAGGAATTCTTCAGAAAGGATGCAGGAAGAAGCTACTCCTCAGGAGAGTCCAGGAAGAAGATCAAGGAGAGGACATCTATCTTACCCCATCTTAGTTCAGTTCAGTTGCTCAGTCATGTCCCACTCTTTATGACCCCACGGACCGCAGCACGCCAGGCCTCCCTGTCCATCACCAGTTCCTGGAGTTTACCCAAACTCATGTCCATCGAGTCAGTGATGCCGTCCAACCATCTCATCCTCTGTTGTCCTCTTCTCCTCCTACCCCATCTTGGGTTCCATTAATTTGCTAGACCGGCTCACAGAACTCAGGGAAACATTTCACTTACCAGGTTGCCTGTTTATTATAAAAGGATGTAACTCAGGATTAGCCGAATGGAAGAGATGGGACAAGGTCGGGGAAAGGGGGTGGAGCTTCCACACCCTCTGCCAGCATGCTCCTCTCCTCAAATTTCCATGTGTTCACCAACCTGGATGCTCTCTGAATCCTATCTTTTGGGGGTTTTATGGAGACCTCATTACAAGGGCATAATTGATTACATGATTGGCCATTGGTGATTGATTCAGTCTGGGGTTGGAGGGGTAGAAGGGAGCCTCTCCCCTCCCCCATAGGTCAGGGGAGTGCGACTGAAAGTTCCAACCGTCTGGTCACACAGTTGACTTCTCTGGCAACCAAACCCCTTGTGGCTCAGCTGTTACAGAATTCGTGTGCAATTCAGGAGACCTGGGTTCGATCCCTGGGTTGGGAAGGTGCCCTGGAGAAGGGAATGGCTACCCACTCTAGTTTTCTGGCCTGGAGAATTCCATGGACTGTATAGTCCATGGGGTCCCAAAGAGTGGGTGGCAACTTTTAAAAATATATCCCTACCTGTTCACTGTTATACCTCCACATCTATTCCCATCAGTCCTTGCTCTCTCTCTTAATTTGCATAGTATATTCATAGACATTCCTCCATTCAGTTTTAGCAGCTGGAGCATTGTATTTGTTTTCCTTGGTGTTTCTGTTCTGGTTGGAGGCTACACATTATTCTTTACTTGAGGAACACAAGAGAACAATTCGAAAGTGAGGGGGGCGTATTGTAACACTGCTTAATAATCTGATACAACGTGGCCCATGCTCAGAATTCGAAGCATGTTTTCTTCATGACTGGTGTGTTAGACCTGCTTCCTAGAGCCAGTGCCTCATTCCTGAGCACAATGAAAGTGCTTCAGTCGGGTCCCTCAGTCGTGTCCAACTCTTTGCCACCCCGTGGGCTATAGCCCACCAGGCTCCTCTCTCCGTGGGATTCTCCAGGCAAGCATACTGGAGTGGGTTGCCATTCCTTTTTCCAGGGGATCTTCCCAACCCAGGGGTCAAACCCCGGTCTCCTGCATTGCAGGCGGATTCTTAACTGGCTGAGCCACCATGAGAACCAGGCCATGCTGGTGTGATATAGCTGCATTAGTGCTTGGCATAATCTATTCCGTGGTCATATGACCAAGTCATTAAGAGAGCTAAAATAACATGTCCATGGTGCTCATACATGGTGCGCCCGGGTCTCCCGCATTTCAGGCAGACGCTTTACCGTCTGAGCCACCGGGGAAGCCCATACATGGTGCAAGGAGGCCCATTTGTACAAAGTTCAGCAAATATCTATCTGAGAAGGAGTTTTGTTATGTCCGTTTTCTTTTTTCCCTTTTCTTTTAGGTTTCAATAAAAACATATTGAGGGCTCCCCTGGTGACTCAGTGGTAGAGAACCCGCCTGCCAATGCCGGAGACACAGGTTCCATCCCTAGTCTGGGAGGATTGCACATGCCTTGGGACAGCTAGACCTGCAGGCCACAACTATGTAACCAGTGCTCTAGAGCCCACGAGCCACAACTATTAAGCCCATGCATTGCAAGTATTGGAGCCCATGCACCCTAAAGCCTGTGCTCTGCAGCAAGAGAAATCACTGCAGTGAGAAGCCTGCACACCACAGCTAGAGAGTAGCCCCCATTCACTACAACTAAATAAAGCCCACACACAGCAACAAAGACCCAGCGCAGCTATAAATAAATACGTAAATCTTTACAAAAATGTATTGAGCACCTACTGTATGCTAGGCATTAGGTAAAAAAATACACACGCACATTATTTAAGCCTTCCAGGAACTCAGAGGTGTGTGGTTTTGTGTGTGTGTGTGTGTGTGAAATCACAGTATAATTAGTTACGAACACTAAAATAGATTTGAACAACCTGCTGTGAGAGTATGCAACGGGAAAAGATAACTCTGCAAAGGTTTGGCTGAGGAAATGTGATTTTAAGTATTGGAGGATTGGTAGGAATTGGCCTGGTCAAAACCCAACAAACAAAAATGTAGAAGGATAGTCCACAGGGCTGAACAGAATCCACAGAGGCACTAAGGCATGGAGGAAGATGATTGGGAAACATGATGCATAGGCTGGTGTTATTATGCTTGGGGTATGTATTCTAAAGTGAGTAGGAAGAGCTGTTCCATAAAAGAGGGAGGGGCTGATCCTGGAAGAAAGGAGGAGAGCTGGACAAACAAAATGAGCAACATCCACCACCTTGCCCACCATGCCTTGTCAGTTTCACAGAGCTCCTGCGAAGATCCTGTTTTTACAGTTAAGAAAACTGTAGTTCTGAGAAGTTGTGTAACTTGCTCAAGATGACATGTTTCAAGTGATGGAGATTTTTGGATTAAAAAAATAGATTTACCTGTTAACCAAAGCTAGAGTAATTGGGAGAGTGATGTATATTGAAAGGATAGACACAAAGACCAATGGGACAGAATACAGTCCAGAAATAGATCATCCCTATATTGTCAACCTGTTTTTAACCAAAAAGCAAATCCAATTTAATGTAGGAAGGATGGTCTTTGCAATAAATGGTGTTGAAACAAGTAACAACCATATGGGAAGAAAATGAGGAGGGGGAAGGAAATAGGGAAGGAGGAAGAGGAAGTAGAGAAGGAGGAGGGAAAAAAAAACCCACAACCAATAATACCTTTTATCTTGTGCAAAAATCACCTCAAAATGGATCACAGATCTAAATGTAAAATTTAAAACTATAAAACTTCTAAAGAAAACATAGGCGAAAAATCACTGTGACTTTGGATGAGGGAAAGAATTCTTAAATATGGCACTGAAGTAATGATCCATGAAGGAAAAAATCCACAGTTGAATTTCATAAAAATTAACAACTTTTATTGTGTGAAAGACACTGTTAAGAGAATGAAAAGACAAACCACAGGCTAATAGAAATATTTTCAAATCACATACCTGACAGAAGACTTATGTATATAATAAATGAGAACTTTTAAAACTTCCTATAGGAAAACAACCCACTTAAAACTGGGCAAAAGATTTCGAACAGGTACTTCATGAATGGTGAATAAACGTATGCACATATTCTCAACATCATTAGTAATTATGAAATTGTAAATTAAAACCACAGTGAAATAATACCACACGGCTGTTAGAATGGCTATAAACCCAACCCAAATCAAACTGAAACAAATCAAAAAACTACATGCTGGCAAGGGTATTGAACAACTGGAACTCTCATACATTCCTGTTCCTGGTAGGAGTGCCGAACAGTACGGTCACTTTGGGAAAGAATTTGGCAGTTTCTTATAAAGGTGAACATACACTTACCAAATAACCCAGTAATCCTAGGTGTTCACCCAAGCAAAATGAACACTTAAGTTCACACAAAAAGACTGTACATGATTGTTTATTGCAGCTTCATTCATAATCACCCAAACTGGAAACCCAAATGTCCATCAACAATTGAATGGATACACTGTGGCACATGTATACAATGAAATACTACTCAGCAATAAAAATGGAAAAACTATTGATAGATACAATAACATGGGTGAATCTCAAATGCATTTTGCTATGGGCAAGGAGCCAGATCCAAATATGATCTGCAGATCATATGGTTCCATTTGAGCAACTTCTTCAGAAAGCAGAAATAAATTAATGGATCAGTTGCTGGGGGCTTGGTGTGACAAGATGTGCTGGCTACACAGAGGCAACACTAGGAGATTCCTTGAGCTAATACAACTCTTTTGTACCTTGGTATCGATGGAGGCATACTGCTCCTTCACTTCTGAGTCAAGAGAAAAGATGCACACATTTTTGCAGTCTAGGGAGCTAATAGTAAAAAATTTTAACTTCTGTTTTTTTATTATATCGAAATAGTCATACCTACCCATTGACTTCTCTCCAAGGGCTTTTGACCTCTTGCAGCACAAGTTGGAAATTTCAGAGTCATTGACAAACCTAGAAAATTCCATCACAGATAAGATGTGGCATGGAGAATAATGGTTGGTCTATGGGTTTCCCAGGTGGTGCTAGTGGTAAAGAACCTGCCTGCAGGAGGCATAAGAGACTTGGGTTCAATCTCTGGGTCGGGAATACCCTCTGGAGGAGGGCATGGCAACTATTCCAGTATTCATGACTGGAGAATCCCATGGATGGAGCCTGTCAGACTACAGTCCATAGGGTCGCAGAGTTGCAACTGAAGTGACTTGGCATGCATGAAAATATGTCTATATTCTAATCCTTGGAACCTATAAACATGTTACCTTAAGTGATGAAAGGGTCTTCATGTTTCATGATTAGTGTTGTGGATCTTGAGACGGGGAGAAGAGCTTGGATTATCCAGGTGGGCTCAGTATGATCAAATGAATCCTTAAAGGAAAAACAGAGAACCTTTTCAGCTGTGGTCAGAGGTTGACATGACAGTAAAAGAGTGGTCCCTCCCTCTTTTGCATCCTTGCTCTGTTTTTCTCCACAGTACTTCTCACCACGTGGTAGGCAGAGTGATGACTCCCCAAAGATGCACGCATCCTAACCCCCAGATTCTGTGCTTACGTTTCGTCACATGGCAAAAGGGAGATCAGGTTGCAGATGGAATTAAGTTTGCTATTTTGCTGACCTTCAAGTAGGAAGATTATTTTGGGTTATCCAGGTGGACCCAGTGTAATCACAAGGGTCCCAAAATGTGGAAGAGGAAGGCAGATGAGGTCAGAGTGAAGTGATGAGAGGATTCAGTTTGCTCTCGTTGGCTGTGAGGATGGGGGAAGGGTCATGAGCCAAGGAATGCAGCAGTCTCTGAAAGCTGGAAAAGGCAAGGAAAAGAATTCTCAGGACTTCCCTAGTGGTCCAGTGGCTAAGACTCCACGCTCCCAATACAGGGGCCCCAGGTTCCATTCCTGGTCTCGGAATTAGATCCCACATGCCTCAACTGAGAGTTTGCATGCTGCAACTAAAGATCCTGCATACTGCAACTAAGACCTGGTGCAGCCAAGTTAAATAATAATTTATTTTATTTTTTAAAATGAGAATTTCCCCATTCAACACCTTGATGTTGGCCCAATGAGATGGGTGTCAGACTCCTAACAAGAGACTAAGTTTGTGTTGTTTTCCAGCCACCAAGTTTGTGGTAATTTGTTACAGGGGCAATAGAAAATGTATTATTCTTAAGCATAACAAGAAAATATTGAGTAGGGAGTACTTGGTTTCCTGGTCCCTCAACCTTCAACTGTGAGCAGGGTATCTATTTGTCCACTTTCAGAATCATTGCCACTGGGATCAGTTCTAGGGCTGCAAACTTAACAGGATGTTTAGTTTTTTAGTTTATTTATTTGTGGCTGCGCTGGGTCTTCATTGCTGGGAGCAGGCATTTTCTAGTAGCGGCAAGTTGGGGCTACTCTCTCGTTGTCATGGGCGTGCTTCCCGTTGTGGTGGCTTCTCTTGTTGCAGAGCGTGGGCTCTAGGGTGCACGGGCTTCAGTAGTTGCAGGACATGGGCTCAGTAGTTGTGGCTCATGAACTTAGTTGCCCCTCGGCATGTGGAATCCTCCCAGACCAGGAATCAAACCTGTGTCCCCTGCATTGGCAGGCGAATTCTCACTAGGGAAGTCCCGTGATGTTTATTGAGTTTAAGATTTACTGAGTATTAAATTAAACCATGCCCATTGCCAGTAATATTACTGAAAATCCTTTCCCACCTCCTGTTCACAGGTGGTGTGGCCTCACTTGAACCCAGTTTTAGGTCACGTCTGCTCTGCATCAAGAGTGATGCTCCTGATCTGAAGTTTTCCCTTCACCGGCTACCACTGCGAACTGGTCCCTACCTAGACCCATGCTGGCTTCACTCTGACATAGATTTATCTTCCCTCCGCTCTTGGCTGGCTTGGAATTTTGCTTTATGCCTCTGTGACATGGGGAAAATGTTTTAAAAGGGTGTCCTGGCAATACCTCCCTTCTTGTCTGCAAGGAAGAAGGAATGCTTTGTGCACTCCGCTCACTAGAGGGCCTTTGTTGAAATAAGCAGGGTGATTGGCAGTGAGGAGAATTAAAATGCTGAGAGGAGACCGAATTGTTTTACCCACCAGAGAATGAGGAAGAAAATATTATTAGTATCTTAAGAGGAAGTAGAGATGGGTGAATTCTAAGCTGTGGAGCTTTTGAGGAAAGAAACTCAAGGAATATTTCAAAGGAAGGTTTTCTCTGTAACATGTAATGTCATCTCTTTAGGGCTTCCCAGGTGGCTCTGTGGTAAAGAATTCCCCTGCAATGCAGGAGATGTGAGTTCAATCCCTGAGTTGGGAAGATTCCTTGGAGAAGGAAATGGCAACCCACTCCAGTATTCTTGCCTGGGAAATCCCATGAACAGAGGAGCCTGGTGGGCTACAGTCCATGGGGTTGCAAAGAGTTGGACATGACTTAATGGCTAAACAACAGCAGCAACAACAGTCTTCTCTTTGCTTCCCTAAGGAACACTCAGTAAGCACTGGATCTGTGGCAGACTGGTTGCAGGAAGCTGAGGCTAGTCCTCTGGGCAAAGGTAAGAGCAAGATGACCCTAAATAGCCCGAGTGGTTTCAAGTGGTCAGAGTGAGGGAAAGGGATGGGAGGATGCAAAGCAGTCTTTGAATAGCAGGTCTTTCATTCGGGTGTTTGCTCAGGACTCAAGAATTCTTCAGAAAGGTTTCAGGAAGAAGCTACTCCTCGGGGGAGTCCAAGAAAAAGAGCAAGGAGAGGGCATCTGTTAGCCCGCTTCCTCCCATTTCCCTTTCCCTTGGCCAAAGTTCACCCTAGGAAGACCTAAGTCCTCTGATCTCCCAGGTGGCAGAATCTGGCCACTCTGTGACCATTTGGGAAATTAACTTCACACCATGTGGTGTGGCCACTTCATTCAAATCTGGAAGTGGGGAGTGACTCTAGTTGGTTTTGTCAAAGTAGGCTTTGCAGCACACCCTCATCGCCTTGTGGTGGGTGCAAAAAGAAAGGAGAGGAGGGGTAATGGAGGGAAGCTGAGAAGGCTAAAAACATTTGTGTCTGTAACTGAGAAAAAGTTGTATTTAAATCTTTCTTAAAATTAATTTGTTTTGGATTGTAGTTGCTTAACAATTTTTTTTTCCTGCTGTATGGCAAAATGAATCAGCTATAAGTATACATATAGCCCCTATTTTTGAATTTCCTTCCCATTTAGGTCACCACAGAGCACCGAGTAGAGCTCCCTGTGCTATACAGCAGGTTCTATTTAGTTCTCAGTTTTATACATAGCAGTGTATGTATGTCAGTCCCAATCTCCCAATGCATCCCATCCCCTGCATCCCTTAGTGTCCATATGTTTGTTCTCAATGACTTTGTCTCTATTTCTACTTTGCAAATAAGATCATCTATACCATTTTTTGTGTATGGATGTACGAGTTGGACTCTAAAGAAAACTGAGCACCGAAAAATTGATGGTTTTGAACTGTGCTGTTGAAGACTCTTGAGAATCCCTTGGACAGCAAGGAGATCCAACTAGTCCATCCTAAAGGAAATCAGTCCTGAATATTCATTGGAAGGACTGATGCTGAAGCTGAAACCCCAATACTTTGGCCACCTGATGTAAAGAACTGACTCATTTGAAAAGACCTTGATGCTAGGAGAGATTGAAGGTGGCAGGAGAAGGGGATGACAGAGGATGAGATGGTTGGATGGCATCACCGACTCAATGGACATGAGTTTGAGTAGGCTCTAGGAGTTGGTGATGGACAGAGAAGCCTGGCATGCTGTGGTCCATGGGGTGTCAAAGAGTTGGACACGACTGAGGGACTGAACTGAACTGAATACCATTTTTCTAGATTCCACATATATGCATTAGTATAGGATATATGTTTTTCTTTCTTTCTTCACTTTGTCTGACAGTCTCTAGGTCCACCCACGTCTCTACAAATGACCCAATTTCATTCCTTTTTATGGCTGAGTAATAGTCCACTGTATATATGTACCACATCTTCTTTATCCATTCCTCTGCTGATGGACATTTAGGTTTCTCCCATATCCTGGCTGTTGTGAATAGTGCTGCAATGAACATTGGGTTGCAAAACTTGTATTTAAATGTTGCTACAAATTGTGAATTGTGTTTTTAAGTGCAAGCGTTTTCATAAAGGCACAGAAAACTATTTGAAAGAGTAGGAAATCATTTCCTTATGCTGCCAGAGAAATCTAAACTTTAGACTTCCAGATTATAACTGTAGCATCCCCAGCCCACCAGGTAGCAGCTTCTACCATCTTGTTTTTTTTTTTTTTTTCACCCAAGTCATACATACTTATATTTTACTCTTTAAAAGAAAATGTAAACACAGCCTTGCGGGTGAAGGGAGTTGCATTAGTGTGACACCTGGCTTTTTTGGGGCCCTTTCTTAACTCTGCCCTGAACTGAAGGAGGGCATGGTTTAATTGGCAGATTTGTGGGGAGTAAAGTGAGCTTGCTCAGCTCATTCTTGTTCCCTTCCCTCTTTGGCACCAGCCAGCATGAGGTCTGCTCTGCGAGCAGCTGACCCTCCCATCCCCATCAAGACAAGTGTACTTTGATCAGAGTTGCTGGATCCTACTCTAGGACTTGGCGTCAGGAAGCTCTTCTCTCATAGTAAACCGAATCCTGCAACCCAGCTTTATCAGGAATTAAGTGGTCATTTGGTTTTCTTCTTCCATTCTGTTATCTCATTTTTTAATTTGCGTTGAACTCAGAAAAGGAGGAAGGGTGCTTTCTACTGGACCCCCCCTTCAGTGTTCCCACGTTTGAGGCACTGACTAGAAAACTGATAAGTGAGAAATGAGAAGAGTCAGGGAGAAGCAAATGAAAACACCTGCAGTGATCAAGGCTTCTGGAGTGGCTGTAGATTGGTGTTGGTCCTGGGGTCTCGTTCTTGAGTGTGTGCAGGACATCATGATTGTTTGTTTGTTTTAATTGAACATTGATTTACAGTGTTCTGTTTCATTACCTCTGTACAGCAAAATGATTCAGTTATGCACACACACCTTGGTCACCTGATGTGAAGAGCTGACTCACTGGAAAAGACCCCGATGCTGGGAAAGATTGAAGGTGGTATGAAAAGGAGGTGACAGAGGATGAAATGCTTGGATGGCATCACTGACTCAATGGACATAAGTTTGAGCAAACTCCAGGAGACAGTGAAGGACAGGGAAGCCTGGAGTCCTGCAGTCCATGGGGTCCCAAGGAGTCGGACCTGACTTAGCAACTGAACAACAGCAACAAATATGTATACGTATATATATGTACATAAGATTTTTTATATGGGCCATATTTTTAAAGTCTTTGTTGAATTTGTTACAATATTGCTTCTGTTTTATGTATTCCTTTTTTGCTGTGAGGCATGTGGGATCTTCACTCCTGTACGAGGGATAGAACCCAAACTTCCTTCATTGGAATGCAAAGTCTTAACCACTGGACAGCCAGGGAAGTCCCTATACATTCTTTATTTATATTCTTTTCCATTGTGGTTTATCATAGGATATTGAATATAGTTCCCTGTGCTATGCAGTAGGACCTTGTTGTTTTTCCATTCAATTCTCTCTCTCTCTATATATATATATAAACTTACATCTGCTAACCCTAGCCTTCTTCTCCATCCTTCCCCCACCCCCCTCACCCTTGGCAGTCACTAGTCTGTTCTCCAAGGACATTTTGCTCTTGGCACTTTGTGTAGGCATATATTGGACCAGGTAGTTGTTTTTTTTCATGATGGTGCAGTTGGCTTTTAAGAGCTGTGGCTGAGGAAAAAGACCTTGGAAAAGCCACTCAGAGGTTGTAAGTGGCCTTGGCAGGGGCACAGGAACCAGGAGAGGAACTTAGCAGGGGCCAGCGAGCTGAAGAGGCCTTAATAAGCAGTTACAGCTGGGGCAAGGATTCAATTATAAGGAGAAAGAAATAGTCCCTTCATACACTCTCCTTTTAGATATTAAAGGAGTGGGAAAATATTTGCCGTTTTTTAAACTGCGGGGCAGCTGGGTTCTCTCTGGACTACAGAGCATTAGTGAGGGATTGGTTTTCAGTGTGCTAGTGCTAGGCCTAGGTAGGAAAGATAAACAAACAGCTCGACTTTAAATTCTGCTTTTATGTTGTTTTGAACCATCTTCAAGGGCAAAAGAGGGCGGGGTGGATGGACCTAGTTTGAATTCCTGTGGCCCAAGCATTATTCCCTCTATTTTTGTCCTCAAGGCTACTAGAAACTAGTTATTTAGATACGATAGAGAAATCCTTCCCAGGTAATGGTTTACCTGTGTAGTCACTCCGTCGTGTCTGACTCTTTGTGACCCCATGGACTGTAGTCTGCCAGACTTCTCTGTCCATGGGATTCTCCAGGCAAGAATACTGGAGTGGGTTCCCATTTCCTTCTCCAGGGGATCTTCCCGACCCAGGGATCGAACCTGTGTCTCTTACACCTCCTGCATTGGCAGTTGGCAGGCAGATCCTCTACCACTAGCACCATCTGGGTCCTTCTGTATGTTCTACTAAATCTGTCTTAGGGAAAAAAGGTACATCACAGACTCAGCTGGCATTATTATTTTCTAACTGGGAGGCCCTGTAAGAACTATCCCCATTCCAAAGAGATGCAGCTTAACACATTATTGACTGGGGGATTTTTTTGCAGAAATGAACACCTGTGGCTGGTATTTGTTGTGTAAGTGAATATTGAAACATTAAGGTATTAATACGTCTCTGGTCAATGAATTGTTAAATTGCTAGATGATCTCTGACTCCACTCAGGCATTGAAATCCTCTCCAGCTGAGAGCAGAACAGCAAGATGGGGGGATGAATTTTGGACTTTAATTTCTTTGAATTTTAACTCATAAAAGAAAGAAAATTTTATATTGAGCTTTACTTTCTTTGAACTTTAATGTCTCATGATTTTGATTTCATTTTTTGGATGTTAATTTCTTCCTAGAAATTTAGTAAAGGGAAGAGGTTTATGTTAAATTTTTTTTCCCCTCAACATTATTGGCATTATGTTATTGTATTGAAGTTTCTGTATTGAAGTTTCTGTTTTTTATTTTTTTTTAGGTCTTCTTGGTTTATTAAAATCATGATTCTGAGAAGAAAGACTATGAAAAACATGGTTATAAGAAAAACTTTGATGTTCTTATTTTATTGAGGTATAATTAACATGACATATTAGTTTCAGATGTACAACCTAATGATGTGATACTTGTAGACATTGTGAAATGAACCCCACAATAAGTCTAGCTAACATCCATTGCCACATGTAGTTGCAAAATTTTTTTTCTTATGATGAAAAAATTTAAGATCTATTCTCTTAGCAACTTTCAAATATGCAATACAGTGTTAACTATGGGTTTCACTGGCAACTCAGTGGTAAAGAATCCACCTGAAAATGCAGGAGACATGGGTTCAATCCCTGGATCAAGAAGATCCCCTGGAGAAGGCAACCCACTCCAGTATTCTTGCCTCGGAAATCCCCCAGAGGAGCCTGGCAGGCTACAGTCCACGGGGTGGCAAAAGAATTGGACACAACCTATCAACTAAACAGCAACAACAATTATTAACTATAGTCACTGTGTCATATACACATCCTTAAGACTTAGCTTGGGAAGATTGTATCTTTGACTGTCTTCACCCATTTCACTCAACCCCTACCTTGGCAACCACCAGTCTCTTCTGTCTATAAATTCATTAAAAACAATTCTACATGTGAGTGAGATCATATGGTATTTGTCTGACTTATTTCACTTAGCGTAATAGTCTATTTATCTCCCATTTTAAAAATTAATTCATCCATTGGTGGACCCTTAGGTTGCTCCCATGTCTTGGCTGTTGTCAATAATATTGCAGTAAACATGAAGTGCATATGTCTTTTCAGGTTAGTGTTTTGTTTCCTTCAGATAAATACCTGGATGAAATTACTGGATCATATGCTAGCTTTATTTTTAATTTTTTGAGGAACTTCCATACTGTTTCCCACAGTGGCTGTACCAGTTTACATTCGTACCAACAGTGAGTGCATAAGGGTTCGAATTCTTCAATATCCTCACCAATGCTTGTTACTTCTTGTCTTTTTGGTAAAAGCTGTTCTAACAGGTGTGAGGTGATATTTCATTGTGGTTTTAATTGCATTTCCCTGATGATTATTTCCAAGTTTCCTTTTGCATGTTATTATTTGACTAGTATAATTTTGTTATTTAATCTCATTGATAATCCTCTGATATGCTATATGGACTGCATTGATAGGCATAATAAAAAGTAATAGAAAAGTGAATGAAAACTTAGCCTTGGATACTGAATGGCATTAAACCATTAATTTAATTAATAGGGAACTCTTTTGGAACTTTTCATGAGCAAAATCTCTTTCCTACCAGTGTCCCTGGGAGCAAACAGTTGGCATAAGAGGGCAATGAAGCTTCTGTCACAGACTGAATAATGGTTCCCCAATGTGTTCACTGGAGTAGGAAATGGCTCCCCACTCCAGTCTCCTTGCCTGGGAAATCCCAAGGGCATAGGAGCCTGGTGGACTGGAGTCCATGGGATCGCAAGAGTCAGACACAACTTAGCGACTAAACAACAACAAAACATGTCCACATCCTGACCCCCACACCTGTGAATATGTTACCTTATACAGCAAAAAAGGACATTCTAGATGTGCTTAAGTTAAGGATCCTGAGGTAGGGAGGTTATTCTGGATTACCTGGTTATCCCAAGGTCATCACAGGGGTCCTTATAAGATAGATGGGTACAAGCGGGCTCAGAGTCAGAGAAGAAGGTGATGCGATGACAGAAGCACAGATGGGAGTAATGAGCTTTGGAGATGGAGGAAGAAGCCGTGAGTCGAGAAAAAGAGGTGGTCATAGAAGCTTTTGAAAAAGGCAAGAAAACAGACTCTCCCCTGAGGGCCTCCACAAGGAGCCAGCCCAGCCAACACCCTGACTCTAGCTCTGTGAAATGGGTTTTGGACTTTTGACCTCCAGAGCTATAAGAGAATAAATCTGTGTTTGTGGTAATTTGTTACGGTGACACCAGGGCATGAATACATCTTAGGTGGGAAGACGTTTAGTACCTCTCCTGTGTTTTTGGAGAGGGTGACTTAATCTGATTGGTAAATTCTGGAATAATAAATAGGGCATCATTGGCTTCATTCTCCTTCCTCTTTGGGTGCCAGTCAGCTCAAGAAAGCACAGTTCTATTTCTTGCAAGATAGGATGCCATCCATGTGATAAAACCTGTCTGCGTGGTGCGGCTGGACCTGGATGGTTGAGGTTATATAATTCTGTGGTTCAGTATTAGTAAACTCATTTATTTGGCTTTTGTGCTAAGCTACATTCCCCAGTAGCTGGATCAGAGTGAGGTGATATCTTGGTCAGGCAGAATCTATCTATGAAAACAATGACTTACGTAAAACTGATACGCAGGATCTGTAGGGAAAAGATGAACTCATATCAGCGATGCTGGGACAGCTCATTATACATAATTAGACCTCTAGCTCAGATCATATACTCAAAATGAATTCCAGATAAGAATCCAAAATTAAAAGCAAGTTTTAGAAGAAAAAAACAAAATTTTTATGATTATGCCTTTTAAGGTGAGAGAAAGCCCAGAACCCAAACTACAAAGGAAGAAGTTGATCATTTCAACTACAGTAGAATGAAAAAAAGTCTGTTTATTAAAAGACATCATAAAAATTGATTGTAACAAGTTAAAATGTGGAAGGAGACATTTATAACAAGGATTAGTATCCAGATTTTATAAAGAACTCCTACAAATCAATAAAATACAAATAACCTATTGCGGAAAAAGAGGCAAAAAATTAAAAAAATTCACAAAAAAAGAAAAACCAAATAACAAATCATAGGATGATGAACTTTATTAGGAATCATAAAAAGGAAAATAAAAACAAGTGATTCAATTTTTCAGCCAGTTTGGCAAAAATAAAAGTGAAGAAACCAATTGCTGGTGAGAGTATGGAATTACAGTTGGAACTATTATGTACCCCCTGGAAAGAATATAAATTGGTATTATGACTTCTTTTTAAAAAATATTTATTTGGCTGTGTCAGGTCTTAGTTGCAACATGTAGCCTCTTTAGTTACATCATGTGGGATCTAGTTTCCTGACCAGGGATTAAACCCTGGCTGCCTGCATTGGGAGCATGGCATCTTACCCACTGGACCACCAGGGAAGTCCTGATACATCTACTTTAGAGAGCAATTTGGTAATGTCTAGAAGGGTTCTTAAAAAATCAATTAAAAAAATAGAAGGGTTCTTAATGCACATAATCTAGGGCCTAGGATTCCACTCAGAGGCATGTACTTGGAAGAAACTGTTAGCATAGTAAGTCAACAAGACTTGGACAAGAATGCTCACAGCAGCGTGTGCTGTGCTGTGCTTAGTTGCTCAGTCGTGTCCGACTCTTTGTGACCCCATGGATTGTAGCCTGCCAGGCTCCTCTGTCCATGGGATTCTCCAGGCAAGAATACTGGAGTGAGTTGCCACACCCTTCTCCAGGGGATCTTCCCAACCCAGGGATCAAACCCAGGTCTCCCCCATTGCAGGCGGATTCAGAACAGCATAGTAAAAGCAAAAAAAAATCAGAAACATATTAGAAATATTCATCAATAGGAAAATAAGTATTTAACTTGGAGTCTCTTAATAAAAGACTACTACAAAGTAATCTGATTAGATTATGATTAAACTGAACAACCGGGATCAATCCCTGGGTCGGGAAGATACCCTGGAGTAGGAAATGGCAACCCACTCCAGTATTCTTGCCTGGAAAATTCCATGGACAGAGGAGCCTGGCAGGCTATAATCCATCATATCACAAAATAGTTGGACAGGACTCAGTGACTACACAATGTGTCAATGTAGGTGCACCATTGTAATACCACCATATTTGGTAGATGTTGATAGCAGAGGAGGCTGTGAATGTGCGTGCATGCTAAGCCATGTCTGTGTTCTGTATAGTAACACATTTAATAAAGTGAACAATTATTGAAGACTACTTAAATTTTTAAAACCAAATCCGCAAGAAGTAGAAAACCTGACCAGGCTAATAACCACAGAAGAAATGGAATGGTTGTCTAAGAACTACCCACCAAAAAGGCACACAGCCTAAATGTTTTACAATGAGTTCTCCCAAATAGTCTGCTGCTGCTGCTGCTGCTAAGTCGCTTCAGTCGTGTCTGACTCTGTGCGACCCCATAGACAGAAGCCCATAGTCTAGGAACAGATAATTCCCATGCTCTCTAAGCCTTTCCAGAGCACAGAATGAAATGGAAAGCTATGTGATTCATTTCATCAGCCCGACTTAACTCTGATACCAGCGAGGACAAGGACAGCATAAGAAAAGAAACAGACCCAATCACGTATGGAACTCAGAAAAATCACTCACTCAAGAAGTAGATTTAATTTAGATGTATTCTGAATGAATAATGCATCATGACTGAATAGATGCAAAAAAAGTCTTAATGAGAATGTGACTAATTTACTATGTTAACAGATTCATTCAACAGATGTTTATTGAGCTCCTATTACCTGCAAGGCACAGTTCTGGCAGTGGGCAGTAAACCAACAACCTTTTTAAAAAATTTTTTTAATTTAAATCAACTTTGTTTACAAAAACAGTATTGTAAGAATCACAATTCTATAACATTAGGGAGAGTAATCTGCTTTACTTAAAGTCTATCAATTTAAATATAAATCACATCTGAAACAGTTTCATATCAACACTTAGACTGGTTTGACCAAACAACTGGGCACCAGAACCTAGCCAGGTTGACCCATAAAACTAACCATCACATCCCTCATTCATTAATTCATGGACCTTTGTTGTCAAGGGATTCAAGGGGACTTCTTCCTTTTGCTTCTCCAGAAAGCATGTATGGACCTTCCAGAATCCTCACTAAAGGATTTCCCCCTGGCCTACCACATCCTTCAGCAGCAAGGAGAAAGACCCATCCACCAAATGTTTGCTTCCCTTTATTCCCCCATGTCCTATGTCACCCCACTGTCCGTTTATTCTGACAGTGGCTTCTCTTTCAGGCTGAGTCAGCTTTCAGTCAAACCATCTACTGAACTAGAGACCTCTTTTTAAAAATCTCCTTTCAAAATTAATTTTGAATTGTGGCTCATTTTTAATTTAGGGAATTGCTATTACTTAAGGGATCATGTGTGTGTGTGTGTGTGCTCAGTCGCTCAGTCATGTCTGATGCTTTGCCACCCCATGGAATATAGCCTGCCAGGCTCCTCTGTCCATGGAATTCCCCAGGCAAGAATGCTGCAGTGGATAGCAGTTCCCTTCTCAGGGGATCTTCCTGACCCAGGGATCAAACCCAGGTGTCTTGTATTTCAGGTGGATTCTTTACCGTCTGAGCCACCAGGGAAGCCCATACACAAAGGAAATAATGAGCAGATAATCCATACAGGAGTATGTGGGGGAGGGGGGGTTGGAAACCAAAACAAAAGTCACCTTAAATATATGAAAGATGCTCAGTTTGCTCATAATCAAGGAAGTGTGTTTTATGTTTCTATTTTTGAACTTTTTATTTTGTATTGGGGTACAGCTGTGTGATAGTTTCAAGTAAACAGAAGAGGGACTCAGCCATACATATAAATATACATGTATACATTCTCTTAAATGTATCTCTGTATCTTAAAACTGCAGCATAAAATTGTATAGTATGGATGTACTGACATTTAACCATTTTCAGACTGGTGGAAATTTAGATTATTTTTAGCTTATTACATACAGTGCTCAATGACTGTCTTGACTTCTTGAATCTATGTCTGCTTCTGAGATATTAAATCTTGTAAACTTAAACCTAGAATGTAGCAGCAAACACCTTGTTATCTGGGCTCCAGATGGAAGTAGCACATTATGTGAATGTACTCTGAAGCTTACCATCAGAATGTTCTTTGGATTTTATTCTTAATCATGTGCTTAATCTAATACACTTAGAGACTACTGGAACTTTTTCTGGTCAGATTAGTTCAAACAGTCAGAAATTGTTCTCTTTCCTTGAAATAAAGCTGATTGAAGGATTACATTGTCTGAATAGCTGTAGGATTCAGAAACTCCTTTACAAAGACTTACTTTATTTTTAGGTTTAAAAATAGCCATGATTTCTTTTGGACTAACGATCTAAACATGCATGTTTTACCAGAGCTTTACTTTTTCATTCATCATAGCTATCGCTTGTTTGTTGCTCATTAAATATAAGTATGCTCTAGGGAGAGGAAATTGTTGACTCTCTGCCCAGGAGGGAGAGAAAATATTTATCAAGTTTAAAGTTAGTATGTCTTTTGTTGCAGTTAATTCCAATTTTAGGAATCTCTCTTACAAACACACTCACCAAGGGTATACACACATATACACATACCCACACACATATACACATACCCACACACCTATACACATACCCACACACATATACACATACCCACACACATATACACATACCCACACTCATATACGCATACCCACACACATATACTCATACCCACACTCATATACGCATACCCACACACATATACGCATACCCACACACATATACGCATACCCACACTCATATACGCATACCCACACTCATATACTCATACCCACACTCATATACGCATACCCACACACATATACGCATACCCACACACATATACGCATACCCACACACATATACACATACCCGCACACAAGGATGGTCACTGCACCATTGTTTGTAGTAAACAGTGCAATTGAAAATATGACAGGGACTTCCCTGGTGGCACAGTGGATAAGAATCCACCTGCCAATGTGGGAGACACAGGTCCAATCCCTGGTCCAGGAAAATTCCACATGCTGTGGGGCAACCAAGCCCGAATGCCACAATTAATGAGCCTGTGTGCTGAACTACTGGAGCCCACGTGCCTGGAGCCCGTGCCCGACAAGAGAAGCCACTGCAACAAGAAGCCCGTGTATCACAATGAAGAGTGGCCCCTGCTCACTGCAGCTAGAGAAAGCCTGTGCGCAGCAACGAAGACCCAGCACAGCCAAAAATAAATAAATATTAAAAAAAGAAAATGTGATAAATGTCCATCAATAAAGGAAGGGTTAAATAAATCATGACTTGTCCATAGGATGAGTGATGGCTACATGTATCACCTTAGCAGAACATTTGTATAAGAGAGGGTCCCAGAAGGAAACAGGACTCAGCCTAGATGGTTCAGTGAAGAGCTTTTAAGGAAGAGTTTACTTACAAAGGTTGGGCAGTGTTAAACAAACAAAGGGAGGAGGACGAACCTACAGACTAGCAACAGTGGAAAGTTACTACATTCTAGGGCTTAAGGCACAAGGGAGAGAACATTCTCCCAGAAAGAGTCATAGAGAACAGACTTGCGGTTGCCAAGGGGGAGGGAGTGGGGAAGGAAAGGGCTAGGAGTTTGGGATTAGCAGATGTAAACTATTATATATTGGGCTTCCCAGGTGGCTCAGTGGTAAAGATCCGCCTGTCAATGCAGGGCACTCGGGAGATGAGGTTTCGATCCCTGGGTCAGGAAGATCCCCTGGAGGAAGAAATGGCAACCCACTCCAGTATTCTTGCCTGAAAAATCCCACGGACAGAGGAGCCTGGTGGGCTACAGTCCATGGGGTCTCTCAGAGTTGGACGTGACTAAGCAATTGACTGAGGACTAAGGACTGCCAAGTGGGGAGGGGGAGGAAAGGGCTAGGAGTTTGGGATTAATAGATGTAAACTATTACATGTGGGTTTCTTAGGTGGCTAAGCAGTAAAGAATCCACCTGCTGTTCAGGAGACCCAGGAGAGGTGGGTTTGATCCCTGGGTCAGGAAGATCCCCTGGAGGAGGAAATGGCAACCCACTCCAGTATTCTTGCCTGGAGAATCCCATGGACAGAGGAGCCTGGCGGGCTATACTGCATGGGGTCCCAAAGCGCTGGGCATGACTGAGCAACTAACACTTTCATGGTTGTTTACAGTGTTGTGCCTATCTCTGTACAGAGATCGGGTCCCAAAGAGTCAGACGTGACTGAGTGACTGAGCACGAACAAACTATTACATATAGGATAGATTAAACAACGAGGTCCTACTGTAGAGCACAGGGAACTATAGTCAAAATCCTGTGATAAACCATAATGGAGAGTATACAAAACGAGGACTTCTCTGGTGATCCAGTGGTTAAGACTCTGAGCTGCCAATGCAGGGGGCGTGGGTTCCATCCCTGGTTGGGGAACTAAGAACCCCCACCACCACCATGACACAGATTACAGCCAAAAAAAAAAAAAGAATGCCTAATATGTATGACTGAGTCACTTTGCTGTACGACAGAGATAGGCATAACATTGTAAACAACTATGAAAGTGAAAGTGTTAGTCATGTCCAGTGCTTTGCGACCCCATGGCCCACCAGGCTTCTCTGTCCATGGGATTCTCTAGGCAAGAATACTGGAGTGGGTTGCCATGCCCTCCTCCAGGGACTCTTCCTGATCCAGAGATTGAACTTGGGTTTCCTGAACTGGAGGCAGACTCTTTACTGTCTGAGCCACCAGGGAAGCCCTAAATCAACTATACTTTGATTAAAAACTAAAATAAAAAATAATAAAAGGAGTGTGGTGAAATTTGGAACATAGAGGCAGGGCCACTCAGTGAAACTATAGCCCATGGGGGAATCTGTGACAGTTGTCCGTCCGTATCCATGGGGGATTGGTTTCAGGACCCCCTAAGGTTACCAAAATCTGCAGATGCTCTTGTCACTTACAGCTGGTTCTCTGTATTCACAGGGATGAGGAACCTGTGGGTATGGAGGGGCTGCCTGTACTGTAAAAGACAAAGCTGAAGCGAGGGAAAGCAGGGAAGGAATACTCTGATTTACTTCTTTCCCATTAGGCTCTCATCTCTTGCTGGTACCTCCCTTGGGTTGGACACAGTCAGCTGTGATGGAGTGTGTGTGGGGCAACCTGCTGGGGCACAGAGCAGGCAGAGAGAAAGGGCAAAAACTAATATATGGAGATAGGGAGTGACTAGCACGATATTTATGTCATACTTTTTCAGTGGAAAAAATGTTGCCCAGCAATCCAGAAACACTAAGTTATTTTGTAAAAGAAAATCATAACCACATATTTATATAATTGTGAACATTATGAAGAATGCATAGGAAACAGTAAACCTTGATGCCACTTCTGGAGGGTGAAAACAAATGGAGAGGGAAAACCTAACTTTCTATGTTCTTATACTATGTGAATTTATTACAAGAAGTATTTCTTTTGTGATTAGGAAAATGAAGTACATGTTCCATGAAAAGAAAGTGCTGTTATGCCTAAGATGAAGACAAAGGTAAAGGAAGCCTACTGCTGCTGCTAAGTCGATTCAGCCGTGTCCGACTCTCTGTGACCTCACAGACGGCAGCCCACCAGGCTCCCCCGTGCCTGGGCTTCTTCAGGCAAGAACCCCTAAATGGCTATGAAACAGTTAGTTCACTTAAAGTGAAAGTGAAAGTGTTAGTCACTCAGTCCTGTCCAACTTTTTTCAACCCCACGGACTGTAGCCTGCCAGGCTCCTCTGTCCATGGGATTCTCCAGGCAAGAATACTGGAGTGGGTTGCCATTTTCTTCTCCAGGAAATCTTCCCAACCCAGGGATGGAACCCAGGTCTCCTGCATTGCAGGCAGAATCTTTACTGGCTGGTACTGCATAAACACCTCCAAAAATCTGTTGTTATTATTTTTTAATGTTAAAGAGTCAAATTTATATGCTGTAGTGTTGGTTAGTTGAGTTCTCTGTTGCAAAGATCAGAAAGCAAATCAAGATCATTTGAATAATAAAAGGGGAGTTAAAAAATAAGGATACAGGATGACTCATGGAACAGAAGGATGGCAAGAAATAAAAGTTTAGACTTTCTTTCTGTTTGCCTTTCAGGTCTTGTCTCTTTATTTATTTATTTTTTCTCAACAAACAAACTTTCTCTGCTCTGCAAGTGTGTGTGCTAAGTCACATCAGACGTGTCAGACTCTGTGTGACCCCATGGACTAGGGTCCCCATGGACCCACCAGGCTCCTCTGTCCATAGGATTTCCCAGACAAGAATACTCAAGCTACCTAAGACAGTTGCAAAAAGGGCAAGAACATTATAAGTTGATAAGTTAAAAATCACTTTTGGATGGCCCCATAGCTGAAAAATACAAATATTTCTGAGAGAGCCTCAGAAAGTCTATGGTAATATGCTGATTTAAAAAATCAGCTAATAAATAATATACTATCAAAATAATAAAGTACAAATAATAAAGTATAAACAGTTGAACTATTTAAAAGTCATCAGAAATCACAAGTAGTCACTGGTTTGGAAAAAGGTACCAATAACTCATGTTTGTACCCAAATCCCTAGGTCTCAAAAGGACTCAATGTTCATTTTCTAATTTAATCAAGAAAACTTTTTAAGGTCTCAGGGAGATTCAGTGATTTGCCTAACACCACACAGGAGATGTAGACTCAGGATTCAAGCCCCACGTTATCACTGTATACACAGAGGTCTATCTTATAGAATCTGTTTTCCCTATTTTTCAAAGGTGGTTTAACTTTTTATTTTAGCATAGAAAAACCTGAATGAGGCTTGAAAAACTTCTAATCTAATTCTGAGAATATAAAGAAATACTCTGTTGTAAAAACAAACCCAGGAAATTAACATGTAATACTGTACTACTGACTAAAATACAGATTTTGTTCAAATTTCAAAAAAAAAAAATGGGTGGGTTGTACTGACATCGATTCTGGTGATGTTCTATTATAGTTTTGCAAAGTTTTACCATTAAGGGAAACTGTGAAGGATAGTGAATTTCTCTGTGTTCTTCCTTACATGTGAATGTATATTTTTCTCAGAATAAAAATTTTAACTTAAAAAAGAAAGTCAAGGCAGAAATGCTTTTTAAATATTATAATAATATTTTATTTATTTGTTTGGCTGCACCAAGTCTTATTTGGAGCACACAGGAGCTTTTGTTGCAGCATATGGGATCTAGTTCCCTGACCAGGGTTAGAACCTGGGCCTTCTTCATTGGGAGCACAGAGTCTTAGCCACTGGACCACCAGGGAAGTCCCAGAAATAATTTTTAAAGTGCTAAATTTAGGGGGAAAAGTAGACTACAAAAAAGTTATTTTCTCATCTAATTCAAAAGCAAATAAAGTTGAAAACGCTCAATAGTAACCATTTATTTTTTAAAAGCAAATAACTAGAACAAAAATAATCAACTTTCAGAGTATAGCAGCATACACTCTTGCTTCACTGTAATGTCTGATGTGAAATGACTGAATTCTTCTTATTAAAAATAGGCTTTAAACAAAGTTAAAAAGGAAGACCAATATCTAACATTCTCTCGCCTGTAAGACACATGCTAAAAATGAAACTATTCAAATATCTGAGATTTGAGGGGGCCCTGAAGATTTCTGATGCCTCTCTACATATAGAACAAACAGGTGTTAGGATCCAGGTTGCAATGATTGTTATGAATGCCTGAGAACTTGGGAGAAAATGACTAAGTCTGGGAAAGGAAGAGACCAAGGTAATAGTTTGCCCGTGTCCCGGGAGATAAGAGAAGCTTTAGGTTACCAAAGGGATGTAGGCTCAGCTGTAATCTTTGTGGCACCAGAGGAAAAGGCACGTGGTAAAGAAGTTATACTATAATAGAGCCTGTGGGGCCAGTGCTTCTATATGAATGATGTAATGTATGTTTCACCCACATGATGCCAGGTGTTCTGTGCAAGTGTGCACACCTGTGAAGGAGGAAGTGGAACAAACTTAAATTGGCTTCAGTTGATCATATTAGCAAGGTTACAGCAGTCAAAGAGCTCCCATTGTCAGATTTGTCCAGAAGAACAAGCAAGTAAAATTTTCCAGGAAAATGTGATTATGATAGATTCTTCCTTTAAAAATAAAAATGTTACTATGAGGCAATGATTTTCAAAATTATATTATCTTGAATTTAAAAAGGTAAATTGATAAGTAAAATAGAATAGAGTTTCTAGAAGTAGATGTAAACAACAGTAATAGATCAAGGAAAGAAAAAGACAAAGACAGCAATAACTCATCTATAGAAAAGCATATTACCGGCTAACAAACACATGAAAAGATGCTCAACATCACTCATTATCAGAGAAATGCAAATCAAAACCACAATGAGGTACCATTTCACGCCAATAAGAATGGCTGCTATCCAAAAGTCTACAAGCAATAAATGCTGGAGAGGGTGTGGAGAAAAGGGAACCCTCTAACACTGTTGGTGGGAATGCAAACTAATACAGCCACTATGGAGAACAGTGTGGCTGCTGCTGCTGCTGCTGCTAAGTCGCTTCAATTGTGTCCGACTCTGTGCGACCCCATAGATGGCAGCCCACCAGGCTCCACCATCCCTGGGATTCTCCAGGCAAGAACACTGGAGTGGGTTGCCATTGCCTTCTCTGAGAACAGTGTGGAGATTTCCTTAAAAAATTGGAAATAGAACTGCCATATGACCCAGCAATCCCACTGCTGGGCACACACACCGAGGAAACCAGAATTGAAAGAGACATGTGTACCCCGATGTTCATTGCAGCACTGTTTATAGTAGCCAGGACTTGGAAGCAACCTAGATGTCCATCAGCAGATGAATGGATAAGAAAGCTGTGGTACATATACACAGGAATGTATTCCTGTGTATTCCTGTGTAATATGGAATATTACTCAGCCATTAAAAAGAATACATTTGAATCAGTTCTAATGAGGTGGATGAAGCTGGAGCCTATTATACAGAGTGAAATAAGCCAGAAAGAAAAACACCAATACAGTATACTAACGCATATATATGGAATTTAGAAAGATGGTAACGATAACCCTGTATGCGAGACAGCAAAAGAGACACAGAGGTATTGAACAGTCTTTTAGACTCTGTGGGAGAGGGCAAGGGCAGGATGGGAGAATGGCATTGAAACATGTAAATTATCATATGTGAAACGAATTGCCAGTCCAGGTTCAATGCATGATACAGGGTGCTCGGGGCTGGTGCACTGGGGTGACCCAGAGGGATGGGATGGGGAGGGAGGTGGGAGAGGGGTTCAGGATGGGGAACACATGTACACCAGTGGTGGATTCAAGTCAATGTATGGCAAAACCAATACAATATTGTAAAGTAAAATAAATTAATTAATTTTTAAAAATTTAAAAAAATTTTAAAAAAGAAAAACATATTACTATTTTAAAAGGGATTAATCTGGAAAAAAATGAGCTTAACTCTCATCTTAAAAGTGAAAGTGTTAGTCGCTCAGTTGTGTCCAACTCTTTGCAACCCCATGAACTGCATTGCTTGTCAGGCCCCTCTGTCCATGGAATTCTCCAGGCAAGAATACTGGAGTGGGTTGCCATTCCCTTCTCCCAGGGGATCTTCCCAACCCAGGGATTGAACCCTGGGTCTCTTGCATTGCAGGCAGATTCTTTACCATCTGAGTCACCAGGGAAGCCCCAACTCCCACCATGCACTGTAACAAATTCCACTTTCAGCGGCTGTGAAGCTGGGGAGGTCCTGGCCAGCAGACAGATGTCAGATCTCATTGTCTTCCCAGCCTTTTAACACTCCCCTGAAACCCCTCAATAAAATGGTTTGATTCCCCCCAAAATAAATAAATTTCAGGTGACTTGCCTCCTTTGTATCCCTTCAGCCTCATTCCTGGACACCCACAGCATCCACTTTATGCTCAGCCATAGAAAAGTGCCTATGCTATGCAATGCTAAGTCACTTCAGTCGTGTCCGACTCTGTGCGACCCCATAGACGGCAGCCCACCAGGCTCCCCCGTCCCTGGGATTCTCCAGGCAAGAACACTGGAGTGGGTTGCCATTTCCTTCTCCAATACATGAAAGTGAAAAGAGAAAGTGAAGTCGCTCAGTCGTGTCTGACTCTTAGCGACCTCATGGACTGCAGCCTACCAGGCTCCTCCGTCCATGGGATTTTCCAGGCAAGAATACTGGAGTGGGGTGCCATTGCCTTCTCCGAGAAAACTGCCTAAAGCATCCTAAATGCCATACCACACCTTTGTCCGTTCTGTTCCCTTAGCTTGCTCTCCTCTCCCTCCTAACTTCTGTGCAAATAACCACTTCTGTTTCACTCTCAAGTTTCAGCTCAATAGCAGTGCTTCTAGAAAGTCGTAACTAGTGCTTCATAGGACTCTGTGCTTCTTTGGTGCACACACCTCTGGCACTTTCCACATAGTATTGAAATGATCTCTTCTGTATTTTTCTCTCCAGTGGATTGTCTTCATTCTGGATGGCAGACATGGTATCTTACTCAGCTTTTTATTCTCAGAATCTAGCGTGGTGTCTGACACACCCAGGTATTTGATACATGTTTGTGGAGCTGAAATAAACCAAACAAATTAAGTAGTCTTTGAGTAGTCTCATAGCCTGCAGCTGGAATTCTTACAAAGCTTATTGCATTATATCAATAAATTGGTTTTTTGGAAAGCAATACAACAACATGCAACAAAAACCACGAAAATGTTCATTCTCTTTTACTTGGTATTTTCCTGTTTGTGAATACTCCCCAAAGAAATGATCCCAAGGGGGAAAATTTACACAGATGTTCCCGGTAACTCTAGTTAAACTAGTGAAAAAAACTGGAGGCAATCCAAGTGTCTAATAGGGAAATGACTAAGCAAACAATGGGATTATAACAGAGCTATTAAAAATGACAGAGGTGAGGACTATGTCAACATGGAGAAGTGTGTATCTGCAGGAACGTTAAGTAGAGAGAAGAACACAGGCCAGTGTTTAAACACGAATGGTTAAGGATGTGTGTGTACATTAATGATCAGAGGCTAGTCTGGAGAAATTGAAAATGGCTAGAGCTCAATACTTTCTTTCCTGTGTAATTCCATAAGTTTCTGGCATTAATAGTTTAGATCTCCTGCAACATAGATATCTATTTTATTAATTAAAAAAAGTTAAACATTTTTTTTGGCTGTGTAGGTCTTAATTGCTGCACTCAGGATCTTCATTATGTCCAGCAGGATCTTTCAGTATCTTTCGTTGCCCACACAGACTCTCTAATTGTGGCATGGCTTAGTTGCTCTGAGGCACATGGAATCTTAGTTCCTCGACCAGGGATTGAACCTGTGTCCCCTGCGTTGCAAGGCAGATTCTTAACCACTGGACCATAATTCTCGTCAAATTATTATGAAAATAATGACACTTCTTTAAGAGAACAAAATACTTCACATTCAGCAAGTGATTTGAGTCTAATTATGTGCTATAGCACTTACATGCTCATGCAATTTACCAAAAAAAAAAAAAAAAGAAAAAAAAAGTGGGCAAAGATCCTCACGCAGTGGTGGTATTATTTTAACTTACTTTTGTTTATTTGGATAACTGTACCTTGGACTACAAGGAGATCCAACCAGTCCATTCTGAAGGAGATCAGCCCTGGGTGTTCATTGGAAGGAATGATGCTAAAGCTGAAACTCCAGTACTTTGGCCACCTCATGCGAAGAGTTGACTCATTGGAAAAGATTCTGATGCTGGGAGGGATTGGGGGGAGGAGGAGAAGGGGACAACAGAGGATGAGATGGCTGGATGGCATCATTGATTCAATGGTCGTGAGTTTGAGTGAACTCCGGGAGTTGGTGATGGACAGGGAGGCCTGGCGTGCTGCGATTCATGGGGTCACAAGGAGTCAGACATGACTGAGCGACTGAACTGAACTGAACACATTAGGACCTAGTACAAAGGAAAGTCTGAAAAACCTTTGGCCTAAATCTCACATTCACAAATTGTCTCTATTTTATACTTTTGATATCGTCTCCGAAAAGGGTTCTATGCACAGTCACTGATACATCAAGAAAGGCTAAAAGAAAAAAAGTCATCACTGGGGACTTCTTTGGTGGTCCAGGGGTAAGACTCCATGTTCCCAATGCAGGGGGCCTGGATTAGATCCCTGGTCAGGTAACTAGGTCCTGCATGCCACAGTGAAGACTGAAGATCCCTTGTGTTGCAACTAAGACTCAGCACAGCCAAATAAATAAATATTAAATTTAAAAAAAATTTATTTATTTTTAATTGGAGGATAATTGCTTGCAATATTGTGTTTGTTTCTGCCATACATCAGCATGAATCAACCATAGGTATACACATGTCCCCTCCCTCTTGAACTTTCCACCCCATCCCACCACCCCTCTAGGTTGTCACAGAGCACCAAGTGTGAGCTCCCTAAATTTGTGTCACACTGCCAGTGTAATGTACTATTTTATACATCAGTGATTATCTTATGAATAGAGAAATAGTGATTTGTAAGATCTGTCATATGGCAAATAAAAGAAATAAACCACACATTTTTATATCTCATTTTAAAATTTCTTTTTATTGATTTTATTTTGATTGAAGTATAGCTGATTTACAGTGTTATGTTCATTTCTGCTGCAGCCACATGGATGGCCTGTCATACTGAGTGAAGTAAGATAGAGAAATATCATAGGTACTGTTTGTATGTGGAATCTAAAAAAAAGGGTACAAATGAACTTATTTACAAAAACAGAAATAGAGTCACAGATATAGAAAACAAACTTATGGTTACCAAGAGGGGAAAGAAGAGGGGATAAATTGGGAGACTGGGACTAACATATACACACTACTATATATAAAATAGATAACTAATAAGGACCTACTCTATAGCACAGGAAACTCTACTCAATACTCTGTAATGCTCTATATGGAAAGAATCTAAAAAACAGTGGATACATGTCTATGCATAACTGATTTACTTTCCTGTACAGCAGAAACAAACACAACATTATAAACCAACTAGACTCCAATAAAAATTAATTTAAAAAATTTCTGCTCTACAGCAAAAAGTGATTCAGTTATACATAGACTGGGTTGGCCAAAAAGTTCGTTTGAGTTTTTCCGTAAGATATTATGGAAAAACCCGAAGGAACGTTTTGGGCCAGCCCTATATATACATTCTTTTAAAAAATATTCTGTTTCATTTTGGTTTCTCATAGTATACTGAATATAATTTTCTGTGCTATACAATAGGACCTTCTCGTTTATAAAATTTCTTCTTTAAAAAAAAATTCACTGAGATCCTTAAAAAAATAGAGGTGGCCCAGACCTTTCTAGAACCCTGGGAGGCCCAGAACATAGTTATCACTTTATTTTTAAAATGTGATAATTTTAGCTGGGGGCCCCAGACTCATGAGTTGTTAATAACTTAACTGTGTAAACACCTGATTCACAAACTGCTGTCTACTAGCCATACTGTTTCTGCTGCCATGTAACCAGTGGCCAGAGAACTCACAGCCTCTACAGAAGTGGTTCACAGCCCTGGTTGCACGTGTAATCTGAAGGTCAGCCACCATTTTCAATGTAACGTGTCTGGGGTGATGGGTTACAGGTGCCCAGAAAACAGGTTAAAAAAGAAGTTTGAGGGTGCAGTCCCCAAGATGTTGGGGGAACCGCCTCAATAATACTTTTGATCAAAATACCTTCAATTATTCCTCAAATTTCTTATTGTGCTTAAATATATGAAAGTAAATAAATACTGAGCCAAAAGTATTATGTTCATGTGTCCATTTTTAGAAATAATGTGAAGTACCAGATTTTTATAGGCGGTAAAACAACAAACCCAAACTGTCAAATGAATGAATTCTTTTATTTCCATTAAAAAAAAAAAAACAAAACCCAAAGAAAACGGATTTATAATAGAGAAAAACGAATTCTTGGATATTGGCTGAGGTCAGTACTGCCCATTCTCCTGGACCTTCTCCTCTACATGCTGCTTCTGTACTATGATTATTGATGCTCTGAAGATGACGATCCTCTCTGTATCCCAGCAACATTCACCCATTCATGAAATATTTATTTGTGTTCATCTAAACCCCAAATTGATGCTTTTGAACTGTGGTGTTGGAGAAGACTCTTGAGAGTCCCTTGGACTGCAAGGAGATCCAACCAGTCCATTCTGAAGGAGATCAGCCCTGGGTGTTCTTTGGAAGGAATGATGCTAAAGCTGAAACTCCAGTACTTTGGCCACCTCATGCGAAGAGTTGACTCATTGGAAAAGACTCTGATGCTGGGAGGGATTGGGGGGAGGAGGAGAAGGGGATGACAGAGGATGAGATGGCTGGATGGCATCACCGACTCGATGGATGTGAGTCTGAGTGAACTCCGGGAGTTGGTGATGGAAAGGGAGGCCTGGGGTGCTGCGATTCATGGGGTCGCAAAGAGTCAGACACGACTGAGCGACTGAACTGAACTGAAACCCCAAACACGGCTTCCCTGGTGGCTCAGTGGTAAAGAACCTGCCTGCCAATGCAGGAGACGAGGGTTCGATCCCTGGGTCAGGAAGATCCCCTGGGAAAGGAAATGGCAACCCACTCCAGTAATCTTGCCTGAGAATCCCATGGACAGAGGAGCCTGGCATGCTACAGATACCACTCAGTGACTAAACAACAACAAAACCCCAAACACAAGAAAATATCCAGAGAAGCTGGAGGAGCAAATGGGAATTGAAGAATCAGGGTACATTGTCTCACTCCCTGCCTACTCTACCACCGCCTGCCCGCCTGCCCAATTCACCCTGCTTCACATTCCATTTGGAAATGACTATGTCTATGGGTTCAGTGGAAGACATCTTCCCACCTCTTACCTCAAAAGCACAGGCAGGCACTGAAAGTGTCTGACTGAGGGTTATGTTTATCCTTTGAGGAGCTGTAACCAGAATTTTTGGACATGGGTCAGATTCAGAAAAAGCAAGTTCAAAAGGCCCATGATTGTGAGTAGCAAAAAACTGGGTTGTGTTCCTCAATACCATGTCTACTTATAAAGGTGGGGGACTTGTGTTCAAGAAAGATATGGTTGCTAAGGCTTTCCAGACAAACCAGAGAATTCAGACAATAATTCGTATCTGGGAACCTGTGGCAGGAGTCTTCCTGGCTGAATGGCCAACACCTATCTGAATGTCCCAGAAAGCATTCACAGACGCTATCCTTGTTTTCCTCTCCTGAATGATCCAGAATATTGCCCTTCAGCCGGTGCTTCACTCTGTGGGGGTAGAATGCACTCATATAACTATTGGCTGGGCTACAGTGGTTGCTTCCCATGAAAACCCAGGAAACAGAATCCCCGCTGCTATTCAAAGTGTATAATTAGCTCCTCGTGCAGCCTGACCCCACTGATTTTTCTGACGCATTTGGCCCGAGGTGTGCCCTTTCTGAGACCTCCAAGAGCTTCTCTGCAGCTGGAGATGCTCAAAACTGCACGCAGCACTTCCTGTGGGCGTGGCTTTGCATTCTGGTTGTTGCGCGCCTACTGAATCACGTGTTTCAAAGGCTCAGATTCACGATGCTTTTTTAAAAAAATACGGGAGTGGACTGAGTGGCTCGTTCAGATAATAAGAGTCTCTTCCCTTTTTCTTTTTAAAAAGTGGTTGTGTACTGGTGGCCTCCCAAGAAACACTATAATTGGTCAGCCTGGGGTGCGTTTTATGTCCTCTCAGATAACGTCATTAGCTATTTTCAGGAAAGGGAAGGCAGAGTATGCCCGCGGGACAATGACAGCAGTTGTTTCAAGTTGGGGAAGAGCCTGTGGTTCTTTTCCTGCGTTTGGGGGAAAGCGAACACACAATGTTCATTTCCTAAATACGGGATGTGCTGCGAGGCTGGCGGGTCATTTTCCACCATGTCATATCCTTCTGGATGAAGGCAGCAGGGGCCAGGACAGGAAACGGCAAATTCTCAGAATAAGACAAGGCTTTCCCAGGGCCGTCATTGGCTCTCTGGAACTATAAAGCTTGCTCATCCAGAAACAGCCTCAGATTCTTCTTTCCTGGAGATAGCCAGAAGTGAGTGGTAAGTGGGGAGACCAGAGGGATGCTATCTGAAAAAATAGCCACTGGACTGGTAATACTGGGGTTGTATCCTTGGTCCGTAATATATTTGGAGTAACTTTGCCTCGTTTTTGCTAAGAGGTGTTTTTATCTGGCAGTTTGTCAGTGGTGGGTACAATTATGGAGGCATGCTATAAAATTAAGATCTAGGCGTCTAGAGACCAAGATTCTACACTGGGCTCTGTGAAGTATCAGCTGCAGGTAGAACTTGTCTTTCAATTTCCTCACCTTCCACATGAGAAAAATGATTTCTGTTCTGATATCTCACAGTAGTGAAATGATGGATTTCTATCACTTTGTCACTTTTGAGAAGTTCCTAATAATGAAAAGTACAATGCCTATGAAGGGAGAAATCTTTGGCAACTGGAAAGGATGTACTTTTACTCAGGATGTACAGTTTTCTCTGTTAGTCATCTTCAATTGGCTTCTGTTCAGCTCGGTACGGGTAGCCCTCAGTGAGCTGTTCAACAAAAATTGTGGCCCCTTTTACAATTCTGTTCACTTGTTACTCATTTTTAAAGGGAGCTTTCATCATAAAGGGACATACTGGTGCTAGTGTAATTTACTTCTAATTAAGCATGTATCAAAGAGTGAGATTTCTGAAGACCTGATGAGCTCTAGTTAAAAGAAATAGTGATTCTAAGATAAGAGCTGGGAAAAATAACAAGCAGAAGAGTTGCTTCAGGTGAGCATCTAACTTAGAAAAATTAGTTTCTTACATTTGATAGATGCTTTTTGAATTTTTCGTGATTTGTCTTTTTCACTCATCAGAGAGGGGAAAAAACTATTGCAAAACTCTTAAGATCTTAGTCTTCTTGTAAGGAAAGGGCTTTGTAAAGGGGTACAACCTACTGCTTGCCACATGTCATCTTTCAGAGATGAGGGCTCAGTATTCCGTGCCTGTTCAATCCTGGGTGGCTCTTTCTGATCCCATGGATTGTAGCCTGCCAGGCTCCTCCATCCATAGAATTCTGCAGGCAAGAATACTGGAGTGGGTAGCCCTTTCCTTCTCCAGGAGATCTTCCCCACCCAGGGATCGAACTTGCATCTTCTGCATTGGCAGGCTGATTCTTTACCAGTTAGTCACCTGGGAAGCCCTTCAGTATTGCAGTAGACTTATAATATTAATAGCTGCTGCTGCTTCTGCTAAGTCGCTTCAGCCATGTGGGACTCTGTGCGACCCCATAGATGGCAGCCCACTAGGCTCCTCTGTCCCTGGGATTCTCCAGGCAAGAATACTGGAGTGGGTTTCCATTTCCTTTTTCAATGCATGCATGCATGCATGCTAAGTCGCTTCAGTCGTGTCCAACTCTATGTGACCCTATGGACAGCAGCCCACCAGGCTCCTCTGTCCATAGGATTCTCTAGGCAAGAATACTGGAGTAGGTTGCCATTTCTTCTCCAACACTCCCTTATTTAACAGATTTTTAAAAAAAATCAATCCTTGGCATTCCCTGGGAGAAAAGTGGACGAGAGCATTATTCCTATTGGCTTACTCGGATTTAAGGTCCTGGGAAGTGGAGGACTCGTCCCAGATGACAGAACGGGTCTTTGAGAACCTGACATATGACTCACTGGAAAATGATCCTTTTCCCCTTGGGTGGCCGTAGCTGTTGCGCTCGACTTCGGGCTAACCGCGTGTCTCATCCCCGCAGGACATGGAGAGGCCGGCGGCCCGGGAGCTGCAGGGCGCGGATGCTCTGCGACGCTTCCAGGGGCTGCTGCTGGACCGCCGCGGCCGGCTGCACGGCCAGCTACTGCGTCTGCGCGAGGTGGCCCGGCGCCTAGAGCGCCTACGCCGGCGCTCCCTGGCGGCCAACGTGGCCGGCAGCTCGCTGAGCGCGGCGGGCGCTGTGGCCGCCATCGTGGGACTCTCGCTCAGCCCCGTCACCCTGGGGGTCTCGCTGCTGGCCTCGGCCGTGGGGCTAGGGGTGGCCACCGCCGGCGGGGCCGTCACCATCACGTCCGACCTCTCCCTGATCTTCTGCAACTCCCGGGAGCTGCGGCGCGTGCAGGAGATCGCGGCCACCTGCCAGGACCAGATGCGCGAGATGCTGAGCTGCCTCGACTTCTTCTGCCGCGGGCAGGGCGGCGGAGACCGCCAGCTGCTGCAGTGCGGGAGGAACGCCTCCATCGCGCTGTACAACTCGGTGTACTTCATCGTCTTCTTTGGCTCCCGCGGCTTCCTCGTCCCCAGGCGGGCCGAGGGGGCCACCAGGGTTAGCCAGGCCGTGCTAAAGGCCAAGATTCAGAAACTGGCCGAGAGCCTGGAGTCCTGCACCCGGGCTCTGGACGAGCTGAGCGAGCAGCTGGAGTTCAGAGTCCAGCTCTACACGAAGAGCAGCCGCGACCACGACCTCAAGATCTCAGCTGACCGGCCCACGGGGCAGTTTTTCTGAAAACATCTTTTCCCATCTAATGACCGAAGCCAGAAAATCATCCCCATGGGATGCTCCATATTTGTATCTCCCTCAGGAAAACACGAAGTTGGGCTAGGAGCTGAATGCAAAGGATGAGAAAAACTATTCGAGGATGGGGGGTGGGGGTGTGTTCTCCCAACTCCTCTTTACCCATCACTGACATCCTGCCAGGGGCTGAGTGCTAGGGACTTCTACCTGCCTGATCCTGGTGGGATATATGACCTGAAAAGTATTTTATATTTTATCATAACCGTTCAGTCTTCACACCCTTCCTTGGGCACTCCTGATTTAAAGTTGTTGCCACGTGCCTGGCCCTGCCTTGGCGGGTGATTTGAGCCGAGGCTGGAGAGCGGTGCAGACACTCCCACCCTCTGGGTCCTCTTCGAGCCCCACTAGGCTTTGAGGTCCTCAGAAACACCCGTGAGAAGAGACACTAGCTTTAAAACCTCTCTGGCAGAGTTTCTGAGTACGAAGAACTCCAGAATCTAGAGCTAATCAGACTCTGTCTGAACTGTGTAGGAGGGTTCAGGACCCAAGGGAGGCGCCTCCCGCTGATATGCGCCCCCTCCTCTCTCAAAGTGCCCTGCTCACAGATCCAACCTGGGGATGGAGTGGACCTTCCTAGCTGACTTCATAGCCAGACCTCCAAGGTGCTCTGAGAGGGGAAATCCACTAAACCGTCACCTAAGTCCCGCCCCCTTGCGGAAGAAATTGAAGGAAGGGGAAATGGTTAATAGCTTCGTATACTGACTTCATACTGTAGAGAAGGGAGCAATGGCTTTTGAGTTAGTCCTGGGTTTATTCTGTGTGAAACTTGGCTTCCTAGTCTGTAAAATGGATGCAAAAACCCCACCTTACTGGGAAGTATTGAGTAAGATAAAGCCAAGCACAGTGTCTGGGTGGTAAAGAGTGGTCTCTGGGCTTGTAGCATCACCTAGGAACTTGGTGCTGCTGCCGCTAAGTCGCTTCAGTCGTGTCCGACTGTGTGCGACTCCATAGACGGCAGCCCACCAGGCCCCGCCTTCTCAGAAAGGCCAATTCTTGGACTCAGCTCTAGACTTAAGGAGTCAGCAACACAGGTGGGGCTCAGCAAGCTGTGTTTAAACAAGCCCTTGGGGGTAATTTGATGCCTGCTGAAGTTTGAACGCCATTGCAATGGGTGTTAGTTTGTAATCCCCTGATGAGCGTTCTCTAAGTCTATAGCCTCTCTAGGGGCTGCTCCGTCTTTAGTGTCATTCACAGACGGTCAAGGACAGGCTGTGTCCCAGAAGTAGAAGAAAGAATGTGCGTGGGGGCCGTTGTTTCAATGCTTCCTGGAGCAATTTCCCACCAGTTGAACTAAGAGATGTAACAGAATCAGCCCGTTAGAGGGCAGTGTTGCCTGCTCATTGTAGAAATTGGTACAGAAAGGAATGTGAATTTAATGAAAATTGACCTTTATTACCTTTTCTAAAAACCTCCAGACCATGTTTTTTAATTATTATTTATTTTAAGTTTATTATTTAATTACTGTTTATTATTAACATTTAATTTTATTTAACCACATTAGAAAATAATAGGAATAGCAAGTTTCCAAATGGGAGACTACTGAGATTCTTTTCAGGAGACTTAGCTGAGTTTGCCTTTCTAAGGTGGGCCATGAGCTGTAAACAGTATTGTGTTCCTTAAATAAGTCTCCTTCAGAGGGAAATTTTTTCCCTAGTGTTTTGAATGATCCTTTTAAGTAAATGAGGGTAGTTCTTTTTTTCTCTTGGATTTTTTTTTGTTTTGGTTGCTGTTCTTGTTGTAAGTATATGAGGGAAGTACTGAATAAAGAGACCAGGAGCTAAATTTAAGCCTCATAAATGGAGGCTTGACTCGTCAATATAGAAATGATGTAAGCATATCTATCCTGAAGGTAACTGGCCAGCAGATAACACTTGACCTGAAAGGCCCTCCCTATTTAGTTCAGGGGAAAGAAAACCCAAGTAGAGGCATATGAAGGAAACACTAGGAAGCCTGATGTCCTGCGAAGTTGGGTCTTAGGAGCAACAAAGTAGCTTGTGTTATGATGGTGATGTGTTATATTTTCACTTTAGAACCTGTAAGAAATCTGTAAGCTGTCTCTAAGAAAATACTTCCAATTTCTTCAATTTCTATTGCTACCACTGTATTGCTGAAAAATATGTTGAAAAGTCTTTGGGATCACACATATACCCAAGCTAGGTCGAATTATGTAATTATCTAATGTGTTTAAATTTACCCAGTTGATCCCCCATGCTTACCAATGATGGCAGTGTTTCTGAGGAAGTGTAATTTCAGTGCTGGGAGAGGAGTTGGCGTGTCTATATTTTTATTTTTCCTAAAATGGCAATTGATTTGTATCTTGATTTATTTTGAAATTGGTACCTTAAAAAAAAAATGGTGTCAAATTTCTTAGGTTACCTTGCACAGATGCTAGCATTTTAGATCACCAGAATGTACTTCATATTGTTATATTATGTTTGAAGGTACAATCACTACCTAACTCCATCTTGTATTAAAGCTTAAGTTTGAATTATTCTTCCAAATGCCTGAGCTGTTCCTTAGAAATAAACCGGGCACTTTTGGAAGCAGCAGCAACAGAGACCATTTCATATCATTAGGGTATTTTGACTGTACCAGTGTCTTAAGCTCCTGAAATTATTATTTTAGTGGCCCACTGTACATCTAAGGAAGGGTGTCTACTTTGGAACAGTACTTTGCACATTATAGGAGCATAGTAAATGTATTTGAATAATTTAATAAACTTTAGCTCTATTTAGGAGTTTGTTTTGATAGTGAAAGATCATTCATCCTCTTTTGTGTCTGTTATAGAGATGGGAGCCTCTACCAGGATTTAAGTCAAGTTTAGTTAAATGGATCCTAGAGACAAGTATTTTATTTATTTCTTTTGTGGGAATGTGAATAAGGCTTTTTCCTTAAGGCCATCGTTCTGTAAACAAACAGACTGAAATGGTATGTTGTAAAGGGAAGGAGAGAAAGGGGTATTTAGATTACAAGTGTACTTCAGAACAATATCCGAGTTGGAAAAATAAACACGTTCATATTGAAGGTTTAAGTGCTTCTGTTGGTTTCCGGGGTTTACAATCGTTTGGATTATTTTCTTTCACAAGAAAGGAGTTTCTTTTGGTTCTGCATCTCAAGAATTCAATAAAACTACATTCTACTCTATTAAAAAAAATAATCCTTAACAGACATTCTGATCCTAATCACTTTGATGCGTTTGTCCTCAGGTGCCTGTCATTTCCAATGTGGCAAATGTCAGTGTCCAAAGTATTTACTGGGAGGAAAAAGAGAAAAGTGATGTAGAAGCCACCCTAGATATGTCAAGCAGTTTGTCAACTTGATATATTACACAGTCGATGCCTTGGTATAAAGTGCAAGTAGAAGGAATGGAGACACTGAGATAAAGATATTGTGCAGAGAGAAATGGGATACATTTAAATTCAGCAGTTTGTAACCTCCTAATTTTTTTCCCCACTGTAGCAAAATCAGTCCTCTCCCTGTATTGAAATAAATTGCCCATTTCTCTTTCTTTTCAAAAAAATTTTTATGATTTTTAATCTTTTTATTTTATTGAAGTAGAGTTGATTTACTCAAACTTCTTGATATTCCTCTAATTAGTTACCTAATCTCATGTTTGCCTGTGTATAAATTAGTAACTTTGAGGAAAGGTAGAGGTTTAATCATTTTTACTTAGAATATTCAGCATCAAACTGTATAAATCAATTTTTAAAGATTAATCAATTCATGTACAGGAATTCTCTTATCTAAAAATAAGACTTCCAGCAGTTTCAAACCTTTGAACATAACTACAACCTGAGAAGTAATTGAAAAGAATGCTTGTTGTTCAGTCTCCTAGTCGTGTCTGACTCTTTGCGACCCCATGGACTGCAGCATGCCAGGCCTCCCCGTCCCTCACCACCTCCCGAAGTTTGCCCAAGTTCATATCCATGGCATCGGTGATGCCATCCAGACATCTCATCCTCTGACACCGTCTTTCCCCTTCTGCCCTCAATCTTGCCCAGCATCAGGGACTTTTCCAATGAGTCATCTGTTCACATCCGATGACCAAAATACTGGAGCTTCAGCATCAGTCCTTCCAGTGAATATTCAGGGTTGATTTCTGTTAAGATTGACTGGTTTGATCTCCTTGCTGTCCAAGGGACTCTTAGGTGTTTTCTCCAGCACCACAGTTCAGTTCAGTTCAGTCCAGTTGCTCATGCGTGTCCGACTCTTTGTGACCCCATGAATCGCAGCATGCCAGTCCTCCCTGTCCATCACCAACTCCCGGAGTTCACCCAGACTCACGTCCATCGGGTCAGTGATGCCATCCAGCCATCTCATCCTCTGTCATCCCCTTCTCCTCCTGCCCCCAATCCCTCCCAGCATCAGAGTCTTTTCCAATGAGTCAACTCTTCACATGAGGTGGCCAAAGTACTGGAGTTTCAGCTTTAGCATCATTCCTTCCAAAGAAATCCCAGGGCTGATCTCCTTCAGAATGGACTGGTTGGATCTCCTTGTAGTCCAAGGGACTCTCAAGAGTCTTCTCCAACACCACAGTTCAAAAGCATCAATTCTTCGGTGCTCAGCCTTCTTCACAGTCCAACTCTCACATCCATACATGACCACAGGAAAAACCATAGCCTTGACTAGACACCACAGTTAGGAGGCATTAATTCTTTGGCACTCTGCTTTCCTTGCAGTCCAGCTCTCACAGGCACATCAAGCTTCAGAAAACCCAAACAGGAGAGAGGGGTAGAGAGCAAGGACAAGAGACAGCCTCTACATCAGGATGGCAAAACTTTCCCAGAAGTTTCTTCACCTGGCAAGTCACTAATTTTAATTGTGCAAAGCAGGCTGGGAAATATAGTACTTTTAGCTAAGAACTAACTGTTCCCCAAACACCTAGGTTTCTGTGTAATTAACGAAAAGGAGGATGGACATTGGTTGAAGAGGCCAACAGTCCAAACAACGAGCCTATAGTGGTTGCTGCAGTCTGTTGAGAACTATTGCTGGAGGTAATCTCATTATCTGAGTGCCAACCTGAAGCCCCACCTTGGAAACACCCCTGGGTCCGGATGTTGCACTGTTAATGACTGTGCAACAACAACAAACAAAAGAGGGCTGTGTTGGCAGGTTGGATCCTGGCTGTTTGCAAAGGCCAGCCATAAGCTTGGATTCTATCTTTGCTAAAGCATATGGTATTCCTGTCATAACAAGTATCCTTTTAGTTAACTGCAGTAAATCTTTCCTTGTTGAGTTGACAGGGGGTTGGGATGTTGTTACTTTTTGCTCCTGGCAAACTCCTAAGTGGGAAAGTAAACCCTGCTGTGGTTCCGACTAGGACAAAGAGTGAGTCCTAAAATATGGAAATAATCTCTTAGCAAACAACAAGTTGCTAGGAGAGGGGGAAGTGTGCTGATGAAGCCCTCAGGGCCCAGAAATGAATATTAGGGACCTTCAGCATCCTCAGACTCTGACTGGCATTAGCACAGGGTGGTGGAGAGCAGGCCCTGCCACATGGTCCTGCCTGCACAGGTAAAGCTTGTCCATATGAAGCTCACCGGCAATGAGTGATGTTTACTCCCATTTATATTAACGTTTCCAACGTAACCCCACGGGGTGGGAGTGCAGGCAGGTCTGCAACCTGATTTTCACCAGAACTTTAGCAGTGAGTCACGGCCAAGGCTTCTGCCTCCCAAGTGTACAGGGCACCCATAACAGGACTTGTGCCAGCACTTGTGTGGATCCAGTTGCTAAATTAAACAAAACAGCTGTAATTGGGAGAAACTTTTGGTGTAAATGGAATTGGAGATGGGTAGTGATATCTAAAATCTTTCTTTTAGGGCCCAGATTTCTTTTCCCAGTTTTCCTGGTTGACATGGGGACATTTAGTAAAACTGACCTTGTTACTTGGCTTCCCAGGTGGCGCTAGTGGTAAAGAACCCCCCTGCCAATGTAGGAGACATAAGAGACGGGAGTTTAATCCCTGGGTCGGGAAGATCTGCTGGAGGAGGGCATGGCAACCCACTCCAGTATTCTTGCCTGGAGAATCCCATGGACAGAGGAGCCTGGCAGGCTACAGCCCATGGGGTCGCAAAGAATCAGACACAACTGAAGCGACTGAGCAGGCATGCACACAAGACCTTATTATAAACCTGCCCTGAACTTATTTGCAAAACAGAAACAAACTTACAGATACTGAAAACAAACTTATTGTTACCAAAGGGAAACTTGGTGGGGGGCGGGGGCAGGGGTGGTGGGGAACGGATAAATCAGGAGCTTGGGATGAACATACACTACAGTATATAAGATAGATAACCGACAAGGACCTACTGTAAAGAGGAAACTACTCAGTATTCTGGGATAACATATGAGAAAAGAATCTAGAAAAGAATGAATATATGTACCTGTATAACTGAATCACTTTACTGTACACTTGAAACTAATACCACATTGTAAATCAACTATACTCCAATAAAATAAAAATAAAAAACCTGCTCCGTCAAAATTTCATTAAAGGACAATACTTTGCTAAATGCTTAAGTAAATGACATTTAGATAACAAAGTTATAAAATAAATGTGGATTTTTGAAAATAATAATCATAGTTAAAATTTGTGGAAGATTTACTAAGTAGTGTCCTAAGTACAATTTGATGTGGATTATCACATTTACAAAAATCTTTTGAGGTAGGCACTATAATTACCCCATATTATTAAAGAAAAGAAAGAACTGGAAGGTTGTACAGCTAGCAAAGGCTGCCCCAGGATTTGAATCCTGGCAGCCTGACTCCAGGGTTATACTCTTAGTTCTTCTGAGAGTAAGTTTATCCCTAATATAAAATAAAAACTAACAAGAGTGACAACATTAGTTGCAAGTCTGACAGGTTCATTCATTTAGAAAACATTTATTGAGTGTTCACCTTGTATCTCCCACTGCCATTTGTGAGCAATACAGACAGGACTCTAGATGTTATGGCCCTGACAATCTGTGTGGGGTATACTCTGGTTTTTCCAGTAGTCATGAATGGATGTGAGAGTTGGACTATAAAGGAAGCTGAGCACCGAAGAATTCTTGCTTTTGAACTGTGGTGTTGGAGAAGACTCTTGAGAGTCCCTTGGACTGCAAGGAGATCCAACCAGTCCATCTTAAAGGAAATCAGTCCTGAATATTCATTGGGAGGACTGATGCTGATGCTGAAACTCCAATACTTTGGCCACCTGATGCGAAGAACTGACTCATTGGAAAAGACCCTGACACTGGGAAAGATAGAAGGCAGGAGGAGAAGGGGAGGACAGAGGATGAGATGGTTGGATGGCATCACTAGCTTGATGGGCATGAGTTTGAGTGAGCTCTGGGAGTTGGTGATGGACAGGGATGCCTGGCGTGCTGCAGTTGATGGGGTCGCAAAGAGTTGGACACAACTAAGTGACTGAACTGACTAATACCCTGATGATGCCAGTAGGTTAATCAATAAGAAATTAGGGGAATTCCCCAGTGGTCTAGTGGTTAAGACTTCGACCTCTCACTGCAGAGGGCCTGGGTTCAATTCCTGGTCAGGAAACTAAGATTCCATAAGCCGCATGGTTTGGCAAATAATAAATAAATAAACAACCATGGGATTCTCCAGGCAAAAATACTGGAGTGGGTTGCCATTCTCTTCTCCAGGGGATCTTCCCTACCCAGGGATTGAACCTGTGTCTCTGGCATTGCAGGCAGATTCTTTACTGTCTGAGCCACCAGGAAAACCCCTAATAAATAATAAAATATATTTTAAAAGAAATTAGAACGTAGTTTTTCAAATGGCTAGTATTTCCTAAAAGCAACGTGGGCCAATTTGAAAATGATGAAACTTCAGCTCTGATTGTAAAAATTTGTGCATAGGTATTTTGTAACCCTCCTCCAGTTGTCCAAAACATGGCAAGATTCTTGTGAATACAACACCTGAAATAAAAGGATGTGATTAATAAGAGCATTTTGCTAGCTACTGATATGCTGAGACAGAAGGTGTGGGCCGGGACCACACAGACATGAATAAAGGAATTACTGGTTCAATAGACCTTTTCAGATCTTGCATAAAAACCTCTGAAAATGAAACTTCTTGTCGTCATTCCATCGAAACTATCACTGAAACTGCTTGTCAGTTTTCTTCCTGATAGGGGTGTGTACTCAAGTTCTGTATGGTGGCTATTGACTAAAAAGGCTAGACACTTGTAGGTGAGTAGACAAGTGTGTGTAGGAATAAGATTCTAATAGTAATAAAATAATGCATTATATAATCTATGCTCGTCTGTGTCTGCCTACTTTTAGTCAGCTTTCTGTTTGTGAGAGTCACTTATGTTATTTGGTTGTAACTTGTTTATTCTCATTACTTTATAGTAGTCCGTGTGACTACTGTTTGGTTTTTGTTGCATTTGTGTAGGCAAATACCTGAAGTATATAAGAACAATTCATTGTGTTGATGCAAATTCATGGAAAAAGCCCTTAAAAGTACCCAATGTCTCTAATTCTATGTACATACCATGATGCAAACCTCCAATGTGTAATAAGAGACTCTACATGACTCTATCCATCTGAAAGGAGAACCCTGGGCTGATGGTCTAACAGTTCTGCTGCCAAAGATTTCCTTCTGCAAGTTAATAAACGAAAGTCTAGAAAAAAAATAATAGTAATAAAATTACTCAAAATAATAATGCTTTGTCTTCAAATGATTTGTTTTTAACACAGTTTCCTGAGATTTTGCATGGAGAACACTATTGTTGGATTTTCACTCTTCTTTTTCCAACAACCATTTTTTATTAATTTTCAAGACCTTTCAAGGAAGGCATTTCTGTTGGTTTTTCTGTTACTCAAAGGACCTTTCTTTGATGTTTGAGTACCTCAGGCAATTCACATTCTACCATCATCTAGTATGGTCCAGTGCTTAGGACTCCATGCTTCCACTGTTAGGGCCCAGGTTTGACCCCTGGTCAGGGAACCAAGATCCTGCAAGCTACATGGCATGGCCAAAGAAGAAAGAAAAGTACTGGAGCAGGACTGGGCTTGAAGTCTTGGAAAATCTGAAGCAGATATCTTAAGATTGATGTGGCCATATAGAAAATTTTACTAACCTTTTACATTGTATTGATTCATTTTATTTTTACTGGTGCTGGGTCACTGTTGCTGTGTGGGCTTTCTCTAGTTGCCGTGAGCAGAGGTACTCTTCTTGGCAATGTGTCGACTTCTCGTTGTGATGGCTTCTCTTGTTGTGGAACATGGGCTCTTGGGTGCATGGGCTTCAGTAATTGCAGCACATGGGCTCAGTAGTTGTGGCTCCCGTTCTCTAGAGCACAGCTCAGTAGCTGTGGAACACGGACTTTGTTGCTCCAAGGCATGTGGGATCTCCTGGAATCAGGGATCAAACCTATGTCACCTGCATTGGCAGGCAGATTCTTTACCACTGAGCCACCAGGGAAGCCCTCCTAACCTTTTAAACTACAATTTAATTTACATTTAAGACTTCCTGCCCCTAAGGAGAATTTTAGAGTATATTGAATGTTTTAGGTGGCATTGTAAAAATGTGAAGTAGTATCAGAAAATGACTTTATCTTTCATTTATTTCAGATTTATTTGTATTTCATGGAAAGATTCGCCTTCTTTTTAACAGACAATAAAGAAAAAAGAAAAACATGCAGACGGTCAGATAATAGGACTTTTACTTTTTCTAACTTTTCTGTAGTTTCTGTAGACATTGTTGACTACTTAGTTCTTAGAAGACTCTGAATACACACCCCAGAGATGAGTTTCTGTGATGTTTGTTTCATTTTAACAGTGGGTTATGAAAGGTGATGTTGTGAAGGGCTAAGATGAACTTAATCCTGTGGTTTTAATGGAAAAAATAATGAAGTAGTTTATGGACTTTACAAAAAGGGCCAGATCTAGAAGTCTGAGGGTGGCAGTGGCGAGGGCTAGGGGGACGCTTGGGAGGGGGAGGAAGGTAGAACGCAGAGGGTGAGCAGCAGCAATAAGCAGGATGGGCAGTGACTAGGGGAATGTCCTCCATGGAACTACAGGTTTTCTGGCTTTGAGTGACCAGGAGGGAAGAATCAGAGCACCACACACCAACCAACCAGTTTGCAGGCGCTTCGATGGTGAGAAACAGAAGCAGCAAGGAAAGATAGTTGAAATTGATGTCTTACTTTCATAGGCTCTTAAACCTGTGTGGTTGGCATAAAAAATAGAATACGTGCCCAGCCTTAGGTCAGCACTAGTCTGCAGCTGAATCATAAATCTATGGTGCTGACAATGAACTTCCTGACCTCCGATAGCCTTCCTCTCCTGGGAGGCCTCCTTTTAAAGGCGTGTTATCTGAAAAGGAGAAGACTTTAGAGTGACCCGGGGTACCCAGTCCCTCCTCTCCAGTATGACCAGTTCTGTAAGCTTTGTTAAGTTGCTGATCCACATTTACCTCTCAGAACAGGACCAGGGGACATTCGTGTGCAGGAGTTGCCAAGAGAGGTTTTTCTTTTCCACCGTCAGATTGAACCTTGTCACTACACAACTGCCTTACACTTGGAAAGCTGCTCTTCTGTCCGCACCAGGGATGAGCAGTCTTGGCCCAGGGTGATAACCTGCTCCAGAAGCCCAATTAGTTTATGATATCCTTTACGCACAAGCCTATGGCTTTTCCGTATCACAGTGGCTGGCTCATCTGTCCTTTCTCATCCCCTTGCATACACACTACGGACAACATGGATATTCCTCCATTCAACAAAATAGTTACTGGGGAAGTATTTGCCAACTATTTGCTAAGTTTATTTCTAGGCACTGAGCCTCACATGCACAGGTGCTCAGTCGATAAATTGTGTCCAACTCTTTGCAACCCCATGGACTGTAGCCCACCAGGCTCCTCTGCCCATGGAATTTTCCAGGCAAGAATACTGGAGTAGGTTGCCATTTCCTTCTCCAACTGAGCATAGAGTAGTGAACAAAAACAGTCAAATGTCTTGACTTTGTATACTAGTGATGATAGGGAGCACAGACAGAAAAAAAAATAAATGTCTGGTTTGTGAGATGGTATGTATTTGTTTACGATCACTGCTGTAACAAGTTGTTGCAAGCTTAGCAGCTTAAAATAACACAAACTAATTTTCTTACAGGCAGAAGTCCAATGTGGGTCTCACTGGGCTAACATAAAGTAGCTGACAGGCCTACGATTCTATCCGGAGGATTTCAGAGAGGATTCGTTTTCTTGCCTTTTCTACCTTCTAGAGGCTGCTGCATTCTTTGGTTTGTGACCCTCGTCCACCCTCTCCAATGCCTGAAATGATCAATTGAATCTTTCCCTACTGTGCCACTCTGACCTTCTGCCTTTCTTCCACTTTTAGGGCCCTTTGATTACAAAAAAACCCCAACCAACCAACCAAACCCCCTGCCCCCAAATACATTCCCTCAATGAGAGGAAAAGTAGGGCATGTTTATCAGATGGGCGTGGTTAGTTGTACTGGAAAACTTGAAGCTTCCTTCATTTCCCCATGAAATAGCAAGTGAAATCATGGAAGTGACAGTGGAAGAGGAGCACTGGATGGTTGAGAGGACGTTCAGGAGAGAGAGGGAGAGAGTGGGCTGAGGAAACGCCCTGGGCTTGCCAGGCAACATGAAAGACAGCTTACAGAGGGGCGGTATGGGGCAGGTGTTTTAATGATGTATCATTAGGGAAGCACACTTCCTTTCCCTCAGCAGATTGGCTAGTCAGGTTTCTTCCATTCAAAGAGTAGAAGCTCTTTCAACCAGTTAAGCAGAAAGGAAATTTATTAATTTGTGTTTAGCCTTTATGGCATCTGGTCCCATCACTTCATGGCAAATAGATGGGGAAACAGTGGCTGACTTTATTTTTCTGGGCTCCAAAATCACTGCAGATGGTGATTGCAGCCATGAAATTACAAGACGCTTACTCCTTGGAAGGAAAGTTATGACCAACCTAGACAGCATATTAAAAAGCATTACTTTGCCAACAAAGGTCCGTCTAGTCAAGGCTATGGTTTTTCCAGTGGTTATGTATGGATGTGAGAATTGGACTATAAAGAAAGCTGAGCACTGAAGAATTGATGCTTTTGAACTGTGGTATTCTGTTGAATTGAACTGAGAAGACTCTTGAGAGTCCCTTGGACTGCAAGGAGATCCAACCAGTCTCTCCTAAAGGAGATCAGTCTTGGCTGTTCATTGGAAAGACTGATGTTGAAGCTGAAACTCCAATACTTTGGCCACCTGATGGGAAGAGCTGACTCATTTGAAAAGACCCTGATGTTGGGAAAGATTGAGGGTGGGAGGAGAAGGGGACAACAGAGGATGAGATGGTTGGATGGCATCACCAACTCAATGGACATGGGTTTGGGTGGACTCCAGCAGTTGGTGATGGACAGGGAGGCCTGGTGTGCTGCAGTTGATGGGGTTGCAAAGAGTCGGACATGACTGAGTGACTGAACTGAACTGAACTGATTGTTTGTTAATTTTTTAAAGCATAATGAGGAAGAATCTCCAAGAAAGTGAAGGTCAAGTTTGGGGGCCTTGCAGTCAAGAACAATGCCCAAACCTGGAGATCAGCACGCCAGCAGAAACTCCACTGCTGCTGCCACTAAGTGAGGACGCCTTGGAGTGCATGTTCCTTACACACGCTGGACACTAGACCCTTTGCCACGGCTGCCCCCTCAAGCTGGACACCTATGCCAATGCCAGGATCCACTTCTTTGTATTGCTCCGGAGAGGTGTGTCTGCTCGGTAGAGACACTTAGGTGCAAAGGTGGGTGGGAGAGTGAATTTCTGTTTTCTAGTGGGCTTGAACTGGGAGAATTTTGCTCATTGCAGGAAAACTGTTCAAAAGATGTCAGGCTATCACCAAGCATGAGAAATCGTCCAGGATAGCAGCTAACGTTTTATTTTATCTATTTATTTTGAACATTTAGACATCAAACCCTTTTACTTAAATTCAAAGGCTTCCATTGGAAAGTGTGGCTGGAAGCTGCCATGTACTATACTTATTATTTCATTGTGGCAATGATATCTGGATTGACTTTTTACTTATGTACTTTTGGCTGCACTGGGTCTTCGTTGCAGTTCATGGGCTCTTCCTTGCCACACGTCGGCTCTGTAGTTGCGACTTGAGGGCGTTAGAGCACAGGTTTAGTAGTGCATGCGGTTAGTTGCCCTGCAGCACGTGGGATCTTCCCCAACCAAGGACTGAACCCGTGTCTCCTGCATTGGTAGGCGATTCTTAACCACTGGACCACCACCAGAGATGTCCCAAGGAATCTCTTGCTGCTGCTGCTGCTACTGCTAAGTTGCTTCAGTCGTGTCCAACTCTGTGCAACCCCATAGACGGCAACCCACAAGGCTCCTCTGTCCCTGGGATTCTCCAGGCAAGAATACTGGAGTGGGTTGCCATTTCCTTTTCCAAAGGAATCTCTTAAACACCTCCATTTCTAGCAATTTGTTTTCTAAAAAGTTGTGTATGCATTTAAAAGAACACTTGTATGAAAGGAATACCAAACAACCAGGAAATCAGGAAATGAGTCAAAGTTGCCTTTCCTTTATCACCCACTCCATAGTAAGAATTGACCTTGAAACTCTAGCCTTTGTGGTTTATAAGAACTATAACATTTGAATTTCCTGCTTGTTGTTGACTTCAGGTTAAACCCTCTTTCCCCAGATTTTATTTACATCTTGGTTTATCTATGACATCATCATTTTAACTCCCCAAAACCTCAGACATCAGGTTTTTTCAGGTGCTGGACGTGAAAATCTTTTATCTTAAAGACTTAAGGATGGTAGTGGACCAAGGGTTTCTGACTAATGTTCCAGGGGCCAAATGACAAGTTAGGTAGAGAAGCTGGCTTTACTGCCACGTTGAGCTGTTCCTGGCCACTGAGGATGGGGTGGTGCCTGCCGTAGGAGTGGCTGCAGCCTGCCTTGTTAAATGACCACACTCCAAGGTCAGTTTCTCCAGTTTTTTTGTGTGTGTGTGATTCAGAAATTCCCTATGATTCATCTAATTAGCAAATAAATAAACTCAGGGGATACTCATGCCAAGCATGCTCACAGGAGACTAATCTACAAACCATTCTCATTTATTCATTGAACAACAATTTACTGAATGCCTGTTCTGTGCAAGGCGCTGGGAATGGCAATGACCACCAATGAGTCACTGCTCTCCTAATGTTTAAATCTACCAAGAAATCAGACAATGATAAAGTTCATTTTCAACAGTGGTGGTAGTGATGGAAAGGCAGGAGAAGTAAAGGGACTCAAGATAAATTTAGGCAGCTGAGTCTACAGCACTTGCTGATGCGGAAGCTGAGAGATGCAGAGAGAAACAAGTGTGGAAGAGAAAGCCAGATGCTCATGTCTTAAAGTTCACTGGAATATGAAAGTGAAAGTGTTAGTCGCTCAGTTGTGTCTGACTCTTTACAAGCCCACCAGTCTGTAGCCCACCAGTCTCCCCTGTCCATGGGATTCTCCAGGCAAGAATGTTGCAGAGAAGAAGCCAATCCTGACTGCATATTAGAACTGCTTCTTAGACTTGCTTTTCATTGCTTTTGTTATTCTAATCATACAGAACAGCCTGCCTCAGAGAATCCTGGCCTCTGGTAAACTGAAGTACCTTTGTTCAGAACACTATCCGCCAGTAGGTGGCAAGGAAGAAGTTAGCACATCCCTTGCCAGAGGCTGGTCATTCTGGGAGATGTTTGCAAGATTAATGGCCTTTTTACTTTGCTTCCTCATCTCGCCCCATCTCTGATCTATCAAAGAACCTGGCATCCAGACCCCAACAAGATGGTGATTTTGAGGCACTAGCCTGCCATCTTCTCAGTCAGCTGGTTCCCTGATTAAAGTCTCTTCCTTGCCTCAAACTCTGGTCTCTCGGATTCATTGGCCCATCGTGTGGTGAGCAGATAGAGCTTGGCCTCAGTAACAAGAATACTGGAGTGGGTAGCCGTGCTCTTCTCCAGGGGATCTTCCCAACTCAGGGATCGAACCCAGGTCTCCTGCACTGCAGGCAGATTCTTTACCGTCTGAGCCACCAAGGAAATAAGGCCCTAAATATTCAGGTCCCCACGTATACCTCCATCATCATCATAAATCATCATATTATAATCTCTATAAGTTTCATTTGATTTTTCTCCAGTGCAAAGCTTAGCCTGGTAGATTATTTCTGCCTGTAAACAGCTCTCTACACAGACAGTCAATGATGCTCATCTTCCAAATTTCAGTTTAAAAGTCCCTTCTAGGGGGAGAATGTCCTTGCTTCGCAGAGGAAGGCCAGTTCATCCCATCATATATTGCTGTCGTATCTTGCATCTCACTTTTGATTCCTTCTTTTGTTTCTGTACTTCCTGCTTGATTGTGAAGATTTATTTATTTACTTACTTTTGTTATTTAAAACATAGGCTGTCTCCCCTCACAGGAGTATAAATTTCATGCTTACTTCCAGTTCCTAGTGTGTGGTCCACGGTCTGCCATAGTGTTTGAGAATGTTTGTTAAACATAAAGAAAGACATACAGTTTTTCTATATTTTAAAAAACTTTTGAAACTATAGGCAAAAAGAAGAAGGAAATAAATAAATAACCAGGACTAGTTATCTTTTTTTTCTCTAGACACAAATTGATTAGATAACAAAGTATTTTATATGTCATTTTTTTATTGATTCCATGGAGACTGAAATCGTCTCTCTCTGTCTTCATTATTACATCATTAGTGTCCTTTCTTCCCTTGGACATATATATCCATAACAGAATTATAGAATTCATAAGTTATGGGGACTTCCCTGATGGCCCAGTGGTTAGACCTCTACGCTTCCACTCCATGAGGCATGGGTTTGATCCCCGGCCTGGGAACTAAGATTCTTCAAGATGCCAGAGATCTTCAAGATTTTTTGGGGGACAGCCAAAAAATTTTAAAAAAAAATTGAAGAATTCATAAGTTAAAGATAACTTTTTGATAGATTAAATTTTGCATTGCTAGCTTCCTGATGAGTATAGAGCACTGTGTTAGAGCAAGCTTTCTCCAAAATAGACTACAGGGTATGTAGCTCCTGGGAAGAGCTTGAGCAGAAACTGATTAATAACAGATTCTTGTTTGAATGAAAAGCTTGTGTTACTTTGGTCCAGAGGCCACCTCTATCCTTGCAAGCTCTCACCCCGCAGCAGCCCATGTCACTGGCCTGTTGAAGGCTTCCCTGTGGTCCTCACACCCTTCCCTTATCCACCAGGTGCAGGAGCCACTGTGCCTGGGAGCCCACTATACTTTTAGAGGCCCACATAAACGTTTCATTTCTTTTAAAATATCAAATGAAAAAGATACCTTTTAAGTCAAATAAAATATTTTAATATATAATATTAACATGTTTATCTTAATACAGCCATAAACTATAGTTTTTAATATATATTTTTGCATGTGTAGAGGAAGAGGTGCATGAAGGCCTGGAAAACCTTTCGGAGGGAGAGGGATAAATTAGGACTGTGAGATTAACAGATACAGGGGAAGGAGAGGGCGGGATGAATTGAGTAAGTAGCATTGACGTATATATACTATCATGTGTAAAACAGACAGCTAGAGGGAAGCTGCTGTGTAACACAGGGAACTCAGCCTGGTGCTCTGTGATGACCTAGAGGGGTGGGAAGCAGATGGGAAGGAGATAGAGGTTCAAGAGAGAGGGGTATATATATATATATGTGTGTGTGTGTATAATGATGACTGATTCAAGTTGTTGTACGGCAGAAACCAACATACATTGTAAAGCAGTTTCCCTCCAATTAAAAAAAAAACCATATACACGCTGCTATATATAAAACAGGATAAACAACAAGGATCTACTGTATGGCATGGGGAACTAGAGTCAATATCTTGTAATAACCTACAATGGAAAAGAATCTAAAAAAGAAAAAAATATATATATATACATATACATATAAAACTGAATCACTTTGTTGTATACCTGAAACTAACCCAAGATTGTAAGCCATCTGTACTTCAACCGAAAAAATTGAAAGCAAAGAAAAAACCTCTCGGGGGAAGGGAGGTGGGATCAGTCACTTTGACCTCTCCTCCTGGAGCCAGTGTATTGTTTCAGGGCTGCTTTGCCCCTTATTTTGAGTGTTTATTGGGATTTCCTCTTTAACGTTTCTCATTGTTCTGAAAGTACAGGATATGACACGGTTCAGTTACTAGAACGGACCTCTATTATTTCTATGACCAGAATGTGAATATCCAAAATACTCCAGACTTAGTAGGAATAGTCAAAAGCCCACAGTCCTTTTGACTGGACCCGCCTGTGCTCACCCTGTTGATCTGACATGAACTCTGTCATCAAGGTGGGTGCTGGCACCAGAGGAAGTTTGAAAAAGAGCCCATATCTGAATTATCCAAGAACACACAGAAGTGTACTTGCGTATGTATGGCTGAATCCCTTAGTTGTCCACCTGAAACTATCACAACATTGTTAATCGGCTATACTCCAATACAAAATAACAAGTTCAAAACAAAACAAAGAAGAACACAGAAGCGCTTTTCCCTTGGGTAAAGAGGGCAGAATTTGCTATGATAATAGCAGCTTGTTGGTTTGAATCCGTTTCCCTTTAGAGGAGCCCCAGAAAAGACCCTGATGCTGGGAAGGATCGAAAGCAAGAGTAGAATGAGATGGAAGATGATGAGATGCTTAGACAGCATCACTGACTCAATGAACATGAGCTTGAGCAAACTCTGGAAGATGTTGAAGGACAGGGAAGCCTAGTGTGTTGCAGTTGATGAGGTTGCAAAGAGTCTGACGCAACTTAGCAACTGAACGACAGAGCCCCAGAAATCTTGTGTGATTTTTGTTGTTGCTGTTCCTGTAACACATTTTAACAAAACTTGGATAACTTTAGACCCTGTATTATATACAGTCCTCTCAATCATTTCCATCTGGGTCCCCTTTCCAGGCCTCTTTGCTCTGCTGTCTCGAACTTTCCAATACAGTCTTCCACCTTCTCCCAGAACTTTTAATTCCATTCCATTCGCCTACGTGAAATCAGCATGAGCCTCAGGGAAGTAAAGTAAATCCTTCTCTCTTTGCTTTTACAGAAAAATCTGTATGGCAGAGGAATTCTGTGCTGGGAAAAGTTGCTTGTTATCATGGAAAATGATGTTTCTGAAAGTCTCTTCTTCAACAAACAAAGGTGTCAGGACTGCAGCAAAGGGTCCCAGGTCCCAGGTCCTAGCCTGTCTAATACTCAGGTGAATTTTGTTTTTTCATAACAGGAGGAGTGTTGCCGGCCAAAACCTAGGCCTTCTCTGCCCACCGAAGCTGAATAAGAAATACAAAGACAGAATTTGGAAGAAATAGAAAGGTGGCTTTAATTCTCAGCCAGCAGAGAGGGGAACACAGTAGGTTCTTGTCTCAAAAACTGTGCCCCACTCCATGAGGAGTCTAGGGCTTCTATAAGAGGAGGGCGCCCGGTCAGGAGTTGGCGATGGGGAACAAAGTTATTAGGATCTTGATTTCTTCCTCTTGCATTGTTTCAATGACAGTCATAGGCTGGCATAGTAATCCAGTAATTGAATCTGGTATTTCGGTGTCTCTGCTGCCTTCTTTCTGATATGTAAAAAGAACTATAAGGGGAAGAGTGTTGTAAGGGTAAACACCAGATACAGGATTTATTTAGCACAGAGTCAAATGAAAGCCTGTCCAACTCTTTGTGATCCCATGGACTATACACATACAGTCCATGGAATTCTCCAGGCCAGAATACTGGAGTGGGTGAAAATGAAAGTGAAGTTGCTCAGTCGGGTCCGACTCTTTGCGACCCCACAGGCTGTAGCCTACTAGGCTCCTCCGTCCATGGGATTTTCCAGGCAAGAGAACTGGAGTGGATTGCCATTTCCTTCTCCAGGGGATCTTTCCAACCCGGGGATCGAACCCAAGTCTCCCGCGTTGCCAGCGGATTATCAGCTGAGCCACAAGGGAAGCCCAAGAATAATCGAGTGGGTAGCCTATCCCTTCTCCAGCAGACCTTCCCACCCAGGAATCCAACCAGGGTCTCCTGGATTGCAGTCGGATTCTTTACCAATTGAGCTATCAAGGAAGCCCATCTGCCTGCAACGCGGGAGACCTGGGTTCAATCCCTGGGTCCAGAAGAGTCCCTGGAGAAGGGAATCGCAACCCACTCCAGTATTCTTGACTGAAAAATCCCATGGATAGAGTAACCTGGCAGGCTGCAGTCCCCGGGGTCGCGGAGAGTCAGACGCGACCTAGCGACTGAAAAAAGAAAAAAAAAAAAAAAAAGGAGGGCTGACTGCAGACCCTGGTCATCAAGTCCTTCTGCTTTTGGCTCAGTTCCACAAGTCCTAACGTTTATATCCATCCTTTTTTTTTTTTTTTTTTTTTAATATATGTCAGTTCAGTTCAGTCACTCAGCCGTGTCCAACTCTGCGACCCCATGAATCGCAGCACGCCAGGCCTCCCTGTCCATCACCAACTCTCGGAGTTCACTCAGACTCACGTCCATTGAGTCGGTGATGCCATCCAGCCATCTCATCCTCTGTTGTCCCCTTCTCCTCCTGCCCCCAATCCCTCCCAGCATCAGAGTCTTTTCCAATGAGTCAACTCTTCGCATGAGGTGGCCAAAGTACTGGAGTTTCAGTTTCAGCATCATTCCCTCCAAAGAAATCCCAGGGCTGATCTCCTTCAGAATGGACTGGTTGGATCTCCATATGTACTTGTCCGTGAAGCCCCGCCTGCCTGGCCGGCTGGGGCAAATCCCGGCCAAACCCTCAGCGGGGCGCCCACAACACGCCGCCGCCGCCGGAGAGAGCTAAAACTACGTTTCCCAGAATCCTGTGTCCGCCGACCCACTTCCGGAGTTCGCGGACGGCATGGCGGCGTCCGTGGAGCACGATTCTCCGGAAAGCATGCAGGCGCCCCAGACGGCGGTGGAGGTGGAAGAAACGAAAACATTTAAAGACCTGGTAAGAGTGGATGATCCCAGTTTCCCTTTGTTCTTCCTGCGCCAGGCGCGGGCAGAGTCCGGTTGCCTTCCATCTAGGCCTGTGGTGTGCGGGAGCAGCCGGGGCCTAGCTCAGATTTCCCCCAGGGTACCCGAGGCTCAGGTTCAGGACGAGGGCCCGCCCTTAACTCCGAGTTTGGGTGGTGGGAAGGAGGCCGGGCCCAGGAGCCCCATTTGCCCATTTCTGCTCCACTTGGTGTGGCAACGCTGTGTTTGTGCAGGATATTGTCCAGTGCGACCTGTCCGATTTGGGTTTAGAATTCCGATGAGCCGGGTTTGAATTCTGACCCATAACTAGATGCAAGTTCTCTCGGTTCCTGACCTTCCACCTCTGTAAATTGAGGATTATGATAAGTATCTTATAGAACTGTGAAGATTAAATGAAGTAACCCACGTAAAGAACTTGTTGGCTTGGTCCCTGGTGAGTGGAGAGTGATGACAGCCTTGAGTTGCTGTCCCAGTACTCAAAATTAAGGAGGAGACTGAGTCAGGTCAGTTCAGTTCAGTCGCTTCGTGGTGTCCAACTCATTGGGACCCCATGGACTGCAGCATGTCAGGCTTCCCTGTCCATCACCAACTCCCGGTGTCTACTCAAACTCATGTCCATTGAGTCGGTGATGCCATCCAACCATCTCATCCTCTGTCGTCCCCTTCTCCTCCCGCCTTCAGTCTTTCCCAGCATCAGGGTCTTTTCCAATGAATCATTTCTTTGCATCAGGTGCCAAAGTATTGGAGTTTCAGCTTCAGTATCAGTTCTTACAATGAGTGTTGAGGACTGATTTCCTTTAGGATGGACTGGTTGGATCTCCTTGAGTCCAAGGGACTCTCAAGAGTCTTCTCCAACACCACAGTACAAAAACATCAATTCTTCGGCTCTCAGCTGTCTTTATAGTCCAACTCTCACATCCATACGTGACTACTGGAAAAACCATAGCTTTGACTAGATGGACCTTTGTTGACAAATTAATGTCTCTGCTTTCTAATATGCTGTCTAGGTTAGTCATAACTTTTCTTCCAAGGAGTAAGCATCTTTTAATTTCATGGCTGCAGTCACCATCCACAATAATACCTTTTGAATCAAAATGTAGGAGATGCACACGTCACTAGCAAGGCTGCCCTGACAGTCGTTTAGTTGTGTGAGAGGCGAGTATATGTTGTTCTTTGCTAAACTGTGTTTTTCTGAATTCTAAGGGTGTAACAGATGTGTTGTGTGAAGCTTGTGACCAGTTGGGATGGACAAAGCCCACAAAGATCCAGATTGAAGCTATTCCTTTGGCCTTACAAGGTAGGTTGAAATTAAATATGTGGTCTGTTTCAGGTTCAGTGTAAAGTTGCACATACTCAGTTAAATACTTACCACATTTGAGAGCTATTGCTTTGCCTACTTCAAGTGAAATAAAGTATGGTCAGTAAAGATAAAAAGTTTGTGGCTTTTTGAAAAATAATTCTGCGGTGTTAACGAGCTTACTTTCTTCAAGGTGGTTTGTTGTCTTTTGTCTTTCCAGCATTTCTTTCTCAGTTTCTTCTGGTTCTTTTCCTTTGCCTTGCAGTGTTAATTCTCGCTTCATCCTTTTTTACCCTCACTGTTAAAACTCTACTAAGATTTCTCATCCAGTCCTGAAGCTTTAATGCTGTCTGCATCAGTGAGTTTCAGCCAGTGCTCATTAGAATCACCTGTGGATCTTTTAAAACTCTAGTGATTTCCGGGCTCCAGCCTAGACCTCCTGAATTGGAATTTCCAGGTGTGGGACCTAGGCATATACAGATATAAAACTTGATGGTTTACTCTGATGTGTCTGCCCCTGGGGGAGCACCACTGGTCTGATGCTCTTGCCTCCCACATCTGTATTTCTAGCCCATATTTTTTTGGATGAACTCCACAAACAAGTTTGTCCAGCTGGTTTTTAGATACTTCTTTCCAGGCTTACTACAGGAATCTCAAGTTCCCTGTATCCAAACCAGAGTCTTTATTTTTCTCACCAGAACTCATTTCTCTGTAGCCTGTATCTCAGTTTATGGCCTTTGACTTTCCCAAGGTAGAAACCTCTGTGCCAGTCAGATTTTCTTTCATTACTTTCTGTCTTTTATTTTTATTTTATTGAAATATAGTTGATTTACAGTGACTGTTCATTTTTGTTTTGTTACTTTCTGTCTCTCACTTCACCTGGCCTCCATTCAGGCTACCATCATAGCTCCCCTCCTATCCTCTCTGAGGTATCATTTTCCTGTGCTTTCCCCATTTTGGCCCTTGAGGTCACTTTAGAGTGTAAGGAAGAGAGTCACGTTCAAGTTGCATCAGGGAAAATTTCTAGGTGAGGAATCCTTAGCAATCAAGTGTGGTGGTCATTACTTGAAGGAAACCTTTCCCCTGGGTGCTGAGACATCGATTCAGTGTCCCAGTCTCTGGTCCAGGCCAAAGATCGCTGCCTTGGGGGCTACAGCGAACCTAGAGACTGGTTTTGGCTTGGGAATTAATTGCCAGATCTTCTCAGTTATGGCTTGATTGGCAATAACAGACCATTCTTAAGGAATCTGGCATTCTTCCCTCAGAAGGAGCAGTATAAACAGTGATTACTGTTAAGCTCCTTGGCTTCTCCTTATGCCATCAGGCCTGGGGTTTATCTTCTTAAAGAGTCATGTCATGTCATGTGTTAGTCTCTCAGTCACGTTTGACTCTTTGTGACCCCCGGACTGTAGCCTGCCAGGTTTCTCTGTCCATGGGATTTTTCCAAGCAAGAGTACTGGAGTGGGTTGCCATTTCCTTCTCCAGGGGATCTTCCCAACCCAGGGATAGAACCCAGGTCTCCCGTATTACAGGCAGCTTCTTCACCATTTGAGTCACCAGGGAAGTCTTAAAGAGTGTTGATACTCAAAGGTCATGATACTCCCTGCCTAAAATCCTTCAGTTCCTCTGTCTTAAAGGAAGACATCCAAACTCCTTAGCATGGCTGTGGGTTTCCTCATTCTTCTCCTTTTTCCCCCCTTGACTTCTGTGTTCTGGCCATGTTGTACTTTTCCCTCTCCTTACTCATCCTGTGTTCTTTAAAGCCTCTTTCCTCACACGAGACTGTCCTTTCTTTGCTGACCTCCAGATTTAATTTGCTTTTCACCTCTGTTAGCCTTTCCTGACTCCTTCCTTTTTCACCCTGTCCTACAGGGACCTATCATATTATTATGTATTGTGTGGATTTTGAGCTTATTCAGGACAGAGACCGTGTCTTCTGTCTGATCAACCTCCTCTTCCCCTCAATTCATCAAATATTTATTCATGGTCTGTGTTGTGCCCAGCATCTAGTCGTATTCCCACCAATATGGGAATGGTGCAGAGAGCATTTCTTTGCTATTATGTATATTCTTTGTCTTCTAGGTCGTGATATCATCGGGCTGGCAGAAACCGGCTCTGGGAAAACCGGCGCCTTTGCTCTGCCCATTCTCAACGCATTGTTGGAGACGCCCCAGCGTCTCTTTGCCTTAGTTCTCACCCCCACTCGGGAGCTGGCCTTTCAGATCTCAGAGCAGTTTGAAGCCCTGGGGTCTTCGATTGGGGTGCAGTGTGGTAAGTGTTGGGAGGAAAGGACTCTTCACAGTTTCTTCACAGGTTGAGCATGAATGTGAAAGGGAATGAAAGGAAGTGTTGTTAATGTAAGTTCACCGACCTAAAGAGCTGATTGGCTATTTTAGCTTCAGGGAAAGTTGTCGTTGTAAGGGAAGAGAAATGAAAGTAGAAATCTGGCATTGGCTTTAAAAGATGTTCAGTGCATTATGGAAACAAAATTAAGGATCTCTTTTTAATATTCTTTTTGTTTCTTTAGCTGTCATTGTAGGTGGAATTGATTCAATGTCCCAATCTCTGGCCCTGGCCAAAAAACCACATATAGTGATAGGTGAGTAACTGACACCGGTAAAAGGTGCTGGTGAGGATGAATTTCAGAAAAATCTACTGATGCTATGTGTAATTTATTTGTGCGGAAAGTGTTCGAAGAGTGACTGTCTGTAACCCTGTTTAATGGTTTTTTGGTTTTTTTTTCTTAAATTTCTGGAATTCCGATTAGGAGGGGGAGGTCACTCCCTTTCTGTCCTTTTTCTTAAACATCTCCTCAACCTTTTTTGTTAGCAACTCCTGGCCGACTGATTGACCACTTGGAAAATACGAAAGGTTTCAACTTAAGAGCCCTCAAGTACTTGGTCATGGATGAAGCAGACCGAATCTTGAATATGGATTTTGAGACAGAGGTGAGCTCTTAACATCTTTCCTCCTCTTGGAACTTCTCAGGTGCCCCGTTTCAAAGTCTGATTCATAGCTCACTTGCTTTTTGGAGCACTTACCATTGCCAGTTAATTTAACATATCTGCTGCTTTTTTATTGAAAGATGGTTGATTTACGATATTATATTGCTTTTAGGAGTGCAACATAGTACTTCAGTATTTCTGTAGATTATGCTCCATATACTCCATTTAAGATTATTACAGAATAATGACTCTGTGTCCCTGAGCTGATACAATATATCCTTGTTGCTTTTAAATTTAATTAATTTTGAAATTGAAGCATTATTGATTTATAGTGTTTCTGGTATATAGCAAAGTGATTCAGTTATACATATATCTACGTGTGTATTTGTGTGTGTGTGTATGTTCTTTTCCCCATTCTATTCCATTATAGTTTCTTACAAGATATTGAAAATAGTTCCCTGTCCTTGTTGTTTATTTACTTTATACATAGTAGTTTGCATCTGCCAATCCCAAACTATTAATTTATCTCCCCCACTTCCTCTTGGTAACCTTAAGTTTGTTTTCTATGTCTGTGAATCTGTTTCATAAATAAATTGATTTATACTGTTTTTTAGATTCCACATGTAAGTGATATCATAGGATATTTGTCTTTGTCTGACTTCACTTTGTATAATAATCTCTAGGTCTGTCCGTGTTTTTGCAGATGGCATTGTTTCATTTTTAATGGCTGAGTACTATTACGCTGTATAATGTACCACCACTTTATCCCTCGTCTGTCGATGGACATTTAGCTTACTTTCATTTCTTGGCTATTGTAAATAGTCTCAGCATCCTCTTCAGAATATAGTCTGACTTTTGAGGGGGAGATAGATTAGGAATTCAGGATTAACATATACAGACTATTATATATAAAATCGGAGAAGGCAATGGCAACCCACTCCAGCACTCTTGCCTGGAAAATCCCATGGATGGAGGAGCCTGGTAGGCTGCAGTCCATGGGGTCGCTAGGAGTCGGACACGACTGAGTAGTTCACTTTCACTTTTCACTTTCATGCATTGGAGAAGGAAATGGCAACCCACTCCAGGGTTCTTGCCTGGAGAATCCCAGGGACAGGGGAGCCTGGTGGGCTGCCGTCTATGGGGTCGCACAGAGTCGGACATGACTGAAGTGACTTAGCAGCAGCAGCAGCATATATAAAATAAACAATAGGACCTACTGTATAGCACATGGAACTGTATTCAGTATTTTGTAATAACCTGTGCTGGGGGGGCTTCTCTGGTGGTTCAGACGATAAAGAATCTGTCTGCAATGCAGGAAATGTGAGTCTGATCCAGGGGTTGGGAATATCCCCTGCAGAGGGGAATGGCAGCCTACTCCAGTATTTTTGCCTGGAGAATTCCATGGACAGAGGAGCCTGGCAGGCTACAGTCTATGGGGTCACAAACAGTCAGACACACGACTAACACACATGCACACATACACATAGTGGAAAAGAATCTGAAAAAGAGTATATATATGTGAATCACTTTGCTGTACACTTGAAATGGTGTAAATCAACTATACTTCAACTAAAAAACAAATAGTAGGGCAAAAAGCATATATATTATATGTAGTCTGACTTTGATTTTAGAGATAAGAAATATCAAAACCAGATTTTCTTTTCCACTTCATTTGATTTCAACTTCTATCTTTTCTTTGACAAGAAATTCTTTGTAACTTACTTAGTTGATTAATGCTTATTCTTTCCTTTTCTCTTAGATTAGCTATACTGTACTGATTTAAAATGTTCTTTTCTCTGATTAGCATTATTTTTTGATAGCATCGGGTGTGCTACCTGATAGTATATATTCAGTAAGTTTTAGCTGAATTGAATCGAAGGTTTGAGTTCCCAAGTCCCCACTGTGATGTATTTAGTTTGTGATCCCTTATCTCCTTCACAAAATACATTTGCAGGTTTCCAATGTAAATGACACGTTGGTATTCTTTGCTCCTTCTGCCTTAGGTTGACAAGATCCTCAAAGTGATTCCCCGAGATCGGAAAACATTCCTCTTCTCTGCCACGATGACCAAGAAGGTGAACTTTTCTAGGACTTCTCTTTTCTTCTTCATGAGAATTGATAAGTAGAAACAGTCCCAGTAACAAGAATAAAAACAGAGCACTTAGGAATCAACGTACTAATCTAGTGTCCTTTCTCCAGGTGCAAAAACTTCAGCGAGCGGCACTGAAGAACCCTGTGAAATGCGCTGTCTCCTCCAAGTACCAGACGGTTGAGAAGTTGCAGCAATATTATCTTTTTATTCCTTCCAAGTTCAAGGTAGAGTGTTTACTCTGATCATTCCTTCCTTTCCCTCTCCTCCTTCACCACAGTGTGTGAAAGTGTCAGCTCTTGATTAGCTAAGTGCTGTTTGTTTTAGAGCTCATGCCATGTTTACATTTATCACTGATAACGCCGAGCATTCCGGGAATTCACAATGTATTAAACCAGAGTAATGAAGTCATGATATAATCCCTTCCTAACCCCATCCTTGAGGTAGTTTTTCTTTGGTCTGCTTTTTATGTGGCTTTTTTGTGGGCAGCGGACCCTAGTCTTGTCCTCTGATGTAAGGGCTTTGCGTGCTTGCTGAGCCCAGATCACCTTGTTCTTGGTGTCAGGCTCTCTGTGTTACTCATGGTTCTCAGAGATGATAATGATAAAGCTGATTAAGGGGTGCAGGGCTGCCAGCTGAGCGTCTGGGTAATTGAGAAAAGCAGCTAGAGGCTTAGTCTTTTATGTAGTTTGTATGCCAGGACTCTGACTTTCTTCCAGGTTCAGTTACATATATTGTTTTGGCTTTGTGACTTAGGATACCTACCTGGTTTATATTCTGAACGAATTGGCTGGGAACTCCTTTATGATATTCTGCAGCACCTGTAACAACACTCAGAGGACAGCTCTGCTACTCCGAAACCTTGGATTCACTGCCATTCCCCTCCACGGACAGATGAGTCAGGTAACTGTTCTTCAGCATCATTAGTGAGAAAGATAAACCTCACGGCAGGAGGTCTCTGCAGTAGCAGCATGTGACACTAATGTGTCCTTCCGTAGTTGTCCTGTGTTATGGGCTTTAAAGTGTTGCTGTCAATGCTGCTTCCTCCTTTTAGGATAGCAGGAGGCTCCAGTTAGAATATTCCACAGGTAGTTGTCTAGTATGGAAGCTGTAGAGTTGATTTATTCAGCATGTGTGCGAGCTAAGTGGCTTCCGTTGTGTCAGACTCTGTGTTACCCCTTGGATTATAGCCTTCCAGGCTCCTCTGTTCATGGGATTCTCCAGGCAAGAGTACTGGAATGGGTTGCCATGCCAGGGGTCCTGGAGGAGGTCTCTTACATCTCCTGCATTGGCAGGCAGGTTCCTTACCACTAGCACCACCGGGGAAGCCTGATTTGTTCAGCCCTTGTGGTAAATTATTTCCCAGTTACCTTTCTGTCATGTTTGATGTTTTATGTTAGTATTTTCTAGTTTTAGTCTTAGACCTTTTTTTTTTTTAATGCTTTCATGTTTCCTTTTGACCTGTGAAGCCCAGTTAGACTGAAGGGGAAACATCATTTAAAAAATTTCTTTCTTGGTTCTTGTATCTATTTAATGTGTCTAGTTTATGTGTCTTGGATTTCCAAGATTCCTTAGATTTTCAAGATGAAAATTCTTTCCATTTCTTTTCATTGTTTCAGAGCAAGCGCCTGGGATCCCTTAATAAATTTAAGGCGAAGGCTCGTTCCATTCTTCTAGCAACTGATGTTGCAAGCCGCGGCTTGGACATACCCCATGTGGATGTAGTGGTTAACTTTGACATTCCTACCCATTCCAAGGTGAGTCTTGTTGCTGACCTGACTTTCTCACCCAAAATATTTTTCTTTTCTTTTTCTTTCTTTTCCTTTCTCCTTCCCGTCTCCTTTCCTTTCTTCCTCTCTAATTCTCTCTCCCCCCTTTCTTTTCTTTTTTTTGAATTGAGGTGTAATTGACATGTAACATTATATTAGTTTAGGTATAAAATGTGTTGATTCAGTATTTGTATATATTGCAAAATGGTCACAGCATCTGTCACCATTCATAGTTGCACTTTTTTTTTTCTTTTGATGAGATCTTCTAAGATATTTTCCCTTAGCAACTTTCAAATGTGCAGTACCGTGTTTTTAACTCTTGTCCACAAGTTGTACATTACATCCCCATGACTTACTTATTTTATAACTGAAATTTGTACCTTTTGACCTCTTTCACCCATTTAACATATACCCATCCCTGCCTCTGGCAACCACCAAACCTGTTGTCTGTATCTGTGAGCTCAGTTTTTTGTTGCTGTTAGATTTCACATATAAGTGAGATCTCTGTATTTGTCCCTGTCTAACTTATTTTACTGAGTCGAATACCTTCAAGGTCTAGACAATGTTGTCACAAACAGGAAGGTGTCATTCATTTATATGGCTGAATAATAGTCCATTGTATCCAAAGTGTATTTCTTTTATCATCTGAGCCATCAGGGAAACCCCCAAAGTGTATTTCTTTCTTTTTTTTTTTAATCAAAGTATATTTCTTAATGTTTTTTGTCTTCCTTTAGTTACAGTCTTGGGGTGTGTGTTTGGGTGTGTATGTGTGTCCTTGGTAAGTATCAGAAATAAGGAAACTCTTGATCCGTTCATTCTCCTCATCTTGCACATGCCTGTGGACGTGTTGTCAGTGAACGTGAAGGAAGGAACCCAGGAGAGGGGCAAGGTGCTCACCATCAGGAGCAGATGTTCCACATGCTGACCTCTGTTGGTCTAACTGATGAGAATGGCAGCTTGTGGTCCTCGGCGATCCCAGGGTTTCTCAGCCTCATTAACACCTCAGGCCGGGAGTTCTCTGTTGTGTGGCTGTCCTCTGCATTGTAGGATGCTTAGCATTCCTGGCCCCTGACCCACAGGTGACTGTGGCCACCAGGTATGTTTCCAGACAGGTCACAGATGCTCCCTGGGGAGGACAAAACTGCCCCCAGTTGAGAACAACTAAAGTGTCTCGACTTTGTATTAAACTGCTGTAGACAAGGTGCTCTCGCGTAGGATTTTCACAGTGATGCTGAGTTTGCAGTGTGTTGTGCCCCTGACTTACAGACAGAAACCATGGTTCAGAGAGGTTCTGGGACTTGCAGACAGTTGTGTTGTGGGTTGGGATGGGGGGATGCAGAGCTGTGACCCAGGTCTACCTCTAGACCCGGGCCGTTTTCCTCTATCTGTGTCCATGGAGGTGTGCTTTGTGGATTCATCTTGCTATAAAAGAAAGGAAAAGGGGGGGTCAGTTTTGTGCTGCGAGGAGAATTTAAAAAGTGAGGCAGATATAGCTCAATGGATTGCCAGTCTGTTTCTCCACATTCCGGGACAGATCTGTTTTCTTTCAAAGGTTGGCAGGAAGACTTTACATACACAGTTTTTAATTCATATTCCAGCTGACTCAGAGTTACTTGCCCATTGTGTTTCAGGATTACATCCATCGAGTAGGTCGGACGGCTCGAGCTGGGCGCTCTGGAAAGGCTATTACCTTTGTCACACAGTAAGTGACCCGACTTCAGGGCAGAGCAATGTAGAGAAGGAAGCAGAACCCTGAAAAAAAAAAAAAAGAGGAAAAAAAAAAGAAGCAGAACCCTGGGGCCAACTCACTTGGAACCTGACTTCACCTTTTACTGTAATAGGCACTAAGCCTTCCTCATCCCACCTTCATCATTTGTAAAATGGAAATAGTAATACCAACCTTGAAGGGTTTTAATGAAGACTGAAGACGTATATGTAACGAGCATATACTGCGTGTGTGTAGCGGAGTCCTTGGTGTATAAAAGCACATACACCAAAACCCTGTTCTTTTAATGTCTGGAGCCAGAGAACAGTGACCATTCCCTCAGCTCACCATATTACAGTAACTGTTCTTCTGATTTTGTTTTTAAAGGAACAAACAGCCACGTGTCCTAGGCTTTTCGGGAGTCAGGGATGTGGTGGGTGGTTTTCTGCTGGGCTCTGCACAGCAGGTTGCATTTAATCAATATTCTGAAAAGGAATAATAGGTTTGATATTACTGAAAACCATGGCTCCTGTTGTGTCATCGTTTTGGGATGAACAGATGGACGTGTACGTTGTCAGCCAGCCAGAGCCGTGTCAACTTTCCTTCCTCAGGTACGACGTGGAGCTCTTCCAGCGCATAGAGCACTTGATTGGGAAGAAACTGCCTGTCTTTCCAACCCAGGACGACGAAGTCATGATGCTGACAGAACGCGTGACTGAGGCCCAGAGGTTTGCCCGAATGGTGTGCAACTCGTTCATTTGTTTATTTTTGGCTGCGCTGGGTTTTCAGTGTTGAAAAACAGGCTTTCTCTAGTTGCACCGAGCCCAGTCTACTCTCTAGTTGCAATATGAGGGCTTCTTATTGTGGCGGCTTCTCTTGTTGCTGAGCGTGGGCTCTGTGGTGCGCGAGCCTCCGTAGTTGTGATGCATGGGCTCTAGAGCACAGGTTCAGTAGTCGTGGTGCAGAGGGTTAGTTGCTCTGAGACTTGTGGGATCTTCCCGGACCAGGATCTAAACCATGTCTCCTGCATTGGCAGGCAGATTCTTTACCATGGAGCCACCAGGGAAACCCCTGCAATGCCTTTTCTCACTAGCTTCTATGCAACTTAACTGCACGCAAGACACTTTATCGTGTTAATCCTCAATAAACGGTATAATTTTATTCCAAGTGTAAGATGAGTATGCTAAAACATAGAGATGCAGGCAGTTTGCTTTTGACCCTGTAACTAAATGGTCAAATCAGGGTTTGGACTCAGTCTGATCACAGTGACTACATTCATTCCCAGCCACCGTCTGTGGTGGCAGGAACGGTGAGGCAGGAAAACCTTTGAACTTGAGAAGACGCAGCTGTGAGTCTGCACAAGGTGTCTGGCCTCTCAGAGTCGGTCCCTCACCTGTAGATGAGGAAGAGTAAGTTACCTTGGAGACGTGGTTTATGAGCATCAGGTAAGTCGGGTGGACAGTGTAGTTCCTGAGAGCAGCTGTAGGGGGAGCAGTGGAGACAGAAGGGTCTAAAGGAGAATGCTTGCCAGTCCCGTTATCCCAGGAGTGCTGCTCTGAGGGGTGAAGAGACTTAGTGCATGGGGCGCTTTCTGAGTAGCTGAGGTATGGGCTTGTTTTTCTGCCCATATGGAAGTCTTGGTGTTTTTGTTTATAAAAAATTTGATGTGTGTTGGAAAACATTTTTTAGAAAATACAGAAAGGATTAAAATAGTGAAATACATAAGCCACTCCCCACAGAAAACCATTGATTACATTTGGCTGTTTTTCTTTAGCCATAATGAGACTTTTTCCAATTTGTATATGACTTTATCTAAATGTGTATTGTTTTTTCTGTTTCAACTAATCTAGATTCATGTGATCACGTTTTTTTCTTTTTCTTTCACATTTTAAACTCTATTCAAAAATCTTCATCTAGGCTGCATGTTAGCGCTCATTTGATTCAGTTACCAAACTTGCCTAAACATAGCGGCAGGACTGATTTCTTAGAGTCACTGAAAGTTCCTTCACTACCTTCTGAATTGGCAAGGGAAGTCAGATTATGTGTTCTAGACAATTAGTGGTCTGAGGAGGATGAATTCAGTTTTTTAAAAACAGCACCACTTGTAGGTTTTAGAGACTGTTACCTTAGATGCTAGCTTCTTAAAATTCTCATGCCATCCCTTCTTAATGATTCTATTATGAATATAGAACGTGCTTTCCATTGATATGTGTTCATGCTTTTCCCAATTTTATATATTTTAGTTAATAACTGTGTTGAGCATCCTACTATGTACAGCTTTGCACACTTGTTTCCTTAGAATAAATTCCTAGAAGTAGAATCAATTGTTGAGTGGAGAACACACAGTTCAAATTCATACAGAATGCCCAGTTGCTCTCCAGGAAAGCTATAGCAGCTTACACGATGCATGTGACATTGTATGTGGGACAGTGTCTGTGTCTCCCCACTGCCCTGACCGGTTCTAGGTATTACCGTTCTCTTAAATCTTTGCTAGTCTGCCATATGAAAATAGTAGCTCCCTGTTTTCATTTTTTTATCTTTGATGACAGTTTTGTATATTGGGATTTTGGTTTTATTTCTTTGCTAATGTGAGGTGTTAGGGAATTACTTAGGGTTTGTTTGTTTGTTTTAAATAAATGAATTCTCTTAATTTATCAAGATTTTATTTATCTAGCTTGCCAGCTACACCAGGTTTCTTAGTTGCAGCATGTGAGGTCTATTAATAGTTCCCTGACCAGGGATCCAACTGAGCCTGCTGCATTGGAAGCAGGGGCTCTTAGCCACTGGACCGCCAGGGAAGCAGAGGGCTTGACTTGATGGAGCGGAGACCAGGGTGTGTTCCCCTCAGTGACAGTAGTTCACGATCAAGCCCGTCCTTTCTGTTTGTTGCAGGAGTTAAGGGAGCACGGAGAGAAGAAGAAGCGCTCACGGGAGGATGCTGGGGACAATGATGACACGGAGGGTGCGATCGGTGTCAGGAACAAGGTGGCTGGAGGAAAAATGAAGAAACGGAAAGGCCATTAATGTCTTTTATAAAGACTTGATTTCTGCCTTCTGTTCTGTGGAGAGGATTGAAGGAGAGAACGGGACCTCTTCCTCAGGCCAGTCTGTCAGCACGTGTCCAGACGGCCCGGCTCCTCCAGTACTGGGCCCCCGTCCGTGTGTTCGAGCATTGTTGCTGTGGGACGTTGTCACAGAGCTGATGTCGAGACTCGGACTGGCCTTCCACTGTGGTTACTCGTTCCTGACATGAGGAGCACGTGCTGTCCTGTCCCTTCACACAGACCTGTGCTTTTTTCAGCTGCAAATCAAGGACTGGGCTAATGAAGCCCTCAGCTTGTAATTGTGAAGGAAAGGGATGTTTATATCTAAAAACTGGTACTTAAGCAGTCTCAGCTTGTGTTTCATGACTCTGAATGGGAAATAAATTTAAATATTATTATAAAAAAAGTTCAGACTCCTTCAAGACCTTTTTGTGGTAAAGACTTCATAGGAGAAGACTTTGCTGTGCGTGGATTTCTCTGGTTGCGGCTAGCGTGGACTGCTCTTTGTTGCGGTGCTCAGCTTTCTCGTTGCGGTGGCCTTGCCTGTTGTGGAGCACGGGCTCGAGGTGCCCAGCTTCAGTAGTTTCACCTCACGGGCTCAGTAGTTGTGGCACACGGGCTTAGTTGCTCTAAGGCATGTGGAGTCTTCCCGGACCAGGGATCAAACCTGTGTCCCCTGCATTGGCAGACAGATTCCTAACCCACTGTGCCACCAGGGAAGTCTTCCATGTACATCTTAATGGAAAGTGCATGTTGTGTTTCTTAAAGTTGAAGTGTTTAGTAAGTGAAAAGTAGATGTCAGTAAAATTCTCTGTGGGAATCAAGTGTGGACCATTGATTGCAGGACGATCTTTGTAAATAGTGAGTGGGGTGCCCACCACTGGGGGCTAATTCTCCATTAGTGTATTTCCTGTTGGGACTCTCAGAGCAGCTTAGATTATGGTAGCTCTGTCTCCCTCTGAGCCAGTGGATAAAAGCCAATGGATGATTGCTATTTCAACTCAGTAGAAGACTTTAGAAGCAGGCTGAATTTGAATCAGATTGTGGGTGGTGGGCTTCCCTGGTGGCTCAGATGGTAAAGAGTCTGCCTGCAGTGCTGGAGACCCAGGTTTGATCCCTGGGTCAGTAAGATCCCCTGGAAAAGGAAATGGGAACCCACTCCGTATACTTGCCGGAAAATCCCATGGATGGAGAAGCCTGACTGGAGATAGTCCATGGGGTCACAAAGAGTCAGACACGACTGAGCACTTTGTGGGTGGTGCGTAAGAAGAGATGAATTATTCTGAAGAAATCTTAACTTTTAAAATAGGATCCCAAACCTAGGGTCTGTGGACCCTTCAGGTACATGCATATTTCTGCAGAGACTAAAAAGGGTAGAAGCCTAAAGCTTGGCTGCTTTCTCTGAAGTACTTTAGAGTATGCTTTGCTAGGTTGGGAAGATGGGCCACTAAGGGAAGAAAGGTGGATGACGTGTCTTCAGGCATATTGGTGGGTCCAGACCATAAACTATACAGTCTCAGACAGAACGAGTAGAGATATCCTTGTAAAGGGCAGCAGGCACAGAAATGAATGTGATTCAGGTGCAAATGAGGACGAAGCTGTGGGTTTGTATCATTGATCAAGCTGTTCTTCATGCTCCCTGTCCGCCAAGGCAAGATTGTGAGGTCTTGAGTCTCCTGGGGCTCCTGTAACAGTGAGTTTCCCTGGTGGCTCAGACAATAAAGACTCCGCCTGCAATGCAGGAGACCCAGGTTCGATCCCTGGGTTGGATGGCAACCTACTCCAGTGTTCTTCCCTGGAGAATTCCATGGACAGAGGAGCCTGCTGGGCTATAGTCCATGGGGTCACAGAGTACAATGTACATGTAACAAAGTACCACAGAGGGGGGCTTAACAGAACAGCAGATTGTTGGATCACAGTTCTGTAATCTAGAAGTCCAGGATCAAGCTGTCACCAGGGCCATGTTGCATCTGAAACCTCTCAAGAAGGGTCTGTCCTTGCCTCTTCTAGCTTCTGGTGGTTGCTGGTGGTCCTTGGCTTGTGAAACATAGCTCCCGTCTCTGCCCCGTCTTCACATAATCTTCCCTTCTGTGTGTCTGTGCTTTTACATGGGCTTCTTGTACAGATGCAGTAGTTGACTTTAGTTGTTTTTAGTTGCTAAGTTGTATCTGACTCTTTGTGACCCCATGAACTGCAGCACACTAGGCTCCTCTGTCCCTCACTATCTCCTGGAGCTTGCTCAAACTGTCCATTAAGTTGTTGATGCCATCCAACCATCTCATCCTCTGTCACCCACTTCTCTTGCCCTCAATCTTTCCCAGCATTGGGGATTTAGGTCACACCCTACTGCAGTATGACCTTGTCTTGACTCATTATATTTACAAAGATCCTAGTTTCAATAAGGTCACATACTGGCATTCCATGTAGACATGGATTTTGGGGAGACACTTCAACCCAGTACAGACTGTCTTTCTGGACTGCTACATTTTGGGGGGGAGTGAAAAAGTTGGCTTAAAGCTCAACATTCAGAAAATGAAGATCATGGCATCTGATCCCATCACTTCATGGGAAATAGATGGGGAAACAGTGGAAACAGTACCAGACTTTATTTTTTTGGGGCTCCAAAATCACCGCAGATGGTGACTGCAGCCATGAAATTAAAAGACGCTTACTCCTTGGAAGGAAAGTTATGACCAACCTAGATAGCATATTCAAAAGCAGAGACATTACTTTGCCAACAAAGGTCCGTTTGTCAAGGCTATGGTTTTTCCTGTGGTCATGTATGGATGTGAGAGTTGGACTGTGAAGAAAGCTGAGTGCCGAAGAATTGATGCTTTTGAACTGTGGTGTTAGAGAAGACTCTTGAGAGTCCCTTGGACTGCAAGGAGATCCAACCAGTCCATTCTGAAGGAGATCAGCCCTGGGATTTCTTTGGAAGGAATGATGCTAAAGCTGAAACTCCAGTACTTTGGCCAGCTCATGCGAAGAGTTGACTCATTGGAAAAGACTCTAATGCTGGGAGGGATTGGGGGCAGGAGGAGAAGGGGATGACAGAGGATGAGATGGCTGGATGGCATCACTGACTCGATGGACGTGATGGAGGTGAGTCTGAGTGAACTCCGGGAGTTGGTGATGGACAGGGAGGCCTGGCGTGCTGCGATTCATGGGGTCGCAAAGGACACGACTGAGTGACTGAACTGAACTGAACTGACTGAAGATTGTGTTGTGGAATACAACTGGTAGAGTTAATTACAAAGAAAGTGGAGAAAAGACAGGAAGTACCTTCCCCAGTGGCTCAGTGGTAAAAATCCACCTGACAACACAGGAGACATGGGTTCGATCCCAGGGTCAGGAAGATCCCTGGAGGAGGGAATGGCTACCCACTCCAGTATTCTTGCCTGGGAAATCTCATGGACAGAGGAGCCTGGTGGGCTATAGTCCACAGAGTTGCAGATCAGACACTGCTGAGTATGTATGCACACGAGTCTTCAGAAATGGGAGGATGGCTAGAAGTACAGAAATTTACAGTGACATCCTCTTAAATGTAAATTGTCTTTGCAGTAAAGGTCCCAAAGGGTCTAGTTTTAGAAGTAGGGAAGGAGGTCTCTAGCCTTTCTTCTAGTCCCATCTTGGTGTAATTTCTTAGTTCTGCTTTCCTGATTTAGGACACTGAGGGCTTTAAAATAGTTAACTATCTTCCCCTGCCTCCCATTTGCAATCAATTCCCACACCTAACTTATACGACTTAGAGGGATTATCTTGCAGTAGTCAGTGACGTTGCCCCAGAGAAAATTCTCCCTTATTTCTTGTCTGAATCATAGAGCCACTTTATACAGTATTCATTGTATCATGATTTCATGATACTAACCAACCTGGTTTTACTTCCTTCCTCCGTGCTGAGCCAAAGTGAAATGAGGAAAGTATCTTTACCTTATGAAGGGAGGGAAGGGTCTTAGGATCCCAAACAAAGCTATGCTTTTCCCAGCAGTCATGTATGGATGTGAGAGTTGGACCGTAAAGAAGGCTGAGTGCCGAAGAATTGATGCTTTCAAATTGTGGTGCTGGAGAAGACTTGAAAGTCCCTTGGACAGCAAGGAGATCAACCCTGAATGTTCATTGGAAGTACTGATGCTGAGGCTGAAGCTCCAATACTTTGGCCACCTGATGCGAAGAGCCGACTCATTGGAAAAGATCCCGATGCTGGGAAAGATTAAGGGCAGAAGGAGAAGGGCGCAACTGAGGAGGAGATCGCTGGATGGCATCACTGATTCAGTGGACATGAGTTTGAGCAAGCTCGAGCACATAGTGAAGGACAGGGAAGCCTGGTGTGCAGCAGTCCATGGTGTCACAAAGAGTCAGACACGACTTAGAAACTGAACAACACAGGATCCCAGTGCTGGGGTTTCAGCCGAGTAGGTGGTTCTAAGCTTAAAGCAGGCCCAGAATTCCAGGCTGTCTGGAATTTAAGGGCAGTCTGAGAGGATTCTAGAAGTTGCTGGGAGGGATCTAGACTCAACTAGATTATGATTATTATTTTCCCAGTCCTTCAAAAATGTGATGAAGGACTTCCCTGGTGGTCCAGTGATTGAAAATCCACCTTCCAATGCAGGGGACAGCAGGTTCGATCCCTAACCAGGGAAATAAAATACCACCTGCCACGGGGTAACCAAGCCCACATGCTGCAATGAAGACCCAGTGCAGCCAAGAAAAGTGGATCTCCTGGAACTTGGCTGACTCTATAGGAACATCTGGTTTATAGCCAGAGTGTTTTCCAGGTAAGTGCCTACCTGCAGATCTAGCCCCAAATCCAAATCTGAGACTATCTGCCCCAGGTCCTTCAAAGCCCTGAGGAATGAGACCAGAAAGAACCACAGACTGTGGTGTTGGTTACAGAAAACGAAGGCGTCCACGTTATCAAAAGCAGGTAACAAAATAACATCAAGCAAGTATGCTCCAAAGACTTGAATGCAGAATCAGAGAGTAGACAAGTTTTAATCCACATAGTTCTTAAGGTGAAATCCAGCCTCGGGGCCGATAATAAATCAGGGTGTGAGTCACCCCTCTTTAGCTGGAATGACAAGAGACCCAGACCCTGGCACTAGAGACTCAAGGGCTACCCACACCCACATTCCTTTTCATGCCTCACCTGTCCTAGGTATGCACTAAAAACGCCAGCTAAAAATAACTGCAGAAACTTGAACTCTGAGAAATCTTACTAACCAGTCTCACCTAGAGTGAAGAGCTGACTTGTGTCAAGTGGAAGAGAGATGGGGGGAAAATATGGGCTCATAGAGAGACTAGAATCTCTAGGAGGTGGACCTCATATCTGCTCATATTCTTGAAGTTTTTATCTGTTCATGGCCCACCCGGTACCTTCCCAAAATGTCATCCTTCATTAACCCACGGGTGCCATCTAGGGACTGGAAGAAACTGGAGGGACGTGGAGCACAGCGGAGTGTGGGAACACAGTCTCCGTCAAGAGACTGATCGTAGCTCTGTGACCTTGTGGAGTTGTTGACCCTCAATTTCTCTTGTTAACACAGAAATAAGAGCATCTCTCCCGTCTGCCTCACAGAGTCTTTTTTAAAAATTAAAAAAAAAAATTCTTAAAAAAATTTAAAAATTTTATTTTGGCTGTGCTGGGTCTTCGTTGGGGTTCCCAGCCTTCTCTAGTTGCGGCATGCGGGCTCTCTGGTTGGAGGTCCGTATGCTTAGTTGGGCCATGCCATGTTGGATCTTAGTTTCCTGGCCAGGGATTGAACCCACATCCCCTGCATTGGAAGGTGGGTTCTTAACCAGTGGACCACCAGGGAAGTCCTGCCTCACAGAGTCTTGAACTGGGTTTTATTTGTTTTTTAACTCTGTCCCCTCCCTTTCTCCTTTCCAGCGTCTGCTCTCTCGCAGCCACTGTGGCAGGTAGCAGGAAGACAATACTGAAAAGTTGGGTGCTGTCTGGGCTGAACTCAGTCTTAATGTTGTATTGTGATTGTGCTCACCCAGTGGGCAGGGACCGCAGCCTTCTCGTGGATGTGATTCTTAACATCCTGCAGAGCCCGGCACACAGAAGTTTCAATATCTATCATATTCTGTAACAAACTGTGTATCAGCAACTTCACACTTGTCTCTAGTTTCTTGAACAATCCTGAAAAGTGGGTATTATTGTCCCCATTATAAGCTAAGGAGCCGGACTATCCAGTTGTGAGACCTTGGGCAAAGTATTCAACTTTTCTTGTTTCAATGTCCTTATCTGAAGAAACACGGATAGTAATAAAGCTACCTTGTGAGGTTTAAATGAACTATACTGTGGCTATTCCTTATAATGATTACTAAGTGTTAGCCATTGTGATTGTCATTATCGTTAATATTATTACAGATGAAGAGTGGATAAGCATTAATAGCTTGCCCATACAGCTTGCCATACAGCTCATAAGGGACCCAATTTGATGCCAAGTTTCTACTCTATTTAGGAGTACAAAGTGTACTCCTAAATACACTTTGTGTATTATGTGTACATGTATAATTTCATATTATTCATTCAGCAAGTGCTTACTGATTGAAGATCGAATCATCGTTTATATTTTTTTCCTTTGAAAAAAAATTTATTCCACCTAACAAAGAAGTATATGACACAAAAGGGCTTTCAAAGCCATTTGCAGATCCGAACTTCCAGATCCTTGCAGATCCTCCTTCGGTGGGAGGCTAGGATATTTTCATTTTCACCAGTAGATGGCAGAAGGGAGAAAAATACCCCAGAATGAGAAGTTTTCACTGTGGCCTATTTAAAGGGCTCTTTGTCTGATATTTGGCCCACAGTGATGAAGGGCTGGGGGTCAGGGTGGCTATGAGAACCACCTTCAGGTATTTGAAGGTGTCAGCCTTCATGAGGATCTACTAGGTTGACCCAGAAGATGGGGACTGGGAGATAAAAATAAACTGAAATTCAGATGTTATAAGAAGAAAAAGTTGCATTCCTCTATTATCTCTTGCTTACAGTCCCAGCCGGCATTCCCTCCTTTTCAGCCCACAAGCAGCTTTGTTCTTTTCAAAAGCCTGCCCTTCCCTCCTGGGATTTTGATAAAGTCCCTTGCCGTCCATTGATGCTCCCTGCAACGCCCACCCCGGTCTGTAACCTCAGAGTACTGTTCATCTTTGCACACACCGCCCCTGTATCATCACTTACCCACTGCATGCTTGTGTTTCTGAATGTGAATTTGCTAAGCCACGAATCCCTCTTCTGATGTGCGTCACTCAGTTGTGTCCAAGACTTTGTGACCCCGTGGACTGTAGCCCGCCAGGCTCCTCTGTCCCTGGAATTTTCCAGGCAAGAAGACTGCAGGGGGTTGCCATTTCCTCCTCCAGGGGATCTTCCTGACTCGGGGATTGAATCTGCATCTCTTGCATCTCCTGCATTGGCAGGTGGGTTCTTGACCACTGCGCCACCTGGGAAGCCTCCTTTTACTGCATATCCATCTAGTTCCTCATAGCTCAGTTGGTAAGTCATCTACCTGTAATGCAGGAGACCTGGGTTTGATTCCTGGGTCGGGAAGATCTCCTGGAGAAGCAAGTGGCAACCCACTCCAGTATTCTTGCTGGAGAATCCCCAGGCCAGGCTCCCCTGGCGGGCTACAGTCCACCAGATTGCAAGAGTTGGACACGACTTGGCGACTAAACCACCATCACCAAGTTTTGTTAAGCCCTCACTCCTTTGGCCAATAAGCCTGTTGCTGGTTAGCTAGTGAGTCACTTGCTCGTCCATTCTGTACTGAAGACATGTCTTTCAGCTCCAAGTGATGGGGAATTGTCTTTTTGGTTCCAAAATAGTGGTAGCAGCATGCAGGTGAGGTGTGCTAACTCCACTAACTGATTTCTGTGCTGGCTTTTCCCACACATTCCTTTCAGGGGAGGAGTCCACAGGTGGCTCCTGCCCAATATCCAACTTCTTTGAAACTCCCCAACTCAAGCTGTTCCCTCCAGCGCCAACTTCAAACCAACATCCTTATTGTGTTTTCTGGGTGGGTCAAGAGCATGGAGACCATGAGAAGGTTTCTGATTCGACATGCTTCTATTTGTGTATTTGTAATGGCTTGTTTGTGGTTCTTTACATAAGGATTTGGAGAGCCTGCTGTGTGCTAGGCATGTGCTAGCTGCTTGGCATCTGTTATTTCAGTAACTGGATGTAATGAGTCATTTCTTGAGGAAACAGAAAAGCTTCTTCGTGGCATTTTGAAACCACAGGGTGGTCACTCCTTATTCATTCCTTATTCTACATCTTCAATGATTTTTTTTTTAAAGATTTTTTTTTAAAATGTGGACTTTTTGAAAGTCTTTATTGAATTTGTTACAGTACTCCTTCTGTTTTATGTTTTGGTTTTTTGGTTCTTAGCTCCCCAAACAGGCTTCAAACCTGCATTCCCGCAAAATTGTAACCACTTGACCACCAGGGAAGTCCCCATGATTTCTTAAATTCATCCAAGGATGTTCAGGAAATTAGCATGGTGAGCTTATACTGACAAAATGAAGTAGAGATTTGATCACATTCTAGTTAATCTGTGGCTTCTGTGTCCATTTCATTGATTTGAGTGGAATTCAAAGGACTGAGGGTGAGGTGGGGAGTGGAAAAGATTCTCCTCTCCTCCGTAGTTTTATATTTTCAGCAAGTCTCTAGAAAATGAATACATTTTACGTTTGGACTCTGCCGTAGTATTCATGTAGAAGTGTTAGTAGCTCAGTCCTGTCTGACTCTTTGCGATCCCATGAACAGTAACCTGCCAGGCTCCTCTGTCCTTGGGATTCTCCAGGCAAGAATACTGGAGTGGGTTGCCATTCCTATCTTCCTGACCCAAGGATCAAACCCAGGTTTCCCACATTGCAGGCAAATTCTTTAGCATCTGAGCCACCAGGGAAGCTCTAATATTCATGTGAAACCTCACCCCAAATCAGAACTTTAGGGTTGAGAGGACCTTGGTGACCAACCAGATTGTTCATTTTTTCCTTTGAGGATAATTAAAGGCAGTGTGTGTACCTTTGTAGGTTTGTATATGTTTTATAATGTGTAAGTTTATGTTTGTTTTATAATGTACTCACAAGGTTATAGCAATTTAAAAGGAGATACTATTTTTCAAATAAGTTCTAATACCTGCCTGAGTCAGACACGACTGAGCAACTTCACTTTCACTTTTCACTTTCATGCATTGGAGAAGGAAATGGCAACCCACTCCAGTGTTCTTGCCTGGAGAATCCCAGGGACGGGGGAGCCTGGTAGGCTACCGTCTATGGGGTCACACAGAGTCGGACACGACTGAAGTGACTTAGCATAGCATAGCATAGCATATAGCAAGGGGAAAAAAATCTTTTGTTTTTCAGGATAACAGATTTCGACTGAAGTCTCCTTTTTTCAGAGGCATGGTAGAAGACATTGAGGAAGAAACATGTATTTTAGACGTCTCTGGCCAGTGTAATTTTCCTAACAATGCCAGTGTTGTCCCCAGCCGGGTTCCAGGTGCTATCTCCGGAGGAGTACAGATAAAGTCTTATTTCACAGCTCACCTCTTTAGTGTGTTTGCCTGGGTGAACTCCAACTGATGTGTGATCACCAAGGGCGGTCTGGAAGGAGGCCAAAAGCCCAGCCAGGACGAAGTTCAGGCCGGTAGCTTACATGGGAAAGAGAGCAGAGCCACCTCTGCGCTGGTCACCTGGGTAGGGTTCCAGAGGGAGGAGCGAGGAAGGAGAGTGTGTGTCTCCTGAGACTGATGGTCTGACGTCGGCTTGGAGTTTATGGTACTGAGCAGCAGTGCAGTCATTTCCTGCCCCTTCTCCCCGACTCTGCAGACGCCCTGAGTCACCCGCTGGCCAGTGGCCTGAGGCCAGGGCTCAGTTCTTTTCCCTCTGACCTCGAGGAGTTGTGGGCAGCAGATACTGGAATTTTTACTTCTGTTTATTTTTAAAAGTTCATCCTTTTTGGATTTCTATGTCTGTATGTTTTTATAATGCACATAAAGCATTATTTTAATGACAACTTGTATACAAGGATGAAAGTATTTAAAAATATGTCAAATAGGGGTGCATATTGGGAAAGTTTGAGACTTATTCTGATAATAGCCCTTTTAGAAAAATTATGTTTCATTATGAAATTAATTTTCAAACAAAACTCAGATATATCCTTATGGTTTAAAAAATTTATTTTGGGAACTTTCCTGGTGGTCTGAGTTCCCAGTGTAGGGGGCTGGGGTTCAATCGCTGGTCAGAGAACTAGATTCCATATAATGAAATCAAAGATTGAAGATCATACAATGAAGATCCCGTACAGCCAAATAAAATTATTATTAAGAGCAGTTTTGATATGCAGATGACACCACCCTTATGGCAGAAAGCGAAGAGGAACTAACAAGCCTCTTGATGAAAGTGAAAGAGGAGAGTGAAAAAGTTGGCTTAAAGCTCAACATTCAGAAAACGAAGATCATGGCATCCGGTCCCATCACTTCATGGGAAATAGATGGGGAAACATTGGAAACAGTGCCAGACTTTATTTTTTGGGGCTCCAAAATCACTGCAGATGGTGACTGCAGCCATGAAATTAAAAGATGCTTCCTCCTTGGAAGGAAAGTTATGACCAACCTAGATAGCATATTGAAAAGCAGAGACATTACTTTGCCAACAAAGGTCCGTCTAGTCAAGGCTATGGTTTTTCCTGTGGTCATGTGTGGATGTGAGAGTTGGACTGTGAAGAAAGCTGAGTGCCAAAGAATTGATACTTTTGAACTGTGGTGTTGGAGAAGACTCTTGAGAGTCCCTTGGACTGCAAGGAGACCCAACTAGTCCATTATAAAGGAGATCAGTCCTGGGTGTTCTTTGGAAGGACTGATACTGAAGCTGAAACTCCAATACTCTCACCACCTCATGCGAAGAGCTGACTCATTGGAAAAGACTCTGATGCTGGGAGGGATTGGGGGCAGGAGGAGAAGGCGATGACAGAGGATGAGATGGCTGGATGGCATCACTGACTTGATGGACGTGAGTTTGAGTGAACTCCGGAAGTTGGTGATGGACAGGGAGGCCTGGTGTGCTGCAATTCATGGGGTCACAAAGAGTTGGACACGACTGAGCGACTGAACTGAACTATTTTGTATAATAATACAAAAAAATTATTTTTAAGAGCAGTTTTAAGTTCACAGCAAAATAAAGAGGAAGGTATAGAGATATGCTGCTGTCCCCATATGTGTATAGCCTCCTCCATTATCAACATCCCCAACTGGAGTGGGACATACTTTACAATCAATGAGGCCACATTGACTCATCATAATTTCTTGAAGTCCATAGTTTACCTTAGGAGTCACTCTTGGTATTATACCTTCTAAGGGTTTGGACAAATGTATAATGACTTGTATCTGTCTACCACTGTAATATTTTATTTTCACTGCCCTATAAATCCTTGCTCCACCTGTTTGTCCCTCCCTGTGCCCTAAAAGCCTGGCAACCACTCCTATTTTTACTGTCTCCATAGTTTTGCCCTTTTCAGGATGTCATATGGTTGGAATCATGCAGTATATATATATTTGTTGCTATTTAGTCACTAAGTTGTGTCTGACTCCTTGGGACTGCATGGACTGCCGCACGCCAGGCTTTCCTGTCCTTCACCATCTCCTGGAGCTTGCTAAAATTCATGTCTACTGAGTTAGTGATGCCGTGCAACCATCATCCTCTGCCATCCCCTTCTTCTTCTGCATTTCATCTTTTCCAGCATTAGGGTCTTTTCCAAAGAGTCAGCTCTTCACATCAAATGGCCAAAGTATTGGAGCTTCAGTTTCAGCATCAGTCCTTCCAGTGAATATTCAAGTTTGATTTCCCTTAGGATTGACTGGTTTGATCTCCTTGCTGTCTAAGTGGGAGAAGGCAATGGCACCCCACTCCAGTACTCTTGCCTGGCAAATCCCATGGACGGAGGAGCCTGGTAGGCTGTAGTCCATGGGGTTGCTAAGAGTCGGACACGACTGAGCGACTTCACTTTCACTTCTCACTTTCATGCATTGGAGAAGGAAATGGTAACCCACTCCAGTGTTCTTGCCTGGAGAATCCCATGGACAGAGAAGCCTGGTAGGCTGCAGTCCATGGGGTCGCACAGAGTTGGACATGACTGAAGCATCTTGGCAGCGGCGGCGGCTGTCTAAGTGACTCGGAAGAGTCTTCTCCAGCACCACAATTTGAAAGCATCAGTTCTTCCACCCTCAGCCTTCTTTATGGTCCACCTCTCTAGCTGTTGAGATTAGCTTTCATGGCATGATAGCTTGTTTCTTAGGACTGAATAACATTCCATTGCTTGGATGTATCATAGTTAATCCACTCACCTATCGAAGGACATCTATGTTGCTTCCAAGTTTTGGGAATTATGAATAAAGTTGCTGTAAACATTCCTGGGCAGGTTTTTTCCCTTCCCACTTCTCCTTTAATGTGGTAAAATACACATAAAATTTACCATGTTAACTATTTTAAAGTATACAGTTAGGTGATATTATACACATTCACATTGTTGTACAACCGCTACCTCCATCTGTCCCCACAGCTCTTTCATCTTGCAAAATTGACACTCTACCCATTAAACAACTCCCATTCTCCCCTCCCCTCAATCCCATGGCAACCACCATTATACTATTCGTCCTTATGAACTTGACTAAGTACCTCATGTCAGTAGAATCTACAGTATTTGTCTCTTGGTTACTGGATTATTTCATTTAGCATAATGTCCTCAAGGTTGATCCATGTTATAGCATACTGCAGAATTTCCTTCCTTTTAAAGACAAGATAATATTTCATTGTACGTATAGACCACCTTTAGCTTATCCACTCATCTGTTAAGTGTGCACTTGGATTGCTTCCATGTTTTAGTTATTGTGAATAAGGCTGCTATGAACATGGGTATACAAATATCTCTTTGAGACCCAGCTTGCAATTCTTTCAGGTGTATATACCCAGAAGTGAAATTGCTGGATCACAGATAATTCTTAATTTTTTGAAGAAGCATTAAACTATTTTCCATGGCAGCCATACCACTTATATTTACACAAACAGTGCACACGCATTCCAATTTCCACATCCTCAGCAAAACCTACTCTTTTCTGGTGTTTTGTTTCTTTAAAAAAAAAAATTTATTTATCTGGCTGCATCTGGGTCTTAGTTGCAGCATGAAGGGGTCCTTTCTCGCGGCACTCAGACTCTCTACTTGGGCTTCAGCAGCTGTGGCACGTCGGCTTGGTTGCTCCTCAGTTTGTGGGACCTTAGATCCCTGAGCAGGGATCGAGCCCTAGGCCCCTGCATTGAAGGCAGATTCTTAAGCACTGGACCACCAAGGAAATCCCTAACTATTTTCTTATCATTGTACTGTACTTTGATCTATTTTTAGTCTTCCTTTCTTTCTGCCTCTTTCCTTCCTTTTTTTTTTTTTTAATATGTTTATAACTATAATTTCCCCCCAAAGCACCACTTTTGCCACTTTCCATAAGTTTTGGTTAATTGTGTTTTCATTTTCACTCGCCTGCAACTACTTTCTAATTTTCCTTGTGATTTCTTCCTTGATCCATTGGTTGTTTAAAAATGTGTCATTTGGTTTCTCCACAATTTCATCAATTTCTAGCTTTCCTTTTGTTACCAGTTTCTAACTTTATCTGTTACTGTCAGACATCATACTGAGACTGAATTTGTGGCCTGGCTTGCACAATGTCTTGCCTGCACTTGAGAATAATGTGTGTGCTGTTGGGTAGGGTGCTCTGTATACTATGTCTGTTAGAGTAAATTGGTTTATTTTAAGTCCTCTATTTCCTTACTTTTGTCTGGTTGTTCTATCCATTATTATGAGTGGGGTATTGAACTTGCCAATATTTTTTAGAACCATTTCTCTCTTAAATGCTGCCAGCTTTTGCTTCACTTATTTTGATGGTCTATCATTTGGCATGTGAATGTTTACAATTGTTACATCATCTTGCTGTATTGAACATTTTATAACATATAATGCTTTTCTTTGTAAACTTATTGGCTTTAAAATCTATTTTGTCTGATATTAGTATAGCATCTCTGCTCTCTTTTGGTTACTCTTTGGATGGAATGTCTTTTCTATCTTTTTATTTTCGATCTCTGTGCCTTTGGAGCTCAAGTGTGTCTCTTGTAGACAGCATATGGTTGGATCATGTGCTTTTATCCATTCTGCTAATCTCTGTCCTTGGAGGGTTTAACCCATTTACATTTAAAGTAATTTCTCATAAGGAGGGACTTCTGTTATTTTGTTGTTTGTTTTCAGTATGCTTTAGGGGTTTTTTTTTGTCCCTTATTTCCCGATTGCTGTCTTCTTTTGTGCTTTGTTGATTTTTTGTAGTGAAGTGTTTACTTTCCCTTCTCGTTTCCTTTTAGCTATTGTCTTTTTGATTACCATGGGGATTACACTTAAAATTCTGCAGTTATAACACTCTAAATTGAATTTATACCAGCTTAATTTCAATAACATAAAAACTTCTGCTTCTTTACAGTTCTGTCCCCAGTCCTTTCTGTTGCTGATGTCACAAAATTACACCTTTATATGTTGTGTGCCCCAAAGCATGAGCTAATAATTCTTTAAAATGCATGTGTTTCTTAAATTATGTAGAAAGCAAGATTTGAAGTTACAAACCAAAGTTATAGCAATAATAGCTTTTACACAATTTTTTTCTTTAAATGTATTAGTCTCAGCTCATGTAGAAAATAAAAAGTACAATTACAAAACATTGTTATAATAGTACTAGCTTTTATAATTTTCCATGTATTTACTTTCATTGGTGTCCTTATTTCTCCGTATGGCTTCTAGCTACTATCTAGAGTCCTTTCATTTCACCTTACAGGAGTCTCTTAAAGATTTCTTGCAGAGCAGATCTACTGGCCACAAAGTCCCTTAGCTATTGTTTATCTGGGAATGTCTCCGTTTCTCCCTCACTTTTGAAGGACAGTTGCCACATATAGGATTCATAGTTGACAGCTTTGTCGTTGTTGTTTTAGCATTTTGAATATGAATATCAGTCGACTGTGTTCTGGCCTCCAGAGTTTCTGATGAGAACTATACTGATCATCTTATTTTACTGAGGATCAATAATAATGCTAATCTTACTGTATGTGATGATTCACGTTTCTCTTGATGCTTTCAACTTTGTCTTCAGCTTTTAGAAGTTTGATTATAGGGGCTTCCCTGTGGTCCAGTGGTTAAGAATCTGCCTGCCCATGCTGGGGACACAGGTTCGATCCCTGGCCTGAAAAGACCCCACATGCTGCAGAGCAATGAAATAGCTGTGCACCACAGCTACTGAGCTGCTGCTCTCGAGCCAGGAAACTGCAGCTATTGAGCCCACGTGATGCGACTGCAGAAGCCTGTACACCCTAGAGCCCATGCTCCACGAGAGAAGCTGCTTCAATGAGAAGCTTCGTATTCCAGCTAGCACCTAGAGAGCATCCCTGCGCAGTCAAAAATAAATAAATGAATACAATTATTTTTAAAAATGGAGAAATAAAGACTTTCGTAGTCAAACACTGAGGACATTTGTTGCCAGTACATCTGGGGGTGATGAGGAAAGGGAACGCTTCATTATATATGTATGCCCTTAAGTAAGTAACTTTTGAGTTTTGAACAATGTGAATATATTTACCTATAAACAAATAAAATAAGTGATATGTAAATATTAATATAACTTATTGAATGAATATTTTCAGTTACCTAGGCACTGTGGAGTACATACATAATTAATCCTGAGATTTCCCTAGTGGTCCCAGTAACTTAGACTCTGTGCTCCTAATGCAGGGGGTTCGGGTTTAATCCCTGGTCAGGGAATGATTATAAATACCACATGCTGCTACTCAGAGTTCTAATGCTGCAACTAAAGATCCTGCACTGCAACAAAGATTAATGATCCTTTGCAATTAAGATCCAGCACGGCCAAATTAATAATAATAATAAAACCCAGTTACTCCCAGTGCTTACACTTAAGAGGATTACAGCCTAGTGAGAGTAAAAAGATAATTATACAAGTTACTATAATACAGTGGATGCAGGGATAATTGGCTATATCAAAGAGAGATGAAAAACTATAGAGGCAAATGTCTCCCAAATGGCGTATTGTTAGTTATAGGAAAGTGAAAGTTAGTCGCTCAGTCATGTCCGACTCTTTGTGACCCCATAGACTGTAGCCCACCAGGCTCCTCTGTCTGTGGAATTCTCCAGGCAAGAATACTGGACTGGGTTGCCATTTCCTTCTCCAGGGGATCTTCCCAACCCAGGAATTGAACCTGGGTCTCTTGCATTGCAGGCAGATTCTTTACCATCTGAGCCACCAGGGAAGCCCTAGTTAGAAGTGGGTGAGTTATTTGATCCATTTCCTAATGGTTTGGGACATTTAACTTTTGTTGATTAGCAGATTTAGGAGCTTAGGCTGATTTGGCTCTGTTCCAGACACCCCTTCCCCTCCCTCCACCTCCTGCCCTATTTTATCCTTCTCCTTTCTACTCTGGTAATTGGTGTAGCCATACCATAAGTCAGTTTTAGAACACTTACAACCCCCATAGATTTCCTTATGGTCACTTGTCTTCTGTTCCTATCAGTTTGCCTTTCCTTGCATATTTTTTAAAGAGGAAAAAATTCTGAATTCATATTGTTATTTTCAACGCAGTTTGTCCTGTAGGCAGCATCTTCTTTTGCCACACCTTGTGAGTCAGGATAGGTTTGGCTGATGTTGAACCTGAGCCCATTTAACTGTCGCCATGTTAAATGGTGCGTGACCCTCCCACCTTCCTTTGGAACAGCGGCCTAAGTGGGTGCTAATACTACTCATTCATCTCCGCCTCCAGCTCTCTGTCAATTCAGCTTGGAGTGGCCTGGCTCATTTTCCTCTATCATCACCTGACTTTGGAAAAATAAAATGAGCCTCTCCTTTGTAAGTTAGAAGCCAAAATAAATACAATGAGGCCGCATTAAAGTTTTCAGATTTAACTTTTATCAGATGCCAAAGCAGAGCACTAAACCAAGTCACTAGCTGCAGGGGATGCAGTGGGATTATGGAGGCTGGGAAATTCCGGAAATAGATGGCACCAGAGCCTGTCTGAGCCCACCCCGATGGTTGAGAGGTAAATATGGAGAGCAGCTTTGGCTCACTTCTGCACTGTGGAACTGACGATTTCTGATGACAGTCCCTTCTTTTCACCTCTTGTTTTTCAAATTAGGAAACAGCAAGGGGAGAATTCAGGTGAGTTGCCTTAAACCTCTAGCAAGGTGGAGCAGAACACAACCTCAACTGCTCTGGGCCACACACCGCTACATGTGAGAGAAGGTGAACGGAGTCCTGTGCGGACCTAAGGTGGTGACAGAAACCACGCATCCTCCTTGCTTCAGTGACACGGCTGTGCTACGTGTGAGTTATGTCACACTGGGTGTTTAAGCTCTGTGCACTGCTGTGCCTTTCTTTCTTATAAAATGGGGGTGGCTGGACTTCCCTGGTGGTACAGTGGCTAAGAATTCACCTGCCAATGCAGGAGATGTGGGTTTGATCCCTGGGTTGGGAAGATCCTCTGAAAAAGAAAATGGCAACCCACTCCGTATTCTTGCCTGGGAAATCCCATGGACAGAGGAGCCTGGCAGGCTACAATCCCAAAGAGTCGGACACGACTTAGCAACTAAACAACAACAACTAACCAAAAATAGACACCAATAAATATTAATGATGACCCCATAGACTGTAGCCTGCCAGGCTCCTCTGTCCATGGGATTCTCCAGGCAAGAATACTGGGGTGGTGTGCCATTTGCCTATCCATGGATCGAACTCCGGTGTCCTGCATTGCAGGCAGATTCTTCACCGTCTGAGCCACAGGGAATCCCAAGAATAGACACCGGTAAATACTAATGATGATAATGATTTCTGTTTCTGGGTCCTGAGCAGTTAGTTTCTAAGTGCACCGTGGCATCTGCTCTTCTTTTTATTTTAATTAAAATTTTATTTTTTATTTAAAAATATTTATTTATCTATTTTATTTGGTTGGCTGTGTCTGGTCTTAGTTGTGGCACGCAGGATCTTCTTGCCACATGGGATCTTTTTAGTTTCACATTCAGACTCTTAGTTGCAGCGTGCAGGATCTTAGTTCCCAGACCAGGGATTGAACCTGGGCCCTTTGTAGTGAGAGCACAGAATCCTAATTCCCTGGTTCTCCAGGGAATTCCCTCCTTTCTGTCTCTTGTTGCATGGATGGTCAGTGGTGCAGGTCTGTGAACACAGCGGTGCTGGGCCTCAGCAGTGTTCCCAGAACATCTGGTCTCTTGGAGAACTTCCAGCCCAGTGACTGCCTTCCTGCAGCCCTCCCTACGTGGTTCTGCTCACTCCAGGCCTGCAGTGGTGCCCAAAGCCCCTCTGCCCTCCTGTCCACCAGCCTCAGCAGGCCAGCACCCTGGGGAGTTGTTTCCTGCCTGCCCAGCAGTTGTGGACCAACTCTGGCCTGATCAGCCTGGTGAACTTCACCCAGTGGGCTGCAAACACAGCTTCTCCAACGAGAGCAGAAGCCCAGCCTTTGGCGGGGAGCTCCCCTCCACCTTTGTCTTTCCTTGGGTATTCTGCTTCAGCCTTGAAGTACACTCTAGACGTCTTTTGACAACTTATAGTTGCACTCCTGTCATAGCTTCATAATTCTTTTTTTTTTTTTTTTTTTAATCTTCTGGCCATGATGCACAGCACGTGGGATTCTTAGTTTCCCGACCAGGGATTGAATTTGCACACTCTGTGTTGGCAGTGCGGAGACTTAACCACTGAACCATCAGGAAGTTCCCATAATTCTTTATGTTAAACATTTCCTGTTGACATCGGTTTTTGCCTCCTAATGGGACCTAGGTTGATATACATACATCTCTTTGACAGGGAGCTAACATGCAGAGCCTTCTCTTTTACAACAGAGGTTCTTTGTCTCCTGACATCTTGTTTGATCTCCCAAACTAGGATTCCTTTCATCCATGAATTGCAAATATTCAGTTATGGTCTTGAAGGCATCTGCGTACCTGGCCCTCGTTCTGTTCCTGTTGTTCAACAGTTATCTCAGCTAGATTGCCTTCACCAGCTTATCGTACCTTTCAAAGTTTATTTACATATTTCTGTAACGATTGGAAGATAAATTCTGTGTGGCAGTGAAAGTCTTCTCTCTAGCCAATTAAATGATACCACAATTTTCCTTTCTGTGAAAGATCAGCCCTGACTCCATGACACAAGTAATGAGAAGCAAGGTGTTGAGGGAATGCCCTGGTGGTTCAGTGGTTAGGGCTCTGCACTTTCCCGGCCGAAGGTCTGGGTTCGCTCCCTGGCGAAAGAGAAAGAAACAACGTTTGAATGCTAGAGAGTGGTTTCAATCGGAAGTAGCTACATAGCCTGTATCACAGATGGTTGTGAGAAGTAAGTGAGGTATTCTAGGTAAAACACAGCCTAGTTCTTGCACTTTGTATTGTGAGTTAACCCCCTCCTTCATTCATTCATTCAGCTCATCCTTAATCAGCAGCCTCATCATCATTCAGCAGACTCCTCATACCAAGTGCTTTTATCAGCATGGAGATATGAGGCTGAACAAGATTCACTTTTGCGAGTGGCTAGTCCAGTCTTCCTGTTGATAATGTTTATTTATTTATGGTTGCGCTGGGTCTTTGTTGCTGAGCAGGGTCTCTAGGGTTCGTTGGCTCAATACCTGTAGCTCCTGGGCTCGAGAGCACAGGCTCAGTAGTTGTGGCGCATGAGTTTAGTTGGGCTTTCCTGGTAGCTCAGCTGGTGAAGAATCCGCCTGCAATGCAGGAGACCTTGGTTTGATTCCTGGGTTGAGAAGATCCTCTGGAGAAGGGATAGGCTACCCACTCTACTATTCTTGGGCTTCCCTGGTGGCTCAGATGGTAAAGAATCCACCTGCAAGGTGGGAGACCTGGGTTCAATCCCTGGGTTGTGAAGATCCCTGGGAGGAGGGCATGGCAACCCACTCTAGCATTCTTGCCTGGAGAATCCCCTGGACAGAGAGCCTGGTGGGCTGCAGTCCATGGGGTCTCAAAGAGTTGAACACAACTGAGCCATTAAGCATGCACAAGCTTAGTTGCTCCTTGGCCTGTGAGATCTTCCTGGATTAGGGATTGAATCCATGTCCCCTGCTTTGGCAGGGGGATTCTTTACCACTGAGCTACCAAGGAAGAGCCCCAGTCTACAGTTTAGTATGCACCAAAGTCTAAGGAATAATTCCTCTCTTCATGCTCTCCCAAAGTAAAGACAAAATGGATTTCTAGTAAATGGAATATAATGAATAAATTAATTTCAGTCACAAAATATACAATGTGGATGTAAAGTCACATGTCTACAGGAAATTTTCTACTGTGTTAGTTTGACAGGAAGGTTGACAAGCTCGGGTTATTGTTGGGCTGTATTCTTTTTCTGTAATTAGCCATGTGTGTGCTCAGTCACTCAGTCTTGTCTGACTCTTTGTGACCCCACAGACTCCAGATGGGGAAGGGGGGATAGGAGTCTGGAATGGTAAGCAAGGGCCAGAGCATGGCTTTGTAAGTTGTGCAAGGTTGTTTGAATTTTATCCTAGAGTAAATGAAGAGATGTTGCAGATTTTAAACACGGGAGGGTGGACCAGATTTGGGATTTAGGAAGGTCTCTATACTGAAGATCTCCAGAGTGGCAGAGACTTGAGGGAAGAGAACTAGAGACAGAGATCAATAGGAAGCTGTGTGGCCCAGGAGAGGGACACAGTGACCTGGCTTAAGGTGACGGTTTCAGGGATGGAGAGAGGTGGCCCTGATAAAGGTGACGTTGCTGGTGAGTGACAGGGCAGGGGCTGAAGCTGCTGACTAATTACACAGGAATTTCCTGCCAGGAAATTAACTTTTTCCACTTGTTTATTTAGGCACCAGTGAAAAGTGTACAATTTGATAGAGATAGATGAGTAGCTACAAGTAACTGGGTAGAAAGAATTTAGCCAGGAGGTATAGGTCCCATTTCCACTGTTTATGCCTGCGATTACTAATCATTAATTGATGTGTCCTCCAACCTCCCTACCACCCCCACCCCACCCCCAGGAAACCAAGCAAGCTAAGTAACGATTCTCTCTGAAAGAGAGTTTTTTCCCCAGCTGTACTGGAAGAGTCACACCCCATCTTTCATAACTGCCTCATCTGTTCTCCTATGGGCCAGACTGGGAGTGTTTATTTGCTTTTTCTGGTTTATTTGGTGTGTAAAACACTAGGAAGCTCTGATTAGCTACTCTGCTGGGGTATCCGTGGCCTTTCAGGTGCTGTGTTTCTCAAATAGTCTTTGGGGACACATGTTGGCCGTGTAGCCCACAGTTCTTAGAAGTTCTGGGAACAGCTGGCAACAGGGGACTCCGGTGGCTGCAAAGGGGACCTTGGGCAAAGAATGAGCCTGGTGGTGTCTCATCCACTGAATTAGGGGACGCTGAAGTTCTAAGATTATGCTTCATTTTATTTTTATTTATTGATATTTATTTGGCTGTGTCGGGCCTTAGTTGCGGCAGCACACTGGTTCTTCGTTGCGTCATGAGATATCTTTGGTTATGGTGCATGGGCTCCAGAGCTCGTAAGATTAGTAGTTTCAGACGTGGGCTTAGTTGCCCTGTGGTATGTGGGATCTCAACCACATACCATGGGTATCTCCCAACCAGGGATTGAACCCATGTCCCCTGCATGGGCAGGTGGATTCTTAACCACTGGACCACCAGGGAAGTCCTAAGATTATGTTTTAAATGACTGACCTCTGACAGGACCCATGCTAACCTCTAGTCCAGGAACACTCCATGCTTGCTCCCAATTCCACATGGGGCCTTGAATGACAAAGTCCACAGCTCACGTCTCAGATCTGTGAGAGACTCTCCTCACTCTTTTAGCCCCTGTGGGTCACTCCCCCAGACCTCTATTCCCCCAACCTTTAAAGAACCCCAGTGGAAGAGTGGGTGCCATATACCAGCACTTTCTCACTCCCTGTGTAAGTTCTTCCTCCAACAGGGCACTACTCTAAGCATCTCCCAGCTTTACTGGAAGTCCCCTGAGGGCTGATGGTTTTCCGCCCCTCGTCCCCACAGCACCTCTCAGAGTTTCCAGGCAACCACTGTGGATGGACAAATCTAGAAGTCTGGAGGAGGTGTTAGCCCCAACCTACAGACTGGGAAGCTGAGGAGGAAAGGGTTAAGCCACCCGCTCAAAGCTGTGAAGGCTGGCCTGGGCTCAGGAGCTGAGCAGAAGGATCCCCAGCTAAACAGCTCCCTTCCATGTGTTGTTCCATCTTTCCAGAAGCCTGGGCAGGCAGGCCTGGGTTCTGAGTTTGGGGACATCTGTGCCCTGATATGGCTGGCACTTCACAGGTGTAGGCAGAGAAGGCTCCAAATGGGGACAATATTTAGCAACTATTAGGAGAGAAGGGGACTTCCCTGGGGTCCTGTGGTTAAGACTCTGTGATTCCAATGCAGGGGGCATTTCACAGCAAACTAGCATTTCAAAGTTAAGACTCTGACTGACGCTCATGGTCCACCTCCAGGCAGATGACAGGGTTCTTTCTGGCAGGAGATTTGGGGGTTAGATGGGCCTTCCTGACACAGCTCATGTCAAAGGCTGGCTTTCACTTGGCCAGAGATGGGAGTAGCCTTGAATTGGATTATAAAATGCTTAGGCTCGGGAACACATGCTGTAAAGTGCCCTCCACCCCAGCCAAGATGTTTGCAACGCAAATTGTTTTTCTCACTCAGGGGAAGGGGGCAGGGCCCCTGGATGCTTTGACTATGTGTTACTGCCATTGCAGAGTGGAAGACTGGGCGTTTAGTGCTCAGCACCCATGGGTGTTAGATTAGCTAGTGCTGAGTGAGTGTTTCCAAGGAGGAGACGCCCCTCTGGAGGGGCAGCACGCACTGTGTTCTTTGTTACATCTTCAGCTCATAAGTCACTTCTATTTTTTTAATTGGAGTATAAATGCTTTACAATGTTGTGTTAGTTTCTGCTGTACAACAACACGAATCAGCTATACGCATGCTTACGTCCCCTCCCTGTTGAACCTCCCTTCCAACCCGCCCCACCCCACCCCTCCAGGTCAGCACAGAGCACCGAGCTGAGCTCCCTGTGCTGCACAGCAGCTTCCACTAGCTGTCTATTTTACACAGTGGCTTTATGTCAGTGCTACTGTCTCAAGTCCACGCCCCTCCCCTACTTCCCCTCCATGCCCACATGTCCATTTTCTATGTCTGCCTCTCTGTTCCTGCTCTGTGAATAGGCTCATCTGTACCATTTTTCTAGATTCTACATGTGTGTGTTAATATTTAATGTTTGTCTTTCTCTTTCTGACTCACTTCACTCTGTATGACAGACTCTAGGGCCATCCATGTCTCTACAAATGACCCATTTTCATTCCTTTATATTTCAGCTCATAAATCACTTCTGTGAAGCCTTTCCTGCCTTCATCCCTCCAGGAGAAATCACCCTCTTTCTTTTGAATTCCTGATTATCTACTTCTTTGCATTTAACCCACTGTCTCATAAATCATATGCTTAGGTGTCTATCTCTCATTAGACTGTGAAGGCCTTAAGGACCGGGACCTACTTGCTTCTGTCCTTAACCCCAGAGCCTGGTTCCACATAAGACAATAAATGTTGATTAAATGCATGCATGAATGAACCGAATGGCTAAGCAGGGTGTCTGTTGACTTAAATTACAATATAAATGTGGATGTGAGTGTGTCTGTGTGTGTATTTGTGTGTATGTACTTAAAATCGCTTAGCTTGATGACTCCTTTCACTCAAGGCAGTCTACCAAGGACACAAACTAAACAGTGATTTCTGAGGAGTACCAGTGCTTGGCAGTAGTGGTAAAGAACCTGCCTGCCAAGGCACGAGACTCAAGAGATGTGGATTTGATCCCTGGGTCAGGAAGATCCCCTCGAGAAGGGCATGGCAACCCACTCCAGTATTCCTGACTGGGAAATCCCATGGACAGAGGAGCCTGGTGGGCTACAGTCCATAGGGTCCCACAGAGTTGGACATGACTGAAGTGACTTAGCACGCACACATGCAAAGGAATGAGGCTAAAGAAGAGATCAGTCAGTTTCTGGGCCTTCCAACTCAGTCAAGTGCCTTAGATCGAGTAGCTTGGATAACCAGTCCTTTTGTTTGACAACAGATTGATGCTCCTTGAGCAGAGGGGAGAATAAAGTGGGAGAGGGTACTTCTGTTCCCCAAGGTCATGGCATGCCTCCATGACAGATGGCAATAGAGAACAGGGACTTCATTTTTCTAGTGTTTATATATTAGTTCATATGTTTCTAATATTAGAACATATTAGTTACATGTGTTTGTACTTTTTACAAAGCATCTTAACATCTGAAGGCTTATAACAAATCTGTAAAGCAGTCATTCTGAATCAAGAGCGACTTGAAGGTCCTTGAAAATCTCAGAAAGGCATGAAATATCTCCCCTGAAAGACGCCAAGAAACATTCACGAACTTTCTGCAGTTTCAAGTTCAGCCACCTCCTTTGTGTAGAGATCTTCATGTTGCAAGAGTAATATAATCCCTTCACACACAAGGTGCTTAATAAGTACCATTGTGTTGTCAACTGAGTTGCTGCTGCTGCTGCTGCTAAGTCACTTCAGTCGTGTCCGACTCTGTGCAACCCCATAGACGGCAGCCCACCAGGCTCTGCTGTCCCTGGGATTCTCCAGGCAAGAACACTGGAGTGGGTTGCCACTGCCTTCTCCAGTGCATGAAAGTGAAAAGTGAAAGTGAAGTCGCTCGCTCAGTCGTGTCCAACTCTTCGTGACCCCATGGACTGCAGCCTACCAGGCTCCTCCATCCATGGGATTTTATAGGCAAGAGTACTGGAGTGGGCGGCCATTGCCTTCTCTGGTCAACTGAGTAATGATACTGAAACCATTAGATGTTGTTTAGTGGGACTTCAAAGAGCTCTGGTACCATAGTCCTTTATGTCTCAGCACAGAAAATAATTCAGCAAGAGGCTAAGTTCATTCAGGTATGACCTAAATCGAATCCCTTACGATTATACAGTGGAAGTGACAAATAGATTCAAGGGATTAGATCTGATAGACACAGTGCCTGAAGAACTTTGGACAGAGGTTCATGACGTTGTGCAAGATGCGGTGATCAAGACCATCCCCAAGAAAAAGAAATGCAAAGAGGCAAAATGGTTGTCTGAGGAGGACTTACAAATAGCTGAGAAAAGAAGAGAAGCTAAAAGCAAAGGAGAAAAGGAAAGATATGCCCATCTGAATGCAGAGTTCCAAAGAATAGCAAGGAGAGATAAGAAAAGCCTTCCTCAGTGATCAGTGGAAAGAAATAGAGGAAAACAACAGAATGGGAAAGACTAGAGATCTCTTCAAGAAAATTAGAGGTACCAAGGGAACATTTCATGCAAAGATGGGCACAATAAAGGACAGAAATGGTAGGGACCTAGCAGAAGCAGAAGATATTAAGAAGAGGAGGCAAAAATACACAGAACTATACAAAAAAGATCTTCATGACCCAGATAATCACGATGGTGTGATCACTCACCTAGAGCCAGACATCCTGGAATGTGAAGTCAAGTGGGCCTTAGGAAGCATCACTACAAACAAAACAAATGGAGGTGATGGAATTCCAGCTGAGCTATTTCAAATCCTGAAAGATGATGCTGTGAAAGTGCTGCACTCAATATGTCAGCAGATTTGGAAAACTCAGCAGTGGCCACAGGACTGGAAAAGGTCAATTTTCATTCTAATCCCAAAAGTAAGGCAATGCCAAAGAATGCTCAAACTACCACACAATTGCATTCATCTCACACGCTACTAAAGTAATGCTCAAAATTCTCCAAGCCAGGCTTCAACAGTACGTGAACTGTGAACTTCCAGATGTTCAACCTGGATTTAGAAAAGGCAGAGGAACCAGAGATTAAATTGCCAACATCTGTTGGATCATGGAAAAAGCAAGAGAGTTCCAGAAAAACATCTACTTCTGCTTTATTGACTATGCCAAAGCCTTTGACTGCATGGATCACAACAAACTGTGGAAAATTCGTAAAGAGATGGGAATACCACACCATGTGACCTGTCTCCTGAGAAATCTGTATGCAGGTCAAGAAGCAACAGTTAGAACTGGACATGGAACAATAGACTGGTTCCAAATCAGGAAAGGAGTACATCAAGGCTGTATATTGTCACCCCTGCTTATTTAACTTATATGCAGGTACATCATGCAAATGCCAGGCTGGATGAAGCACAAGCTAGAATCAAGATTTCTGGGAGAAACCTCAGATATGCAGATGACACCATCCTTATGGCAGAAAGCGAAGAAGAACTAAAAGTGATGAAAGTGAAAGTGGAGAGTGAAAAAGTTGGCTTAAAAGTCAAGATTTAGAAAACTAAGATCATGGCATCTGGTCCCATCACTTTATGGCAAATAGATGGGAAAACAATGGAAACAGTGCGAGACTTTATTTTATTGGGCTCCAAAATCACTGCAGATGGTGACTGCAGCCATGAAATTAAAAGATGCTTGCTCCTAGGAAGAAATGCTATGACCAACCTAGACAGCATATTACAAAGCAGAGACATTACTTTGCCAACAAAGGTCTGTCTAGTCAAAGCTATGATTTTTCCAGTAGTCATATACAGATGTAAGAGTTGGACTATAAAGAAAGCTGAGTGCCAAAGAATTGATGCTTTTGAATTGTGGTGCTGGAGAAGACTCTTGAGAGTCCCTTGGATTGCAAGGAGACCCAACCAGTCCATCCTAAAGGAAATCAGCCCTGAATATTCACTGGAAGGACTGATGCTGAAGCTAAAACGCCAATACTTTGGCCACCTGATGCAAAGAACTGACTCATTGGAAAAGACCCTGATGCTGGGAAAGATTGAAAGCAGGAGGAGAAGGGGATGACAGAGGATAAATGGTTGGATGGCATCACTGACTCGATGGACATGAGTTTGAGTAAGCTCCAGGAGTTGGTGATGGACAGGGAAGCCTGGTGTGCTGCAGTCCACAGGGTCAGAAAGAGACATGATTGATCGACTGAACTGAAATGAACTGAACTGAATTAGAATAGGATGCTTGTGAGGCTTATAAGCTGATGGATGAGGAGGGTGCCCTGCCCTGAGAATTTACTGTGTTATAGTTTTATAATCAAAGGAAAAGTGGGGAGAGGGAAAAGAACTTCTTTGTCTTTCTTGAGTAGACATCATGCTTCCATCATCAGCTCCTCCTACAGGTTGGGCAGAGGAGTTTTCTTGTCCCTGGGTGGTCAATCTAGGTCCACAAATTATTGTGTTTTATGTGTTCAGAGAGTGTATCCTAGGGATCATTAACTTACTGAGCTCACTGGGCAGGATGTGGGTCTCATGCACCCATTGTTTTATTGTTTTGGGGGCATGTCTCATGCTTCTGTTGCCTGGTTTTGTTGCTAAGCAAGCCTGCTTTCTTGAGTAATCATTAACTTACAGGGGTCTCCCATATTTTTCTACTCACAGTCCCCTAATGGGATTAACTATTTAATTACCTACTTTGTCCTTCACTCTGTCCCTATCAATACTGAGTCCAAGCTAGCTCTGACAGTAAGTCTACAGACAAAGTGTTGAGGCAAGGAATAATGACTTTATTTGGAAAGCTGGCAGACAGATAAGATGGCAGACTAATGTCTGAAAATCACCATCTTGTTGGGGCCTGGATGCTAGGTTCTTTTATAGAACAGAATTGAGGAGGAGGTGAGGAATTAAAGTAAAAAGGCCATTAATCTTGCAAATATCTCAGAGCAGGTTTCCTGAGGTGGGTCATTATGCATAGACCGTACCCTTTTCATGAATGAAAGCAATGGGAAATAAAGGTTAAAGTAAAATAAACCAATTCTTCCCTGTAACAATGCTTGCCAAGGGAACAACCTTGCAAAAGAGGAACAGGTGACCCTGCACCTCATAACATGATTCAATGTCTCAAAGGAAGGCACCTCCCATCTATCAAACTAAACCAAACCACGCGCTGCCTTCCTTAACTGGGTGACGAATACTTTTGTATTTACAATGGCAGACTCAGCTTTGGCGGAAGTTCTGTTTCCACTAAAGTGTCCCAGGGCTAAATGACCCATTAAACCGTATCTGTCTGGTATCTCTTGCCAAGAATGTGTTTATCAGCTTCTTCCTGGGAGGGAAAAAGGATCGAAAGAAGGCCTATAAAGCAACTAATGCTGGGCCTGGCATCGCATGGTTCTCAACAGATGTCAGCTTAAAACAGAGAACAGAGACTACCTCGGTGGTCCAGTGGCTAAGACCCCACGCTCCCAATGCAGGGGGCCTGGGTTCAATCCCTTGTTGGGGAACTAGATCCCATATGCTGCAACTAAGAGTTTGCATGCCACAATTAAAGACCCCGCAGTGAAGATCAAAGATCCTGTGTGTTGCAGACCCAGCACAGTCAAATAAATATTAGAAGAAAGAAAACAAACAAAACAGAAAACAAACAAAACAAAGAGGTCAGAACACAGAGGAAAAACGGGGAAGGATGTGGAATCAGTGGAGAGGGGAGGGGACAGGAAACCCAGGGCCGGGAGCATCCCCTTCTCTGTGTGTTCCAGGAGCCCTTAAAGTTACAGGTGAGCTGCAGCTAGGAAATGAGGTCCCTGATGAATACTCAGGTATGCCTCTCAGAATGTATAGAAACACAGCAAGGGCACCAAATCCGAATCACGGAAAACAAGCGGTGAATGGAGGCGTTTGCTAAGAGATGCCAGCCTGGCCCCAGTGAAGTCAATTTGTCAGTTCTTTTCACCTGGGCAAGAGAGAGGAGGGGAGGAGCCACAGCTCCTGCCAAAGCTAAAAAAAGCAAGCTGTTTAAGGCCTCAGGGCAGGACCAGCTGCATATGAACTCAGCAGGGTGAGGCCGCCAGGGCTCTCAGGGAAAACATGGCGGTGACCCAGCCCTGAGGTCCCTGGAGAGTCAGCCACACATGGGCCGAGGGGGCCAAGGCAGGCGATTCCCTGAAAACAGCCTGACTGTGGAGTGAGGAGGGCCTGGGTGTGTGGACATGGCTCCACATTCTGAAGGTTGACCGATGTGCTGGCCACTTGCCTCTCCAAACCTCAGTCTGTTGTTCTCTTCCTACGTTGTGTCTGACTCTCTGCATCCCCATAGACTACAGGCTTCTCTGTCCTTCACTATTTGCTGGAGCTTTCTCAAACTCATGTCCATTGAGTCCATGATGCCATCCAACCATCTCATCCTCTGTTGTCCCCTTCTCCTCCTGCCCTCTGTTTTTCCCAGCATCAGGGTCGTTTCCAATGAGTCAGCTTTTTGCATCAGGTGGCCAAAGTATCGGAGCTTCAGCTTCAGCATCAGTCCTTCCAGTGAATATTCAGGATTGATTTCCCTTGGGATTGACTTGTTTGATCTCTTCAGTTTCCTCATCCATAAATTGAGGATAATAACATCTGCACTGGAGAGTTTCTGGAAACATAAAACATGAGACAGAAGACACAAGTGCTGTGGAAACTAAACTCTGGATGCCAGGTGTCACAATTGTGGAAAAGAAAGTGAACTGGTCGTCCGAGTCTGCTCGGGTTGCCTTAACAAAACACGGCTGATGGGGAAGCTTAAATAACAGAGGTCTATTTTCTCATGCTTCTTGAGGCTGGAAGTCCGGATCAAAGTGCTGGCAAGGTCATTTCATTCTGAGGTCGATTCACCACCTCGCTGTGTGCTCACATGACCTCTTTTTAAATTTTAATATTTATTTTTATTTATTTGACTGTGTTGGGTCTTAGTTGAAGCACATGGGATCTTCGATCTTCCCTGCGGCATGTGAGATCTTTAGTTGTGGCACGCAAACTCTAACTTCTGGTGTGTGGAATCTGGTTCTCTGACCAGGAATCAAACTTGGGCCCCCTGCATTGGGAGCCCTTTGGCCTTTCTGAACTTCAGTCCTCTTATTGATCAAGCTTATTCCCACCTAGAGCTGCTAATCACTGATATTGTATGCATCATGGGCCAGACATACTATGCTGTTTTCCTGAGCCCCAATTATTAACTAATAGTTCAACATTGCAGAGTGTGCATATATACCTAGACAGCATATTAAAAAGCAGAGACATCACTTTGTTTACAAAGGTCCATATAGTCAAAGTTTTGGTTTTTCCGGTAGTCATGTATGGATATGAGAGTTGGACCATAAAGAGGGCTGAGTGCCAAAGAATTGAAGCTTTTGAACTGTGGTGCTGGAGAAGACTCTTGAGACCCTTGGACTGCAAAGAGATCAAACCAGTCAATCCTAAAGGAAATCAAGGCTGAGTATTCGTTGTAAGGACTGATGCCAAAGCTGAAGCTCCAATACTTTGGCCACCTGCTGTGAAGAGCCAACTCATTGGAAAAGACCCTGATGTTGGGAAAGATTGAAGGCAAAAAGAGAAGAGGGCAGCAGAGGATGAGATAGATGGATGGCATCGCTGACTCAATGGATATGAATCTGAGCAAACTCTGGGAGATAATGAAGGATAGGGGAGCCTGGTGTGCTGCATTTCGTGGGGTTGCAAAGAGTCAGACAAGACTTAGCGTCTGAACAACAACAATATCACATACATACAGTATTAACATGGAGGAGAGCCATATTTCTTTACAATGAGAAAATAAAATTTCCTAAAGTTTCAATCCAGAAATCTTCCTCAAGGGACCCGAGACAAGCCTTGGTTCTGGGAAACCGACTAGTCACCCCAGAAATACCTGGGGCCTTCATCTTTACCAAAATGAGGTCGGCTTGGTCTTCTCCCACTTTCCGTTAACTTCGTCTTCTTTTCTCAACGCTTACCTTTGTCCGTGCCTATTTACACTGTTCCCTCCCAAGGCCACGCCTGTCGTTTTCTTGAAAAGATGCTTCAAGCAGTTGTGGTTTGGGGTAGCACCAGGGAAATAAGGAAGTGGATGGCAGGCAGTGGTAGCCCCACAGCAGTCTTGTTTTGCTCTGCACTCGCCTTGGGCCAGGGCGGTTTAGAGGTGCCACGGGTGTGTGTCCCCGCTGGCGGGGTCCCCTGGGGTGTTGCCCAATGCCAGCCCAGAGTCTTTCCACAGGAGTTTCGCTCTGGTTTAAGTCTGTGTTTTCCTTGGAATTAGCCACTGATTGAGCAGCATATGGGAAATATGAGTGTTTGGGTAACTGGACATGAGGGAGAGACCTGACAAGGGCCAGATACCGAAGGACAATTTGGCTAGCTTCACGGTTTTGCTTGTCTTTCATGCACAGACTCGGGAAGCTGCCTTCCTGTCTTCAGGGCTGGATATCCACGAGTGAGTGCGTGCACATTACTGAATTGCCAATGCATCGCACTAACTCCATGTGATGCTCCTGACAACACCATGAATTCAGTGAAATCAGCTCCCTTTGTTCAGATGAGGAAACAGATCCTGGAGCTGTTTATAAGATTCAGAGCAGATCTTCCTGACCCCAAGGGTCAAGTCATGGAAATTCATTCTTATGTGAGTCCCTCTGGTCACTGACTCCCTGCCCTGGGTTGAGCACAGCCAGAGAGAGAGACAGAGACAGAGAAAGGAGAGAGGGAGGTCAGGGCAGATCCACTGGGCAGGTGCGAGGGAGCTGGAAGAGGAGACTGGCAGCTATATTACGTTTCTTGCCACTGAACCAGTTTGGGCACTTAAGAGGGTTCTCCACTCCAGTTTTGGGGTCACTGGTGACACCTGTCTCATGTGGCAGCTTCAGCTCATAACTTACCTTGGAATTAAGACCCTGAATATGAGCCCAATATTAAATCCAGTTCCAGAGAAGGTAGGCAAGTATGAGCTATAACCCCTTCATTTTTAATGGTTTGATCACAAGAGGCAGGGCTGGAGGTTGGCCAGCCCACTGACCGCAAGCTCAGGTTCCCCAACAGGCTGCCTCCTGGGACCTCGAGTGTCGTGTCTCCTGAGTCACACGTGTTTACCCTCTGCACTCACCACTTCTCCGCTTTGACCTGCTGGAGGTGGAAGGATGGAACCAAGGCCATGTCAAGACAAAGGCCTGTGTCTCCTGCTGCGCCAGGTCGGCTCCTCTCAGCATTTCACAGAACCTGCTGGATGATACACAGTCACCTTCATTCCAGAGTGTTTTCATTTCCCAGGGCTGTGTAACAAAGGATGCCAGACCAGAGCAACAGAAGTTTGTTCGGGAGGCTGGAAGTCTGAAGTCCAGGTGTGGGTGGGGCTGGTTCCTCCTGGAGCACTGAAGGAGAATCTTCTGGAGGCTGTTGTCCATCCTTGATGCTACTTGGCAGGTGGCAGAGTAACTCCAGCCTCTGCCTTACCGTGGCTCCTCCCTGTCTCTGCCTCGTCTGTACCTGTGTATCTCTCCACGTCCTCTTCCTTTTTTTTTTTTTTGCTCCAGGGCACAAGTGGGATCTTTGCTCCCTGTGCATGTGGGCTAAGTCTCTTCAGTCATGTCCGACTCTTTGCGACCCCATGGACCACAGCCCGCCAGGCTTCTCTGTCCATGGGGATTCTCCAGGCAAGAATACTGGAGTGGGTTGCCATGCCCTCCTCCAGGGGATCTTCCCAACCCAGGAATCGAACCCATGTCTCTTATGTCTCCTGCATTGGCAGGCCAATTCTTTACCACTAGAATGACCTGGGGTGCCCCCTTAGTTCCCCGATCAGCGATCAAACCTATGTCCCCTGCAGTGGAAGCATGGAATCTCAACCTCTGGGCCACCAGGAAAGTCCCCTTGTCCTCTTCTTATAAGGACCCTGGTCACTGCGTTGAGGACCCCAGCAGAGGCTGCCCGTCCCCGCCCCCTCAGGTGAGCCGCCTGCTTCCTGCTGCAGCGCCTGTCTGCTTCCGGGATGAGTCTGGCCCTCCACTCGCCCTCTGGCCACTGTCAGCTTGTCTGGCTTCATCGCCTGCTGCCCACACTTGGTGCCCATGCTGCGTTGCTGGGCAGGGTTGTCACAACCTTTGTGCCTTTACAGATTCTGTCCCTTTAGCCTGAAATATCCTCCCCCTCACTCATCCTCCTCCTTCTCCACCTGAAAAGCTTACTCATCCTTTAAGCCTCTCCCCTCCCCTACCTCCTGGGAGGGCTACTCTGCATGCTATGGCCTTTTGTGCCCAGCCGTGGCCCTGTGTGTTTCTTCGGCATAGCATGTAACACAATGCACACTTCGTGTTCCAAAGCTGTATTTTTTTTCTCAATTTATTTATTTTTAATTGAAGGATAATTACAATATTGTGTTGGTTTCTGCCACACATCAACACATGACCCCTATAGGGTCAGCCATAGGTATACCTATGTATGTCCCCTTCCTCTTGAGCCTCCCAGCCACCTCCCTCCCCATCCCACCCCTCTAGGTTGTCACAAAGCCTTGGTTTGAGTTCCCTGAGTCATATAGCAAATTCCCACTGGGCTATCTATTTTACATATGTTAGTATATAAGTTTCTATGCTACTCTCTACAATGCATACTTTTGTTTCATTATATCCGTCTCACCTCCGGTTGGAGCTCGTTCAAGGCAGTTTTCTTATGAATCCCCAGCATGTTATACAGAAGATCATCCCCGGTGGCTAAATGGCTAAAAAAAAAAAAAAAAAAATTGAGATTCCCTCCAGGGGTAGAGACTGAGTAGCATCTTTCTCAAATGTTTATTACATTCCCTGCAATGCTTGTGTAGTTGGCTCTCAGATGCTCCTTGTATGGTTTAGCAATTGGATGGAAAAGCCACGGTTAGCAGGAAGCTGGCAGAAGCTGAGGTTCAGTGATCCGTGCTGTTCCATGAGTGTAATTGACCCGAGGACACAGAATTCCCGTGGGTTCCCCCCACCCAGCCCTGCCCCAACTCAGATGCTTCTCCTCCTCCTTCTTCTTCTTTTGACCTTGCTGAGTGGCATGGGGGGATCTTAGTTCCCTGACCAGGATCAGGCCCATGCCCCCTGCAGTGGAAGTGAGGAGTTCTAACCACTGGACCTCCAAGGAATTCCTCACATGCTTCTTAAATGGCATTCAATGGAGGTCAGGGGCGGTGGTGGGGCGGGGGGGGGGTTGGCAGGTGGCACCTTCCATCTTGCTGGTGAGGAAGGGTGGGCAGAGAAAAGGGCAGCCCCTGGGCTGAGGTTCTACAGCCCTGAACACTGAGGGGGCCTTGGTGAGAGGGTCCGAGCACCAGGACACTAGGGAGAGCTGCCTGTGTGACCAGTTCTGTCCTGCAGTGAAGGGTGGGGTCCTGGTGGGGATGGTCGGCCGTAGGGGGTGGTGGTGAGGGAGGGGTCAGCAGGGACTGTGTCCTTGGGCAAACCCAGGCCCATTCTCATGGAAAGTGATCCCTCCTGGCCTTGGGGCTGAATGCAGGTCCTCTCCAAACTTGGGAACAAGCACTCTTATTGTGAGTCTCTGTCTCCTCTCATTTCCAGTCACGTGGGCTTCCCTTCTTGTCCCTCAACAATGCCACCGGTCACTCAAAGCTGGATAACACTCAGAGGAGCAGAACTCCACTTAGACTCCCTTTAGGCTTTTTCTCTCACTGATTTCTAAGGGCCTCAACCTTGCTCTCCTGACCATCAGCAAGTAAATTATTTCAGCTACTAGGTCCCTCCCTGTCTTCTTTGGGGGCATCGCAAAATTAATCAGCTAGTGACCTCTCCTCAGGCTCCCCCACCTTCCACAGAGCTAGACCCGCAAGGATTCTGGGGCAGGGCAAGTGCCCAGGGCTCAGCATTTAAGGAGGCGCCCACTCTCAGGGCTGAGTTAGTGCCACCTTAAATTTTGTGCCCTGAGTGCCTCACCGCAGTCCTGGATGGACGCTGGGCTGGCTATTGATAAGAGCTTTCCAGGTGGCACAGTGGTAGAGAATCTGCCTGCCAATGCAGGAGACTCAAGAGATGCATGTGGATTTGATCCCTGGGTTGGGAAGATCCCCTGGAGGACAAAATGGCAACCCACCCCAATATTCTTGCCTGAAGAATCCCATGGACAGAAGAGCCTGGCGGTCTACAGTCCATGGGGTTGCAAAGAGACAAGACTGAGTGACTGGGTACACAGGAGAAGAGAAAAGGAGGCTAGAAGAGAGAGTGTTGTGATTTCCCTGGTGGTCCAGAGGCTAAGACTAGCACTCCCAATGCTGGGGGGCCAGGGTTTGATTTCTGGTCAGGGGACAAGATCCCACATGCCGCAACTAAGATCCAGTGCAGCCAAATAAATAAATAAATATGAAAAAAACGAGATACTGTGCATGTTAGTCACTCAGTCGTGTCTGACTCTTTGTGACCCCATGGACTGTAGCCCGACAGGCTCCTCTGTCCATGAGATTTTTCCAGGCAAGAATACTGGAGTGGGCTGCCATTTCCTTCTCTAGAGGATCTTCCCAACCCAGGGATTGAACTCGGGTCTCCTGCATTGCAGACAGACTCTTTACCATCTGAGTCACCAGGGAAGATTCCAGAGAAATAAACACAAGATACTATTAGGAAAAAAAAAAAGGAGAGCACTTAGAGGACTAGGTAGGAAATTTGCTGTAAACAGAAATGTGGAGACTGATGGGCACCAGTGACCAAGGGCAGCGCTTCCAAACAGGCATGTCCACAAGGCCCCTGGACGCAGCCCTGGTCTGCCAGCCAGCCAGCCAGGAGCAACAGGAAAAAGAAAATGCACTCACGCTTTTCTCATTAGTTTTCCCAGAATTTCTTGTGGGAGTTGGGGATCGCAGGATATTGCGGGTAGGGAATACCCAAAGTCATGACCCCCCCCTCTGCTTTTACCTCCTCTGTCAACTTGATATCTTTTTCTTGGTGTCATGAACTTCATCCTAACCTTGGTGATCCAGATCCCTAAAATGCTGGTGCCCAAAGAGCCCCTAGAGACCACCAGTCCAGGGCTTTTGAGTACAGAAACCCGGGCTAGTTCAATTTGGCCAGGACTGAAAGTATAATATATTGCACTTTTGAGAACATAGTTTGAAACAAGGCTGAAAAGCAGCTCATTAATATATTTAAAAAAAAAAAAGTCGATTACATGTTGAAATGACAATGTCTGGGATCTCTTGGGTTAAATAAAGTACACATTAAAATTAATTCCCCTCTTTTTATTTCTTTTAATGTGGCTGGCTGCTAGAAAGTTTAAATTATACCTGTGGCTGACCTTTGTGGCTTAAATGACACATACATGTGACAAGGATGAACCACTTCAACTTCCTCCTTTAACAGATGAGAAAACTGAGGTCCAGAGAGAAGACCTGGTTTAGCGGAGAGCACATGTTAAAAAGCGCTGTCGCTTCCGGTCCCTGACAATCACACACACACACACACACACACAAGCACGTGTGCAGGCCTAGGAGCCCGGGAGAGGAGCCCGTGGACTTAGACCCTTGAGCTGCAGGCCTCCAGGGAAGTCTTCCAAGATGCTAGACGTTGGCTGTGGTTTCTTGAGAGAGAAATAAAAAAGCTGGAGTCACTGTCTCCAAAATACCAGCTTTAAAAGCCTCTGGAGGGACTTCCCTGGGGGTTCAGTGGTTGAGACTTTGCCTTCCAGCGCAGCAGGTGTGGGTTCAATTCCTGGCCCAGGAGCTAAGATCCCACATGCTTCCTGGCCGGAGAAAGAAAAAAGCAAAGCAGAAGCAATGTTGTTAACAAATTCAATAAAAACTTAAAAAAAAAAAAAAACTCTGGAAAGTTGGCGTGTTAGGAGATGTGAGGAAAATGTTGGGGAGTCCTAGACCTTCCCTGTTCAGTTCACTTACATGCATAGTACCCCAGGTGTGCTGACCAGGTGTGCTAAGTAACCAGCACCTTAAATGCACCCAGCCCTCCCTCTTGCATGGCAGTGGGGTAGAGCCTTGCTGGAGGCTGGCACCCAGGAGGCAGCCACTCAGGGATTGTTTGACAAGTCAATAAAAGCAGGTTTCAGTGGTGGAGGAGTGGGCAGTGGAGGGAGAGGGAACCAGACAGAAAGGCAAATTCCTTTATTTCATAATTTTATCTGGCATCCATTCTCTTCCACCTGCGTTGTCAAGGCTCTAAGAGGGGGTTAGTGAGGAAATGAAGACGTAAGGACCTGTCTTCTCCCTCTCTCCGCCATCGGGCAGCACTGGTGGTCTGGGGACAGTTCTGACCGGGGGAGTTGCCATGCGGGGCTGGATATGTTTCTTGGCCTCCATCCACCTTGACTGCCACTGCGGAGCGCCCAGGCGCTGGCCAGTTTCTCCTTTCCGGGGCCTGGCTTCCCAGGGTACCCAGGAATCACATGGGATTCGAACTTTCCAGCCCGTGTCCTGGGCGGACTGGAGTGCCCGGCGGGAGGGCGGGGGTGGCTCTCTCCTGGAGGTGACAGCTGGCCAAACGGATAGGAAGCATCTGCTCTCTGGCCCCTTCCTTTACCCTATGCCCTGGGACTTCCCGACCAGGTGATGCGCCGCACGCGGAGCGGAGTGGGTGCTCTGGGTCTCCCCTCCCACCACCACCACCACTGCCGCCACCACCCATTCCAAGGGTGACTGGCGCTGACGTCAGGCGGCTTTTGGCTCATGCCCTGGCCCGGGGACTTTATTTTCATAACAGCGCGCAGTGCCGTGGAACTGGAATAGGCGTGTCCTCTCCCCCTGACCCTCTCCCGCCCCTTGCTCACCCCCTCACTCCCTCCTCCCTCTGCCGCCTTTATAACTGCTCGGCACCGCGAGGGCGCGATCTCTGCCCACGGGCTCCCCCAGAACCTATAGGGGCTACAGTGCTCCCTCCGCGCGCGCGAAGCAGCGCCAAGTTCACGCGCCAAAGCCGAGGCATCGGGGTAAGTGAGGCGCACGGAGACAGAGCGCGCTGGGTTAGGTGATTGAAATCCTCGGGGGTGGGGTTTGCGGAGTAGTGGGGAGGCAGGGAGTGTTAAAAGCTGAGGATGCAAGAGGAGAGAAACCCCGGTAATGAACTGCAGCTGGCTCGGAGGGGGAAAAAAAATCCCAGGAAAGGAATTCCTGTAGTTTAACTTAACTCACATTCCCGCCCCTCCCCTCCCCCCTTGAAGTTACCAGGCTAAGAGGCAGAGAGCAAAAAGATAATCAGGATAAATAGTTTCTGCTCAGATACACTGAACAAACTGAGTAGGTGGAATCCTGGCCCGGCAGGTGACAAGTTCTGGGCTCAGTCTAGGGAAAGAGAAAAGAGGGAGGAAGAGCTTAGAGGAATGGCAGGGAACTGGCTGGGTGGGCAGGAAGGAGATGGTGACCCCTGCTAGTTTACCCAGATCCTGAGAAATGTCCATTTATTTTGTCCTTTCACAAGTGTGCCTTTCTGAATTTTGCGAAGTAGATTCTAGAAGCCACCTCTTCTCATGACATGAGCGTGGCCATCAACTCTGCAGCATTCTCCCATCTGCTGTCCCTTGAGTTACTCTGGACTCCTGGGTTGAACATCCATTTGAGTATCCAGTAACAGCCCACCTTCAGGCACCAACCAGATGGGACTCAGCAATGACCCCCCAACTGTCAGATATGGTCCCTTAAACCTCCCCGGGTGGAAGGAAGTTTTGGAAAGCCAGCGCAGGTTCAAGGAATTTGTAGGACTTTCCATTCCCGAGTTGTTTCCAGGCTGATGTTTGAACATGCCACACCTGCTGAAGGGTTTGATTGAATCAGCCAGGGCTGTGGACTCATTCCTGAAGGGAATACTTGAGTTACTTGTGGCCCCTGGGAGGGGCGAGGATGGGGGTCACAGCTCTGTCCTCTGGTCTGTGTGCTGGGACTGGGAAGGTCAACAGAGGTGTCATCTGGGAGACAGGCTCCTTGAGGTGTGGAGAGGTAGATTGGTACTTCAAGGGCACATAGGAATGAGTGGAACTCAGAACGAGCTAACATTCTGGGACGTGCCCCTTAGCCTTGAGCTAGGAAGCCTTCTCATCCCAGCTCTGCTGGCTTGTAGCTGTGAAAAGGCTGAGCTGGACCTCCTAAGGGGTTCCTCCTAAGGGGTCTTAGGGTCCTCAGCTCCCTCCCAGGGCCAGGGCCAAGAGCCCCTCTCTATCTATATACGTCTCTTTGAGCATCCTCTTTGGAGTATTCTACTCCTTAGTGAGAATTGAAGGTAACAGGGCGTGAAGAAGAATTTTGACTATGGTTTTATTCTCATTCTCATTCTGAAGGTTTGTCTTCAGGTTCATTGTTTTTTAAAAATCTACAGATTGAGCTAAGGAAATGGGCAGGAAATGACGTGTTGGTATAATAGGGCCCTTAAAAACAAAGAATGGAAGAATTATTTTGCTTGAGGAGTCTTCGAATTTTCTGAGTAGCTTGGTGTGTTAGTTTCTGCTTAGATTCCTATGTTGATTGCCTTGTCAAAATATATGGTCTGTGCATTTCTTATTTTAGACTTTATTGTTATTATTATTTTTGTGGTCTAAAATATGCTGTTTTGTAAATGTTGCATGACCACTTCAATAGAAGAAATCATATAGAGAAGTTGGTAAACCAGATTCCTGGCCAAAAACATCCCACAGCCTGTTTTTGTAAATAAAGTTTTATTGGAACTCAGCCATGCTCATTTTGTCTATATATCATCTATGGCTGCTTTTCGGCTACAAACAAAAGGACTACAAAGCCTAAACTACTTACTGTTTGGCCCTTTACAGAAAATATTTGCTGATCACAGATATAGAGGATCTGAATTATATTATTAATCATAGAGATCTAATGAAATATAAAGATAGAGCATATTTTGATTAAAGTATCTATAGAATACTTTAAAAATTTACCTTATTGCTATTAATTTTTTCTATTTCATTTGCTGAGGAGTGATAAAGAAGTGTTAAAGTCTCCTGTAACTGTAATCAATTTCTTTTGATTTCTTTTTGTATTCCTGGCAGCTTTTGTGTTATGTATTTTGGTGGTATATTATTCACTGCATACAAATTTATGATGGTTATATCTTCAATGTGGAGCATTCTTAATTATTATAAAAAAGTTTTTAGGTCAGCATAATAGCTTTTTGCCTTAACTAAACTTTGTGTGATAATAATAACTCAATTCTCATTTTTCTTACCTTGAACAAGCTATTAACTTTGTACCTGATACATAATACTTGCTAAATAAACCTATCTGTTGTTGTTGCTTTTTTTGCACTTATTTTTCCTTTCCTTTCCACTTTTCTGAATCTTGTTGTTTTACGTGGGTTTCTTATAGGTATAATATGGTTTGATTTAGTCTTTTCAAAATAAAAAACTTTCCATTTACATTTATTGTAATAATAGTTGCTTGCTATTGTCATCTAATTTGGCCACATAGTCTGCTCTCTCCATCTTCTCCCACATTAGATAATCTATACTGTATTTTTAGATACACTGAGTGTATGGTAGTACCATTCTCAGGGTTTAGAAATACAGGTTTGTAAGGAGAGATAAGTTTCAGACCATAAATATATCACCTTTATATGTGGAAATAAAACACTTGAAAAAAGGTGTCTTTGAGGTGGTATACCAGAAGAGGACTTCATCATATCTACCTATTTTCTCCATGCTTTTCACAGCCTTAAATTCTGGGCATAAGAGATTTAGTAGTTTCACTCAAAATCTTAAGTCAAAAAAAGTGATTGCCTATATTTTATTTTACGTTTCAGTAATTTCTCTAAAGTTCACATGCATTGTTTAGAATAGAAGAATATGATAATACCTCCAAAAAGTAAAGAAATTGGGATGAACACTGTTCTTATTTTGGGTTGGCCAAAAAAGTTCATTCAGGCTTTTCTGTAAGATCTTATGAAAAACCCAAATGAACTTTCTGGCCAACTCAGTGCTTGTTGACTCTGCCTATGTGGGAATGATGATTTATTTTCTCCTAGTTACTACTCAGAAACTCAACTCAGTGATGTTACTCAGATGTTGTTCACACGCTGTTGCGACGATTCATCACGTTTATGTCATCAGAATCCAGATGGCTTACCTGGAAGAGGGGATCCTGGACATTTTGTTGTAGATCCTTTCCATTTACAGCTAATCTTGCACCTGGTACAGAGAAACTTCCGTGGGACTCCACCCTCATCTTAGAACTCAGCCTGGACTAAAACACATGGATTAGCAGCACATATGCAGCTCCCCAAAGCTTTCCTTTCCATTACTCACACTTACTAATGAATAACTTGCTTTGAGTTTTATTCACACTCTGCAAATCATTTGCTCAACAACCACTGTGCAGAGTACATAGTGAGGGGAATGCCAACGAATAGAAGATTTGCTCTATTTCCTTAAAAGTTTGCTATCTGATAGGTGAGTTAGCACTGATATTAATGTATACTGTATCAGGGGGCCCCAACCTCTGGCATCTAATGCCTGATCATCTGAGGTGGAACTGATGTAATAGTAATAGAAATAAAGTGTATAATAACTGTAATGAACTTGAATCATCCTGAAACCACCCCCCAACAGCACATCGGTCCATGGAAAAATTGTCTTCCGAGAAACCAGTCCCTGATGCCAAAAAGATTGTGGACCGCTGTAATATATGACATATCTATGGAAAGACTTGAGTGCTGAAAAATAGTTAATAACTACAATGAGATCACAGATTTAGAATGAGATGGGACTGATAACTAAAAAACCCTCAAGGTAGAGGTAAGTTTGGAGTCAAATTTCTAAGAAACATGGTACATGAATTGTGATTAGGGGGAGAAGGGTCCTTCAGGCAAGGAGAATAATGCATGTGGTGAGGCAAAGAGCCACTTTGTCAGAGAAGGTCTTAGATGAGCCCCAGTTCCCTTCCAGAGAGAAAATGCTCTTGGAAGTTTTTCAAAGATGTGGGGACGGGACTTAGGAAGGCTGGAAAAAGTAGGTGGGAGGACTAGTTGGAGAAAAGCCTTGAAGCTCAAATTGAGGCTGAATCTGTTTTAATAGACAAAAAGGAGATGATATGCTTTTTTATTTTTTAAGATGTTTTTGATGTGGACCATTTTTGAAGTCTTTATTGACTTTATTAAAATATTGCTTTGGTTTTATGTTTCAGTTTTTTTGGCCGAGAGGCAAGTGGGATCTTAGCTTCCCAACCAGGAGTTGAACCTGCACCCCCTGCATTGGGTGGGGGAGTCCTAACCACTGTATCACTAGGGAAGCCCCCTGGCAGATCCTTTTTTTTTTTTTAACTCCTAAATCCAAAAGTCCATTTTCAGGTCTTTTCTTTGCTGTCCTTGGAGCATCTTACTCCATCAACCACTCTGGAAAGCTGCTCTTTGGCTCCTGGGAGACCAGCTGGGCTTATTTCTTGTACTAACGCAGGCAATCTCTTTTGAACAACCTCTGCTGATTCCTGCTTGGTTGAGACGGTGTTCCAGGGTTCTGTCCTCGGCCCTCTCGCTGCCATACATGCTCTCTGTATGATCTGGTATCCACAGCCTTCCAGTGCCTGCTGTGACCCCTCCGTGACCCTTCACTTGTGCTCACAGCCCAAACATCTCCTGAGCCTCAGACTCACATGTCTGAGCACAGGGAGGTCAGCACAATCCGGTGTCGTGGAGCCTGGCTTTTATTTATTTTTTGTTTGCACTGTATAGCTTGTGGGATCTCAGTTACCTAACCAGGGATTGAACCCAGGCCATGGCAGTGAAAACCCAGAATACTAACCACTAGGCAACCACGGAACTTGTAGGAGCCTGGTTTCTAAAAGTCAGTGATCTTGGGCAAGTTATTTACTGTCTCTGTACCTCTGTTTTCTGCACTGTAGAAAGGGGGCATAATCTGGCATGAACACACCCACACTACTATATATGAGTCAGAAGATAACCAACAAGGACCTACTGTATAGCACAGGGGAACTCTCCTCAGTACTCTGTGTTAACCCATATGAGAAAAGAATCTAAAAAAGAATGAATACATGTATATGTATAACTGAGTCACTTTGCTGTACACCTGAAGCTAATGCAGCACTGTATATCTAGTAGACTCCAATAAAATGAAAAGTGGGGGCATAATAACAGGGCTGTTGTGAGGATTAAATGATGCCTCCCTGACCAGGGATTGAGGAATGGAATCCGTGCCTTCTGCAGCAGGAGCTGAGTCTTAACCACTGGACCTCCAGGGAAATCCCTCCAATTCATCTTAGATTCAACAGATCTAAACTGGGCATCTCTTCCCACAAGCCTGTATTTCTAAGCTCCATTGATTCTGCCTTCCTAAGAATCTCCCACCATTCCTTGCCCATCTCTCAGGCCTCATCTCCCTGGTTTCCTCTCTAAAGCCTTTTTTTTTAAAAAAAACCCCATTAGGGAGAGTGGGGTTTCACTCTTTTCCGTGTGCCCTCAAGATTCCCCAAACACTCTACAACCCTTATTTGTGTGTCAGTATGACTCGGCTGGTCGTCCTGGGGCAGCCGCCACACTCTGGGTCTGAGGGTCCAAGTGATTTGTATACTTAACACAGCGTCTGACACAAAGTACACACTTAAGTGTTGATTGACAGGAAGATTGACCAATTGTAGAGTTGCTTACTTTGGCGACTTCTCAGATGTTGTTTAAATAGAGAAAGGCTTAAACAGACTTGTGCTTGCCAAAAGGGAAGTAGGGCTGGGGTAGGGATGAATTGGGAGTTTGGGGTTAGCAGATGCAAATTATTATATAGAGAGTGGATAAACAAGATGGTCCTATTGTGTAGCATAGGGTACTGTATTTAATATCCTGTAATAAACCATAATGGAAAAGAATATGAAAAAGAATATAAATATGCATAACTGAATCACTTTGCTGTACCCCTGAAACTAACACAAAATTGTAAATCAACTACACGTCAATGAAAAAAATAAAAATGAGAAAATAAATAGAGGCTGGAGTCAGGGAGAAAAGCTTCAGGGAGCATGATAGTGATTTAGAGATGAAACAAAAGATTAAATTCTAATTAAGACTATTCATAAAGGGATAATCTTCCTTTGTTACACTGAATATGTAAATTGATCTCTCTAAGAATCAGTCTTATCACCTACAAAATGGGCTGTAGGAATATTAAATGATAAAATAGATGTAAAACCACGTTAATGAGTGAATACACATGGAAACGTATAAACTCTCAGCATCGAGTCTGGCTCTTAAGGGGTCTCCGTATTTGATAGTAGTTGTCATTTGTATTATTCATATTTATATTGTGACTATTGTTATTACTACTGATGGACTGTGGCAATTCCAGAATAGAGAGAAAATTAAAATGTTAGAAAATTGCCAATTTGCCAGGCTGGGATGGTGTGAAGACTTGGCTTGACTTAACAAACATTTGAGTTATATTTTATCATTCCCCAGGCAGTTATCCTAAGAGGTCATTATTATCCTCTTCTTTTTATTGAAAGTGTTTTTTTTTTTTCTGTTTTTACTGGAGTATAGTTGAGTTACAATGTTGTGTTCGTTTCAGGTGTACAGAAAAGGGAATCTGTTATATATATGCGTGCTAAGTTACTTCAGTTGTTACCCCATGGACTGTAGCCCACCAGGCTCCTCTGTCCATGGGATTCTCCAGGCAAGAATACTGGAATGGGTTGCCATTTCCTCCTCCAGGGGATCTTCCTGACCCAGGGACCATATATATATACATAGGGGCCTCCCAGGTGATCCTGACCCAGGGATTGAACCTGCATCTCTTAAGTTTCCTGCTTTGGCAGGTGAGTTCTTTACCACTAGCAACACCTGGAAAGCCCCTATATGTGCTGTGCCAAGTCGCTTCAGTTGTGTCCGACTCTTTGTGACCCTGTGGACTGTAGCCTGCCAGGCTCCTCTGTCCATGGAATTCTCCAGGCAAGAATACTGGAGTGGGTTGCCATTTCCTCCTCCAAGGGATCTTCCTAACGCAGGGATCAAACCCGAGTCTCCCACATTGCAGGTGGAGTCTTCGCCATCTGATGTCTTCTTTTTAGATGACAGAATGAGATAAATCTTATATAAGGAGGAATGTAAGATCACCTCTGGGCAAAATTCAGGGCCATGGGTAATTCCTGCTCAGATAATCTGGGGAGGGTCGCATACAGCCAGCTAGGCAACCTACTAAGTCTGGATGTAAGTAACTCCAGACACCCTCCCCACCTCTCTGGGAAGAGAGGAGTCTCAGAGGTTGGAAAGGAGCACCTGAGAGACCCTTCACATGCTGGCATTTGACCTTGCATCCCCGTCAACGCCTGTGTCGGTCAGGGCCACTCTAGGATCAGTCTTGCTCCAGTGACCCTGCGGCTCTCTCTGGCAGGCGAGTGTTTCCCTGGTGTCCTGAGCCGGTACTCAGACCCTTCAACCTCACCTCCAGCCCTGGTCTGGAGTTTGGTTAGTAGTTTGGGGCAGAGATTCTTTTAATGACAGGAGATGGGGCAGGAAGCAGGATGAGGGGATGGGAGAAAGAGACTTGGGAATTGTCTACAAAGCTGGACATGGGCTCAGAATGCCTAGTTCAGCACCTGGCTGCCTTTCATAGAGGAGAGAACGGAGGCTCCAGGAGATGGTGTCCACACAGAGAGGCAGCTGAAACCCCTCTGTCCTAAAGATTGGAGTCAGAGGCCTTGGAATAGAGCCCAGTGACTCCCTCCCTCCCTGCTTCCCTCTTGTCTTCCCCCCTGCAACCCCCGCTTTGGTTCTTTTTCTTTTCCCTTTCTCTTTCCTCCGTCTTTCGTTTTTTTAACCTTTCCGTCATGCACTGACTCATCTGAAAAGGGTTTAAGCCAGCACCAAGGACTGTGAGGGTCTTGGCTGTGGGTGTTGGTGGATTACTAGATGGGCGTGGTTGGCTCAGCTGCTGTAATAAGTGAAGGGGGTCTCACCCTTATGACTCAAGGTCCTTGCTCGTGTCTGGGGCTATGCTGAAACCTCACCATCTCCCTCCATAGTGCAGGGTTTAGTCATCAGAGAATTGGGTGGGAGCGAATGACTGGATTCCAGTAAAACCTCTGCTTAGATCTGCTTACTCAGGATCCAAGCTACCCGGAGGCCCCTGGAATCACTTAGTAGCCCAGCTGTGGCCAGACTCCTACCTCAGACCCACCTAAGGAGGATGGGTGAGAGGGAGTTAGAGCTGGGGACCAAGGCAATGGAGGCTTATGAGGAATCCCACCCCACCCCACTGTCTCAAGAGTAGCCCTGCTCCCTATCAGATTCTACTTCTATCCACATGCTCACTCATCCATCCTGGTTAGGTGCTTGCCCTTCCCTGGTGGCTCAGCTGGTAAAGAATCCACCTGCAGTGATGGAGACCCTGGTTCTATTCCTGGGTCGGGAAGATCCGCTGGAGAAGGAAACGGCTACCCACTCCAGTATTCTTGGGCTTCCCTTGTGGCTCAGCTGGTAAAGAATCCACCTGCAATGTGGTTTGAGCCTTGGGTTGGGAAGATCCCCTGGAGAAGGGAAAGGGTACCCAGTGCAGTATTCTGGCCTGGAGAATTCCATGGACCATATAGTCCCTTGGGTTAAAAAGAGTCAAACATGACTGAGCGACTTTCACCTTCACTGCGTCAGGTGAGAGGTTAGTAGTCAGGGAGAGAATTTTAACAGCTCAATACCTGCTTTAAGGAGGCTTTGAATTTAGAAGGCAAAGACTCACCAAGAGGCACTACAGGATTTTGTGATAAATGCAGACGATGTGGAGGCTCTCTGGGAATTCAGGGGATGTAACTCTCATCAGGGGGCTTCCGAGGTGGCTCAGCTGTAAAGAATCTGCCTGCTAATGCAGGAGACACAATCCCTGGGTCGGCAAGATCCCCAGGAGTAGGAAATGGCAACCCACTCCACTATTCTTGCCTGGAGAATTCTGTGGACAGAGGAGCCTGGCAGGCTACAGTCTATGGGGTTGCAGAGAGTCGGACATGACTTAGTGAGTAAACAACAACAGCGATCTCTCATCAGACTAGGGCATCCAGGGAAACATCCTGGAAGAGGGGACCTCTAAGGTGAGGGATGTCAGGGAGAACGTCCCATGCAGATGGGGCGGCAGATTTGAAGCGAGATAGTGGGGCTTGTTGGGAGGACAATGAGAAACACACATATGGGGATGATGAGGAAGGCATGGTCAGCCATGAGGCTGGAGAGGTAGGCAGGAGCTGAGGATGTACAGGCGATGGCTCGTCCCCCAGCCACAAAGACAGTGACCCTGAGAGCCTAAGCCTGGGACTCCCCTGGTGGGCCAGTGACTAAGACTCCATGCTCGAAAAGCAGGGGGCCCGGGTTCAACCCTGGTCAGGGAACTAGATCCCACATACCACACCTAAAAGATTCTGTGTGCCCCAACTAAGACCTGGCACAGCCAAATAAATAAATAAAAATAAAAGTGATTGCAAGACGTAGACAAGTGAGTTGTATACAACCATGCTTGACCCATTGTGAGAATGAGTTATGAGACCTTCCCTCCTCTTCAGAGCAGGTCCAAGAGTAAATTGTCTCTTTTTGTCCTCCTTTGGCCTTTGTAGAGCACCTGCTTTCTTGGCCGGACTCTAGGTCTCTCTGCCCACCCTTCCTTTTTTTTTTGACTGTGCTGTAAAGCTTGCAAGACTTCAGTTCCCTGACCAGGGATTGAACCTGGGCCACGGCAGTGACAGCATGGAGTCCTAACCGCTGGACCACCAGGGAAGTCCCATAGGTCTCTCTGCCCTTGACTCTGGGTACGAATGATGACTGCATGACCTCTAGTCTCATTTCTCTTTCTGCTCCAGCCCTCAGGTTCTTCTCCGAGGCTGTTGCTTTAGCTCCTGGAGGTTTCTATTCTCAAATGGTGGTACTGCTCTTTTCTTCCTCAAACCCTGCTTTCTAAAGGACGTCAGCTCCTCAGAACCCTGTCCCTTCCCCCAGCCCCCATCCTGGCGGCTCATCTGGGCCATTCCCTGCGTGACCCAGTGCCTTCTCAGTGCAGATCTGCTGTGAGTGAGTTTGTTCAGTTTTATTTCCCTCTGAGAAAATGTAAACTGCTAGGGACATTTCAGACCCATTGTACAATCGCTGTCATGTTGGGGAAAGGGTGGAGGAGGAGTGAGAGGTGAAATAGGAAGGATAGTTTCAAAAAATTAGTCACTCAGATAAAAAAAAAAATTACCAAGAAGTTTTCATTTGAAAAGTTTTTCAAATATTCTTAATTTGAGAGAATTGAGAACCATGAACCTTAATTGGATATTTGATATGAAAGTGTCATTGTTAATTTCTAAAGTGCGATTAAGTTAAAAAGGAGTTTTGTTCTTTACAAATGTATGCTGAAGCAGCTATGTAGAGAATGATGTTTGAGATCTGGCTAAAAAACCTAGTGGGGCCTTCCCTGATGGTACAGTGGTTAAGACTCCTTGCTCCCAATGCAGGGGGCATGAGTTTGATCCTTGGTTGGGGAGTTAAGATCTCAGATGATGAGAGGTGTAGCCAAAAAAAAAATCGTTAATTGCTGAGACCTATTCAAGGGCAAGTCTTATGGCCAGGCATAGATCACAAAATGGTTTAGGTTAAAAATGTTTTCTCTTATGTTAAGAAAGTCATACCTGGTTCTCTTTCTTTGGGGACCCCCACCTTGTGTGCTCACAGTTTTGGACCCTGGTCTGTGGGTGCCAGGAGGCTCCAGTACACAAACCCTCTCTGTACAGCTGCACAGAAGTAAGGGGGGGCCGGGTGTCTCTGCTTGACCACCCCTCTGTGCAGTACCACAATGTTCCCTTAGTGGAAAACCTCATCAGTCTCTCAAGATTGAGAGTTCAGAGTAAACTGGTTCAGAGTCCTTTACAATTATCAGATAATTATGACAACAATGACTTGTCAGCCAACAGCACTGCCCTGAGGGGTGGGGAAGGAGCAGTGCCAGGGAGGGGCACAGAGGGTGAGAGAAATACCTTTCCAGCTGGCAACCGCCATTATGATTAATCTGAGAGGAGTGAGGCGGGGAGGTGCTAAGGGAGGAGAAAATGGAGCCTGGTCCCTTCCCCTGCGGATGCTGCCCTTGAACTAGACCAGGCCCTTCCTCTTCTGCATCCTCAGCATGGACAGGGGGGCCTGTCCCTCTCCCTGTCCTGTACCACCCATATCAGACTTTGGGGGGCCTTGTATTTCAGGGGTTGCCTGTATCTGAAGCTCATTTGCCTTTCTTTGTCCCTTTGCATCTCATTCTGTACTGCCTTGCGGAGGTAGAACATAACCCATTCTTTGCTCTGTGCCCTGCATGCGGTTGGGATGACCAGGGTGTTATATCCCTGGGTTGGAGTCCAGGTGACAGACCCCTGGCCAGGGGAGTCCATGGGAAGGCTATGCAGCAGTGGCAGGTTAGATCTGTTTCTTCTACTATAGCAAGAAACATGTCTGATGTGTGTTTCCCCTTTACCAGTTGATCATCTGGAAGAATGATGGACACACAGTGGTGCTGGTTGAATGAATGGCCGGGTTACAAAGTGAAGCTTAGAGGGACTTCCCTGGGGCTCAGTGGTTAAGACTCTGTGCTTCTAATGCAGGGGACATGGGGTCCACCCCTAATCAGGGAACTAAGATCTCACATAGCACCCCTGCAACATAGCAAAAAGACTAAAAACTAAAAAATAAAAAAATAAACAGCATACAACAAAACAAAAGCTTTCTATTGTGTCATAGAAACTTAAAAACAGTCAAATAATTCAGAAAAAAAATTATAGATCTGTTGAGAAGCTATTAGGCTCCTCTGTCCATGGGGTTTTCCAGGCAAGAATACTGAAGTGAGTTGCCATTCTCTTTTCCAGGGGAATTCTCCTGACCCAGGGATTAAACCTGGGTCTCCTGCATTGCAGGCAGGGCTTGTTTTTTTTTTTTTTTTTTTTTTAACCATCTGAGCCACCAAGGAAGCCCAAAAATGAGCATTAGCTATTGGTAATATTTTCTGTTGGATCACCTCCTGTTTTCCAGGATGTTATTCCAGGATGTGTCATCCAGCAAGTCCCTCCTTACGAGTAGCTAATTAAGAGTTCATTATGGGGACTTTCCTGGTGGTCCAGTGGTTAGGACTCCACACTTTCACTGCTGAGGGCATGGGTTCAACCCCTGGTTGGGGAACTAAGATCCCACATGGCCATGCAGCACGGCCAACCCTATGACAGGGAAGACTGGATCCATTTCTTCTGGGGATCAGCAGTGCCATCCTTACAAATGTTAATTAGGGAGGGAAAATAATGTGTGGCAGCAGAGCTCAGGATGAGGGCTCAGTGGCTAAGAGGGGAAGGCTGACACTCTGCAGAGAAATCTATGGTTCAGATAACTCAGATAATACCTATGATTCTCTTGTCTGAGAGAGATTCGGAGGCTTACAGATAACATCTGTGGCTGGGCCTGAGGTAGAAAAAAACTGGAGACTGCTAATATGATTCAAAGGCTTGTGGGATCTTAGTTCTCTGACCAGGGATCGAACTCGGGCCCTGCCAGTGAGAGTGCAGAGTCCTAACCACTGAACCGACAAGGAATTCACAAAGTATTAACTTTATGGTTAGATAATTCCATGTTCACCAGTTCCTAAGAAAGCACTAGTCAAAAATATCAGGAACCCTGGCAAGTTCTTTGTGACGTTATTTCTTGAGATGTGGCTCAAATACTCCATTCAAAGTTTTGGGTTTCCTGGCTTCAGGGAAAATATTAATATAGTTAAATTGCGGGGAGGGAGGTATGAGGAGTCCCTTCCCTTCATCAGCCTTTAGAATTTGCCATGAGAGGTGGAGAACAGCTAGTAGCTTGATCTAACGTTGTAAATTCAGGGGTAAAACCCTGACTGCCTGTGCTAAGTTGCTTCAGTCATGTCCAACTCTTTGCGACTCGATGGACTGTAGCCCACCAGCTTCCTCTGTCCATGAGATTCTCCAGGCAAGAATACTGGAGTAGGTTGCCATTTCTTTGAGTTTCCCTAGTAGCTCAGCTGGTAAAGAATCCACCTGCATTGCGGGACACCTGGGTTCAATCTCTGGGTTGGCAAAGGGAAAGGCTACCTCCTCCAGTATTCTGGCCTGGAGAATTCCATGGACTGTATAGTCCATGGGGTCACTAAGAGTGGGACACGACTGAGTGACTTCACTTTCACTTTTCACTTTCACGCATTAGAGAAGGAAATGGCAACCTACTCCAGTGTTTTTGCCTGGAGAATCCCAGGGATGGGGGAGCCTGGTGGGCTGCCGTCTATGGGGTTGCACAGAGTCCGACACGACTGAAGAGATTTAGCAGCAGCAGCAGCAGATATACAAAATTGTTTCTGGTCCTCTGTGCCTGAGTTTATGGGAGAGATTCACCCCCAGCCCAACTTTGCTTTCTTACAGGACCAGAATGTCCACAGTAGCCCCTGCTGGTTGCCGCTCAGACCTGGACCCCAGGTACTACAAACTCTGTGATAAGAAGGCAGCCTGGGGCATCGTCTTAGAGGCGTTGGCCGGCATGGGGGCTGTGGCCTCTGTGGCCTTCATGATCGCCCTGCTGGTCCTCATTTGCAAGGTGCAGGACTCCAATAAGCGCAAACTGCTCCCCACCCAGTTCCTCTTCCTCCTGGGTGTGCTGGGGATCTTCGGCCTCACCTTCGCCTTCATTATCACACTCGATGGCGGCACAGGGCCCACGCGGTTCTTCCTCTTTGGCGTTCTCTTCGCCCTCTGCTTCTCCTGCCTGCTGGTTCACGCCTTCAACCTGACGAAGCTGGTGCGAGGGAGGCAGCCGCTGTCCATGCTGGTGATGCTGGGCCTGGCCCTGGGCTTCAGTCTGGTGCAGGATATCATTGCCATCGAGTACGTGGTCCTCACCATGAACAGGACCAACGTCAACATCTTCTCTGAGCTTTCTCCCCCACGGCGCAACGAGGACTTCGTCATGCTGCTCATCTACGTCCTCTTCCTCATGGCGCTGACCTTCCTCACAGCCTCTTTCAGCTTCCAGGGATCCTTTACTGCCTGGAAGAGACACGGGGCCCATATCTACCTCACCACGATCCTCTCCATTGCCATCTGGGTGGCGTGGATCACCCTGCTATTGGTCCCTACCCTCGGCCCCCAGTGGGACGACACCATCCTCAGTTCAGCCTTGGTGGCCAATGGCTGGGTTTTCCTGTTGGCTTACATTGCACCTGAGTTTCAGCTGCTCACGAGGCAACAGAACCCCATGGATTACCCTGTGGAGGACGCTTTCTGTCAGCCTCAGTTCATGAAGCAGAGCTATGGCGTGGTGAACAGAGCTTACTCTCAAGAGGGGATCATTCAAGGTACAGAACCTGGTTGGGTGCAGAATCCTTTGTGGGAAAAATGGGTAAAATAAAATAAAATCATAAGATATTATTACTGAAAAAAAAAGATATTATTACTGTAGGGAACATGCAGGACATGATCCTGATAAAACACAAGTTCTCCAAAACTCAGGTCTTGCTTAAAATCATCCAGCTGGTTAGAGACAAATAGAACTAGCAGCTGGCCTCAGGAGTCATTAGTATTTTTTTCTGTTTCTGATGTAGGTCATTTTTAGCTTTCCCTGGTGGCTCAGTGGTAAAGAATCTGCCTGCAGTGCAGGAAATGTGGGTTCAGCCCCTAGGTCAGGAAGATCCCCTGGAGAAGGAAATGGCAACCCACTCCAGTATTCTTGCCTGGGAAATCCCATGGACAGAGGAGCCTGGTGGGCTACAGTCCCTGAGGTCACAAAGATTGAGGTACAACTGAGCACACAGGCACAGACCATTTTTACAATCTTTACTGAATTTATTACAATATTGCTTTTGCTTTATGCTTTGGCTTTTTGCCCGCGAGGCATGTGGGATCTTAGCTCACCAACCAGGGATTGAACCCGTGCACCCCCTGCATTGGAAGGCGAAGTCTTAACTACTGGACCACCAGGAAGTCCCTATCTAGTACTTTCTATCCAATACCATGTAAGTTTCTCTGAATCAAAACAAGATGGAGCAAAGGAATGGACAAGGAGTGTTTAGAGAAATTCCCAGAGACAAGTGGGTGAGATGATGGTGTCCTTTATAAAAGACAACTGGGCAACTTTTGTAGAAATGTGGAGACTTTGTGGATTTTAAAAAATACTTATTTATTTAATTTTTGGCTGTGCTGGGTCTTCATTGCTGCGAGGGCATTTTCTCTAGTTTTGGCCAGTGGTGGCTACTCTCCAGTTGAGTGCAAGGCCTTCTCATTGCAGGGGCTTGTTTTGCGCCAGAGAACGGGCTCTAGGGCACTTGGGCTTCAGGAGTTGCAACACGGGGACTCAGCAGTCGTGGCTTCCAGGCTCCCATGCGCGTTGACTCAATAGTTGTGGCACAAGGGCTTAGTTGCTCCCAGGCATATGGGATCTTCCCAGATCAGGGGTGGAACCCACATCTCCTGCATTGGCAGGCAGATTCTTTAACACTGAGCCACCAGGGAAGCCCCTGCTTTTGTAGATTTGAGTGCACAAAGCCCAGCCATGCAGTGACCACAGAGCACAAAGCGGGGAGAAAACTCTTTTATCATAAACCAGCAGGAATCTCCATAAAGTTACTGAGGATTTTGATGTAGCCTGAACAGCTACATTTTCTTGTCCATCTCTGGCCTGCAGGAGGGAATTTCGCTCTTGTCTGGAATGGTGAGCAGCCAGACTACACTAATAGCCAGGAATGCCTTTACTCATATGCCTCTGTGGAGAAGGCAATGGCAACCCATTCCAGTACTCTTGCCTGGAGAATCCCATGGATGGAGGGGTCTGGTGGGCTGTAGTCCATGGGGTCGCTAGGAGTCGGATACGAGCGAGCGACTTCACTTTCACTTTTCAGTTTCATGCATTGGAGAAGGAAATGGCAACCCACTCCAGTGTTCTTGCCTGGAGAATCCCAGGGACAGGGGAGCCTGGTGGGCTGCAATCTATGGGGTCACACAGAGTCGGACACGACTGAAGTGACGCAGCAGCATATGCCTCTGTGCATTGGTCTTTTGAGTTTATATTGGTCTCTGGGCCTAATCAAGGAAGGGGTGGGGGTTGGGAATAGGAGGGAGGGTCCTCCAAGGCCAGGTTCATAGCTCCAGCTAGTGACTTTCTCTGCCCTTGGAGCCTATGGTACACAACCTGCTGGTATTATCTCTGTAGTCCTGGTCCCTCTCCTGTGCCCCGGGAAGTCTGAAAGGAGGGGGAGAGCCGGGGGCAGGGCAGAGGGAATATTTCCCACCGATCTCCTCCTGTCCATTCCCGATGCTTCAGTCTATCACCTTATGCCTGAATCCATGTTATGGGTCCTTAACTGGCCTTCCTTCCTTTAATCCTTTCCCTTCACTCCATGGACCACTGTCAGCTCCCTCTCCCTAAAATACTCTTCTGCCCACCCCCTTTCCGGCCTCTATGCCTCACTGGCTCCCCAGTGTCCACTGCTTTTACCAAATCCTTGGTGGGCTTCTCAGGAGGCTCAGTGGTAAAGGATCTGCCTGGCAATGCAGGAGACATAAGAGATGTGGGTTCGAGGAGCATGGCGGGCTACAGTCCCCAGGGTCACAAAGAGTCGGACATGACTGAGCGACTGAGCACACACTGCCGGTGAGGCTGTTCACAGCTGGAACCCCGCAGTCCCCAGATCTGTGCTCTCAGCTCAAACAAACCAAGTGCCCTGCACTTTCCTGTCTGCCTGTCTGGGCTTGAAGAGTGTCTGTCCCTCTTTATTCTCTTTACTCAAAGAGGACATGTCCCTCCTTATTCTCTCCCTTTTCCAGCGTCCCTATTCCCCAGTCTCGCTCTGTCTTTTCTCCACCCATCTAGCTCTAGACCTTTGAGATGCTGTTATCAGAGTCTGTCTCATCTTGGAGTTATTTGCGTAGCTGTCAGATATTCCGGACTCTCCAGCGTCAGTCTTAGGGCAGGAATCATTCTGATTAATCCTATTTTCCAGAATATCTCACATACTTAGGTATTTGTTGAGTAAATTGAAGACGTAAATTTGGTGGGAAATAAATGGATTGCTTTAAATTGCATTGTATTTATGTATTTCTCTGCCCTGTGAAGAGTTGGACATGACTGAGCATGCACTCAAGCATGCATGGGCAGCTTGGGAGATCTTAGTTCCCCAACCATGGGTCGAACATGGGCCACAGCAGTGAAAGTGTGGAGCCCTAACCACTGGACTGGAAGGGAATTCTTTAAATACTTTCTGTGATGAATGTGTGTGTTTACTGGTCTGTTCCTGAGTTTAAATCCCTCTGATTTCGGACTTCCCTGGTCCTCCAGTGGTTGACCTTCACTGTAGGCAGCACAGGTTCAATCCCTGGTTGGATCCTCTATGCCACTTGTCCATGAAAAAAAAAAAAAAAATCCCTCTGATTTCTCCCAAATAATAGAAAATGATTGCTCATAGACTCTATCCCTTTACAAAGAAAATCATGGAATTTCCACCCTTCCTTGTTGGGCAGATAAAGAAGTGGGTAAATCCTCAGTAAGATTCCCTCTAGATATACCTCTGGTCAGATCTGTGTCTGAAAACACTGGCTTCAAATGTGCTTTTGAAGTGGCCTAGGACTAAGAGCCTCTGGAGGGTTTTTTTTTTTTAATTAATTTATTTTTAAATTGAAGGATAATTGCTTTACAGAATTTTGTTGTTTTTGGTCAAACATCAACATGAATCAGCCATGGGTGTGCATATGTCCCCCTGGAGGGTGTTTCGGAAGGCATTTCCCTAGTGATTGTACGTGGCTAGTTGTTCATTTATTCAACCAATTTTGGGCTGACTCTGTGCCTGGTCCTAGGCTTGAGGACAGTTTCCTCTGGCACAAAACTGACCATTGAGGACTTCCTTGGTGGTCTGATGGTTAAGACTCTGCACCCCCAATGCAGGGGGCCCAGGTTCAATCCCTCATCAGGGAACTAAGATCCCAGGTACTGCAACTAAGACCTGGTGGAGCCAAATGAATAAAGCAATATTAAAAGAATTAAAAAGAGAGTAAGAGAGCTCTTTAAAAACAGACAAGCAACAAAACAAAACAAAACCCCTGATCGTCTCCCAGGGAGACAGAGAATTAAACGGATATGCCTCATGGTTTATACATGACTCACCTGGGGTGAGCACAGATTGGGGCACAAAGGAGGGGACCCTGACGTTTACCCACTCCTGTCTGTCTGTTTCAGGTACTGAAGAGACGGGGAGCACGCTCTATGCTCCGTACTCCACGCATTTCCAGCTACAGGTAAAGCAGCCCTTTCCCCTTTCTCGTCGGCAGTGTTAGCACCCCAGGAGCATCTGTCCTTAGGGAATAGATGATATTGCCACTCTGATGGCCTCTGGATGTCACCTAGAAAGGATGACGGGTCTACTTTTCCTGTAATCAGCCTCATGAGGTTAGGACAGGAGACCCGAGCACAGAGCAGGGGAGGGCTGAGAAGAAAGGGGAGGAGTGTTAGAATCCTGCCCGGGTTGGAGCAAGAGGTGATGTGGAAATGGCCGGGAAGTGCTGTGAGTTGAACAAGATGAAATGCTTCCTTTTCAGAATCGGGATTCCCCAAAGGATTTCTCCATTCCTCGGGTCCAGACTCGGGTTAGCCCTTACAGTGACTACGAAGGAAGGAAAGATGTCAGTTAACATGACCCAATGGGTGAGATGAACGCAGCACATCAGCAGAACCAGCAGGGAGTCCACGAGATGAAGGCTGAGTCCTGGTCTTCCCAGGAGCATCACAGGAAGACCTCTCCTCCCACATCCTCTGTCCTGGGATTGATGGGGCTGCAGGGACCACAGTTCTCAGCAGCATTGTGGTTGTTCCTTGGTCCCATCCCAAGGTTACTTCTCTCGAGTGGGAGTCTCGGGCAACGCAGGGCAACTCTTACCATCCCTGCCATTTTACATGTGACTGAGGCTCTGGTCATCTGACCCACACGCTGACCTGTTCAGCCTCCAAAGCCAACTCTTCTGACTCTGGGCTGGCTTTGTGCCAATCGCTTGGCTCAGAGCAGAGTTGCACATCTGAGCAAAACAAGCAAAGGACCATCTCTCAGCCCACTCTACCCACATCTACACTGGAAGCCAACTTACCGGTACCTCCCTTCTTGCCCGGCTGGGACAGGCTTAAAAGTCACCTGAAATTTTCGCACCTCTGTGATGCCGCCTAACCAGGGTCCCCAGCGCCAGCTCTCCCAGACGTGCTATTGGTCCTCAGACTTACCTCCCTGCTGTGCCTCACCAGGGGCCATCCCTCCAGACTGCACCGGGGTGTACAAGCCCGAATTCTCTTTGCCAGGAGACTGTGTGCTGTTTTGCTCTGAGTTCCCATCCCCTTGCTCCCCAGCCTCTGTAAATAGACGTACCCTGTGTTCACCCTCTGCATTCTGGAAGTGGGTATTGTCCACACACGGGCAGGGGGTTGTTTCTTGTAAAATAAGTTATTCACCATTCTTCCCTCCAGATGCAATAAAAGTGTGGCCACAGCCATGTGAGCGGTAGGCGCCTGACAGTTGTCTTTATGTGGGAGCTGAAGTTCAAAGTTCGGTCCCACTGGGTGTGGACTTGAACTTTCTCCACGTGTCTCTCCTCCTCCTTGTGTCTACAAGTGTGTGTTGCCCAGTTTTAGGGGTGAGTGACAAAGGTGAGGGGGGAGCTGGGAATGGTCAAGAATCTGAGGTTTTGCTCCAAGTAAACAGAGGAGTGGCAACTTCAGAATGGAGTTTGTCAGCCAGGGTCAGACCAGGAGGAGACCTCAAAGCCAGTGTCACATTTCATCTGAGGTTTAATTGTAGGAGGGGTTAAGTCCAGATCTCTAATTTAATAGAATTAGTTCATAATCTGTCTCGGAAAAGACAGGCTACCTAACAATTATCATTTGCTTAATCCCAGAAACAGCTTTGTTGGGTAGGGCAGTATAAAATTGCTTTTGGGTAAAGAAGAAGAAAGAAAAACTGAATGACATTTATAAGATTGATGGCTGAGTTAAGGATTTACCACCCAAGAGCCTGGTGCTCTGCTTCTCATCACAAAGAAAACCCCTTGTGGGGAGAGGTGTGGTGAGGTTGGAGGGAATTAACGACGCGCTGAATTAGGGAGATGGGTGGTTCCCAGAGATTTAGCTGATCGCTTCTCACATGACTTTGCGCTAACGTCAGCCTAGTTTTGTATTGGAAAGGGGGGTTACAGGGACTTCTCTGGCGTTCCCCTGTGGCTCAGCTGGTAAAGAATCCTCCTGCAGTGTGGAAGACCTGGGTTCAATCCCTGGATTGGGAAGATGCCCCAGAGAAGGGAAAGGCTACCCATGCCAGTATTCTGACCAGGAGAATTCCATGCACATTATAGTCCGTGGGGTCTCAAAGAGTCGGACGTGACTGAGTGACTTTCACTTCACTCTGGCAGTCCAGTGGTTAGGACTCCACACTTACCACTTGCCCCACAGTATGGCCAAATATATATTAATATATATATGGAATATATATAATGTGTGTGTGTGTGTGTTAGTTGCTTAGTCGTGTCCAACTCTTTGTGACTCCAGGGACTGTAGCCTGCCAGGCTCCTCTGTCCATGGGATTTCCCAGGCAAGAATACTGGAATGGGTTGCTATTTCCTTCTCCTGATCTTCCTGACCCAGGGATTGAACCCGCATCTCTTATGTCTCCTGCATTGGCAGGCAGATTCTTTACCACTAGCGCCAGCTTCAATATACATACACACACATATATATATAATATATATATATACATGTAGGGCTTCCCTGGTGGCTCAGTTGATAAAGATCTGCCTGCAGTGCAGGAGACCTGGGTTCAATCCCTGGATCGGAAAGATCCCCTGGAGAAGGGAATGGCTGCCAACTTCACTATTTTTGCCTGGAGAATCCCATGGACAGAGGAGCCTGGCGGGCTACTGCTCCCACTTGCCTCACTGCTGCTGCTGCTGCTAAGTCACTTCAGTCGTGTCCGACTCTGTGCGACCCCATGGACGGAACCCACCAGGCTCCCCCGTCCCTGGGATTCTCCAGGCAAGAACACTGGAGTGGGTTGCCATTTCCTTCTCCAATGCATGAAAGTGAAAAGGGAAAATAAAGTCACTCAGTTGTGTCCAACTCCTATCGACCCCATGGACTGCAGCCCACCAGGATCCTCCGTCCATGGGGTTTTCCAGGCAAGAGTACTGGAGTGGGGTGCCATTGCCTTCTCCACTTGCCTCACAGTGTGGCCAAATATATATTAATATATATATATAATATACATATGTATATATATGTAATATCTATCTATCTATAAAATACTCTACCCCAAAACAGCAGAATACACATTCTTCTTAAGTATGCGTAGACCATTCTCTGGGATGGATCACGTCTTACACCACAAAACTAGTATTAACAAATTTTAGAAAATTGAAATCATAACAGGTGTTTTTTCTGATCATAATAGGATGAAATAGCCAACCTCCCCACCCAAAGGAAAACAAAAGAAAAAGGGGAATTACAAATGATGATTTGGACCCTTCTAGATTATTCTAGTCTTCCCAAAGAGGCCATAACCCAGCGAGGTTTGTTGTGAGGAGAAAACAATATAATTTCATGTATATTATCTGTCACAGTGTGGGTACTCAAGAAATATATGTATTTCCTTCCCTCTTTTCAAAAATTTTTACTTATTTAGCTTTTTTCCTTTTTGGCTGTACTTTGAGGCATGTGGGACTTCCCTGACCAGGGTTGGAATCTGTGGCCCCTGCAGTGGGAGCTCAGAGTCTTAACCACTGGACACCAGGGAAGTCCTCCTCCACTCTTTTCTTTTCTTCTGTGTTTGTGGGCTGTAACCAAGCAAAGGGAGCTGAGTGAGGGCGAAGCCACCAAACACTCTGGATTTGCTTTCTTTTTAAGGAAAAAATGTGCCAGGCCTATGTAGCCCCTCAGGGGTCATCCTTAAGTCAATCTCTTCAGAAACAAGAGGGCATGAATATGGCCCTTGTCGCTAGAGACTGCTTTCACTTCCAAGGGGTAGTTTGGACCAGTAGACCATCCTGTCTCTGAGTTCTTTTTCTTGCGGGTAGTGGAAGAATGTTCCCCATTCAGGCAGCAATTGTTGCCGCCCCCACCCTCCCTTCCAGAGGCTAATCTGACTTCAGGTCTCTGTGTTCTGCACATAATTAAACTCTTTTATTAATAGGGACACCCCAGGGACTGGAGGTTTGGACATCTGAGAATCAGTGTGTGACTGGAGAAGAGGGTTTCAGAGCCCTTCCTCTGGGTTTCCATCGCCACCCGGGCTGAAATAGAATGGGCAAATTGAGCCCAACCTGGTCCTTAAATGATGCCAATGGATTGATGGCTGGGACCCAAGACGGCATCTTCTTGGAACTAAACGGGTGATAATGAAATGAAGCTCAGCCACCTTCGCCTCATCTATCACTGTCAGATGAAAAACAGACCGAGTCTCATCTCCGCCTCTCCCTTCAGGCTGAAGCTGTCCACAGCCGCCATACCCTCTGCTCCCACTGGATGGCGCTAAAGCCTCAGGCATCAGCCTTCAGGTACTCCGCAAACGTCCACAGCTATTCTTCTACGAAGGGCCCCGGGCAGGGCTGCAGCTATTCAGCAGACTTGAGGCAAACGTGCCTTCCATTTTAAAAGGCTTGACCGTGTGAGCTGTTTGCATCCTCCCTCCCACCGTCTTTAAAGAAGCCGCTCTCCATCTTCTTTGCCCGAGCTCCACTGCTCCGTGTCTCATTTTTGTGAAACTCTCCGAGGTATTTCCAGCTCATTTGCAGGCAACCTGGCATCTTTACAGATATTGGCCTCATGTGTTAGTCTCTGAGACTCTTTGCGACGCTATGGACTGTAGTCCACCAGGCTCTTCGGTCTGTCCATGGAATTCTCCAGGCAAGAATACTGGATTGTTTTGCCATTTTCTGCTCCAGGGGATCTTCCCCACCCAGGGATTGAACCTGGATCTCCTGCATTTCTGGCAGATTCTTTACTGTCTGAGCTATCAGGGAAGCCCTTATTGGTCTCATAGGCTATTATTAGTGTTGAAGAGTATTTATGCGGTGAGAACACTCGGTTTTGTCGGGAAATGTTTACCAAAACCAGGAGTACAGTCTGGCCCTGAAAATGCAGCGGTGAAACCGCGACCCGGTGCATTCTGGGTTTTCCACCTTCATTTCTAGACTTGTCATCATTACAGAGAACTGAATTGCGCCCCTCTGACCTCCCTCTTCGGCCACTTTCCTCCTGTTGCTACCGGGTTTGCAGGTTTGCCACTGTCCCAGCCCCAGCCCGAAACACGGGGTTATTTCAGAACTGGAGGCGGCAGCTTCAGACTACTCTTTCTCAGGTGTTGATGGCTGAGAGCCCGAATCTGGGAACTCAGCCTCCAGTGTGTAGCCTGATGCTTCTGCAAATTCGCTGGTTCTCCTCTGGTCACAGTCTCGCATCCCTTCCTTTGGGGCAGATAATGCTTGGTCCCCTTGGTGTCAGGGTTACCAAGTATGCAGAGGAGTTTGTGTGGCAGAAGATTGACATCTGACCCTGGTTTCTGCCACCTCCTGCTTGCCACCACTTCTTTGACTCTTCAGAGTGGGACACTCCAACGCCTAAAACGTTAGCATTTGAAAAGCTTATGGAGCTTCCTTAGTTGGTCTCCGCAGCCCTCATTTTACAGATTTAAAGGACTTAAGTAGACCCAGGCCCAGATTTCTGGTTCTTTCTTCTTTCTAATGTCACACTTGTGTGGTCCGTGTTAGACACCTTCCCCCCCTCCCCCTGCAAAAGAGGGTGTTTGAAGAAAGACTCATATAAAAATGACCACAGTCAGTATGTATCTGCAGCTCTCCTCTCATCTTCCTTACCTGGGAAGTCTTCCTTTCCTGCTCCTGTTTTCTCCCCTGGGCGTGGAAGCTGTGGGGAGAGGGACTGGCTGAGGACCGACATTTTCTGGGTCACCCCAGGTCACTTGTCCACAATCTGCTAGCCACACGAGTCTTTGCCTCTTGGGGAGGGGCTTCAGGGCGAGGCAGAGTTTCCCATCTTCCCATTGCTGTGAAAATTCTTCCACTTCCTTGTGTTTCATCCTGAGTCAGAAACTCATGCATGGGGATTTCCCTGGTGATCCAGTGGCTAAGACCCTGTGCTCTCAATGCAGGGAGTCCGGGTTTGATCCCTGGTCAGGGAACTAGGTCCCATATGCTGCAACGAAGCTCGAAGATCCTATGTGCTGCAACTAAGACCCTCAGCAGCCCAAAAATAAATACCCCCCAACCCCAAAACCCATATCCAGCATTTTTTTGCTTCTTGTGTATTTACATCCCCCCTCGGCAATCTCTTACCCCTATGGGATTTCTTTTTCTGTTTAAAATTATTTATTTGGCCCTGTTGGATCTTCATTGCAGTGTGCAGGCTTCTCATTGCAGTGGTTTCTCCTGTTGGGGAGCCTGGGCTTCAGGGCTCGTGGGCTTCAGCAGTCGTGGCTCCTGGGCTCTAGAGCATAGGCTCAGTAGCTGTAGCACACAGGCTTAGTTGCTCCACAGGATGTGGGATCGAACCTGTGTCTCTTGCATTGGCAGGCAGATTCTTCACCGTTCAAGCCACTAGGGAAACACTCTTTTTCTTGTTAAAAAAAATTAAAGCATAATTGCCTTACAATATTATATTAGTTTCAGGTATGCAACATAGTGATTCCATACTTTTGTACATTACAAATTGATCACTGCCCTATGTGGTTTCAGATGGCATATTTCAGAGGCAGTCCTTAGGAAAATGTGGCAAGGAACTGTTGTGTGTGTAGTGACCTGAGCTGTGTGTTCCAAGTACCAGATCCAACCAGGATCTTCAACAGAAAAGATGAAACTTTAATGGAATTTCCTTACTACAGCTTAACACCAAACTGTCTGGTCTCAGGTGCTTTAATTCAGGTTCCCTTGCATAATACGATCTATCAAAACTGCTGGATTTTTATCAACCTGATTAGAGCTCTGAGAAGCCCATGCATCTATGCCCTGAGCTCTGGGATGTGGTGGTGGAGGTTAGCACCATATCATGTGATTATGTAATGCCACTACTTTTCTTTCTGCTGCTGCTGCTAAGTCACTTCAGTTGTGTCCGACTCTGTGTGACCCCATAGATGGCAGCCCACCAGGCTCCCCCGTCCCTGGGATTCTCCAGGCAAGAACACTGGAGTGGGTTGCCATTTCGTTCTCCAATGCATGAAAGTGACAAGTGAAAGTGAAGTCGATCAGTTGTGTCCGACCCTCAGCGACCCCATGAACTGCAGCCTTCCAGGCTCCTCTGTCCATGGGATTTTCCAGGCAGGAGTACTGGAGTGGGGTGCCATTGCCTTCTAACAAGGAATAATTCGAGATCAACAGTTCTTTTACCCACAAAGAATTGAAATAGAAACAGCATACATTGTTCCACCATATCTTTATGAAAAAGCTATCTTCCTGAAAAAGGGAAGGATAATGATCATAGGGTTAGGTCGACTCATAAGACAAATATTCAAGAAAAGGTCATTTATTAGCTGGAGGTCTCTAGTGGTTTCCCACAGGGCTCTGTTTTTGGATCTGTTTGGATAACATTTTTACTGACCACTTAGATAAAAATAAAGCATATTTCTCAAATTTTGCACAAGATAAAACCTTAGGAAAGACTGAAATAATAAAACCAGATTACAAACATATTGCAATAGACTGGAACAAAGATCCCAGACCTAGAATTAAGTTTAATGTAAATATATTCATGCCTCCAAAAGAAATTACATAAGTATAGCTTGGAAAGGCTTGGTTTGACAGTAGTTTTTATGGGAAAAAAAAAAAAACCCTGGTAGTTTTAGGTGTTGATAGACTGATAAGGACAAGTGATGTGACTGAGCAGATAAAAAGCCAACTCAGTCAAAGGCAGCACTGATACCATTGTGAAGTCTGTGTCAAGGCAGGTGCTATTCCCACCGCACGGGGGGCAGGTTCTACCATGTCAGAATATCACATCAGTTCCTGTGGGTCTCACTGAATGGAGGAGCTTCTAAGGGAGGAGCTGTTTAGAACTACATGATCTACAGCACGGTTGATGGAACTGGAGATATTTCATCTGGAAAGAAGAAGACTCTGCAGTATGCATGGCCGTCGTCACAGCTAATGTTTACTGTGCTCTCCCTCGGCACCAGGTTCCACTTTAAGTGCCTTACTTGTGTCATATACTATTACTACTACATATGAGTTATGACGATTATTGCCCCCTGCCTTTATCTAGTTCAGTTCAGTTCAGTCACTCAGTCGTGTCCGACTCTTTGCAACCCCATGGACTGCAGCACGCCAGGCCTCCCTGTCCATCACCAACTCCCGGAGTTTACTCAAACTCATATCTGTTGAGTTGGTGATGCCATCCAGCCATCTCATCCTCTGTCGTCCTCTTCTCAGCCCTCAATCTTTCCCAGTGTCAGGCTCTTTTCCAATGAGTCAGTTCTTCACATCAGGTGGCCAAAGTATTGGAGTTTCAGCTTCAGCATCAGTCCTTCCAATGAATATTCAGGACTGATTTCCTTTAGGATGGACTGGCTGGATCTTCCTTTATCTAATATCTGTGGAAATGGAAGCACTAAGAGGTTAACTAATGACCAACCTGACGCAGCTGCCAAGTGGGGGGCTGGGAGTCAAAGCCAGCCCCAGACTGCGTTAACTGTCTGTAACAATAACAGCAGAGCGCATGGCTCCAGAGTTACAAATCTGAAGGAGGCAGATCCTTTAAGTTGTTGTTTAGTCCCTAAGTCATGTCTGACTCTTTTGCAACTCCATGGTCTGTAGCCCGCCAGGCTCCTTGGTCCTTGGGATCCTCTAGACAAGAACACTGGAGTGGGTTGCCATGCCCTCCTCCAGGGGAATCTTCCCGATCCAGGGATTGAACCAGTGTCTCTTGTGTCTCCTGCATTGGCAGGCGGATTCTTTACTGCTGAGCCACCAGGGCAGAAATCTGAAGGAGACAGACCCTGGAAGAGCTACCTGCAAAGTGGTGGGTCATCTCTTGCTGGAGGTGTTCAAGGTCAAGGGCGCTCTGCTGAGGATGATGTGGGTGAATTCTGTGTTCAGAGTGAGGCTGGACTAGGTAACCTCAAGGAGTCTCAGGACTCTGGACTCTCACTTGCCAAGCTGCCATTCTTAGGGTTGGATTCTAAGAACCGTGGAGGGGTTATCAGTTTTCCACACCGTTTTCTTCCCCTACACCTGCACTTCCTTTGCCCTCAGGTGAAAATAAGAATGTCTTCATGGCTTGGATGCGCCCTTACCTTGTAGTAAGTGTAATTTATTGGCTGTCATGATCCACCCCTGGCAGGTAGCTGTATTTTGCAGAACCCTTCTTCCTAGCCTTGCTTTAGAATGGAAGGTGCCTTGAGAATAGAGTTTGCTTTAGAATGGAAGGCGCCTTGTGAGTAGAGTGAATAGATCTCCCCCTCCCAAAATATTTCCATTCAAATCAGAGGCAAATCAGAAGGCTGTTGATTGAATAACTGACAAGGGATGCCTACTACCAACTGTCTCCTGCTGACCCGTCCCTGTGACCTTGGTTCCCACAATCTCACCCGTCCTTAGGGCTGTGTCACAATGCAATGTCATTACCTCATTTTCTTCAGCTTTCTAGACCCCTGCTTTCCCCAAGGTGTTCTATCAGCCAGAAATGCTTTCCAGTATGAAAAACTAGAAGATGGTGAAGAGGTTTGAGCATAGAATCTAGATACCTAGCTAAGGTTAACCCCAGGTAGGTTTTCCCAAGTTGGTTTGGTTTGGACCTAAAACTTTGTGTGTGCTCCGTTGCTCAGTCGGGGCTGACTCTTTGCGACCCCATGAACTATATCTCTCCAGGATCCTCTGTCCATAGAATACTCTAGGTGAGAATACTGGAGTGGGTTGCCATTTCCTCCTCCAGGGGATCTTCCCAACCCCGGATTGAACCTGCATCTCCTGTGTTTCCTGCATTACAGGTAGATTCTTTACCACTAACCTGTTGGGGAAGCCACTAAACCCTTAAGTAGGGCCTTCCAATCAGTTCACCTACTGGGACACTTGGGAACTGATATAAATAATTCAAGACACATGGGGGTAAATGGATACTGTTGGACATTGCAGAAAGAGCCAGTTTGGGCTCTGGTCTTTTCAAATTTGCCTGCTGCCTGTTGCTTAGTCCATCCTTGTCATCATCCCACTTTGTACCTCTCTCCTATCTCTGGTTCTGATCCTTCCACTTAGAATTCTTAATGTTTTTTATTTTTGTTGTTGTTGTTTTGGAGTGTGTGTGTGTGTGTGGCCATGCCTCGGAGAATGGGTATCTTAGTTCCCTGACTAGGGATAGAACCTGTGGCCCCTGCATTGGAAGCTCAGAGTCTTAACTACTGGACCACCAGGGACGTCCCTGTCTTTAATGTTTCAATCATGCACTTCTGAGATGAGTTTCTCTCTTAGTCTTACCCTGGAGGGAGCCCATCTCTACAGGCCTCTCCCTGGAGGCTTCCCCCAGCTCTTCCCCTTCACAACACTTGCATCTCAGCTCCAACGTTGCTTCCTTAGTAAGGCCCCGCCCTGCCAGTCTATTCAACGCTAGTGTCCCATTGCAGCTGACCTTCAGAGTCCCCAGTCTGTTTGCTTCAGAGCACTTATCACTTGCAATTACATTTCTTTCTCATTTTACTTGCTTTTGTCCCACTATTCTGAAAGTTTTAGGAAGGCAGAGAATTCTTTTGTGTCCTCTTATAGCCCCAGGGCCGAGTTCAGTGCCTGCACACATATGAGAATTTGTTGCATGAACCAATAAATTTTGGGGGAGAAAGGTAATGTTTTTCGTTGTTGTTTATCACAGGCTAATTAGGATTCTGGCTCCTCACTCAGGGGCTTCCCAGGTGGCTCAGTGGTAAAGAACCTGCCAGCCAATGTAGGAGATCGAACTCAGGTTCGATCCCTGGGTCGGGACGATCCCCTGAAGAGGGGAATGGCTACCCTCTCCAGTATTCTTCCCTGGAGAATCCCAATGGACAGAGGAGCCTGGAGGGCTAGAGTCCATGGGGTCGCAAAGAGTCGGACATGATTTAGCAGCTGAGTACGCACACACCTCACTTAGCAAGCACCGCTGTCAGACTCCCTCTAGTCTGCTCTGGTGTCTTTCGGTGTCATTTATCTTTAAATAATTATGATGAATTTCAGTTGATCCACCATCAGATTTCTGTTTTTTTTTCTGTACAAGAACAACACTTAACTCCAATGTGATAAAAGCTATTCACAAACCTGAGGCTTGGAGGAGAGAAAGGAAATTCTTGACTTTGGGGGCTGAGTTCATTTCATCACATCCAAGTTTTATTTCCCTGAAGCTTTTCTTTGTCAAGCTTGGGAAAGTGCCATTTCCTAGGAGAACTACATAAGAACAAACTTCACAACTGAGAAAAGCGAAAAGCAGCCCCCAAGGCAAAAATCAGAGAAGCATTTTAGACTGATCCCCCCTGAAGATCAATGGCAATCTTTTATTTTTCAAGTGCATTACTTTTCTAAACTGACTTGAACCAAATGGATGAACAAGGACCTTTCAGACTGCATAAACCAAACGGGAAATAGATGAGAGTGCCAGCAAAGAGGCTTGAAAGGATTTATCTTCCTACATTTCAAGGCAACTGTTGCTTCCAGCAACAGTTTCTCTTGGGAAAACTGGTGAATGTGTCCTGGATTGGGACTGGGTGGCAGCAGGCGAGGGTCAGTGGGGACATGGCAGGCGTGGGCTCGGGCTGTGCATTACACTGGAGAAGGGCAGAGAAGAAGATACAAAGGGAAGCTGAATGTTCCCAGGAACAGGACTGACTCATAAAATCTTTCCATTGATGATGCCATATCAAACCATCACTTTCTGCTTTTTTGAGCCAAATTGGAAAAACCTGGACAGTCTTCGCTCCAAACAACAGCACAGAGGAAGGCTCCTCTTGTCTACAGAGCAGCACCTCCCAAACTCATGCTGTCTAAAGAGTCACATGAACTGATGTGAAGTGTGAAAGTCGCTCAGTTTTGTCTGACTCTTTGCAACCCCATGGACTATACAGTCCATGGAATTCTTCAGGCCAAAATACTGGAGTGGGTAGCCTTTCCCTTCTCCAGGGGATCTTCCCAACCCAGGGATCAAACCCAGGTCTCCCGCATCGCAGGTGGATTCTTTACCAGCTGAGCCACAAGGGAAGGAAGCTTGTTAAAAATGCAGATCCCAGGGCCCTCTCCTGGAAGGTCTGATGCAGTAGATCGGGGTCCAGGTATGAAAAGTTATACTTGCAATAGGCATCCCAGCTGATTCTCCTGACTGGACAGGTTTGTTGTTGTTCAATCACTTACTCGTGTCTGATGCTTTATGACCTCATAGACTGCAGCATGCAAGGCTTTCCCATCTTTCACTATCTCTGGGAGTTTGCTCAAATTCATGTCCATTGAGTTGGTGATGCTATCTAACCATCTCACCCCCTGTCACCCTCTTCTCCTTTTGCCTTCAATGTTCGCCAGCATTAGGGTCTTTTCCAGTGAGTCAGCTCTTCACATCAGGTGGCCAAAGCATCGAAGCTTCAGCTTCAGCATCCATCCTTCCAATGAATATTCAGGGTTGATTTCCTTTAGAAATGACTGCTTTGATCTCCTTGCAGTCCAAGGGACTCTCAAGAATCTTCTCCAGCACCACACATTTGGGGAAAGGCATCAGAGAGTTAGCCATCTTTGTCCACATTTCCTAATTCACCAATCTTCCAGGCAAACCCTACTTTTTGCCTTCCCTACCTTTGAATTCAATCCATAGGAAGCCTCTCAGTCTGTTCTCCTGTCTGGGAGCCATAGTGTGGTTCTGCAAACAAGACTCCAGTTCCCTCCCTGGAGGGATCTTGGTGGAGACCTTCCAGTGTTAAAGGTGAAACTGGACATGGAGACACAGGCATCAGGAGAGATGCCCCTTAGGGATGGAGCAGCCTTCTTCACCGCTAGGCATTCTGGGGCCCCTTCCTCCTGCCCCACCCCCTCCCCACAACAATCACATCTCCTGCTTCATCACCCACCTCCACCTCTAAGCTCATTCCCCAACCTCCCTTTCTGTCTCCACTGCAACTTCACAGCCTTGTATTCATTCAGGTGCTTCCACTTCCAACTCAGTTGGTTCAAAACCACTGATTTATTGTCCTCTCCACCTCCAGCTCTGTTTCTCCACCTGGACCCTCTACCTCGGGTTCCCTCTTTTGCAAACTGGAAGTGTGGTCCTCTGAGTCACCCAAGCCAGGATACTGGCTCCTCTGTCTTCCTCATTCCCTACATCAAAACCTAAATATCTGTTTAAGGCTGTGGTTTGCAAGCCTGGTTTGCTGCCAAAGAGAATCATCTGGAAAGATTTTATAACATATGCATGCCTGTGCTCCACTCCCAGAAATTCTGATTTAATTGGTCTGTGGTGAGGTCAGGCCATGGACAGCTTTTAGAACTTCCCAAGTGATTCTAACATGCAGTCAGGGTTCCCACTCTAGCCTCTGTTCCACCCTTCCCCACGAGGCAGATCTGATCCATTCACAGGGCTGGGGCCAGGGTGGGGAGATCGAGGCTCTTAGCTCCAGCACACAATTCAAGGGAGCGCCAAGACCCTCAGTCATCAAGGTGGATTACAATATTTAAAAATAAAAATAAAAATGAGTGCAGAAAGTCCATGATCCACAACCCATAGACGTTTTATAAAAACAGGCTGTCATGGTTTGTTTCACGACCCTGCTTTATTTCACAACATCGACAATTATTTCCCATCAGGCTGCGGTCCCTGGGCTAGTGTGGCTGTCACGTCCCTCCCAGGGGTTTATGAGGGTTGACAAAGGCGTGTAAACAGATTGGGCAACGAAGAACTCTAGGTTTCTTTCTTTTTTTTTCTTTTTTTTGACTGGAGAGCTTTTACCTTTTTCCATTGGGTTCAAAACACGGGCGGATTTGTTGATAAGCCTGTGCCAGGGGTACACATGAGTGTCTCCACCCCAGATTCCAGCTTGACTTGGCACAGAGCTGCTGGTCGGCCGGCCACTCCTTTCAATGCCCTTCACACCCACGTCCAGGTTCCTGCTTTCGGGATCTAAGCCCTGTGTGAGCCCAGGAAGCTCAGCTCTCCAGCCTCAACTCCTATTGCTTTCCGCTTTGTGTGATTCAATAAAGAATGCCTTGCAGCTCTCCAACGTGCCTTGGCTTTCCTTGCAGCTATGCTATTACAGGTGGCTCAGTGGTAAAGAATCTGCCTGTGATGCAGGTTTGATCCCTGTGTGGGGAAGATCCCCTGGAGAAGGAAATGGCAACCCACTCCACTATTCTTGCCTAGGAAATGCCATGGACAGAGGAGCCTGGCGGGCTACAGTCCATGGGGTTACAACAGAGTTGAACTTGGTGACTAAACAACAACAGCAACACCATTACTCGGGGGGTTTTCTGCTCTGCAAGTCTGGGTCTTTGCAGCCAGTCGCATAGTTGTTGATTTCTGCACTGCTCAGAGATACCTGGCTGAGATGGTGAGTGGGGTTGGAATTCAAGCTTGTTCCACTTACAGAGCCCCACATTCCATCACTCCGCCCCCTCCCCCAACAGCGTGCTTGGCATGAGGCTGTATCCATGGGGGCTGTGGTCATGTTTTCCCATTCATCCACCCAGTGTTAGTCACTCAGTCGTGTCTGACTTTGCAGCCCCATGGACTGTAGCTCGCCAGGCTCCTCCATCCATGGGATTTTCTGGATAAGAATACTGGAGCAGGTTGCCATTTCCTTATCCATTTCCTGACCCAGGGATCGAACCTGGGTCTCCTGCATTGCAGGCAGATTCTTTACCATCTGACCCACCTGGGAAGCCCATCACTCACCTAGAAGGGGCACGTTTTTCTAGCTTGGACAGACTCCCTGTTAGTGGCGGCTCTGAGTATCATTCCCCACATCTTTCCCCATGAATTCCGCCCTCCTTCCCTCCCATGTAAGACAGAGCTCAAGCTTTGACCTCCACTGGGAAGTCTTTCTTGCCCCCGGTCTCTGAGACAGAGTGACTCTAAGTTACCACTTCATCTTCTGCATGTTCTTACAATGGCAGCTCTCCCAGTGAAGTGTAATTATGTGGACAGCTGTAAAACCACATGCCTGCCACAGAAGTCTGGCCTGTATTGGTCAAGTTCAGGGTGGTTCTTCTTTAATCTAAGGATGCCTTTGAAGAATACTGGAATAACAAGTAGTAAAGTCAAACATTTAGGCGAGTACCTGCTTTGTTTTACTTCAAGGTACCAAACAATTGGCTGCATCAATCAGGCTGGGCATGCCTAGCTGAGATAACAAATTGGGGGCTTACAATAAGAAAGTTCTATTTCTTATTCACGCCGCATGTTCCTCATGGAACCCAGATGGATGGAGCAGTCACTGTTTGCAGCTCTGCTTACCACTGTGGTGGAGGAAAAAAAACTCTCGACAGTCTGGTACCAATAATGAATTGTTTCTTCCTGGAATCAGCTTTGGAAGTGACATAATCTCTGCTCCAACTTACTGGCCAGAATTAGTGTCATGGTCCCACCCAACCTCAAAAAGGACAAAAAGTATAAGCCTACCATGTTCCTGGAGGGCAGGAGAGCATGGAAACGTTTGGCAAACAGCACTGATGATTCCCAGAGTTGATGCTTTCCATAAAATTGACTGACTTTCTTATTTCTTAAATAGCCTTTTCTACCAGTTGTTTTGGCATTCAGAAAAATGCATTATCAACAGCAAGACCTGGCAATAACAACTACAGCTAAAACCCAAAGCACAGGTCTTTTTGGAAAATTTTCAGTCACATCTCTGCTCATAAATAAGGATTTTTTGAGAGTATGTATCTATTTTATTTTATAGTTCAGATTATATTGTAGAAAATAGCAGAATGTAGTGGCCCAAGTTCAGTTTTTGATGAGATTCTTAGTGTCTTAGTTACACAAATAAATTGCCTAACCCATCCAATAGATCAAATGAGATAGATAGTGGATATGAAAACCTTCTGTAGATTGTAAAATGCTGAAATGTAAATTCTGTTTAAAAACATATTGTTGTTAGCCCAATGGACTAGCCATCCCAAAGACCTTTATGTTCTATTAATAAGATCTTTTCCTGCCACAGGTATTTTTTTCATTTCTTTTCTGTTGATTTTCATGGGCTTTTAAAATAAACTCTTAATAAGAACAGAACCACAGAAAACATTCTTTCAGTATGAATCAGCTATATATTCAAAACAAAACTTGAAAAACTCAGTTTTTCCAGGAACAAATTGCCCTGGGAATGACACCACTGAATTAGATGTTAAGGAATTTAAAAATGAATTGCAGATGAAGTCTATACAAGTTTCTCCTAAATACATGTAAAGTCCACTTTCCCTCTGTAGCATATATTTTAAAAAGCCAGCCCCCTTCTGTATACACTGGTGGAAGATATACACATCCTTAACATTTTCCCCCAAATCTTTAACACTTAAAAAAACAATAATTAAGAGATGAATTTCACATTAAAAAGAAATTTTAATTTCTCCCTTTAATTTTAATAAGTGCTCCCTTAGTGCATTTATATCACAGAAACAACATGTTAGAGTTCAGAAATGTCAGTTCTATAAATTGAAATATATACGCAATGCCACCTTTTGTCTCTTTTCTTTGCCTCTATTTTAAACCTTTTTAAATGAATATCCTTCACTGTGTTTACAGCATAGACTCCTTTATCCTACAGTTTGTGGACAATTATAGATCTGTCTACTGATAGATCCTATCAGTTTTGTTTGTCTTGAATTCTGTGATGACACAGAACTTGTGTCTCCAGAATTTGTGACTATAATCATGTGTAAATCCTGTTGAAATGAAAAATTATGTCTAATCTCCAATGAAAGATCTTAAGTGTGAAAGTGTGAATAAATCTCAGATCAAATGTCAAACGTTTAGATGTGAAAGGGTTTCTCCAAGAACACAGCAAAGTCAATATCCTACTCTTAATTTTTACATTAAAAAAAAATCTGCTCAGAGGATTCTTTTCCAAACCAGACTTGATTTAACTACATCCTAAACATGGTTCCAGGCAAGAATACTGGAGTGGGTTGCCATTTCCTTCTCCAAAACGTGGTTCAAATTCTAATAGTTCCACTAGCTTTAGAAAAATCTAGAAAGATAGACAATAGTATTTCCAAAGTGTACTTGTAGTTCTTTGAGTGATGGATGAGATAAGTATTAAAAGTGTATCCTTTTCCTTGGCAAGATGGAGGGGATGACTTGGCTACTAGCATCATGCACTTTTTGGATCAGCATCTAGTCTTTCCATTGCTTGAATTTCTCTCTGTAAAGGAGATTAAATAATGAAAAAGAATTGTCACAAGGTAAATAGGATCTTCTTAGTGATACCAATGTGGTAGGCTTTGCTATGGAAGTATAAAAATACTTGATTTCGAGGATATTCCTCATGCACTGGGAGGAAAAAAGAACCACTATTGTTGCACAACTGAAACAGCTTCAGGTAGAAACTGAACCAGCTGTGAAGATGTTAGAAGATCTAGAAACTCCGGGGCAAATGCAGTCAGCCAGGGACAGTCAGATGCTGTTTCACGACTTGGCAGACAAGCGTGGTATTAGGCAAGAATATTTAGATACACTTTGCATGCTAAGTCACTTCAGTCATGTCTGACTCTTTGTGACCCTATGGACTGTAGCCCACCAGGCTCCTCTGTCCATGGGATTTCCCAGGCAAGAATACTAGAGTGGGTTGCCATGCCCTTCTCCAGGGGATCTTCTTGACCCAGGGATTGAACCCGGGCCTCCTGCATTGCAGGGAGATTCTTTACCATCAGAGCCACTAGGGAAGGTTTACAGGCGTGCAAAATGCCAATATGAATGCAGAATTACTCTGAAGCAGCAGAATATCTTTCCTTTTTTAGAGTGTTGGTTCCAGCAGTGGATAGAAATGCTTTGAATTCAGAACTTATGGTTGCAGGAGGAAGGGAGAAAGGATGTGAGGAAGGGGTAGTCAGGGAGTTTGGGATGGACGTGTACACTCTGCTGTATTTAAAATGGATAACAAACAAGGACCGACTGTATAGCAAGGGAATTCTGCTCAATGCTATGTGGCAGCCTGGATGGGAGGGAGTTTGGGAGAGAATGGATACATATATATGTATGACCGAGTTCTATTTCTGCTTTATTGACTATGCCAAAGCTTTTGTCTGTGTGGATCACAATAAACTGTGGAAAATTCTGAAAGAGATGGGAATACCAGACCACCTGACCTGCCTCTTGAGAAACCTGTATGCAGGTCAGGAAGCAACAGTTAAACTGGACATGGAACAACAGACTGGTTCCAAATAGGAAAAGGAGTACGTCAAGGCTGTATATTGTCACCCTGCTTATTTAACTTCTATGCAGAGTACATCATGAGAAACGCTGGGCTGGAAGAAGCACAAGCTGCAATCAAGATTGCCAGGAGAAATATCAATAACCTCAGATATGCAGATGACACCACCCTTATGGCAGAAAGTGAAGAGGAACTAAAAAGCCTCTTGATGAAAGTGAAAGAGGAGAGTGGAAAAGTTGCCTTAAAGCTCAACATTCAGAAAACGAAGATCATGGCATCTGGTCCCATAACTTCATTGGAAATAGATGGGGAAACAGTGTCAGACTTTATTTTTTGGGGCTCCAAAATCACTGCAGATGGTGATTGCAGCCATGAAATTAAAAGACGCTTACCTCCTTGGAAGGAAAGTTATGACCAACCTAGATAGCATATTGAAAAGCAGAGACATTACTTTGCCAACAAAGGTCCGTCTAGTCAAGGCTATGGTTTTTCCAGTGGTCATGTATGGATGTGAGAGTTGGACTGTGAAGAAAGCTGAGCGCTGAAGAATTGATACTTTTGAACTGTGGTGTTGGAGAAGACTCTTTCGAGTCCCTTGGACTGCAAGGAGATCCAATCAGTCCATTCTAAAGGAGATCAGCCCTGGGTGTTCTTTGGAAGGACTGATGCTAAAGCTGAAACTCCAGTACTTTGGCCACCTCATGCGAAGAGTTGACTCATTGGAAAAGACTCTGATGCTGGGAGGGATTGGGGGCAGGAGGAGAAGGGGACGACAGAGGATGAGATGGCTGGATGGCATCACCAACTCGATAGATGTGAGTTTGAGTGAATTCCGGTAGTTGGTGATGGACAGGGAGGCCTGGAGTGCTGCAATTCACGGGGTCGCAAAGAGTCGGACACGACTGAGGGACTGAACTGAACTGAACTGAACTGAGTGCCTTTCCTATTCATCTGAAACTATCACAACATTGCCTGTTAATCTGCTATACTCCAATAGAAAATAAAAAGTTTTTAAAAAAGAAATTCTTTGAGTTCACTCTAGGAAACACTGACTTCTGAAATCTTAACACAGAATTGGGATGCATCCATGGAAGACCTTACGGAGCTCAAAGGGACCATAGATAATAATTCCCTGCGTTCTCCACTTCAGTCTTTCAGCCACGAACATGGTTCATTCATTGGTCTCTGTTTTCTTCCATCACCCCAAAGGGTGCCGTGACATTATTGATCCCCTCCTTTACCAGCCACAGTTGCTGTTGTTTAGTTGCTCAGTTGGGTCTGACTCTTTGTGACCCCATGGACTGCAAAATGCCAGGCTTCCCTGTCCTTCACTGTCTCCTGGAGTTTGTTCAGATTCACGTCCATTGAGTCGATGATGTCATCCAACCATCTCATCCTCTGTCGTCCCCTTCTCCTGCCTTCAGTCTTTCCCAGCATCAAGGTCTTTTCTAATGAGTTAGCTCTTCGTATCAGATGGTCAAAGTATTGGAGCTTCAAATTCCGGAGAATTTGAATAAAATTGGCTGGATTTCGTTAAAGAAAATTCACCCCTGAACTCAAATCTCTGATCTGACAGTTTGACCATCCTAGCAACCCAATCCTTCTGATTTTCCTGAGACATTCTTTTTTTATAGGTTAGTTTTTAAAATTTTATTTATTTACTTTTGGCTGTGCTGAGTCTTCGTTGCTGGGAGGGCTTTCTCTGGTTGTGGTTAGTGGGGGTTACTCTCTAGTTGTGGTGCACAAGTTTGTCAATGCAATAGCTTATCTTGTTGTGGAACACAGGCTCCAGAGTGCGAGGGCTTCCGTAGTCGCAGCAGGTGAACTCAGGAGTTGCAGCTCCCAGGCTCTAGAGCACAGGCTCAATAGTTGTGTCTCACGGGCTTAGTTGCTCTGAGGCTTGTGGGATCTTCCAGGATCAGGGCTCAAACCTGTATCTCCTGCATTGGCAGATGGGTTCTTTAACTCTGAACCACCAGGGAAGCCTCCTGAGATATTCTTGAAGACAGTCCCTGAAAGGCCCTAATAATGTTTTAAGTAAAGGTGCATGTTTATGCCTTGGAAGTTCTTTGAATAAATAAGTTCTGATATATGTTAAAATGTAAACTTAATTATAAGTAATCTATCTTTGAAGATAGATAGGCAAACAAGATCTCCCACTGGAGGCCAGCAGTTTGAAAGTGGTCTGAGCCATTTTGTTGCTGTTCAGTCACTAGGTCATGTCTGACTAGAACATTTTAAACAACTCCAAGAGAAAGTCTTTCTTTATCCAGATGTCAAGCATGACTTCTTAGAAGTTAAGGATATTCACTCCCATTCATTGTTAATTGAGAAGCATTCCTTCATATGCAAAATACAGAGGCTTTTGTATCAAGGAAGCAGAAAAAGATTTTCTAGTTTATTTCTCATGAATCATGCACTTTTGAAATAGATGATTAGGCTTATTCTGAGGAAGAGGCTACAGAACGATCTTGTTTACCATCTGAGTTTGAAGGAAAAAAGAGACTTTCATTCTGCCATAAGTTGAGTAAGGCTTCATATAAGACAGTCCTGTTGGCCCCATGTCTTCAGAGAGTTTCTGGGAAAAGGTAGATGTAGAACTGATTGTGGAAGGAGGAAAAGAAGGCTGGGAAGTCATGAATCTGGCCAATATGAAGTAGATATAATCCCAAGAAAAGGGAGCATTTGTTTAAAAGAAGAAAGAATAATGGCTATAGCGAATGAGGAAACTTCATCATCGTGGTGGTGCTTGGGCTCTAGAGTACGTGGGCTCAGTAGTTGCAGCTCGCAGACTTAGTTGCTGAGCAGCATGTGGGAGCTTATTCCAGACCTGACCACAGGCTAAAATAAGGCATAAGACCTTCTTAAAGAGCCAGCTTAAAACTAAATATTAAAAAAAACTAAGATCATGGCATCCGGCCCCATTACTGCATGGCAAATGGAAGGGGAAAAGGTGGAAATAGTGACAGATTTCCTCTTCTTGGGCTCCAAAATCACTGTCGATGGTGACTGCAGCCATGAAATTACAAGATAATTACTTCTTGGCAGGAAAGCAATGACAAAACTAGACGGTGTGTTGAAATGCAGAGACATTACTCTGCCAACAAAGGTCTGTATAGTCAGGGCTATAGTCTTCCCAGTGGTCACATACTGTTGTGAGAGCTGGACCATAAAGAAGGCAGAATGCCAAAGAATTGATGCCTTCGAACTGTGGTGCTGGAGAAGACTCCTGAAAGTCCCTTGGTCAGCAAGGAGATCAAGCCAGTCAATCTGAAGGGAGATCAACCCTGAATATTCACTAGGAGGACTGATGTTGAAGCTGAAGCGCCAGGATTTTGGTCCTCTGATGCAAACAGACAACTTATTGGAAAAGTCCTGATGCTGGGAAAGATCAAGGGCATAAGGAGAAGAGGGCATCAGAGGATGAGATGGCTGAATGACATCACCAATGCAATGAAGATGAACTTGGGAAAAGTCTGGGAGATAGTGAGGGACAGGGAGGCCTGCTGTGCTCCATCCAGTCCATGGCGTTGCAGAGTTGGATACAACTGGGTGACTGAACAACAACAAGAACTTTTAAGCTTATGAGGAGTTCATGAAATTTAATGTGGAGGAAAACAAATCTCTGATGCTCTGGATCAGGAAAAAAAAATCATCAAGATGAAAGATATCAATTTTACCTGGGAAGATATTTCATTAGCTCCATGCTCTACTGAGCATATCAGCCATGCTCCACCAGGAAGGTATTTTATAATGAAGTTTTTCACTGATACACTTTCTTTTGGTAAATAAATAAAATCACAAGATGATCTAAAATATTTAAGAGAATAGACAGCTTTCACATTCAGTAAGTGAGTTTATTTGTTTATGGGTTTCGTCGATGGCTCAGCAGATAAAGAATCCCCCCGTAATGCAGGAGACACAGGAGATGTGGGTTTGGTCCCTGGGTCAAGAATATCCCCTGGAGGAGGAAATGAAAACCCACTCCAGTATTCTTGCTTGGGAAATCCCATGGACAGAGAAGCCTGGTGGACCATAGTCCATGGAGTTGAAAAGAGTCGGACACGACTTAGCACACACACACATATTTTATTTATTTGGCTGCGACAGGTCTTAGTTGCGGCACACAGGACATTTGTTGTGTCATGCAGGACCTTTCACAGTGCCTCACGGACTCCCTAGTTGTGGTGCCTGGGCTCTGGAGTGCACAGGCTCAGTAGCTGCAGCTCTCTGGCTTAGTTGCTCCTTGGCATGTAGGGATCTTAGTTCCCCCACCAAGGATGGAAACTGTCTCCCATCCCCTGCATTGCAAGGCAGATTCTTAACCACTGGACCACCAGGGAAGTCTCAGTAAGTGTGTTTAGATCTTCAAATACTACTTATTGAATTGATTAACTGACTGCAACATGCTAATCATGGGCTTTCCAGGTCGTGCTAGTGGTAAAGAATCCGCCTGCCAATGCAGGAGACACAAGAGATGTGGGTTCAATCCCCGATCCAGGAAGATCCCCTGGAGGAGGAAATGGCAACCCACTCCAGTATTCTTGCCTGGGAAATCCCATGGACAGAGGAGCCTGGCAGGCTACAGCCCATGGGGCCACAAAGAGTTGGACATGACTGAGCAACTAAGAACACAAGCTATTCATTAATAGTTTTATCTGTTCTTTTAAGTGGTTCCTCATGGATCCCAACTCAGAAGATGATTGGGGTGTTTAGCGTTATGTGAATTGCTACATAAACTCAAAAGAATTGATCTTTTCATAAAGATATTCTATAATTTTCATAAAATTATATTTTCCTGGATTCATCTTTCTGGAGTTGGTCACTCATGGTGCATGTTATTGCTTCCTAGCTGCCCAGAGCATAATTCCCTGCCCACGGGTGTCTCACTGAGGAAGCAGACATATGCAGTCAAGTCTGTACCACATGACCACGCCAAACACAGCTGAAGGGACCAGCGGTGAGTACCGGGCTCAAGGGCAGCCAATCCACAGGGTGATTATAAATTAACAGGTGGGCCAATGCAAAAGAGCGCCCAATCAGAGACACTGGCGAGCAGCTGAACCTATCAGAGTCTCTCTCAGGAATCTGAATTATGCCATACAGGGGAGAAAGTGAGTCGGCTGGATAAGTAAACATACCACAAACGGAAATAGTGAGGCAAGTGTCAAAGTGTTAGGAGAGGGGTGGTTGTGGGAATGGGGAGAAAGCAGGGTCCCCTCAACACCTGACAGTGTTCCATCTCTGTGAACCTGGCTGAGGGACTGTAGAGGGTTCCCAGACAGGGTTTTCTATCTTTCCTGAAAGGTGTAACCTTACAATTCCATTCCTCAGACAGCCCGAAGGAGACACTTTGCAGCCTTACAACCCCCCAAATCTAATACACACATGGTCCAAATTTTGATAAAATGAGGATAAGCCTCAGAGGCAATTTGGTACAAAGAGGTTCAATTTTACCTTTACTAATTTAGGGGAAACATCTTGGGAAACAGCATTAGCCATTCTATATGTCTTTAATGGGTTTACTGAAATTTGTCAGCTGACTCAAACACCTCTCACCTTTGAAACGAAACAAAACAAAATTATGTTGAAGGTGCTGTTGTCATCATTTTGGGGATAAAAACTAGGAGGATGGGTGACAATGCTGAAATCCTTTATGAGCATCAACTCGGGTGGCTCTTACCTTGCTGTTACTGGTTCATCAAAGCAGGTCACTGACCTCAGTCACGTCTATGCCATACTTGCTGTCATGGGAGTTCTTAAGCTGTGGGAGGAACCTGCCGGATTGCAAGCCCATGAAATGTACCATTGTGGAGATCCTGAGGGTTCTGCTATGACATTTATTGCAAATTCTGAGTCAATCATATTTAGGGACCCCTTTTAAAAAAATGGCTAAAGGAGTTATCCAATAGTAAGTTGCTACTGCCATCTGTACTTTGGCAAATCTGTACTTTGTCACATTAGCATGACTCAGTTCATCAAACTGAGGTCTTTTGATCTCATTAGTAAGAGGCGCCAATTTGTCCTAGCATTGCTGGGGAAGAGAATCTTTCAGTTACATGAATGAAGAAAGAGACACGCAGTCACGGTAGGGTGGCCAGAAAGATTGTAATTATGCTTGAAGGGCAGTGTCCTGATGAAGGGCCCCAGATGGATGGAGAGGACCAGGAGGCAGGGAAGGAAGGATGCTTCGTTGGCAGATAGGCTTCCCACTTGCCCATGAGGACGACATTGGGAGGATCTTCTGGGTTTTCACGACTCATGTTTTCTGTGGACTTTATAATTGTGCATCTTGCTGGGGGCTTCCATTAGCCCGTGGAATGAGATATTTCTGTGTGGCATCAACAATCTGCAATGGAAGAAATGCCATTAACAGCTTTCTCAGCCAACATAGGGGATGATACTCTGCAAAACTATGCCCGAAATATTGTCATTTCACCATCATTTAATCCTTTGTTAATTAAACAAAAAAGAAAAAAATGTTGAGTCTACCCACATCATTTTTTCTCTTAGCCATTAGTAAGAATCTGTTTGCAAAATTACTGGAAGTTGAAAGTAACCCAAGAAGTTCTTGGCGGGGAGAGTGAAGATTTTCTCATGGTGTAAATACCCTCAGGAGGCTTAATTACAGCAAATGATATAGCTATGTCCTGGCCTGTGTGTCATTCCAGGAAAAGGCAACGTCAGATAAAAGACCAAAGGGATTAACCTAGTCACAATTGCCTAGTTCAGTTCACTGAACGAGCAGTCTGGGCATGGCTTTCTGTCTTGGATCTTAGTGACTTCTGACCCCATAATACAAATGTGTCCCAAAGTGGTATTTTTGGCTGTTTGGCTTTGTTTGTCTTCAAGCCATCATGGCACCAATGTAGATTCCCTCTGGTTCTACTCAGCAGTGTCCCTGTTTTTGCAGGCATAAAATGGGTGCACTCATATGGGTGTCCAGATGATGCTAACAGACCCAGCCCAGTTCTTGGGGCGGCCCAGTGACTCAGAGAGGCAGCCAGCATGGTCCAGGAGATGCATTTAGACCACTGATGCTAAAAACAGTTCCTACACTCATGCATATTTCTAACCTCCCTCCCCCTTGTCCCCAAGGCGAAAAGCGGTGAGCTTGCTCCTCTTCACTCTCCACAGGAACCCTTCAAGCTGCCTTTTCTTTCAGGGATATTCACCTGCATCAGAGTTTATTGTCAATGGCAGTGGCAGTGGGGGGTTGGGAATGGTTTGGGAAGAAGCAAAAGGCACGATTTAGCTTCACTGCACTGCCCTGGTATGGATTCGGTCTGGATGGCTCAGGCTCCGCATGTCTGGAGGAATGACCCTGCCCTATCTGTCCTCTCCTGGGTCAGGAAAGCCACTGGAGAGGAAGCCTGACAGCTCGCCTGAGGAAGGTGGGCTTCCTCCGTCCCTCCTTGGAGAATGCAGATGAGCACATTTACCTGCAGCTGAGTGGGGGCTACCATACGCAGTTAATGCTACATCCTCCTCAGCGCCATCACTGTCTCGGGCTGAAAGCCAAAGGAGGGAAGGTCTGGGTTAGTGTCAGAGGTTCACCTGGAAACAGCACCTGAGGAGGGTGGGGCTCGGTGGCTTGCAAAGAGGCTCCTTCCTTTAAAAATAAATTCTCCACTGAGGCTTTTTTTTTTTTTAAATTTGTGATTTAAAAAAGAGCATTGTTAAAGCTTCGGAGGAAGGTTGCATACAGATCACAATTGTGTACGCAGGAGAAGTACCTCTGTGCTTAGTAATTGAAGGGGCTGAAGCCTCATCATCACTTTCTATGCTGAGCAAAAGCTGGTATTTGCAGTAAGGAAAATAATCTGAAGGGCTTGGGTTGGCAAGAACGCTTTTGTCCTGTTTTCCATCATTTGCTATTCATTGACTCGTTTTTTACATTGCATAGCCTCGTTCTGTCTTAATACCTTCCAAAAAATCATACTAGATTTGTCTGTAGATATTTAAACAACGGATAGAAAAAATGCCCACAATAATGTGATTCTTTAAAATGCACATGGGTCTTGGTTTTAGCGAACTTGATAAAACAATATTCTAAGTAATCTAAAACAGATAAAGTAGGCACTACTAGAACAAGAGCTTTCCTTTCATAAAAAAAGGTTCATGGCTGATATTCTAGATTTTTATTGCTTTTTTTTTGCCACATCCCGAGGCATGTGTGATCTTAGTTCCCTGACCAGGGATTGAACCCCCACTACCTTCAGTGGAAGCGTGGAGTCTTAACCACTGGACCACCAGGAAGTCCCCTGATATTCTAGGTTTAGGATCTTTGCAAATCATGTCACACTAAAAATTCTCAGTGAAAAGAGCAATTGATTTAAAAAATTCAGTTGATGCAGTTTTTCAGGAACATGTTTATATCTCAGGGCACAGACTATTTATACCCATTTGCTTGGTGTTTTGTAGTAATATGCCTGATTGGATTTTTATTCTTCATCTAGATGTTTTTATATCTTTGAACTAAGTCCATACATCACTTTAGAGAGAATCTTTAAAGACTAATCTTTTGAAAGACTTCCAGGGAAATGAAAGCCTTAATCCCCTTTGCTGATTTATTTCAGTGTACCAACTCTTTGCATTTAATGTGACTGCTTCGCGCTTCCATTTGGGTCTATTTCTACCCTTCATCTTTAGCTGGAGACAGAAAACAGGACAACAGCCTCTTGGGGAGAAGTCGTCATATGTGTGAAATTCCTTGCTAATCCCCTCTTGTCTTACTCTTCTTTTAACTGATTAATTCTGGTCTCAGAACCCAGTGGTAAATCAAATAATTATGTGACTATAATCACAGCTATAAATCAGAAGAGTCACATGACAAATGCATGCCTCACAGACTGGAACAAAATGTGTTTTGGTACAGAATTTAGAGAGAAGTAAATGTTGGCGAGAAAGGCATCTAAAGCTTAAGAACTACCATCTCACTTTCATCTTCTTAACCTTGCCACGTAGGTCTAATGTTATAACCCCTTCATCATCTTTGAGGTTTTCCACCAAACCTCTCCAGATCCCCACACTTGTCCTCAGTGGATCCCAGAGCTGGAATGGGTATTCTTGTCAGGGACTGACCGATGCTGAGAAAAAGGCCTGACTGTTCTTGCTGACCACACATCTGTCTACACAGCACTGCGATTGTTTCTTGAGCAGACAAAAACAAACACAGCTGTGAGTTGCTTTCCCACTGCCAGCTCTTGACCTACAGCAACACTTAGAATTTTTTACATTATTGTTATTACACTGTACTGCTCTCGTTCTTATCTATTTTGCATCTCTTTGTTTGTTTTTTTCCAAGCTAGGTGTCATTTTGTACATTCCTGAGTTTGAATCATTCTTCTAATTTTTGACATCTAATTTTTCCAGGTAACCTCCATCCTGATTCCCTTCTCTAAGCTTAAGTTTCTGGTTATTCTGCCCAGTTTTGGATAGCAATCTACATGTTCTTTTCTACGCCACTGATGTTTCTTCCCACAAAATATCAAATTGCATTGACAATGACTATCTCTGGCAGAAATGGATTTTCTACCAATGCTCTAATATAAAGATAGTTACAAGGAAACATTGCGCTTTTGAAAGCTCTTGTTTTTCCATAGGACATTTCTTAGAACACTTTAAATACCTGCCTAATCTTTGAGGGGTATGGAAAATTGATCATTACAAGTCCCAGTGTGTTTTGGGTATTATGAAACACTAAGAACTCTCTCTCTGATTTTGTTTCCTAGAGACATATGATGGAGAAGGCAATGGCACCCCACTCCAGTACTCTTGCCTGGAAAATCCCATGGATGGAGGAACCTGGTAGGCTGCAGTCCATGGGGTCGCAAAGAGTCGGATATGACTGAGCGACTTCACTTTCACTTTTCAGTTTCATGCATTGGAGAAGGAAATGGCAACCCACTCCAGTGTTCTTGCCTGGAGAATCCCAGGGACGAGGGAGCCTGGTGGGCTGCTGTCTATGGGGTCACACAGAGTCGGACACGACTGAAGTGACTTAGCAGCAGCAGCAGAGACATATGACAGCAAACAAAGCAGACAGAAGTTTTATCTTATTTTTTGGTGAGAACTATGAGAAGTCATTTCAAGAAAGACTGACTCTGCAATTCTGCCATGAACCTCACATCATCAAAAGCAATGAAAAACTCATATAGAAAGGATGTGTAGTCTCAATTTCCGATTCATGGTCAACTGAACTGAACAGAATTAATGGATGCAGCTATCTGAACAGGAATTAATTTGAATGTGTAATTAGCCATAGATTACAGCTCAAAAAGTGTATGACTTAACAGGAAAGCTTCTATTAATTTTTTTGAGCCTGGTGAACATAATGTATGCTATGCAATATGTAAAATAACATCATCTTTGCACATTAGAAATACATTGTGAGAAATCAGATGCCTATTAAGACACAGAAATGGATATAAAACTGTGATATTGGGTTATGAATAATGGGCCAGATGTTTCAGAAAGGAATTAATGAGTTTTGATGTATTTCTAGATCACTGATATTAGCCATTTATTCCCCCAGGTTATTGAAGTCCAAGTAACCTTGTTATCATGGATAATACATTTTATTCTTTAACAATGTATAGTCAGGTGACTTGGTCTTACATAAGGATTCAAATCTGACCCAGAAATTATTATGAAAATATCACATAAGCAAGTTCTTTATTTCTATTAATGATTACACATCTGAGCCTCTGTTCAGAATTCTCACTTAATGGTGCTTCCTGTCACTTTTTGTAAACCTTGAAGGCTCTCAGGAAGTGAATGGTTTGCAAAGTAGACATCCAGAAGTTATCGGGCTTTGTGACTCTAATGAAATGATGAGTTGTATGAATCAGTCTACTATGATGTTTGGGGAAGTTAGTTTTGAGACTTAAATTTTAAAACTGTCAGTCACTGCTGCCAGGGGTGACTTCTGCACTTGATGGCCAAAGCATCTGGACTTAGCACGCTATGTCATGCAAGGGCACAACCAAAGCCTAATTTGGGGCTGGTAAACTCATTTTATAGTGGGTGCCTTTCTTTATCCAGTAAGAATACTCAGAGCTACACCCTCTTTATTTAGGACCCCTGAGTCATTTCTGTCTTGGCCTCTCCTCATGAATCTCTCTATTCTGGAAGAACTGATTTTTCAGAACAGTTTAACGTTGACTCTGTCTGCCTCTCTAGGCTTGAGCTATTTAGTCACCTCCCTAGGTCTTCCCTGGTGGTCCAGTCAGTAAAGAGTCTGCCTGCAATGCAGAAGACCTGGGTTCAATCCCTGAGTTGGGAAAATCCCATGGAGGAGGAAATGGCAACCCACTCCAATACTCTTGCCTGCAGAAACCCATGGACAGAGGAGCCTGGTGGGCTACAGTCCATGGGGTCGCAAAGAGTCAGACACGACTGTGCGACTAACACTAGATCCTGACCATTCCCTTTTTGTTCCTTCCTGCTGTATCCTCTGGCCCTGTTTTTCCTCTTGCTTTGCTCACAGGAGAGCCTCCCCCAGTTCCCCAGAGAGTACCTCTTGAGAGCTCCTGGTTCTCTGCTCTGAAGCTGCGTTCGTAAGTCGGGAGGGGGCAGGCATTGCCTGGCAGGGGGCGATCCTGCTGACTCGATCGGTAGAGAATGCACAGCTCCGGGACAATGTACAGCAGCAAGAAAACCCACGCGTTGGTGACCAGCGCGATGCAGATGACGGGGTCGTCCCACTGGGGCTGCCGCTGGAGCTGTGTGTTGCCCCTCATGAGCATGGAGATCCACACCACCCAGATGATGATGGAGACGAGCACGGTGACAAAGATGAACCTGCCATGCTGCTTCCAGTTCTCACAAGGGCCGCAGAAGGTGGTCTTGGAGACAAAGAACGTGAGGGCCATCAGGAAGAGGACGTAGACCAGGAGGACCACGAAGTCCACGTTGAGCTGATAGGGTGTCATGTGCACAAACATGCCACCCCTGGTCATGATGAGAGTCACGTACTCAATGGCGATGATGGTCTGCAACAGGCTGACACCAATAGCAATGCACAGAATTGTCGTCCAAGAGAAGGAGACTCGACCCCGGACCAGCTTCACCAGGTTGGAGGCGTGAGCCAAGAGGCACGAGAAGCAGAGAGCAAAGAGGACCCCAAAGAGAAAGTAGCGGATGGGGGCAGTCTGCTGATTCAGCTGGATGATGAAGGCAAAAGCAAGGCCAAAGAGCCCCAGCACACCCAGGAGGAAGAGGAACTGGGTGGGGAGGACATTCCAGTGGGCGCAGTCTTGGACCCTTCTCATGAGGAAGAGAAACGCCAGGAGCAGCATGACTGTAACCACTATGCCAACTGCTGCCAGGGACTCCAGAACAATGCCCCATGCTCCCCCAGTGTCACAGAGGAAGTAATAGTCCCCCGTGGACTCCTTGCAGTCCTCATACATGGTGACTTGTTGGTATGTCACTAGAATGATCTTCTTTTCCCCTGCAAAAAAAACCAAGATGAAACAAACAGGACTTTACCTTTACCCACAGGAACGTCTGTTGGGTAGTCCTGGACAGGACACTATAATATCTCTGATTCCCAGATGAAGATGCCTGGACACATTGAATGAAATAGCTCAGAACTATCCACCCCTCAAAACTATCCTAGCTCTGTCCTGCTAGGAAAGGAGAACCATCTTCACTTGAGGACTCTGGATCATTCATGGATTTCATGTCATAATTTCCACCAAGGCTTTTTGAAGCCTAAGGCAGAATTTTTTTCATAAAGATGGGCTGTGTGACAACGTGTGTATGATTGCTGGACTCCAGTTATAGCAGGCTCCAGAACAAGGGTTGTCAACATTAATGGACCATTTGATCATTTAAGACATGAAGTGCTCCTCAAAGGAGACAGGCTCTTCCCAGTCATTTTAATGACTGTTCCTTCTTTTAATTCAAGTCAATCCAACACATTATGCTTAAATATCCGCTGTTCATTTGTCAAAGAATTTTACAAAGTGGTCTCTGCCCTCAATTTTTTTGGAGTGTAGCACCAAAATCTGTCTTGAGTAGGGTTGTCTAGAAAAAAAATCACACATATTCATTTGGAAACAAGTACCTAGCAGCTGAATACCCCTAGTTCCACTCCTCTTTGGTTATTCCCAAGCCAGCTGGCTTGAGTGACCCAGGCTGACAGCTGAGGGCATGGTCCCTTCATTCCCACTTACCTCCTCTGTGTCCACGCTGGAGGCTGAGGCTGTAGTGGCTGCGAGGTTGTAACTGCCAATGAGTAAGAAAGAGACAACCTCAGCGTCTTTAATCTCTCCCCAAATGGGCGGAAGGATGGAGGCACCCACTGGGGTTCCTACAGCGCCTATAAAAAGAACCGGAAGGTCAGAAAGACACACCTATTCAAGTTTCCCAGCAGCCTGTCTACAGAGATTTCTTTGGTGAGAACAACTGTTTTTCATTTTACTGCTAACCAGAGGCACCTTGACCTTAGGGAGGTCCTGAAGGGGGTGTGGCTTTAGGAAAGACTGCCTCTTCCCCACAGGTGCAGATGTGATGGGGGGCTGCAAAGGCCTTCCCTTGGCCACATGAGGACACGTTGTTCTTCTTCTGACCTACTCCCTACAAAGAGCTTCTCAAGTGGCTCGGTGGGCTTCTCAAGTGGCTCAGTGGTAAGGAATCTGCCTGCAATGCAGGAGACTCGGGTTCTATCCCTGGATCAGGAAGATCCCCTGGAAAAGGAAATGGCAACCCACTCCAGTGTTCTTGCCTGGAAAATTCCATGGACAGAGGAGACTGGCAGGATACAGTTCATGAGGTTGCAAGAGTTGGACATGACTTAGTGACTAAACTACCACCACTCCCTACAAAGTCATCTCCAGAGTATTTCCCACATCTTTATTTTGATCTTAAGATCCAAAGGAGCATCCTTTCCAAAGGAATCAAAGGTTGGCTGAGCCATAAAGGATTAGAAGGATCATGCACATTAAAAGGTCCACTGGTTGCCATCTCTGTGACTTCAGGGAAATATGACTTTTCTACTCTGCCACTTTCCTCTCCTTTGGAGGTCCTTCCTCAAGCTTTGGCTGCGCATAAGGTGGGGGCTCTACCTGGACCAGCTCTTCCAGGATTGCCAAGGCCTTTGGTATAACTTCCCTCTCTCCTTGCTCCCCTCACCCTTATCAGAATGCACTCTTATTGGATCTCATTCCATTGAGGCTTTCCCAGGGCCCAAGACAGAAGAATGTGCAATTAACAGTTCCAGCTCATATTGGTATAACATATTCTTTTTCTCTTGTGGTGATGTATAACACAGCACACAGGACAGGGTCCAGGCTATCTGACCACAGGCCACCCCTAATCCCCCCTTCAAATTTACTTACTCTTTGGTTCTTTTCCTGGATATTTGCATTAAAAAAAAAAAGTTTGGAGGTTTTAGTTTCATTTTTTAAATTAATAATTTTTAAAATTTTAATTCAATTTAATAAAAAATTTTATTGGGGTATAGTTGATTTACAATGTTGGTTTTCTGTGTATAGCAAAGTGAATCAATTATACATATACCTACATCATCTCTTTCTTTGGATTCTTTTCCTGTATAGGCCATTATAGAGTATTGAGTAGAGTTCCCTGTACTGTTCAGTAGGTTCCTACTACTTATCTATAATTAATTTTTAAAAATTGAAAATATAGTTGATTTACAATGTTGTGTTATTTCATGTCTGAACCACTTGACTGTGTGTATATATATATTATTTTTCATCTTCTTTTCCATTATGGTTTATTATGGGTTATCGAATATATGCATATTTGCTTCTAAAATATTATTTACTTATTCATTTTTTGGCATGTGGTATCTTAGTTCCTTGGCCAGGAATTGAACCTGCACCTCTGCAGTGGAAGCATGGAGTATTAACTGATGAACCACCAGGGAAGCTCTAACAGAGGACTTCTGAAGACCCTAATCAGTACTTTTTAGTGTGGTTTCAAGTCTCCCCATGATCCAGCCCCTCTTTCCACCATCCAACCATATTTCTTTCTCCTCTCCAGGCCTTGTTTTTCATTCAGGTCAGTTTTCTCCCTCTCATCTGCTCACCTTTTCTTAGAGGTTGTCCCTGTGCTGAACTGCCTTTTATTCTACTCCCATTTATCCTCTGTGCTCGATTCCCATTGATCCTGCTTCTTACCCAAGTACTTTCCCTGCCTTGGAGATCTAGTTCATCTTATCTCCTCTGTGAGCGTTCCTTCCTACCCTCATCACTCTGGCCCTCACTGATCACTCCCTCAGGGAACTTCACAGTCTGTACTGTCCAAAGTTATGGAAATAATATTTTCTGCCCATTTTATTTGTATTAATAAATGTATGAATAACTATAATAAATAAAATGAATTTAAATAATAAATAATAATAAAACAGAAACAGACTCACAGACTTAGTGAAGGAACTTATGGTTACCAGGGGAGAAGGATGAAGGAAGGGATAATCAGGGAGTTTGGGATTGACATCTGCTATATTTAAAATGTATAACCAACAAAGTCCTACTGTATAGCACAGGGAACTCTGCTCAGTGCTATGTGGCAGCCTGGATGGAAGGGGAGTTTAGTGAGAATGGATACATGTATAGTGTGGTTTCAAGTTTCCTTGTGATCTGGGCCATGTAGGACTGGGTCCCTTTGCATTCCACCTGAAACTATCATAACGTTGTTAATCAGCTATACCCTGATACAAAATAAAAAGTTAAAAAATAATAAATAATAACAAAAACAATTGTTGTTGTTGTTGTTCAGTTACTAAATCACGTGTGACTCTGCAATCCCATGGACTGCAGCATGCCAGGCTTCCCTGTCCTTCACCGTCTCCTGGAGTTTGTTCAAACTCAAGTCTGTTGAGCTGGTGATGCCATCCAACCATCTCATCCTCTATCATCCCCTTTTCCAGCCCTCGATCTTTCCCAACGTCAGGGTCTTTTCCAATAAAAACAATACATTTATTAATTTCTTTTATTTGTAATTCATCCCTTTGGTTAGATTTATAGTTGCTTGGGTGTTAGGCTCCACATTTTATGTCCTTATAGCACCTGGCCCTGCAGGGAGCACCTCCTAGGTGATGGATGAACTGATTAATGGAAGGATTCTAAGGATAGAATTCCAGGCCACATGAAGTTACTTTTTAGTAGTGTGCTTTTCCAACCCATGATTTTAAATGGAAGCCACCTGAGATAAGAATTTTAACAAACTCTGGACAAATTCATTCTGAAGTGGTATTCTATCATCTAGAATCTCCTTAACTTTAAAAAGCTGTGTTTTTTTCCCCCACTTTGAGAGAAGACTATTTTAGGGAGAAGCGTCCTCCCCTTTTCTCACTTTGGGCACAATCACAGTTTGTCTTAAGCTGTAAAAGCTTTTCTATAAAGTTTACATTAAGGGTAAAGGGATTTTCCAGATGCAGAAATATGACATCTGGGAAGATTCACCCAAAGACACGTGTGAATGGTGAAGTTGCTGTTAGACCAGCAGGAGAGGATTTCCCATTAATTCTTCCAAGATGACCATTTTGGTGACCTTTGGAGGAGAGACAGAGAAGGTCAACCCCTTTGGCTTTAGTCATGGGCATTCCTCACTGTTGTGAGGTTAGAGTTCCTGGCATACTTGTCTTCTAAGGAGATTCCTCCTGACCCCCTGATGGCTTGAGGCAGGTGAATTAAGGGTTAATGACCACAAAGCCCTTTGAGCACCTTAGATAAAAGAACTGTCTCAAGTACTAATTATTGTTATTTTAAAATCTAGGGTAATAAAGTTAGCCCATCTTCTCTAGGCCCTAAGCAAAGAGGGCTCTCTTTGCCTACACGCAAGCAAATTACTCACATCTCCTTCCTTTTGTCTTTTATGCTGTGACCACATCACACCAAACAGCTCAGGCTTTGATGAATCAAAGTATATTGATTACAAGTCCATTAAAAACAGAGATAAAACTGTCAAGAGGCCAAACGCCTTTTGCCAAACATCTTTTTGTGTTGTTTCCTTCTCCTAGAAACAAGCTGGAGGGAATGTTAGAGGTGACCTAATCTAACCCTTTCATTAATAATAATAAGGAAGCCACCATGATAATAGGAGGATTTTAACAACAGGGAGGCAGAGACCCAGAGAGATAAAGGGAGGTACCCAAGGGGTGGGATGTTAGGGGAGACAGCCAGCATTGTCTGACTCCTGGTCCCATTCTTGCTGCTGTACCAGGTTACTTTCCTGATATGTTTCATATTGTGAGGACAAGCCCTAGGAGGAATAAGCCCTTAGATGTGGCAAATGGGTCAGGATCAGAAAGAAAGAAAAATGTTGATTAGGAGAATGCATCACATACCCTTTATCCCAAAACAGCTGTCATTGTTGTTCAGTCGCTCAGTAGTGTCCAACTCTTTGTGACCCCATGAACTGCAACATACCAGCCTTCCCTGTCCTTCACTATCTCCCGGAGTTTGCTCAAACCTATGTCCATTGAGTTGGTGATGCCATTCAACCATCTCATCCTCTGTCGTCCCCTTCTCCTCCTGCCTTCAATCTTTCCCAGCATCAGGATCTTTTCCAATGAGTCAGCTCTTTGCGTCAGGAGGCCAAAATATTGGAGCTTCAGCTGTCCCGGTAAACATGTGAGGACCAGCTATATGAGATGGGTTGATCGGGCTGGGAGGAACATCTCTGATTCTTTTGCTCACTGGCCTTTCCAGGTCTGGCTTCACGGATTGCCCCCAGTGTAGTTGTTTAGGGCACAGTACACAGAAGGCTCCTGTGCTTAGAGTCTAATGTCCCGCCATCACCATCTTCAAATTCTTAATAATTTAATCTTGAATTTGTGTTTTATTTATTTTTAATGAAAAAGCTATTGGCTTAAACAATTTTTTTAAAGAAATTTATTGCATTTGAGATTTTAAATCCCCTATGTGGGCTTGAACTGGTGTCTCCTGCAGTGGAAAGGTGGAGTCTTAACCCTTGAACCACCAGGAATTCCCTGAATTTGTTTTATGAATGAAGTCAGATGGTACTTGGAGCTTTGGCTCATGCATAATCCTGCCTTCCATCTCTTTTGTGTCTCATCACCTGTCTCTCTCCCTGGGACAGGTTCTTGGCCACCCTCTCTCTGCCACCCCTTGGGGGCCCCAGGGCCCCTGGTTTCCCCATTTCTGCCCCTGTCCCTAGACTCCCTCCACACTCCACCTGGGCTCACCTGTCTGACATGAGTTGGGGTGATAGACCTTGGAAAGGGGGGATTGATTTATGTCCAGGCAGGATACTACATTTTCATTTTGCACTGGGTCATGCAAATTATGCTTTTGAACTGTTGTGTTGGAGAAGACTCTTGAGAGTCCCTTGGACTTCAAGGAGATCAAACCAGTCCATCCTAAAGGAAATTAATCCAGAATATTCATTGGAAGGACTGATGCTGAAGCTGAAACTCCAATACCTTGGCCCCTGACACAAAGAACTTACTCATTGGAAAAGACCCTGATGCTGGGAAAGATTGAAGGCAGGAGGAGAAGGGGATGACAGAGGATGAGATGGTTGAATGGCATCACCGACTCAATGGACATGAGTTTGAACAGGCTCTGGGAGTTGGTGATGGACAGGGAAGCCTGGCGTACTAGAGTCCATGGGGTTGTAAAGAGTTGGACACAACTCTGCAACTAAACTGATGCAAATTATGTAACTAGCCCTGGTCATCTCCTTCAATTTTCTGGCATATGATAGCTAACTCGATCAATTTCCTATCAGGATGTTAATATTGTAGAGTTTAATTGTATTTTATAATGTGAAGTTATTAATAGTTGTGAAGAATTACAGTGTTTTATTTGGGTCAGGAAACTGTGAAAACTCTCAACCAAGCCTTATTTAATTAATAGGGGTATTTGGGGGAGGGAAGTTATCTGACATTTTTCTCCAGTTTTTGCCTATTATAACATTTAAATTGAACTAATATGTTGTTGTTGAGTCACTAAGTTGTGTCCAACTCTTTGCAACCCCATGGACTGTAGCCTGCCAGGCTCCTCTGTCCATGGAATGTCCCAGGCAACAGCACTGTAGTGGGCTGACATTTTCTTCTCCAGGGGATCTTCCCAACCCAGGGATCGAACCTAGGTCTCCTGCATTGGCAGGCGGATTCTTTACCACCGAGCCACCAGGGAAGCCCTAACTAATATATACATTGCTATTATAGTGAGTTGTTTTATCATTATTATAAGAAAGCAGATGATGAGACAAATATAGAGGTATGTTCAAATTCAACTTCTGGATCTGGAAGTGTAAACATGACAATACTGAAAAAAATGTTGATTAATAAAAAAATTTATTTCATTTGAGCTGTATTCTGAAAAGTAGATGCAGGATCTTATAATGAAGATTATTTAAATGTGATTTTAAAAATATGCAAAACTTAACAGAAGTGAGACTCAACATATAATCTATAATGAAATTTTTATAAAGGAAAACTTAAAATCTTCAAAATTAAAAACATATCCAGGGAAACAACATGGTATCCTGTCACTAAATCCCACTCATATTTCCAAAGGTGAAATACATGAATTTATCAGTGATTCCTAAGTTGTTATCTACTGTTAATAAAAGACGCTTCTAATCATCTATTTAGCAATATACTGTGTGTGTGTGTGTGTGTGTGTGCGTTCAGTGGCTAATTTCGGGCCGACTCTTTGCAGACTCCATGGACTGTAGCCCACCAGGCTCTTCTGTCCATGAGGTTCTCCAGGCAAGAATACTGGAATGGATTGCCATTTCCTTCTCCAGGGGATCTGCCCAACCCAGAAATCAAACCTGTGTCTACAGCATTAGCAGGTAGATTCTTTATCATTGAACCCTCAGTTCAGTTCAGTCGCTCAGTCGTGTCTGACTCTTTGCGACTCCATGAACCCCAGCACGCCAGGCCTCCCTGTCCATCACCAACTCCCAGAGTCCACCTAAACCCATGTCCATTGAGTCAGTGATGCCATCCTACCATCTCATCCTCTGTCGTCCCCTTCTCCTCCTGCCCTCAATCTTTCCCAGCATCAGGGTCTTTTCCCATGAGTCAGTTGTTCTAATCAGGTGGCCAAAGTATTGGAGTTTCAGCTTCAACATCAGTCCTTCCAACGAACACCCAGGACTGATCTCCTTTAGGATGGACTGGTTGGATCTCCTTGCAGTCCAAGGGACCCTCAAGAGTCTTCTCCAACACCACAGTTCAAAAGCATCAATTCTTCTGCGCTCATCTTTCTTTATAGTCCAACTCTCACATCCATACATGACCACTGCAAAAACTATAGCCTTGACTAGATGGACCTTTGTTGACAAAGTTATGTGTCTGCTTTTTAATATGCTGTCTAGGTTGGCCATAACTTTCCTTCCAAGGAGTAAGTGTCTTTTAATTTCATGGCTGCAATCACCATCTGCAGTGATTTTGGAGCCCAGAAAAATAAAGTCAGCCACTGTTTCCACTGTTTCCCCATCTATTTCCCATGAAGTGATGGGATGGGATGCTATGATCTTAGTTTTCTGAAGGTTGAGCTTTAAGCCAACTTTTTCACTCTCCTCTTTCATTTTTATCAAGAGGCTCTGTAGTTCTTCACTTTCTTCCACAAGGGTGGTGTCATCTGCATATCTGAGGTTATTGATATTTCTCCCGGCAATCTTGATTCCAGCTTGTGCTTCATCCAGCCCAGCATTTCTCATGATGTACTCTGCATAGAAGTTAAATAAGCACTGTGACAATATACAGCCTTGACATATTCCTTTTCCTATTTAGAACCAGTCTGCTGTTCCATGTCCAGTTCTGACTGTTGCTTCCTGACCTGCATACAGGTTTCTCAAGAGGCAGGTCAGGTGGTCTGGTATTCCCATCTCTTTCAGAATTTTCCACAGTTTATTGTGATCCACACAGTCAAAGGCTTTGGCATAGTCAATAAAGCAGAAATAGATGTTTTTCTGGAACTCTCTTGCTTTTTCGATGATCCAGCGGATTTTGGCAATTTGATCTCTGGTTCCTCTGCCTTTTCTAAAACCAGCTTGAACATCTGGAAGTTCACAGTTAACATATTGCTGAAGCCTGGCTTGGAGAATTTTGAGCATTACTTTTTACTAGCGTGTGAGATGAGTGCAATTGTGCAATTTGAGCATTCTTTGGCATTGCCTTTCTTTGGGATTGGAATGAAAACTGACCTTTCCCAGTCCTGTGGCCACTGCTGAGTTTTCCAAATTTGCTGGCATATTGAGTGCAGCACTTTCACAGCATCATCTTTCAAGATTTGAAATAGTTCAACTTGAATTCCATCACCTCCACTAGCTTTGTTTGTAGTGATGCTTCCTAAGGCCCACTTGAACCCTTAGGGGAGCCCAATAATATATTAGGTGGCAAAAAAGAAAGAAAAAAAAAACGGGACATACAGCTGCTAAAAATTCTTTCAGGATATATGTTGTTGTATTAGATGCTCAGTTGTGCCCAGCTCTTTGTGACCCCATGGGATCACACCAGGATCCTCTGTCCATGGGATTTTCCAGGCAAAGATACTGGGGTGGTTTGCCATTTCATTCTCCAGGAGATCTTCCCAACCCAGGGATCGAACTTGTGTCTCCTGCAATGCAGGCAGATTCTTTACCAACTGAGCTACCAGGGAAGCCCCATGGAATAGTAGATATGATTTTTGAGGATAAAAATGATAAACCAGCTAACAATGAAAAATTATACCTCTTAGTATCCCATAACAGTTCATCAAATCTGTATTACTACAGAACATAGGAAGCAACTTTTAAACGCAATTACTGTATGATGTAGAGTCTGTGATTCAGCTTGATAAAAGCACTGTTGAAAATTGCCAGCACTTTTGGTGAGATTCAAAATGAGTGGAAAAAACAATTTTTATAGAGGATTTCTTGTGCTGTTTAATTTCACTCACACTGGATGAAGTATGATCTCTGAGATGGAAAAATATATTGTTAATTCAACTGTTTAAACTAGAAAAACTGTAAAGGAGTTATAAACTTAGACAACAAATGTGACCAAAAATATGGCAGAGTTGTAAAAAATGGTTGAAAATGGCTAACAACCCTGGTTTATTCATCATGAAGCTTTGCAACCTAAAGATATTTTACTTGAACCTCATGAATTTCTTGAAATCAAATGAAATGCCAGTGAGCAAAACTTTTAGACATATTTTGTTCACATGTTGGAACTGACTATATCCACTTACTGCACACGGTGGAATTCCTGGTTGCCAGAAGGTACTAAGCTGAGCATAATATATAAACTCAGAAATAAGATGTCGATTTCTTGAGTTGAAAAACTATCTCACTTGGCCAATATTTACGTGATATTTGGATAATAAAAGCGCACTTTTAACTGCTTTTTTGAACATTCTTGAGTACAATTTTGGAAGAAAACCATGGTATATTTTAACATGTCAAACACATTTGAAGATTCCAAGAAATGTGGCAGTTTTAAAAGAGGGTTGTAATTCATCAAGAGATGGGGTCGAATTCCCCTCCACTTGAAGCTCTGGCTGGCCTTAGTGATTCTCTTGTAACCAATAAAATGGGGTGGAGGTGATGATATGCGATTTCTGCCAAGGCTAGGTCAAAATGTGCCTTCCAGCTTTAGTTTTGGTCCCTTGGACTACTCTGGATTCTTTCTTCTGAGACACAGCTTCCTTGTTCTGAGAAGCCCAAGCCACACAAGAGACTACACGCAGGTTCTCCGGTCAACATCACCAGCTGACGCCAGCCTCCCAGCAATCATGGCCAAAGGACCAGACATGGGAATGGAAGTCTGCTGGGAAATGGATTCTCTTGTTTCAGCAGTTCAATCAAATCTTCGATGAACGGAATTTATGTATTTGTCAAATGCAAGACATACTTGCTTTGCTATGAGTTTTCTACAAGTTCAAGTTTATTTCTAAAGAGTTCTAAAATAGCCTAGTTGAAGCCAAAGGCACATATCCCTGAATGATCAGGTAATCTCAGAGGCACCAGCATTCCATCGAAAAGGATGTTCATTCCAAAGTCTTTAAATTTTCTTTATAATCGGAGTAATTCTAGCTGATGCATATTTTCAACATGATTGCAATACAGAGAATGGAATGCTATAAAGTCAGTTTGAATGAAATAAAGTTAGAGATATGCATTTTTACATCTCGCTTTTCTCTCATGGTCACAATCATAACTTTTTAGAGGAAAATATGAAGCTTGAAAGAAAAACGTGAATAAAAGATCCTTGCTTTTCAAAACTATAAATCAATAATTGAACAAGGAAGAGAATAAATGACTTCATTTAATTCTTACACTACATTATGTTTATCATGTAGATTAAGATTAAAGAAAAAATTTCTGGTGCTAAATATTAAAGATTACTATATTACCAATCACAACAACCTATTTGGGTGAATTTTTAGGGTTTTAAATTTTGGTTGGATTTAAAAAAAGAAAGAACCAGGTCCAATAGTGTATCAGATGTACATGTTATTGTGTCTTCAGGTAGTCCACTGGAATGAATTTTACACACAGGTAGGCTGCAGTCCATGGGGTCGCGAAGAGTCGGACACGACTGCGCGACTTCACTTTCACTTTTCACTTTCATGCATTGGAGAAGGAAATGGTAACCCACTCCAGTGTTCTTGCCTGGAGAATCCCAGGGACGGGGAAGCCTGGTGGGCTACCGTCTATGGGGTCGCACAGAGTCAGACACGACTGAAGCGACTTAGCAGCAGCAGCAGCAAGCACATCTGTTCACTCAATAACAATCATGTCTAAATTTTTGTTTGTGTTATTTATTTAGAATTTTTATATTCTATATGAATAGCAATAAAATACTATGCAATGTTGTCTCTGTCATGCTTTTTTTAAGTAGATTTAAATTTAAAAAAATTATTTATTTATTTTGGCTAGGCTGTGTGGCTTGTGGGATTGAACCTGTGCCCTAGGCAGGCAGTGAAGGCATGGAGTCCTAACCACTGCGCAGTCAGGGAATTCCCAATAGACTTTTTTTTCAGAAGCAGTTTTAGTTTTACAGAAAAACTGAGTTTTACAGAAAAATACAGATTTCCCATTCTCCCCCTTTCTTTCTCCCTACCCTTGTTTCCCATAGTATTAACATCTTGAATTAGTGTGGTACATTTGTACTATTGATGAACTAATATTGATATATTATTATTTTCTAAAGGCTTCCCTGGTGGCTCAGATGGTAAAGAATCTGCCTGCAATGCAGGAGACTGGAGTTCGATTTCTGGGTTGGGACTATCCCATGGAAAAGGAAATGGCAACCCACTCCAGTATTCTTGCCTGGAGAATTCCATGACAAAGGAGTGGACTCTTTAGCTTCCTCTGTCCATGGAATTATTTTCTGAAGTCTATTGTTTATGATGTTCACATTTGTTCTTTCTGTTGTAAATTCTATGGATTTTGACAAATGTATAACAACATATATCCATCATTACAGGGTCATATAGTATTTATTGTTCCACTACTCTAAAAATCACCTATACTCCATCTATTCACCCCTCTTTCTCTCCACTGCTGAGCTTTTACTTTACCATTGGTAGTAATGGAAAGTATTGCTTCATAAAATATGTGTTACGCATGTGTGAGTGCTTGTACTGGGTTGAAAGGTAAAATGTAATTTGATTGTGGATTGGGGTAAGAACAAAGCTTGAAAAATACTAGCCTCATTAAATGAGTTCTTGCTTGCACTCTAACTTGAGTCTGGCTGTTTGCTATGAACTAGCTCTCTGCTGCTGCCCTGGTCTTGGGCAAATCTCTTGATCTCAGGATGATTTCTGGCTTTTTGACTAGAGTGAGTTTGTGAATAGTGGTGCTGTTCAGAGAGTCCAGGAAAACAGAGGAAGGAAAAGATTTGGGGGGTTTAAAGAATCCCCCCAAAAGTTAAAGTTCCATTCTGGTTGTGTCATCTGAGAAATCTGAATTACTTATGTGAAAACGTCAAGCAAGGCGCTGGATCCATACATCTGGAGCTTATAGATTTATTTCTGCCTTTTTGTACTTTTCAAAAATGTTTAACTTCCTGTTGGCATTGTAGATGTATACCAAGCTGATGGCAAACAGGTGGACTGGCTGCCCCTCTCCACTCCTCATTTTCCAGCTTGCTTTCAGCTGCTGCATGAATTGGGAAACACATTCATTCTTTTATTCATCCCACATTCATACACTGAGCTTTTGCTGGGAGCTGAGGGTACAGAAATGAATAGTATTACTCTGCTCAGTATTCTGTAATAACCTACATGGGAAAAAGAATTTGAAAAATAGATACATGTGTTTATGTATGACCAAATCGCTTTGCGGCACACCGGAAACTAACAGAAATAGTAAATCAATTATGTTGTTGTTTAGTCGCTAGGTTGTGCCTGACTCTTTTGCAACCCCATGGACCATAGCCCACCAGGCTTGTCTGTCCACGGGATTTCCCAGTCAACAATACTGGAGTGAGTTGCCATTTTCTTCTTCAGGGAACCTTCCCTACCCTCTTCGAAAGATCAGGATCCAACGGGTAGAACCCGCGTCTCCTGCGCTGACAGGCAGATTCTTTACCATTGAGCCACCAGGGAAGCCCTACAAAAGGATAAATATAACTCACACTGATGTCTGTTATATAGGAAATCCTAACAGTTATCATCAAAAGGAAAAAATACTTTTCTATTTGCTTAATGTTTCTTTCTTTCTTCCTTCTTTTTTTTTTTTTTTTGGTCACTAGGGATATTTCCCAACCAGGGACAGAACCCAGGCCCTGGCAGTGAAAGCCCAGAGTCCTAACCACTAGGTCACCGGGAACTCCCATTTAAAGCTGTTTCTATATGAGATGATGGACGTTCACTAAACTTATTGTGGTAATGATTTAATCACATATGGAAGTCAAATCATTATACCATACACCTTAAAGTTATACAGTGCTGTATGTCAATTATATCTCATTAAAACTGGAAGAAAAAGTCCCTATGTTGTAGACATTATTTAAGGAGGGATGATGGTCCTTTGTTAGTATTGGGGTAACAAGAACTTCTTTTATCTGACTTTTAATCAAGAGGACAGACAGGGCTGCTGATCTGACAGGGGGAAAATAGGTTGCTGCTGTTCTCTGTGCTGTCTCTAGAGTTAGAAGCTCATGGAATTTGTTCATCTACACTCCAGGCAGCGGCCTATGCCCTAGAGACACAGGGATCATAGCACTGCCACATTGGCTGAGCCTCAGAATAAATGATACAGGGAGGAGGGAGCACCCACCTCGTACACTCACTTGTAGAGCCACATTCTGCCTCATTACCTTTCTTGCCAGACAAGGGAAACAGACACTGAGAGTTCAGTGTATTTGGTCTTGGAGTTAAACTGCCTAAGTTCAAATTCTGGCTCTGTTGGGTATCATCTGTGTAGCCTAGAGCATGTTGATGAACCTCTCTGGACTGCCCTAGTTTATCTGTAAATGGGGGTATTGCCTGTGACTCCCTCATAGGATTGTGGGGTCTAATAGAAAGGGAATTCATGTAACAAGTTTGTGTAGTGCCTAGAACATGGTGAATGCTTAATAAATGTTAGCTGTCAATAACTCTTATTTTTTAAAATTCAGCTGATCTACATTAATAAGACCGAGCATCTATTGTACACATACCCTTGTAGACTTAGAAAGTATTCACAACCTAAACGTTATGTTTTATTCGGCAGGAATTTTTAGGACTTCAAACCCAGGAGGCAGTAGCTCAAGTAACCCTGAGAGAACTGGTCTGAGGAGGCAGAGCCAGGTTCACAAGTTTTGCAACAAAGGGCTGGTAGTCTGAACAAAGGGCAGGTAGTCAAGAGATTATTGTGAATTAAAAGGAAAATAAGTTAAGGAATTTAGCACTGTTCTTGTATGGGAAGATGCAAGAGTCTGGGCTCACTAAAATCATTTATTTGATATGCACCTCAGCTATCTGGGGCCAGCATCTTGTGTTTTCACATCCTGAGTGTCCTCAGGGCTCACCGTAGAGGGAGGCTACAGTCAGATGGCTACTAGATGGCAGGTATTCTTTTCCTTCCCGAGTTCCCCCAGGGCTCACTGGCTGATGACCATGACAGCCTTTGTTCACTGATATGGCAGGCAGTATTCCCTTTCTTGCCCTTACTCTACGGGGTGACTGGGGACTATAAATCACTAAGGAAGAGGGATGTAACTGGAGACCGTGTCATAGTGATCAGAGCTACAGCTCAGTTTTATTTAGAAAATAAAGGAAAGTACATCCTCGAGGCATGAGGGCACGCCGACCCAAGAGAAGAGAGAGAGAGAGACCCCCGGCCCTTTGGCTCCTCTTTTTGTATGTTTTTTCTCCTCCCCCTGGGCCTTCCCTATGTAAATTGGGCTGGCCAGGAGAGCTGTTTGTTCTACCTGAGGTCCTCACTCTGGTCCTTGGACCTTCCTTGGTTCTATTTTTGAGGGCTTTTCCCTTCCTTGTGTTTTAGCCACCTCCATTCTGGACTCTGTCCTATTCTAACAGATTCAAAGACTCTTGAGCTGGGACTTGAAAGACGGGTAGAGGATAGATAGGGAGGTGGGGGGTGGATTCTAGGTGTGGTAGGCAAGGTAAGCAAAGTCACGGAGCATGAGAGTGGGGGACATTGCAGGGGAACCAGCATTTATTCTGGTTCTGCTAGAGGGAAGGGAACCCAGGAGGAAGAGGCACGATGTGAGAAAAGGCTGTGTTTGAGCCAGCACATAAAATGACTTTTTGATGAAAGTCTGGGCTTCCCAGGTGGCGCTAGTTGGAAGAACCTGCCTGCCAATGCAGGAGATATAAAAGACAGGTTGGATCCCTGGGTCAGGAAGATCCCCTGGAGGAGGCCATGGCAACCCACTCCAGTATTCTTCCCTGGAGATTCCCATTGACAGTGGAGACTGGCAGGCTACAATCCATGGGATCACAGAGTCAGATATGACTGAAGCGACTGATAATTAACTCCTTGCCAAGAAAAGGTGATTCAGATTTTACTCCTTGTTTGATTATGAGATGACTCTATGCAGCCCACACCTTCAGTCTATGCTGGCCATTTTCCACCTTACATGGATTGGTTTCTGATTCTGCATGTGTATTGCTTCAGTCTATCTTCTTATTCCTAGAGAATTATGGTTGCTATAGAAACCAAATACTTTAAAGGAAAACTTAGAGCTTGTCAAGGATATAAATTCGAAGGCAAAACCTATGGCATTCAATCAAATAAATACCCATCTGTGTGGCATGCTATGAAGCTTTAATTACAGTGCTCAAGATCAAAGTAACATTACTCAAGAGTGGAGAAGCCAAATGTAAATGAAGGAGGTCTTAACCTGAGCTCAGCCAAGCATTGCACAGTACAGACAATCACCTGATGGCCCCTAAGTTATCTGTGTAAGCAGGAGAGTGTGGAATTATGTTGTGGTACACACAGGACAAAGTTTATTGGGTGTGATCACAAAACATACAAGGATAACTCTTTTTCTTGAGGGATGTTTTATTTTTCTAATCAATATCTTTTATTGAAGTATAGTTGATTTACAGAAATGTTAATTTCTGCTGTGCAGCAAAGGTATTCATTTATACATATATATGTGTGTGTGTGTGTGTGTGTGTGTGTGTTAGTGGCTCAGTTGTATCTGACTCTTTGCAACCCCGTGGACTACAGCCCACCAGGCTCCTCCATCCGTGGAACTCTCCAGCCAAGAACACTGGAGTGGGTTGCCATTTCCTTCTCCAACATATATATGTATATATATGTAAATGTATACTTTAAAAAAAATTCATTTCCATTATGGTTTATCATAGGATATTGAATACAGTTCTGTGTTATACATTAGGACCTTGTTGTTTATGCACTCTTCAGCTTATATCTGTTAACCTCAAACTTCCCACTCCATGCCTCCCTCAACCTTCTCCTCCTTGGCAACTACCAGTCTGTTCTGTTAGTGATTGTTTCGTAGATAGGCTCATTTGTGTCATATTTTATACGCCATATATAAGTGATACCATATGGTATTTGCCCTTCTCTTTTTTATTTACTTCACTTAGTATGATCATCTCTAGTTGCATCCATGTTGGTGCAAATGGCATTATTTCATTTTTTTATGGCTGAGTAATATTCCATTGTGTGTGTGTATATATATACACACACACACATCACATCTTTTTTTTAATACAAGATTTGGAGTTTTTAAAAAATAATTTTATTTATTTTTGGCTGTGCTGGTTCTTCATCATTGTATAGGCTTTCTTCCTAGTTGTGGTGAGTGGGGGCTGTTCTCTAGTTGTGGTCCTTGGGCTTCTCATTGCAGTGGCTTTTCTTGTGGAGCACATGCTCTAGGATGTGAGGGCTTCAGCAGTTGCAGCACATGGGCTCAACAGTTGTGTCTTCTGGGCTTCAGAGCACTGGCTCAATACTTATGGCTCGCGGGCTTAGTTGCTCCACAGCAGGTGGGATCTTCCTGGACTGGGAATCAAACCCATGTCTCCTGCACTGGCAGGAGGATTCTTTACCACTAAGCCACCAGGGAAGCCTTACCACATCTTGTTTATCCATTCATCTACTGATGGACATTTAGGCTGTTTCTGTGTTTTAGCTTTTGTAAACAGTGCTGCTATGAACATAGGGGCTTTTAAATTTTAGTTTTGTCTGGATATATGCCAAGGAGAGGGATTGCTGGATCATATGATAATTCTATTTTTAGCTTTCTGAGCAACCTCCTTACTGTTCTCCATGGTGGGTGCACAAACTTACATTCACACCAACAGTGTAGGAGGGTTCCCTTTTCTCCACACCCTCTCCAGCCTTTGTTATTTATAGACTTTTTACTGATGGCCATTCTGACCTGTGTGGTACCTCACTGTAGTTTTGACCTGCATTGCTCTAATAATTAGTGACGTTGGACATCTTCACATGTGCCTATTGGCCATCTGTATTTCTTCTTTGGAGAAGGTCTTCCATCCATTTTGCGATTGGGTTGTTTGTTCTTTGTTGTTGAGTTGCATGTAAGAATATTAATGGCATGGGAAGGGGCTTGTGGTGGAATGCAGACCATCCTTGTATGTGCAGCTCCAGAGAGCCTGCAGCCTTCAGGCTGTGAACCCGAGCATTACCTCTAGAGCAGTTTGAATATTTGCTAATATCTCTACTGTCTACTGTTTTACAACTTAATCATACAACAATCTAAATCTAAAATATTGGCCATATGTTCTACTCTAGGCCCTAGTAAGAGGAGGAGAGGGATGAGCAAGGTCTTCTCATCAACCTTTATTCTGGGAAATATGCGGACAAGAAAGGGGGCTGAAGTTGGGAAAAAAGACTGCTTTACTAGTCCATAGATTGACAATCAGCCACCTTGGTCTCTGTCCTATTTTTCACTATTTAATCCAGAATGAAGATAAACAATTAATATTTCCTTGGCTCCTGTCCCTGTCTTTTCTTAATTCACTGTTTGACATCCCATTACCTGTGTCCTCACCATAGGGCAGGAGACTGAAAGTCCTCCCTTCGTCATCTGATGATGCTCCACTGCTTGGGGTTTTTGGGGATAGAAGAGAAAGTGACTAAACAACAGGATTTGTTTCAGCTGTTTTAAGTCAAAGATCTTTATTTTTGGCTTCTTTTTAAAGAAAGCTCTTCTAAGAATTACATATGAAAGATCACGCGTAAATCACACTTCTTCGTGGATTAATAAAAATACAGTTTTCATGATTTTTAAAAATCTGTTTTTAGGGGATCCAGAGAGCTGGAAAAATGCTGCTGGGTTTTTCTGGCCTACCACTGAATTGTCTATAAGTCAATTAGAAGGACGCATGTGTATCGCGGGTACATTATTTCCCACCAAGAGAAACAGAGCCTCAGCATCTGGACCGTGCTTATCTCAGGAAATTGGCAGTGACTGGCTCTGAAGGGAAGTTGGTTCTGCTGGAGCGGCACGGGGGCGCTGCTTCCTCCCAGGGGAAGTGGGCACAGATGCAGACCCCCGTGGAGCTCGGGGCTCAGCCAGTGACTCATTCACTGCTCTTCACCAGCCAGACCTCGTTGCGACGTCCGTAGGGCTTCATGGGAGGGTCATAGCCGGTGCAGAAGTAGAAGTCCGTCTGGTACTTGGCTGTGCTCTCCAGGGCGGACCGCAGCTGGGCGGCTTGGGCAGCGTAATCAGCTGCCTTAGCATAACCACCAAACTGCCTGGGGACACAGAGCAAGTTGCAGGTTAAGAAAGGGCAAAGTCTCGGAGAGGGGGGGATTTTTTTTCCAAAAAAAGGCTATAGTGGTAAGATTTCACATCTGCCCCTTCCTACTGGGGTGGACTGAAGCTCACTGAGCCTCAGAGCATCCTGTGTAAAATTCGGGTGCATGCGTGCTAAGTCACTTTAGTCATGTCCAACTCTCTGCAACCCCATGGACTGTAGCACGCCAGGCTCCTCTGTCCATGGGATTTCCCAGCAATAATACTGGAGTGGTTGCTATTTCTTCCTCCAGGGGATCTTCCAGACCCAGGGATTGAACCTGAGTCTCTTAAGTCTCCTGCATTGGCAGGCGTGTTCTTTACCACTAGTGCCACCTGAGAACCCAACATTGGGCTATGTTTCCTTTTCCTTTCAATTAATTATGAACATTAACTACAATCACGGGTATAAAAAAACTAATTGGGAACCTGAAACACAGTACCATCGGCCCTCTGTATTGGTGGGTTCTGGGCCTGAAACACAGTACCATTGGCCCTCTGTATTGGTGGGTTCTGGGCCTGCAGACTCAATTAACGGCAGACTGAAAATATTTAGGGGAAAAAAAAACCTTCCAGAAAGTTTCAAAAAGCAAAACTTTCAGTTTGCCACCTGACACCAACTATTTGGTGGCTCAGTGGTAAAGAATCCCTGACTGAGTGACTTCACTTTTATGCACTGGAGAAGGAAATGGCATCCCACTCCAGTGTTCTTGCCTGGAGAATCCCAGGGATGGGGGAGCCTGGTGGGCTGCCGTCTATGGGGTCGCACAGAGTTGGACACGACTGAAGTGACTTAGCAGCAGCAATGCAGGAGACTCAGGAGACAAGGGTTTGATCCCTGGGCCGGGAAGATCCCCTGGAGGAGGAAGTGTCAATCCACTCCAGTATTCTTGCCTGGAGAATCCCATGGACAGAGGAGCTTGGTGGGCTACAGTCTGTCCATAGGTTCACAAAGAGGCAGACACAACTGAGTGAGCACAATGACACATATCAACTATTTACATAGCATTTACAGTGATAGGCATTATAAGTAATCTAGAGATGATTTACACTATTCAGAAGGATTATATGCCATTTTATATAAGGGGCTCGAGCATCCTTGGATTTTGGTAATGGCGGGGTTCCTGGAACCAGTACTCTACTAAAGGCGAGCTTCCCTTCCCTTCCTGAAATTTCCCCCAGAGATGGGAGGCCAACTTTTCCCAAGGCCAAGTCCTCACTGTTTTCTCTAGCTCCCTCTGCTGCCCCAGCTGCCTCTCTGTCTCCAGCTGGGGTGGGGGTAGAGGGGATGGGGGAGGACCAGGGTTGTTAGTGTGGAGATGGAGCACTGGTTTCTCACACATCCCAGCTGGGACAAGTAGCAGCTTTGTTAAAATACAGAGCAGCCAAAGACAGGGACCCGAGGAAGCCCTGGGAGGGCTCCAAGGCAAGCTTGAAGCACGCGCCAAGAAATCACTTGTAATAAATCCCTGCATACATGCATGCTAAGTTGCTCAGTCATGTCTGACTCTGCGACCTCATGGACTGTAGCCCACCAGGCTCCTCTGTCCATGAGATTCTCCAGGCAAGAATACTGAAATGGGTTGCCATACTCTCCTCTAGGGGATCTTTCTGACACCCCTTTTATGTCTCTTGCATTGGCAGGTGGGTTCTTTACCACTAGCACCACCTGGGAAGCCCAATAAATCCTTGTGTGTGTGTGTGTTAGTTGCTCAGTCATGTCTGGCTCTTTGCGACTCCATGGACTGTAGCCCACCAGGCTCCTCTGTCTACGGAATTCTCCAGGCAAGCATACTAAAGCGGGTTGCTGTTTTCTATTCCAGGGGATCTTCCCGACCCAGGGAGCGAACCTGGGTCTCCTGCAATGTGGACAGATTCTTTGCCATCTGAGCTACCAGGGAAGATTCAACGAACCCCTTCTCCTGCTCAAATAAGGAAAGCCTTCATTTTCTAAGTAAAGAGAATTTTCCTAAATCAGGCATTTCTCTTGATGGCAGAAGGTGGAGACAGAGAAACAATAAAGCTTGTCTTTTCAAGACTACGACTCTTTCCTTACGTCACTGCCTCTGCTCCAAAAATTCATCCTGCGACCTCCCCTAAATATATCATTCTAAATCTGGGCTGCACCAAAATCTTTATTAGAGTCAAGGACATCCCCATTTCTAATGAGCTTTATGACTCAAAGGTCTGAATCCACACCAAGCCAAGATTGAGCCAAATGCATTATTTTTGGTGGGGTTCTCTGACTCACGCTTTGCTCTTTTATGAGTGGTTAGTCAGGCTTGCTAAGCATTCAGCACGTACATCACAGGGCTACTGATCTGCAAATACCCAGGATTTCATCTTGAAGGGGCTGGTTATTCCAGTGTCTAGATAACAGCTATAGAACACAGGGCTGAGACCATTTTGGGAGACGTGATGGTTAGTTCTTCAAGTCTATGCAAGAGTGTAAGGCTGACGGAGAAAGGTGAGTTCTAGCTTCACCGAGGCTCTAGTGAGATAAAACTGGATGAGGAGACAGAGGGTGAATATTAAGGATGTACTGGTTTGGCAATAAAAGCCCGTAAGATGTTTGGCTTATTTTCAAAGAATGTCTATAGATTGAGGACCACTTGTCTGCAACCAATCAAATGCTGAATGGGGCGGGGGGCAGGAATTTAGTGTCTCTGCGGCCCCCTCTCACATATTGATACTGAGCTGTTTTCTATGAAAATGGATGATGTTGGCTCTTTAAGCTACTGGTTTCTAGAAACATCCAAAGCAGTTGTTGGTCCTCAACCTTCTTCATTCATCAGCTGGAGGCAAAATGGATAGTTGTGGGCTCACATCTTAGCTTTGCTATTGTCTGTCAGCTCCTGGTCTTGGGCAAGTGCTTTAATGTCTCTAGCCTTCTGGTCCTTCATCTGCTCAGTAGGGATGAGGGCGTCAATCTCAGAAAACTGTTGTGAAGATGACAGACGAGAAGACCCTGCAAACGACTCAGCCTCATGCCCATCACAGAGGAAACTCACAGCAAACAGCAGGTATTGTTGTCATTGGACTTTATAGTCCACTCAGAACAGTTGTTCAATTCCCAGACTCCCAAGGTGAGGGACAGAATGGCAATTGAAAATAAGATCCAGAACCCAGGGCCTAATAATGAAGACCTGGCTCAAATGACAATCTCATTTTCTCAGTGAGGCCTCCTCTCAAAATGCTTTTTATCGTCTAATAGCACTCCCCTTCCCCATTCTTCCCTTACCTTTCCTCCCTGTTTCTTTCTTCCTTCTCTCCTATCCTTTTCTTTATTCAGCACTTCTCACCTTCTAACATACTGAACACTCTATAATTTATTCTAACATGCTATATAAATTATTCATTGTTTACGGTCTGAGTTCTGTGGTAGGGAGACTCACACCCCATGAGGGCAGTGATCCTAGTCACTCTTTGTCCACGAGCATATTCTGACCTAACACATATATTAGACCCCTTGGCTAAATAAACAATTTTGCGATAAACAATCAAAGTTGCTGTCTTTAGGCTGATGGGCCTAAAGATGAGGGCACTGAATCTGTTGGCCTCCATATTCACTAACTCGTAGAATAAAATCTGGAGCACCTACTAAGGGCACAGTGGTGGGAATGCAAAACAAGTGGACTGACTAGGGTCATGTTGAAGGTCATGCTAAGGACTCTGAGGCTGACCTTAGATACAAAGATGGACTCAGGAAGGGGTTTTAAAGTTAAGGGACTAGGGACTTCCCTGATGGTCCAGTGGTTAAGAATTGTGCTTCCACTGCAGGGGCACGGGTTCGATCCCTGGTCAGTGAACTAAACTCCCGCATGCCACAACATGTGGCACCCCCCGCCCCATGCCATTATCAGACTGTAGTTTGAAGAGACCCCTCTGGAGGTGGTAGAGGGATGGGAAAGGGAGACATGGAGGCTAGGAACAGCCAAATGTGAGACAATGAAAGCCTGGACAAAGGCAAGTCTGGGAGGTGAGCTGGAGGGTAGGGAGGCCAGGGTGAGGGGTGGGGAGAAGGGAGGATTCTCGAGGGCTTCCAGTTAAGTTTCTGAATGGAAACATGCCGCCAAGCAGAAGAGGGATTCTGAAGAGTCCCTTTGGAGAGGAGGGGTGGGTGGGTTCATCATCTGGTTTGGGACATGTTGATATGAAGGTGTCTCTTATGAATGAACCACATTCATGCAACAGTCACTGTGCCCCTAAGCGCGTGGAGGGCATTGCGAAATCTCAGCCTCTGGAAAGAACTGGAGTCAGAGAAACAACTGGGGAAAAAGACGGGTCCAGTAACAGACACCCGGGCGTCACCCGTGAGTGAGTGCTGGCTGTGGTCATGGCCAAGAGGCAGACGAGGCCAGGTGGTGAGCAAACAGGCGCACTGTTCTCGGGAATCCTAATCCCCAGGTGGTGGGAGGAGGATGAGGACTCAGAAAAGGCCACTGAGAAGGAGCTGTCTGAGTCCAGGGAGACCCAGCAGAGTGATGTGGAGAACGTCATCATTCAGGGATTCTTTCATTCATCACCGGAACAAAAACCCTTGACTCTTGATATTTATTCTCAGGCCGACTGAGACGTTCATAACGAGGATGAAAATTTCCCTATTGCTTCATCAAGGAAACAAACAAAGCTGGGTGAGCTGCAGAAAGATCCATGTGTGTTCCCTGCCTTCAGTCTAACCATCCCTCCCAAACCTCCATCACAGAATCGCACGAATAAGCCAGGACACCAAACCCTTCCAGGCCCAGGGCCCCAAGATGTGAAGGAGGCCCAGCTCTGGCTGCCTCATCCTCAGAGCTCAGCTTCCACGCTGCACTTGGAAGATAACCATGTGGTGCCCCATTCTCCAAGTCCACGGGCATGTTTGCACCTGTTGCGGAATGCTCGTAAGCTCTTTGAGCTCCTCAAAAGAAAGAAATGAGAAGTCTGTACATTAGACTGTATACAAGTCTGTTAACAAGAGTCTAAGTCTCCATCTTCAAAGCTGCTCACCTCCAGGGCTGTCTTTTTTATCTTACTCAACGTCAGAGTTCAGTATTCCCGAGAATTTGGTTGCCATGGGAACTGAGAAAGAAAACACACACCCTGGATTCCAGAAATACAAAAGGAACTGACTAAAAGGTCCGGAAGAGTTGGGGTGGAGGGGGATGATGAAGGCGGGCTAGCAGATGGAAGCTCTGGTCCAAAGTTCAAAAAATGATCAAGTGTTATCTTTCAGGGAGTGCAGTGAGGACGAGGAGAAATGGAATGACTCTGAGCCTGACCATTTGGTCTAGAACTTTTGCAATCTACAGGTCAGCACAGATTTGCGGAGAGTCTGCTATGCAGGAAGCTCCTGTGCTAGGCAAGAGAAGCCTAAGACAAAGAGCTGATAATTCCATGTCAATGGGAAAGATGCGTAACACCATATGGCATTCCATTTAATTGGATGGAACCAGGCTTAACAAGTTGAGCATCACTGAGCAGGAAATACACGCTTGACAACAGAGAGTTGTAAAGATCATGGGGAAGTCTTTCTGCCCTGGCAAGGTCCAACTGTAGTGGTCAGCACAGAAACACAAAAATTACGCAGGGCAGGAGAAAAGATTAGAATAGAGGTACATACGGAACACTCTCGGGGCAAAGAACAAGGAATGATTGGTTCTGACTTAGAATGTGAAGGGGAGGAGGCTAAGGAGGATGTGACATCAAGCTGTTATTGCTGGAGCATCTCTTGTGCTGCTGGCAATGAACAGGACCAAAATTCTTGCCTCACAGAGCTGGCAATGAACAGAGACTGGGGAGGGGCTGAGAGGCGCTGGGTGAGTGAGTGAAGGTCTGGTCGTGGATGTTGTACATGTGGGTTTAAGTGGGCTTTGGGAGGTGGGGACGGGATGCTCTGAGGCCAGGTGGAACTCTGGAGTGGGGCTGTGCTGTAGAGGACAGCATATGCCACAACAAGGCTCTTTATTCGGTAGGATTCACTGCCTGGTGGAACCTTTAGGGACCCAACCCAAAGCCTATCCCTCTCCTGTCTGGTTTTACCACTACCCTGGGCTTGGTCCCAACCTCGGGGTGTGCCTCAGGCAGAGGCAGGCGAGGCCCACAACCAGAGTCGAACAGAAGGGGGCGGTAGTGCCATCGGTGGTCCTTAGCTTTAGGGCTGGAGGAGACAAAGGGGCAAGTCAGAAGGGGCAGAAGTGGAAGAACTAGAAATGCTCAAGAAGCCTTGCAACAGTTCAGGCAAGAGATGATGAAGACCGTGGTCATAAGGATGGAGGGGCATGCACAGCAGGGGTGACGAGGACTGGGCCAGCAACTGATGTGGAAGACGGAGGAGTCAGGATGGATGTGAACGGGATGGGGAGGATGCAGGGGACCTCTAGGAAGGCAGAAGGCAGAACTCAGAACACATGGGAGGGAATCTGAGTTCCACTAGGGCATGTGGATTTGGGGGCTTCCCAAGTGGCACTGGTGGTCAAGAACCTGGCTGCCAATGCAGGAGAAGTAAGAGACACAGGGCGATCCCTGGGTGGAGAAGATCCCCTGGAGGAGAGCGCGGCAACCCACCCCAGTGTTCTTGTCTGGAGAATCAATGGATAGAGGAGCCTGGTGGGCTATAGTCCCTTGGGTCGAAAAGAGTCAGAAGCGACTGAAGCAACTGAACACGGCACGTATAGCACAGAGGTCTACTTGGCGATACCTCCTAGGAAACCTGGGACGAAAGGCAGCAGCGCTGGCCCCGCTGATTTGGGTTCATCCACCTGGAAATGAATGACGGAAGCCCCTTGTAAGCACCAGTTTGTAAAAGACCAGAGGAACAGCTGTTAACTCTTAATTTCTCATAGATGTCTATTCATTTAAAAAGCATTTGCTTTTTAATACAGACTACTAATCAATGGACATCACAAGGTCACAAAACAGGAAGACTGAGTTGAGGATGCACTGTGTATCTGAAGGGTTTCCTGGGTGGCACCAGTGGTATAGAACCCACCTGCCCGATGCAGGAGCGATCCCTCCCGTGAGGAGGGCATGGCAATCCACTTCAGTATTCTTGCCTAGAGAACCCCATGGACAGAGGAGCCTGGCAGGCTATAGTTCACAGGGTGGCAAAGAATCTGACATGACTGAAGTGAGTTGGCATCCATGTGTATTTGAAACAGTACTTGTGCCTTCGCTATGTCATTGACTGCCTTCTGCAGAAAGGTACTTCTAAATGCACATTTGACTCTGCAGTGACACCAAGTGGCAAGTGGAGGAATGATCAGATTCTAAAAGCGCCAAAGATAAAGTCAAAGTGATGGTTGCTCAGCTGTGTCCGACTCTGCGACCCCGTGGACTGTAGCCTGCCAGGTTCCTCTGTCCATGGAATTTTCCAGGCAAAAACACTGCAGTGGGGTGCCATTCTCTTCTTCAGGACATCTTCCCGACCCAGGGACCGAAATCCAAGAAAGCCTATCAGAGATAATAAACAGGTTAAAAAAAAATTCACCAAGCTATGCTAGACACTCTCCTCTGTTTAGGAGAAGAGAAAAGATCCTTTAAATTGCAGTAAAGGAAACTTCCACAGACCTGGCTTGAAAATTACCTTTTAAAGAGTCCCTTTTCCACCATAGGGTAGCAGGGTTCCTTGGCAAAATGGCTAATTTCAGCTCTAGAACAAGAAACGTTAAGATGTGCTTAAAATATCTTGTCCTACCAATAACCAAGGAAGCTACTGGAGATTACCAGGGTCATGTCCAAAGGACCAAGAAACCAACTTGAAGAGGCTCTCACTGGCCAAAGATGGGACAATTTGAGCATCAATGAGAATAGTAACTGCAAAGAATTGAAACACATCAATTATGTGTGAATTCATATATTTATATTGATACTCAGAAAACAGAGATAAACACTATCTCCCCTTTAGAGGATGTTAAGAAAAGAAGTCATTATTCTGGAAACTGATAAAGAGAAGGCATCAAGCTAAAGAGAAGGTATCTGGCCTCCTCTCTGTGACTCTGTCTTAGAGAAACCGAACAGTAGATGAGGGAAGGTTCTCTTTACTGAAGTATTCTTGCTAATAAGGGGCTTCCCTGGGTGGCTCAGTTGATAAGGAATCCACTTGCAATGTAGGAGACTTGGGTTTGATCCCTGGGTTGGGAAGATCCCCTGGAGTAGGAAATGGCAACCCACTCTAGTGTTCTTGCCTGGGAAATCCCATGGACAGAGGAGCCTGGAGGGATACAGTCCACGGGGTCACAAAGAGTCTGACACGACTGAGTGACTTAACACTTTCACTTTTCTTTCACTCTCAGGGCCTAACCTATATGTACTAGACAACGGTGAGAGTGAGTGCCTACCTAAATTTTGCATAACAGGCACCCCGCTTCCCCATCTTACTCCCTGCTCTGTGAAAAGAGAGTCTTGACAATCTGTAAGTAGAGTTTGCTTTCTCTGCAGCCTATGCAGTGAAGGCTGGAAAGTTGGAATGAGGACTGCAGTGGGAGTTGAAGGTTCCAGTTCAGCTGTCCAGCTGCAGTGCACACATTGTCCTCTGGGGGGCTCTGCGTCACCCAGTTTAGGACTGCCCAGAGCAGCCAAGCTTACATTCTCAGCATTAGTGTACAGAGGAGCCTGGTAGGCTGCAGTCCACGGGGTTGCGAAGAGTCAGACACGACTGAGTGACTTCAGTTTCACTTTTCACTTTCATGCATCAGAGAAGGAATTAGCAACCCACTCCAGTGTTCTTGCCTGGAGGATCCCAGGGACGGGGGAGCCTTGTGGGCTGCCGTCTATGGGGTCACACAGAGTCGGACACGACTGAAGCGACTTAGCAGCAGCAGCAGCAGTGTTGAAAGCTGCACCCTTGTGGGTGCAGCGGGAGCAGGGCAGATAAAAGTAACTAAGTTTGGAGACCCGAGGAGTGGACAAAAACTGTCCAGTGGGAGATTATTTGTATATTTTTCATGAGGTTGTTCTAGAGCAGAACCCTGGCGAAGCTCCTGGTCTCACTCGTCTGTCCATGGTTTCACACCTGTCACACAGGAGGATTTTAGCAAACGGGAAGTCACTGATTATCCCGAAGAGACCTGACCTCTTAGGAGAGGCTGAGGCCTGAAGAATAAAATTAGGAAAACACGTGCGCCTGTTGTTCTCTACAGTCAAGGGACCTGGACCCCACGTGAGGCCCTGGAAATAGGACTAGAACAACAGGATGCACGTGTGCCCTGCTAAAAGCCCTCAGACCATGAATAATACTCCCTGCCCTTCTGGCATTCAAGGGGAATGTGGGGAATTCAAGGGGAATACCTGCTCCCCAGGTATTCATGACCCCAAACTATAGACTGACCTAGATATTCTGATTCTCCTAGAATTCTGCTGTGGCTAATGTAGGTGTCCAGCTTCAGCTGGGGTTGGGAGGATATTCTCTACATCCAAATCAATTTGGCAACATGCAAAGGCATTTATGTGGGCTTCCCAGGTGCCACAGTGGTGAAGAATCTGCCTGCTGATGCAGGAGACACAAGAGACATGGCTTTGATCCCTGGGTCAGGAAGATCTCCTGGAGAAGAAAATGGCAATCCACTCCAGTATTCTTGCCTGGGAAATTCCATGAACAGAGGAGCCTCGTGGGCTATAGTCCATGGAGTTATAAAGAGTCAGACACAACTGAGCAACTGAGTACACACACAGCACATAGAGGTGTTTACTTAGAAACAATGCAAATGTTTGTATGCTGTAGGCTGAAGCAATTCTGAGAGAAACCGTTAGTACTCAGTATTTCTTACTTAATTCATCAATGAGTTTAGAAAGAGAAGTTAAGAAACAATCTCATTTACAATTGCATCAAAAAGAACAAAATACCCAGGAATAAATTTCAGCAAGGAAGTGAAAGATTTTTACACCCAAAACTATAAAACATTAATGGAAAATCTGGAGAAGACAAAAATAAATTAAAAGATTCCAGGCTCATGGATTAGAACTAATATTGTTCAAGTGTCCATACAACTCAAAACAATCTACAGATTAAATGCAATCCCTATCAAAATTCCAACGGAATTTTTTTTAAACAGAAATAAATCTTAAAATTTGTATGGAACCATAAAAGACCCTGAATCTGGAAAAAGAAGAACAAAGCTGAAGGCATAACATTTCCTGCTTTCAAGCTATGTTACAAAGCTATCATAATCAAAACAGTATGATATTGACATAAAAACAGATGTACAGATCAATGGACCAGAATAGAACACCCCAGAAGAAACCCATGCATATATGGCCAACTAATTTTTAACAAAAGAGCTGAGAATGTACAACGGGGAAAGGACAGTCTCTTCAATAAATGGTGTTGGGAAAACTGGACAGTCAAATACAAAATACTGAAATTGGACCACTATCTTTTTTTTTTTTTTAAACTTTTGCCCACACTGTGTGGCATGTGGAATCTTAGTTTCCCCACCAGGGATCAAACCCATGTTTCCTGCAATGGAAGCATTGAGACTTAACCAATGGACCACCAGGCAAGTCCCTGGACTACTATACACAAAAATCAACTCAAAGTGGATAAAAGACTTGAACATAAGACCTGAAAACTGTAAAATTCCTAGAAGAAACCATAGAGGGTAGCCTCCTTGACACCAGTCTTGATAATGATTTTTTTTTTTTTGTATTTGACACCAAAAACACAGGCAACAAAAGCAAAACTAAACAAGTGAGACTACATCAAACTAAAAAGCTTCTGCACAGCAAAGGAAAAAGGCAAACTGTTCAATGGGAGAAACTATTTGCAAATCATATATATGTAATGGGTTAATAGCCAATATATGTTAAAAACTCCTATAACTTGAGACTAAAAAACTCTAAACAATCTAATTAAAAAAAATGGGCAGAGGATCTGAATAGATATTCTTCCAAAGAAGATATACAAATGGGCAAAAGGTATATAATAAGGTGTTCAACATCACTAGTCAGCAGGGGAATGCAAATCAAAGCCATAAGAAATGTCACTTCACACTTGTTAGAATGGCTACTATGAAAGAGACAAGAAGTAACAAGTGTGGAGAAAAGGGAATCCTTGTGTAAAGCTGGTGGGAATGTAAACTGGTGCAGCCATTATGGAAAACAGTATGGAAGTTCCTCTAAAAAATTAAAAATAGAACCACATGATCGAGCAATTCCACTTCTGGGTATATACCTGAAGGAAATGAAACCACTAACTTAAAGAGACAGCGGCACTCCTATGTTCATAGGAGTGCCAATTTACCAATAGCCAAGATGTAGAAATAACCTGAGTCCACAGACAGATGAATGGATAAAGAAGATGTGGAATATATGTACAATGAAATATTATTCAGCCATAGAAAGAAGGAAATCTTGCCATCTGTGATGACATGGATTAACTTTGAAGGCATCATGCTAAATGAAATAGGACAGACAGAGATAGGGGAGTACTGTATTATCTCACTTACATGTGGAATTAAAAAAAAAATCTGAACTCACAGATACACAGAATAGACTGGTGGTTGCCATAGGGTGGGGAGGTGAGGGGGTGGGAGATATGGGTAAAGGTGGTCAAAAGGTAGAAACATCCTGCTATAAGATAAATTAGCTCTGGGGATGTAGGGTACAGCAAAGTGACTAGAGTTAACAACACTGTATGTTGCACTACATATTTGAAAGTTACTATGAGAGTGGATCTTCGGAGACGGCAATGGCACCCCACTCCAGTACTCTTGCCTGGAAAATCCCATTGATGGGGGAGCCTGGTAGGCTGCAGTCCACGGGGTTGTGAACAGTCAGACATGACTGAGCGACTTGACTTTCACTTTTCACTTTCATGCATTGGAGAAGGAAATGGCAACCCACTCCAGTGTTCTTGCCTGGAGAATCCCAGGGACGGGGGAGCCTGGTGGGCTGCTGTCTCTGGGGTTGCACAGAGTCGGACATGACTGAAGTGACTTGCAGCAGCAGCAAGAGAATGGATCTTAAGATTTCTCATCTCAGGAAAAAGATTTGGAATTTTGTCAAATGAAAGATGCTAACTTCCATTGGTAATCATTTCATAAATATGTAATCAAAGCATTATGCTGTACACTTTAATGCAACATTATATATCAATTACAGCTCAAAACTGGAAAAAAATAATTTAAATGCAAATGTTCATGGCAGATGATTCAAGAAGTGATTATGGAAATCAAGTGCTACCCTTGGAGGCCCAAAGAATTGTCTGCTTACGTGGAATAGACAGTGATGCCTTCCCTGTCTTCGATCTTAATGCTGTCATCGCTGGGAGCTGGCGGGTCGCTTTGAAACTTGTTTGGAATCCGGAACCAGACTTTTAATTTCTTCTGTAGGTCCCCATCGTCACTGGGGAACACAGCAAAGGAAATAGGAACTGTCATCCCCATTCCGAGTCCTGAAAACACAGAACCCCACAGAGAGACATGGGTGTTAGAGACAGAACCTGCTGAGGCCCATGGACCATCTGCTGGTCTCATTCTTCTTTTAAGACAATATTTGTTGTTCTTGAAATTTATAATAGGCATTTCAGGCATTAGCATGTATCACCACATACATATAAAGTACCTCTTAATGTACATACTAGAGGTAGAAAGGTAGTGATTCAAATTCGTCTGGAAAAAATTATTTAGCAATATATATCAAGACTATAAATATATCAGTACCCAATTACTTCCCAGGTGGAACAGTGGTAAAGAATCCACCTGCCAATGCAGGAGATGCATGTTTGACCCCTGGGTTGGGAAGATACCCTGGAGAAGGTACCTGGAGAAGATACCCCGGCAGCCCAATCCAATATTCTTGCCTGGGAAATCCCATGGACAGAGGATCCTGGTGGGCTACAGTCCATGCGGTCGCAAAAGAGTTGGACACAACTTAGCGACTAAACAACAACAGAGTACGTCCTGTCTAACTGCTGATTTTATCTTTAAATTTTATTTAATTTTTCATTTTTGGCTGTGTTGGGTCTTCTAGTTGCAAAGAGTCAGGGCTGCTCTCTAGTGGGGGCTACTTCTCTAGCTGCAGAGAGTCGGGGCTGCTCTCTAGTGGGGGCTACTTCTCTAGCTGCAGAGAGTCGGGGCTGCTCTCTAGTGGGGGCTACTTCTCTAGTTGCAGAGTCGGGGCTGCTCTCTAGTGGGGGCTACTTCTCTAGCTGCAGAGTCGGGGCTGCTCTCTAGTGGGGGCTACTTCTCTAGCTGCAGAGAGTCGGGGCTGCTCTCTAGTGGCGATGCTTGGGCTCCTCACTGCAGTGGCTCCTCTCGCTGCAGAGCATGGGCTCTGGGCACACGAGCTGCAGCGGCTGTGGTACACAGGCTTACCTGCCCCACGGCACCCCACTTGCCTGCATTGGCAAGCGGATTCTTAACCACTATACCACCAGAGAAGTCATAATTGTTGATTTTACTGAAATAATCTAAAATATGAAAAAGGCTATTTAGGGAATAGGATTTTCCTTGTAGCAGAATTTATAATTGTGAAAAATTGAGATATGTTCAAAAGAGGACTATGTTTAAGTAAATTATAGGCACATGATGCAATACAATTTAGCTATGAATAGTCATGCTTAGGACTAGTTAGCTACAATGGAAAATAATTATGAAATAAGGAACAGAAACAGGATATATTGCACAAACCCTACGATTACATATTGTGTGCGAGTTGCTCAGTCATGCCCGACTCTTTTCAACTCCATGAACCACCTGGAGCCCATCAGGCTCCTCTGTCTATGGAATTCTCCAGACAAGCATACTAGAGTGGGTTGCTATTTTTTACTCCAGGGGACCTTCCCAACCCAGGGATTGAACCTGGGTCTCCTGCATTGTGGGCAGATTCTTTACCATCTGAGCCACCAGGGAAGATACTATTATGATTACATTTTAAAAACCTATTATAAAGCCCTAAAAATACACCCAAAGATGACAATGATTACATTAGAAAAGATGGACTGGGGTGCTGTTTTGTTATTTTCAAAAATGTTTGATGAGTTCCTAATTTTTACACATATTTTCTTCTGAAGAAAATTTATGACAATGCCAAGAAGGAAAAGACTTCTTCGTGACCTCCTACTGGTTGACTTATGTCCAAAGCCTGATTTCTTTGGTTCTAGCAAATATTACTAAGCTTGATACGAGCTTCTTTCTCATTTATCAACTTGAGATATATCCTAAATATTAAATACATTTTTTTTTCATCTTGTATACTGAACCATTTTGGGTTTGTACTGATTCTAAAGTGCAGGCCAAGTTAGAGAGCTTAAGAGTTAAATGAAAAGTCGCTTAGTCATGTCCGACTCTTGGTGACCCCATGGACTATACAGTCCATGGAATTCTCCAGACCAGAATACTTGAGTGGGTAACCTTTTCCTTCTCCAGGGGATCTTCCCAACCCAGGGATTGAACCTAGGTCTCACACATTGTGGGTGGATTCTTTACCAGCTGAGCCACAAGGGAAGCCCTTAAGTGTTAAAGTCCTATTTAAATATGGTTTACATGCAAACAGGTACACTGAAACTTCAGGCCTCTCATTTTATCATAAAAACAGGGAGGCAGCCAGCATGGACTACCAAGTCTTATTACTATTATTAGACCATGCCACGTGGCTTGCAGGATCTTAGTTCCCTGACCAGGGATCAAATCTTGGACCCCAGCAGTGACAGCACTGAGTACTAGCCACCGGACCACCAGGGAATCCCCATGGACTGTCAAGTGTTTCAGAAGGGGACTAAGATCTCTCAGGCTCTTTATTTGCCAGAACAGAGCCAGGGACCAGCCACACTCATCACTCACTGATCTTCAGAACCCCATAGAATCTGAGCTACTTGGGGGCTGATGAGATTTTCGGCCTGGGGGCAGAGGTCTCAAGTCAGAGGTGGGCTTTGTTCTGTGGCCTGGCTTACCACGGACACACCTTACCCAGTTCACCAATCCAAGATAAGCACTGTAAGGTTAAAAAAATAACAAACGGACGAACAAACGAAGCCTGTGTCTTCAGACCAGGGAGAGAAGCATGAACTCAGTGCTACTGAGCGGGCATGACGTCAGTGGGTCTACCCAGAGCCCCCCTGCCCACACAGTTGAGCAAGGTCACAGGACACTGAAACAGGCGTCTTGGGGTCCCTTCCTGTGTTTTCCATCGATGACGTGAGACTGCAGCACTGGCCTGGGTGACCAGAGCCCATCCTTCAGGGACACTCACCCTTATCATTGGAGCCTCCCACATACTTCATGACTTTTGGCATTGCCTCCCTCAGAGCCTCATCCACAGGCTTATCTGTCACTTCCACTGTGGCAAACTTCCCGCCTTCACAGGCCCTCTCCTCGTAGAAGACATCTCCCTGGAGGCAGAGAAGGCACAGCACTGAAGAGGTGGAAGGTAGCAACCTGTGATGACTCTGAGAGTGTTAGTCACTCAGTCGTGTCTGACTCTTTGTGACCCAGTGGACTGTAGCCTCTGTCCAGGGAATCCTCCAGACAAGAAAACTGGTGTGGGCAGCCATTCCTTTCTCCAGGGGATCTTCCTGACTCAGAGATCGATCCTAGGTCTCCCACATTGCAGGCAGATTCTTTACCATCTGAGCCACCAGGGAAGCCCCTACAAGCAGTAAAAGTCCAGCTACAAGAGGCACAGACTGCTAAGGAACTTTCCATAATGAGCCTAACTCTGGTGACAGTGGAAGAGACAGGCCGGAGTATGAAGGACCATAAGAAATAGACTCTGAGAGTTTTTACAGAACTAGAGAGAGCAGAGAGGGGACTGGTGCCAAGGAGGAAGGATTTGGGAGGAAGTGACAGGGCAGCTGATTGCTCAGGGTAACAGGGGTGTCGCTTAGTGAGACGAGCTGGGAAGAGGAGTCACGTCTGGGAGTAGTGTGAACTGAATTACTCCGATTCTTCTTGAATTACAGCCCTGCTACTAGATTGAGGCTAGTCTTGGGGCCTAAGAGTTTTGTGGGATTGGCGTTGTATTGGTTTGTTTCACCCTTTGCCATATTGTAAAGCAGTGCCTCCAAACTTAAAAAGAAAATCACAATCCAGAACAAGAAATATTTTTACATCATGCCCTATCAAGAACATGAAACAACTTCATATAATCAACATTCTCAGAGAAATAATAGAAGATATTACATCACAAACCACCCAGAACAGCCCCAGAGTGCTGTAAAAACAGAATGGTCTGAGATCAAAGAGCTCTGGGAAATTAAAAATATAACAGAGGTGAAAAAATTCGGTAGAAAGGTTGGAAGATAAAATTGAAGGAAATGTTTTAGAAAGTCAAGTAAAAAGGCAAAGATGTAGAAAATAGAAAAGGAAAAGGATCAAGCCAAGAGATCCAACATCTGAATAATAAGAGATCTAGGAAAAGAGAGGACTTCCCAGGTGGCTCAGGGGTAAAGAATCTGCCGACCAATGCATGAGACACAGGAGACCAGGGTTTGATCTCTGGGTTGGGAAGATCCCTGGAGGAGGAAATGGCAACCCACTCCAGTTTTCTTGCCGGGATAATTCCATGAACAGAGGAGCCTGGCACACAACAGTCCACGGGGTCACAAATAGTTGGATATGACTTTGCAACTGAGCACGCATGCACACAGGAAAAGAGAACACAAAATGGCAAAGGAGGAAACAAACAACTACAATGACAATCCCACAAAACTCTGAGGCTCCAAGATTAGCCTCAATCTAGTAGCAGGACTTCACACTTTTCACTTTCATGCACTGGAGGAGGAAATGGCAACCCACTCCAGAATTCTTGCCTGGAGAATCCCAGGGACAGGGGAGCCTGGTGGGCTGCCATCTATGGGGTCGCACAGAGTCAGACACGACTGAAGAGACTTAGCAGCAGCAGCAGCAGTAGCAGGACTGCCTTTCAAGAAGAATCAGAGTAGTTCTGTTCGCACTGTACTCCCAGTCATGACTCCTCTTCCCAGCCCGGCTCACTAAGCACATCCCCTGAGACATCAGCCGCACTGCCACTTCCCCTTCAAAACTTCCTCCTTGGCAGTGATCTCCTCCTGCATTGAGTCTCTGTGCTAAAGTCATTATCTTTACCCTACAGACCCACACAGCTCTCCTCCAGCCCTCTTTCTCCTCCTTGCCCTTTGACGTCTCATTATGATACTGGGCTTCCCTGGTGGCTCAACTGGTAAAGAACGTGCCTGCCCATGCAGGAGACATAAGACATCGATTCAACCCTTGGGTTGGGAAGATCCCCTGGAGAAGGGAATGGCAACCCACTCCAGTATTCTTGCCTGCAGAATCCCATGGACAGAAGATCCTGGAGGGCTACAGTCCATGGGGATGCAAAGAGTTAGACATGACCGAGCACACACACACAAACATGATATAATTTTGCATTCCCGAACATACAGTAAAGCAGTGCTTTCAAACTTAAAAAACCCCACAATCCAGAACAAGAAATACATTTTCACATCATGCCCTATCATGGACATACATGTCTGAAGCAAAGTTTCACAAAATAACAGTTTACCCTTATGGATTGGATGCATGATGATACACGCCTTTTCTTTTTTTAATTGGAGTATAGTCAATTTACAATGTTGTGTTAGTTTCAAGTGTACAGCAAAATGATTCAGACACACACACCCACCCACACACCCACACACACACACACACACACACACATATATATATATATATATTCTTTTTCAACACTGAAGTCAGATTCATTATATTCTTTGCAGCCAAAGATGGAGAAACTCTATACAGTCAGCAAAAACAAGACCGGGAGATGACTGTGGCTCAGATCATGAACTCCTTATTGCCAAATTCAGACTGAAACTGAAGAAAGTGGAGAAAACCACTAGACCATTCAGGCATGACCTAAATCAAATCTCATGACTATACAGTGGAAATGAGAAATAGATTTAAGGGACTAGATCTGATAGATAGAGTGCCTGATGAACTGTGGACTGAGGTTTGTGACATTGTACAGGAGACAGGGATCAAGACCATCCCCATGGAAAAGAAATGCAAAAAAGCAAAATGGCTGTCTGAGGAGGCCTTACAAATAGCTGTGAAAAGAAGGGAAGCGAAAAGCAAAGGAGATAAAGAAAGATATAAGCAGCTGAATGCAGAGTTCCAAAGAATAGCAAGGAGAGATAAGAAACCCTTCCTCAGCGATCAATGCAAAGGAATAGAGGAAAATAACAGAATGGGAAAGACTAGAGATCTCTTCAAGAAAATTAGAGATACCAAGGGAACATTTCATGCAAAGATGGGCACCATAAAGGACAGAAATGGTAGGGACCTAACAGAATCAGAAGATATTAAGAAGAGGTGGCAAGAATACACAGAAGAACTGTACAAAAAAGATCTTCATGACCCAGATAACCATGATGGTGTGATCACTCACCTAGAGAGCCAGACATCCTGGAATGTGAAGTCAAGTGGGCCTTAGGAAGCATCACTATGAACAAAGCTAGTGGAGGTGATAGAATTCCAGTTGAGCTGTTTCAAATTCTGAAAGATGACACTGTGAAAGTGCTGCACTCAATATGCCAGCAAATTTGGAAAACTCAGCAGTAGCCACAGGACTGGAAAAAGTCAGTTTTCATTCCAATCCCAAAGAAAGGCAATGCCAAAGAATGCTCAAACTACCACACAATTGCACTCATCTCACACGCTAGTAAAGTGATGCTTAAAATTCTCCAAGCCAGGCTTCAGCAATACGTGAACCATGAACTTCCAGATATTCAAGCTGGTTTTAGAAAAGGCAGAGGAACCACAGATCAAATTGCCAACATCCACTGGATCATCAAAAAAGCAAGAGAGTTCTAGAAAAACATCTATTTCTGCTTTATTGACTATGCCAAAGCCTTTGACTGTGTGGATCACAAGAAACTGTGGAAAATTCTGAAAGAGACGGGAATACCAGACCACCTGACCTGCCTCCTGAGAAACCTGTATGCAGGTCAGGAAGCAACCAGTTAGAACTGGACATGGAACAACAGACCGGTTCCAAACAGGAAAAGGAGTGCGTCAAAGCTGTATATTGTCACCCTGCTTATTTAGCTTATATGCAGAGTACATCATGAGAAACCCTGGGCTGGAGGAAGCACAAGCTGGAATCAAGATTGCTGGGAGAAACATCAATAACCTCAGATATGAAGATGACACCACCCTTATGGCAGAAAGTGAAGAAGAACTTAAGAGCCTCTTGATGAAAGTGAAAGAGGAGAGTGAAAAAGTTGGCTTAAAGCTCACCATTCAGAAAACTAAGATCATGGCATCTGGTCCCATCACTTCATGGGAAATAGATGGGGAAACAGTGGAAACAGTGGCTGACTTTATTTTTCTGGGCTCCAAAATCATTGCAGATGGTGACTGCAGCCATGAAATTAAAAGACGCTTACTCCTTGGAAGGAAGGTTATGACCAACCTAGACGGCATATTAAAAAGCAGAGACGTTACTTTGCCAACAAAGGTCCGTCTAGTCAAGGCTATGGTTTTTGCAGTGGTCATGTATGGATGTGAGAGTTGGACTATAAAGAAAGATGAGTGCAGAAGAATTGATGCTTTTGAAGTGTGGTGGTGGAGAAAACTCGTGAGAGTCCCTTGGACTGCAAGGAGATCCAACAAGTCCATCCTAAAGGAGATCAGTCCTGTGTGTTCATTGGAAGGACTGATGTTGAAACTGAAACTCCAATGCTTTGTCTATCTGATGTGACTCATTTGAAAAGACCCTGATGCTGGGAAAGATTGAGGGCAGGAAGAGAAGGGAACGACAGAGGATGAGATGGTTGGATGACATCACTGACTCGGTGGACATGGGGTTGGGTGGACTCCGGGAGTTGGTGATGGACAGGGAAGCCTGGCGTGCTGCGGTTCATGGGGTCGAAAAGAGTCAGACATGACTTAGTGACTGAACAACAAAAACATACAGCTGCTAAGTGTTTGAAACTAGGAACCAGAATTTAAAGCCCCAGACTCTGGTCTAGGGGCTTTCCTGATAGCTCAGTTGGTAAAGGATCTGCCTGCAATACAGGAGACCCCAGTACAATTCCTGGGTTGGGAAGATCCACTGGAGAAGGGAAAGGCTATCCACTCCAGTATTTGGGCCTAGAGAATTCCATGGATTGTATAGTCCATGGGGTCACAAAGAGTCAGACATGACTGAGTGACTTTCACTCAGTGGTCTAACACTTGTCACAAGGCTGTATGCTCCATGGGGGATGAAGTGAGTGTTTTTCAGCCTCTCTGTTTAGGCACAGAGGTAGGTATTTCTGACTGACATTTGTAGGCCTGTGTCAAACTCAGATCAAGGGCATCAAAAGTCATTCAATGCACTTCCTTCTCTTGCAAATGGAGAAACCAATGACCAGCTCTCTCCGGTAAGAGCTGGAAGTGTGCTTACAAATCCAGCAGTTCATTTGCCTCTTATTACAAGCAAGCAGTCCACTGTATAGTTGGACAAACAGGTCCGGGGCTCAGCCAGGGCCTGGTTCAGTTGGGACGCATCAGCAGAGGGGTAACCAAAGCTGTGAATGAGGTTGTGTTGCCCAGGGAACATATACTTGTGCTGCTGTGTGCTCAGTCGTGTCTGACTCTATACAACCTCAAGGACTGCAGTCCTCCAGGATCCTCTGTCCATGGGATTCTCCAGGCAAGAACACTGGAGTGGGTTGCCATGTGCTCCTCCAGATCTTCCTGACCCAAAGATCGAACCCAAGTCTCCTGAGTCTCCAGCATTGCAGGTGGACTCTTTGCCACCTGTAGCACCTGGGAAGCCCCAGGGAATGTATACAGAGCATTCTATATAAATTAATCATGTTCATGAATCCCCCACCTAAAAGCTGTCATTCACCAAGCTCTTTCCTGTGATGGCTCAGGCGCTACCGAGTGTCTAACTACCTCACCAGCAATGCTAGAGCACCTCCTCATTGGCCTTCTGCTATTTTTGTCAATGTCTTGGTCATTCCTACAGAGCTGCTGTACCCGCCTCTCCCTCTGCCTGAGGGGTTCCCTTCCTTTCTCTGCGTGATGAACTCCTAGTCATCCAACAGGTCTCAACCTAAAAAGTCACTTCCTCAGAGAGGAGCCCAGTTTAAAACAGCTGCCCCATGATATTTTGCCTTTTGTTCTTGGAGTTCTCACGGCAAGAATACTGGAGTGGTTCGCCTTTTACACCTCCAGTGGACCGTGTTTTGTCAGAACCCTTCATTATGACCTGTCTGTCTTGGGTGGCCCTGTACAGCAAGGCTCATAGCTTCACTGAGTTATGCAAGCCCCTTCGCCATGACAAGGCTCTGATCCCTGAAGGGGATTTGTCTCACTGAAAAAGACCCTGATGTTGAGAAAGACTGAAGGCAAAAGCAGAAGGTGGCGACAGAGGATGAGATGGTTAGATAGCATTACTGACTCAATGGACATGAATCTGAGCAAACTCCGGGAGATGGTGAAGGACAGGGAAGCCTGGCGTGCTGCAGGCCGTGGGGTCACAAAGAGTCCAACATGACTTGGCAACTGAGCAACACTGGAATATAATTACAATGGAAATTGTAATGGAATAATAACATGTTTAATTTCTACTGGCAACCATAAGCCCCATGGGGTCAGGGACTGTCTGCATTGTTCACCACTGTTATCTCTCAGCATCGAGGACCATGTCTTTAATATATATAGCAGGGTCTCTATAAGGATTTGTGGACAAGGAGGCTGTGGGGGGTGAAACCTGGCTTTACTCTAATGACAAGGAATTCGGCAACCATAGATGCCTGGAGAGAGGAGCACTTAGCCTAACTATATGTGTCTTGGAAGAAGGCTGCATCACACTGTCTGAAGGAGGTTCTCCAACAGGCGCCCCCTGTTTTCACAGCATCCGTGTCTACAACTTCTCACCTGAACTACTGGATCACTACGAAAATTCAGGTTTGAGAGATGGATATTATCCAACTACTCTGGTTCTCCAGGGAGCTGAATTTAAATAGGTTCTCTCTATTTCTGCAGAAAATAAAGCACCTAAGTTAACACTGTTAGCACATTTGATTCTTCAAATTTAACACCTTCAGTGCATTTCCTTGCTACATGGAACAAAATAATGACCCTTCCTGGCCCCACATTCAGCTAGCTCATGCTCCCAGTTACTAGATGAGGATTTCAGCCAGTGGCCACAAACACCAGTTTTCAACATTCAGTGGGGGAACCACAGTCAAGTCCCAGACAGAGATGTTGAAAGAATGCCTCTTGCTATGAGATCTGCAAGGTCCTTTGCAAGGCTGGTTTTCCCCTTGCCACTTTGTCAGGGAATGTTTGACAGGAGTATTCCTACGTGCTGTTTCTCATAAATCCTCTGTTCCTTATCAGTTTCTGTTGTCAGAAACTACTGGAACAGCAAGCTGCTCCCAGGACTGAGGTCATTATGTGTGACAGGCCTGAATCTCCTTCAGTAAACATTCTCTTTACGACAAAACTGCTTAGTCTCAATCCCCTTTCTTGAGATATAGATTGTCTCCTGACCTTGTGACCATTATTAATCCCTTGTTCCCTTGGTAATGGTTGCTATATGTTTGGTTTTCTGATCTTTATCATTGTCGAAAGAAATTTCTTGAACAACAGCCTATATATACTCAGAGAAAGATCATTAAGGCACCTTTGCTCCATCAGAGTTTGGGTCCCCGTGTCTTTCTTTCTTTCTTCCTCTCTCTCTCCCCCTCCCTTCGGCTCTCTTTCACTTTCTTATTGTCAACTCTGGACCACCAGGTTCTGGTCCATTAAAGGACCCCAACAAGTGGCACCCAGAACAGGGACACTGGCGTACGTGGCATTTCGGACAGAGTGACTCCAGGCTTATTGAGGTCAGGACCTATTGAGGTCGGTAAGTACTAAGACATGGGTCAAACGGCTAGAAAGCTCCATCATTTCTCTGCTTTACTTCACCATTTGTTTAAAGCTCACGGACTTTTGGTTTTGTGCCAATGAATAGAGGCTTGCTTTCAAACAGTGGTTAAATGTAATCCTTGGTTCCCTGATACAGGCATTTTGATTTACAAATTTGGCACCAAGTCAAAGAAAATGTTGAACGAGTCACCAGGCAGGAAAAATATATTCCAGTTGATTTCTGGCCCCTATGGGCTCACATTAAAGCTGTAATTCTGCCATTTCAAGGTAAATTCTAGCCTTCACGATATTTGACAACAGACAGAACACTTATTGCATGAATATGAATTAGATGATGAAACTTTACAAAAGGCCCAATTAGAACAACATAAAATATTTCAAAAGTTTCCTCCTAGCCCTGCCCCGGCTGCTCCAAATGCTCCTCCTCTGCCAGCAGGCACGAATCCAGAACTCTTTCCTTTTTTAGAACCTAATGATTCTAATAACGACTCTCCTAAGACATTTTTTGACACCAAAACTGGCAATGCTCAAGCTGGCACTCCCCCAAACCAAATTATTTTTGAAATGTTAACTGGCACTAGACAATTTGATACCATAGAAGCTCAAACACAGTGCCCTCCCTTATTGCATGAACAATTAAAAACAGTAGCCTTTGAAGCTTGGGATCGAATTACTCCTCAAGGAGAACCTACAGGTAGCTACACTAAAATATTACAAGGACTTAATGAAAGTTATGCTGATTTTTTAGCTAGATTAGAAACTGCTATTTCCCGTACTGTAATCGGAGAAGAAACCAAAAAACAGCTTGAGAAATTACTTGCTTATGAAAATACAAATCAGAAATGTCAAAAAGCTATCTTTCCAATTCATGAAACTGGGACTATTAATGATTATTTGAAGGCTTGTCACAATCTAAGATCAGAAACTCAAAAGATGCAAATGCTAGTTGAGACAATGGCTGCTACCTTTAGAAAAGGAAAATGAAAGATGCTTTACATGTGGAGATAAATACCATTTAAAAAGGGACTGCCTTTTTAAGCCTAAGAAGGCTAATAAAAAACCTACAAACATTTGCCCTTGCTGCCATAGAGGAATGCATTGGGCCAAAGATTGTAAATCTAAATTTGATATTGAAAGAAAACCTATTCCAGGAAACTTCAGGCAGGGGACCCCCCAGGTCCCCTTCAACAATAACCAGGGGCAAATTCTATCTTTTCCCTCAAACTCTCAACATCACTGCCGTCGATATACCAGCCTTAAATGATTTTTTCCTTTACCCTCAAGCAGTCCCTTCTAAAATACCTACCAGACTTTTTGGACCCTTGCCCCCACAAACCTTCGGCCTTTTACTTGGCCAGTCTAGTTTGACTTCTAAAGGAATTACTATTCACCCTGGAATAATTGATTCAGATTATAAAGGAGAGATTAAAATTATGATGTCATCGCAGATTCTATGAAAATTCAAAACGGGGGACAAAATTGCTCAATTACTTCTTTTACCTTACATTTCTATTAACTCCTCTAAAAATATACAGACAGGCAGATTCGGCAGTGGAGATCAAAAACAATCCTTATGGACATCATTGGTATCTGAATATGCCCAATATGCCCAAAGATTTTCTGGTCTTCTCAAACACTGGATCTAATATTAATATTACTATTATTTCCAAACACTTATGGCCCAAATCCTGGCCTATACAAAAAATCTTTTGCCAAATTGCAGGAATTTCTCAAACCAAAGAACAAGAAATTTATCAAAATGTTCAAATCTACCCATATGAAGGACCAAAAGGCCAGCCTGCAACATTAAGACCTTATGTGATAGATGTACCCCTTAATCTAACAGAAAGAGACTTACGCAATGACAAACTCAGATATACATTCCACATTTTTCCTAAGGGCCACTGCTCATTTAACAAATAAAGCAATTATTAAAATAACTTGGAAGAATGACGAACCTATTTGGACACAACAATAGCCCCTTATGAAAGAAAAATTACAGTCTACTAAAGAACTTCAGTTCACTTCAGTTCAGTTCAGTTCAGTCGCTCAGTCGTGTCCGACTCTTTGTAACCCCATGAACTGCAGCACGCCAGGCCTCCCTGTCCATCACCAACTCCCAGAGTTCACTCAAACTCATGTCCATCGAGTTGGTGATGCCATCCAGCCATCTCATCCTCTGTCGCCCCCTTCTCCTCTTGCCCCAATCCCTCCCAGCATCAGAGGCCTTTCTAATGAGTCAACTCTTCGCATGAGGTGGCCAAAGTACTGGAGTTTCAGCTTTAGCATCAGTCCTTCCAAAGAACACCCAGAGCTGATCTCCTTTAGAATGGACTGGCTGGATCTCCTTGCAGTCCAGGGGACTCTCAAGAGTCTTCTCCAACACCACACTTCAAAAGCATCAATTCTTCAGCACTCAGCTTTCTTCACAGTCCAACTCTCACATCCATACATGACAACAGGAAAAACCATAGCCTTGACTAGATGGACCTTTGTTGGCAAAGTAATATCTCTGCTTTTGAATATGCTATCTAGGTTGGTCATAACTTTCCTTCCAAGGAGGTAAGCGTCTTTTAATTTCATGGCTGCAATCACCATCTGCAGTGATTTTGGAGCCCCAAAAAATAAAGTCAGCCACTGTTTCCACTGTTTCCCCATCTATTTCCCATGAAGTGATGGGACCAGATGCCATGATCTTAGTTTTCTGAATGTTGAGCTTTAAGGCAACTTTTTCACTCTCCTCTTTCACTTTCATTAAGAGGCTTTTTAGTTCCTCTTCACTTTCTGCCATAAGGGTGGTGTCATCTTCATATCTGACGTTATTGATATTTCTCCCAGCAATCTTGATTCCAGCTTGTGCTTCTTCCAGCCCAGCGTTTCTCATGATGTACTCTGCATAGAGGTTAAATAAGCAGGGTGACAATATACAACCTTGACGTACTCTTCCTTGATGTACTCCTTTCTCTATTTGGAACCAGTCTGTTGTTCCATGTCCAGTTCTAACTGTTGCTTCCTGACCTGCATACAGATTTCTCAAGAGGCAGGTCAGGTGGTCTGGTATTCCCATCTCTTTCAGAATTTTCCACAGTTTATTGTGATCCACACAGTCAAAGGCTTTGGCTTAGTCAATAAAGCAGAAATAGATGTTTTTCTGGAACTCTCTTGCTTTTTCCATGATCCAGCGGATGTTGGCAATTTGATCTCTGGTTCCTCTGCCTTTTCTAAAACCAGCTTGAATATCTGGAAGTTCATGGTTCACGTATTGCTGAAGCCTGGCTTGAAGAATTTTAAGCATCACTTTACTAGCGTGTGAGATGAGTGCAATTGTGTGGTAGTTTGAGCATTCTTTGGCATTGCCTTTCTTTGGGATTGGAATGAAAACTGACTTTTCCAGTCCTGTGGCCACTGCTGAGTTTTCCAAATTTGCTGGCATATTGAGTGCAGCACTTTCACAGCATCATCTTTCAGGATTTGAAATAGCTCAACTGGAATTCCATCACCTCCACTAGCTTTGTCGTAGTGATGCTTTCTAAGGCCCACTTGACTTCACATTCCAGGATGTCTGGTTCTAGGTCAGTGATCACACCATCATGATTATCTGGGTCATGAAGATCTTTTTTGTACAGTTCTTCTGTGTATTCTTGCCACTTCTTAATATCTTCTGCTTCTGTTAGGTCCATACCATTTCTGTCCTTTATCGAGCCCATCTTTGCATGAAATGTTCCCTTGATATCTCTAATTTTCTTGAAGAGATCTCTAGTCTTTCCCATTCTGTTATTTTCCTCTATTTCTGTGCACTGATCGCTGAGGAAGGCTTTCTTATCTCTCCTTGCCATTCTTTGGAACTCTGCATTCAGTTGCTTATATCTTTCCTTTTCTTTGCTTTTCGCTTCTCTTCTTTTCACAGCTATTTGTAAGGCCTCCCCAGCCATTTTGCTTTTTTGCATTTCTTTTCCATGGGGATGGTCTTGATCCCTGTCTCCTGTACAATGTCACAAACCTCAGTCCATAGTTCATCAGGCACTCTATCTATCAGATCTAGGCCCTTAAATCTATTTCTCACTTCCACTGTATAATCATAAGGGATTTGATTTAGGTCATACCTGAATGGTCTAGTGCTTTTCCCTACTTTCTTCAATTTAAGTCTGAATTTGGCAATAAGGAGTTCATGATCTGAGCTACAGTCAGCTCCCTGTCTTGTTTTTGCTGACTGTATAGAGTTTCTCCATCTTTGGCTGCAAAGAATATAATCAATCAGATTTCAATATTGGCCATCTGGTGATGTCCATGTATAGAGTTTTCTCTTGTGTTGTTGGAAGAGGGTGTTTGTTATGACCAGTGCGTTCTCTTGGCAAAACTCTATTAGCCTTTGCCCTGCTTCATGCCGTATTCCAAGGCCAAATTTGCCTGTTACTCCAGGTGTTTCTTGACTTCCTACTTTTGCATTCCAGTCCCCTATAATGAAAAGGACATCTTTTTTGGGTGTTAGTTCTAAAAGGTCTTGTAGGTCTTCATAGAACCATTCAACTTCAGCTTCTTCAGTGTTACTGGTTATAGACATACAATTAGAATTAAAACATATTGAGGAATCTTGCTCTCCTTGGAATTCTCCTATTTTTGTTATAAAAAAGAACTCTAACAAATGGCATCTCTTAACAGACCTTAGAAAAGTTAATGCATCTATGAAACCTATGGGTGCACTACAACCAGGGATCCCATCACCTACTACTATTCCTCAAAATTGGCGCATTATTATTACTGATTTACAAGATTGCCTTTTTAATATACCTTTACATCCTTTAGACTGGGAGAGATTCACTTTTTCTCTCCCTTATCCTAATCATATCAGGCCTCATAAAAGATTTCAATAGACTGTTACCTCAAGGTATGCTTAACAGTCCTACTATTTGTCAAAATTTTGTAGCCAAGACTTAACATCCAATGTGACAGCAATTCCCTCATGCATATATCATTAATAATCTACTGTAACTACAAAAACAGAAACGATATTTTTGACACTGAATGGCCATGATATTCTTTAGATTCCAGAGAAAACTGATTAAAATAAAATCTTTTTTGAAATGCAAAACCAGTCCTTCTTACGTATGCAGTTAGGAAAAGGTTAACTTGTTAAAACACTTTTTTGGAACTCCAATTCTGCCTGGGAAACAAAAACAGGCCTAAAGTTAACTCTTATCATGTCCTTGGGATACACAGCCCACTCCACCTAGGACTCCAGCCATAAACAAATTGGTGGAACTCAAAAAAAAAAAAATTTTTTTTAAATTTCAAGCAGAAAACTATGCCTGTCTATCTAAAATTATCTATGTCTCACTATAAGTCTTTGTTTTTGGATAATATGAAATTAATGAGCTCTATTTAAATTTAAGTTCACATGAACTGAAAAATATTCAATATTAAATATAATGTTTATTTAAATATACATATAATTGTTTGCTAATCTAATTAAGACATGTCTTAAGTTATCAACATTATGTAGTACTTTTATAATGCCTAGGTTTAAGGTAAACTAAATTTGTCAACAAAAAGGTAACTCTTTATATATATATAAATATATAAATAAGATGAAAACTTTTAGATAAAAACTCTATTAAAAATAATTATATTTTAGAAATGATAAACTGATAAAAGTTTATTAAATAGCTAGGTCATTTTCAAGTAAAGTAAGATTTTAAAACATTAATTACTGAACACTAACTTCCTTACAAAAAGTTTTTCTTACAGAAAAACTAGAGATTTTAAACTAGTTATAAATATATATATTTATATAAAATAATTATATATATTATAATGTATAATATATTCACGAATCTATAAAATGCTAACATACAAGACACTTCATAGTTGCTAAAGAAGATATATGCTTTTAATAAAAAGATATAAGAAATGGCAAATAAAATGATAAATACAAAATATAAAAAAGGTTTATGACAAATGAAGGAAAATTTTATGGAAAATGGATGTAACTCATTGCCTTTAACTTTCTTCCTCTTCCTTCTTACATGTCTCAATCGATACAAATTCTTCTTTTATATGGGCCATACCTCTCCAAGGAGAAACTACACGACATGTTATAACCCACCTGATAGCTTACTTTCCAATAATGAGAACATCTAATTCTATAAAAACAGACAATGGCCCTGCCTATATTTCTAAACAATTCAAACAATTTTTACATTCATTCTCTATTAAACAGATTATAATCATTCCTTATAATCCACAAACACAAGACATAATTAAATAAATACATTACACACTAAAACTACAAATAAAAAATTAAATAAAGGGAATACACAAGAACACTTTTATCTTCCTTATCCAGAGGAGACTTTACTAGATTCCAACGCAATATATTCTTTAAGCCTTAACTATTATTAATATAGCTTTATTTTTGTTTCTGGTCTGTAAGATTCTTAAAATAACATCAACTTCAGTGCCTGTTTCACAATACAAAACAAAAACAACATAAAAATTACACCATTTGCCAAATAAGTTATTTGTTCCTAAGAGTATCAAAAGCGCAAAATATTCACCTTCTTTTCAGGTCTGTCTTGAAAGTATAATCATCTTCCTTAACACACTGAACAGAGAGATTCAACAGCTGCCAGGCTGCCTTTCTTTTCCGGGGACAAGGTCAGGTATTTGGACGTGAACAGCATTTCATATGTCAAGTTGTTCTGTATCAGCTTTTCAGTAATTTCACTTAGGAAAAATGTTTGAGTGTTTGCTCCTAATCCTTTGCCCCAAATAACACAAACCATTTAAAACACAGTCAGATCCCATTTCTTTTTATATCAGGAAAAATGTATGTACTGAATGAGGAAGAAATCAACTCATTACTTCAAAACCACAGCCAAATACCAGTCCCCAAACAGATCTCTAGATGATTTTTTTTTGGACTGAAATATTTCCTAGGAATGTTTTCATCATTATCATTTCCTTTCTTCCTATAACTGTTGTTAATACAGCTTTATTTGTTTTAAATTTTTTAAACGTACCACAAGGAGATATTTTGACAAAAGCAGAAAAACATCTCGAGACATTGAAGGACACCTCCCTTCCTTTGCCCATGTGGTATCAAGATGGGTTAACTAATCAATGGAAATCTAAAAAACTAATCTTATAGGGAAAGGGTATGCTTCTATTTCTCCAGATGGATCCAACGAACTCACATGGCTTCCTCTTCAGAAGATTCAACCTAGGGAGGCCCCCAGCATTCAAACTAGAGACGAAACAACAAAAACCCCAAGAGGAAGAAATTCCAGTACAAGCCATGGCGGCTTTAAAAGTTTCCAAAAAATGCCGCACTTGACGTCATCGACCTCATGATCTCCCTACTTGGGGACAGATAAAAACCCTTACTAATCAAGCTGAAAATCTGATTTCTCAACAGGGAATGCCTTGGAATCCTGAAAATATTTTTGTCGCTATGCTTGCTTTTGCTTCCCCCGCTCAGGCTGACTTGATTGATCACACTTATTGGGCTTATATACCTAACCCCCCCTTTTATTATAGGTTATAGAATGGACAGATATAGGACCAATCATATCCACTAATGACTCAACACATATGCCCCCTCCTTGGAGCTTGGAGGAGCCCTCTCATCCTGAGGAAGAAGGAAGACTAATTAACATTTCTCTAGGCTATGAAATCCTTCCTTTATGCATGGGCCCAATAAAATTATGTATTAATGTTAATCGACAAACATGGGCTTTCGTCCTGCCTCCAAAAAAGGAAATTCCACACATTGCTTGGACTGTTTACTGCCCTGTCCTTTTATAAAAACCATGTTAATACTACCAAAACTCTAGGAAAAGGACAAAAGTTAAAATGTAAGGAGTTTACTTATAAAGACCTTAAATATACTCCTGTTTATTGAGATAAATGTCAAGGTAAATCAGAGAAATTAATGTTTATGGCCAATTTCACCACTGTTGATTGGGGACCTCATGGTATGTGGGTATCTAACTGCTCAGATGATATTAACAGCACCATGTGTGACTATGCTACTCAAGTAGCATAGAAGACTACCAACAGTTCAATGAAACACTTCCATGAAAAGGACTCCTTGGCTAGCTTGACGGCGAAATGACACCTTCTCACCCTCAAATCGTCCTCAATAAACAGATTGGGCCTAATCAATGGGACATCTGGAAACTTGCTGAGAGCACCGAAGAACTTGGGACTTAGACTGGACATTTCACAGGGACCAATCATAGTCATAGTAATTATTTCTTTCGCTATAATCAATCATATTTCATACAAGCCTGTGTTCCACTCCCTTTTGTTGTAGCTATAGGAAATTTACAATTCAATAAGACTTTACATTCAGTAACTGGTATAAATTGCAAATTATATACTTGTCTTAACTCTTCTGTTTCCTTAAGAAATGAATCCCTTTTGATTCTTCGATCTCGACATAGTCTGTGGTTACCAATAAATCTCCAGCGGCCCTGGGAAGCCTGGGAAGATCCCATGGCTGGACTTGCTTCCCGGTTACTTACGAAATTGCTCTGGCGATCTAAACGATTCATTGGATGGCTGATTTTTGGCATTTTGGGATTAACAGTTATTTGCACCACTGCTGCCGTCACTGGTGTTACTTTACAAACCTCAGTTCAAACACATAATTTTATCCAAAATTGGACTAAAGATGCTCATACTACGTGGGCTACTCAGGTTCAGATAAATGAGGAAATTCAAGATGAAATACAGGAACTAAAAACAGCCATCAAATGGGTTGACATCAATTAACAGATGTACAAAAACAGGTGATGCTAAAATGTGATTGGAATTCTACTCAATTTTGTGTTACTCCTGTTCAATTCAATAATAGTGCCTACAACTGGGAACAAATCAAATTTCATTTACAAAACATATATGATAATGCCTCTCTGAATGTACAATTATTAAAAAAAGAAATCTTTGAAACCTTTTCTAAAAATCTGCCCTCTTCCACGAATTTGAAAACTTTAGCTGAAAAACTAGCTGATCAATTATCTGGGCTAGACCCACGCAGATGATTTCAAAGCATTACTCACAACATCGGTTCTAGAACTGTAATTTTGGTGATTGTCTTAACAATTATATATGTCGTTCACTGTTGCCTTCACGCAAAAATTGTTAAAACTAAACAAACTCTAATGGTCAGAACCCTTTTTACAAATATTACAAATAAATAAGGGGGAATTGTCAGGGAATGTTTAACAGGAGGATTCCTACATGCTGTTTCTCACGAGTCCTTTGTTTCTTTTTAAGCGGGAAAGCACGCTGCTCCCAGAACTGAGGTCATTGTGTGAGACAGGCCTGAATCTCCTTCAGTAAACATTCTCTTTACGACAAAACTGCTTAGTTGCGATCCCCTTTCTTGAGATATGGATTGTCTCCTGACCTTGTGACCATTATTAATCCCTTGTTCCCTTGGTAATGGTTGCTATACGTTTGGTTTTCTGATCTTTATCATTGTCGAAAGACATTTCTTGTACAACAGCCTATATATACTCACAGAAAGATCATTAAAGTACCTTTGCTCCATCAGAGCTTGGGTCCCTGTGTCTTTCTTCCTCTCTCTGTCTCCCTCCCTCCGGCTCTCTCTCTTTCACTTTCTTATCATCAACTCAGGACCACCAGGTTCTGGTCCATTAAAGGACCCCAACACCACCTGATGTGGTGGGTACACACACTGATTTTGGAAGACAGCTTTCTCATTATAAGGGAATAACAATAACAATAATGATGATCAAGCTGAGTACTTTCTATGTGTCCTGTATTATTTTAAACATTTTATGTGGATCCATTCATTCAACCCTCCAACAACCTAGTGAAGTGTTCTCATCTTCATTTTCAGATGAAGCTGGAGCACACAAGGTTAAGCAACAGGCCCAAGATACAGTGGCAAGAAGTGGAGCCAGGATTCCAAGCCAGGCAGTGGGGTCCTAACCAATGTGCACAGGCTGGAAACAAATCCCATAAAGATATCGGTTAGTAATATCAGTCCTGCACTGCACCCACAAGTCCCGCCCAAACCCACACAGAGAGGGGTAGGTCCTTCTCCCCCTCCAGGCAAGGCAGAAGGCACCTGATAAGGTCTGCAGCAGCCTGGGCCCCCAGCAGGTACCTGAAATCAGCCCTGAACATCTGGTTGAATCTAACCTCAAGCTACATGGGGCATACGGTGTGCTCCATCCATTGACCCAGGACAGTGGACAACAGTTTCTGACTTAAGACTCTTTCCAAGGAGAGATCATTTCAGAAAAAGATTATCTTCACAATAACACCCTGCAAGTGTATATATTTTTTAAAAGGGTTATAAGAGTCTTTGAATGTTTAATTCTCACACAAGGCACTGTCATTCTCATCTTACAGTTGAGGAATTTCAGGGTTCAGAGAGTTTGAGAGGTTAAGCAAAGTGAAGTGAAAGTTGCTCAGCTGTGTCCAACTCTTTGCAACCCATTGACTATACAGTCCATGGAATTCTTCAGGCCAGAATACTAGAGTGGGTAGCCTTTTCCATCTCCAGGGGAACTTCCCAACTCAGGGATTGAACCCAGGTCTCCTGCAGTGCAGACGGATTCTTTACCAGCTGAGCCTGAGAGGTTAAGTAACTTACCCCAAATTACCTGTAAGAAAAGCAAAGTTAACAATCAAGTGCTAGGTATTCTGTTGCACAATTTATAATTGGGTCTCATTTAAATTTCAGTACAATCTTAAAAGATGTGAAGTATTTTTCCCCCCTCATCAGCATCAGAGAGGTTAAGCTACCCAGAACCATGAAGCTAGTGAGAGTGGAGTTGAGCTGAATTCTGACATAACAATATCACTACACTTGTAGGGTGTTTTAGTTTATAAATAATTTTCATGTTTCTCAAACAAATGTAAAATTTCTGTCAACTCTGGGAGTGGATGGAGGAGATATTTTCATACCCCTTCTAAGCTGCAGAAACTGAGGTTCATTTGGGTTAAATGATTTGCTTAGGCTTGGTAATAACACCCTGTATGGCCCCATAGTCTTTTTTTTTTTTTAATTTAAACTTTTAATTTTCTATTGGGGTATAGCAGATTAACAACACTGTGATAGTTTCAGGTGAATGGGAAGGGACTCAGCCATACATATACATGTATCCATTCTCCCCCAGACTCCCCTCCACGCTGCCACATAACATTGAGCAGAGCTCCCTTTGCTATACAGTGGGTCCTTGTTGGTTATCCATTTTAAATATGGCTGTCTGTACATATCCATCAAGGACTAACTATTCCTCCTCCTCATCCTTCCCGCAGGCAACCATGTTTGTTCTCTAAGTCTGTGAGTCTCTTTCTGTTTTTTAAGTTCATTTGTATCATTTCGTTTTAGATTCCACATATAAGGGATGTCATATGATATTTCTGCTTCTCTGTCTGACTTACTTCACTCAGTATGGTAATCTCTAGGTCCACCCATGTTGCTGTAAATTGGCCCCATATTCTTACCAAATGTTGGGGAAAGATGCTTATCAGGGAGGTGCATTTATGCCTGGAGACAACAAATCCGTGGCAGGTGACTCTGTACTGATAAACGGCTAATAAGGAAAAAGACTTTTGAACAGAGGCACCTTGACTCAAGGGATTGATTTCACAGATACTAAAAAAGCTGAAAGGGGCTTCCCAGGTGGCACTAGTGGTGAAGAAAACCAGCCTGCCAATGCAGGACATGTAAGATGCAGGTTCGAGCCCTGGATAGGGAAGATCCTCTGGAGGAAGGCATGGCAACCCACTCCAGTATTCTTGTCTGGAGAATCCCATGGACAGAAGAGGCTGGTGGGTTACAGTCCACGGGGTTGCAGAGTCAGACACGACTGAACAACTTAGCAAAAGAGCTGAGAAGCCCACCAGGGAACAGTGAAGCAACCCAGAGGTTTGCAAGAACCCTACAGGGCTGTGGAGGGAGGGTGATCTGTTACCTGAGCTCAGATACCTGGGTCATGTGGTGAAACCTAGAACCATGGTAACCTGGTCAGCAAGAGTTGGAGCCCCAGAGAAGCTCCTGGTTCCAGAGAGCTCATAGGGTGGAGAAGGAGACGAGAAATACCCTGGTCTCTCCCTTCTTCCCATCCTCCTATCTCTTTCTAGTGCTTTCTCCCAGGAGACCAAACCCTCAGCTTGCATTGCAAATAATCTTTTACCCCAAAGACAAAGTGAGCCCAATTCTATTACAGAAAGGAAAGATCTCTGCGAGGTTTAAGTAACAGGTGGATTCTTCAGTGTCAAGACCAACAAGGACCCTGGAGGTCACTGGGCTGAGTCCACAGATAGGTGTGCACACGGGCGACATCCCATCACAGACACCTCCTCCTGCCCACCTGATCTGCAATGTTTACAAACATTTTAACAGTTAAAACTGACAGAGTTGCCCTACTCCAACTACAGCCTCAGCCTAACACTCTCTAATCCTTCCTCCCCTTTCCTGCTTTTTTTTTTAATCACAGTACTGATCACCACCCAATACATGAAATATTTGACATTTAATTGTTCATTAGTCACTAAAACAGAAGCTCCACGAGGACAGGGATTTTTTCCAGTTTTGTTCATTATTTTACCCCACTGCCTATAAGAGTACCTGACCCTCACTTGGCACTTAACAAACAGTTATTTGTTGAATGAATAAATTTTATATCTAGAGATTTCACACAAAAGTCTGCATTGCTGGTTTTCCTTAAAAACCTGGCAACCCTGGTTCACATCAATGCATGATGTGTGTGCCCAGTCACTCAGTCATGTCTGACTCTCCAGCCCCATGGACTGTAGCCCACGAGGCTCTTCTGTCCATGGGATTCTCTCTAGGCAAGAATACTGGAGTGAGTTGCCATTTCCTCCTCCAGGGAATCTTCCTGACCCAGGGATCGAACCCACGTCTCCTGCATCACCTGCACTGGCAGGTGGATTCTTTACCACTGCATGACAACTGCCTGGAATCACTATTTGTAGATGAGGACTTGAGTTCTCACTCCACTTAGCCTCAGCTTGCCTCAGTCTGTCACCCATTTTCATCATCAGATGCCTGGCTGCTTGTAGGCATCTGAAAAGGTCATGTTTGATAGATCTAAACTGCTCATTCTACATATGAGTAAGGAGACAGATAAAGACAAAGGTACAGGCCTTTGGCTATTAGCTGCTTAAACAGTCCAGACTCTAGTTGAGGGTTTTGTGGGATGATTGTTGTAATGGGTACCTGGCCTTGGCCACCTGGACAACACGGTTTTTTAACAAAAGCAGCACTGGGTGGGGAGCTGAGTTTCCAGCCAGGAGGAGCACAAAGTACCTGTCTGCAAGGAGCTTATCACCCAGTGGCAGCATTCCTTGTTTTGCGGAAGCAGTCCAATCTGCCTGGGTGAGCGCTGATGTCAATCTGGGGGAAAACTGCGATGATGCCTCACTCATCCTGTATTCTAGGCGCCCAGTTCTGGGAGTTCCATTGACTAACAAGACATTTCACAGCTCTGAGCCTGTGCACAGGCTCTTCTCGTTTCTGAGCATTCCTGCATATTCCCGAGGCCCAGCTGAAGGCACTTCCTCTGCGAGGGCCTCACCGTTACCCACTGGCAGAATTGGACTGCTCCTTGCCAGGTGCTCCTGGCCTTCCACAGTTACCACCACGCGGCGCGGATCTTGTTCTTTTAAACTCCGCTCTCCACCGAGGACGGCTTGGGAGCTTCTTAAGGATAAGCACTTTTTCAGTCCTTCCTGCAACCGAAGACCTCGCAGTACACGAATATTCAGAATGTTTGTAATGTATAGATGGACCAGCGCATTCAACAGGCGCAGCCCATCTCGTTAAACTGGGATTCTCCCCTCAAACCCATCCTGTCTCTCTGTTCCCCCCTCTTCCCAGCTGAGCGCCCTTTCCGGTCCTCAACAGCCCTGTGGGCCTACCTTGCTCCCTTTGCTCAGGACCTGCCAAGGCCAAGTCTCTACGCTCCCGAAGAGCGAGTTCTTGATCATGCCCAACATGGTGTCGCCGTGGTGCTCAGGACGCTCGGGGAAACACGGGGTAGGGGAAAAGGCTGGCGCAGCCGGCGCGAGCAGGGATCCCGGGCGAGCGCGGGAGGGTGGGCCGCGGAGGATGGGCGTGGCCTTTATAGATGTGGCGCACTAGGCTCCGCCCCTCAGAACCCGCTCGGGGTGGCGGGAGGGCGGGGCGCGACTAGTGGGAGTCGCCAAGATGGGCGGGGCGTCTCGGCCTCCGCCCCTCGGAACGAGCTCGGAGAGGCGGGACGCGGCGAGAGGGGCGGAGCAGGGACTGCGCTCCACCTCCGCCCGGCTTCCCGCCAGTATCCCGCGGGGGAACCGGTTTCTGCCAGTCCAAGCCTCCAGTATTGACTGATTTCTTTGCCTGGATACTGATGCTTCCCAGGGCGGGACTTAGGTAGCCGTGGTGAATACCTTTCCCCCACACCCCCAGTCTGTCCCCGCTCCGCGTCCTCTCTCTGGTACTTGGGCTGCAGACCCTCCGGATTCCTCGCATGCTTTGCGGGGCCTCCACCCACCAGGCTCTGTACCCAGGCAGGTACTGTAGCAGGTTCGCAGTCTTTGTAGCCCTCTCCCCTAGGGGCCCCCGACTGCCGCATCTCCACTGGTAGAGGTCCTAGTTTGCCCCCCACCTGTCCCCCTGCCCTTCCACCTTCCATCCAGACGATTGAAAACGCATATTAACTAGATTTCTACTTATCACTTTCTTTATCCAACCCATTTTAGTCACAGATTCTACGTTAATTTCCCAAATCACAGCTTTTCGGATTTACTTCTTCTATTCAAAACATTCTAACGAATTTTATTACCATTTATCGAGTGTCTGCTGTCCCTACCAAATATTTTACAAACATTACCTCTCCTCATCACACCACTAAACGTCTTTTATAGTCATTTTACAAAGGAGGAACCCGAAGTTCAACATAATTAATGCTTTTTGCATATTTGCCCACTGGTTACACTGTCATCTGGGATTGTCAACCTAATTGTTTGCCTCCTCTGTGCAGGCTTTTCTGACCCAAAACTGAGGAACCTCTTGCTGTGCCTGTATCTTGTAATGGAAGACCTTGAACCCGAGTGGGGCATTGGGAATCAATAACGGTGATACTAATGATCTCCAGTTTTATGGTAACATATTAACTTTATTACCTGTGGATAAAAAGACTTACTTTTTGACAAATATTTGTTGATTGCTATAAAATAAGTGGCCACTTAATTATTTTATATTTTCTTGACTTTTATAAGATGCCATTGATTATAAGAGGCATGTTATTTTACATCCTATTAACATAGAACACAAATGCTAACAAGTTAACTGTGATGTTCAGTTGATTTTACAGTATCCAGAGATCCTAAAATGTGAAGTAGAGTGCAGCTTACAATTCATAAGAAATTGTATGTTGCTCTCAAGAGCCCCTGAGAGGGGCTGCTCATAGCCATGTCCTTTTGTTATAAATTAAGATCTTCAAGGGTAAAGATCTATTTTGCTTTAGCCTTTTCCTCCCTCACCACAGCCAGGGGTTGCATAATGATTGTCGAATGATTAACAAAGCTGGTCTTGATATTAGAGCTGATCATCTATTTTAGTTACAAAACTAGGTACAGTGAAAAGGGGCCTAATTTTTCATGTGGTCATGTAGCAAAAACATTTAGGAATCAGAAGACATCTGTTCAGAAGATTGCAGGCCTCAGTTTTTTAAAAAATATATTTATTTATTTATTTATTTTTGACTGTGCCGAGTCTTTGTTGCTGCATGAGCTTTTCTCTGGTTGCGTGCACAGGCTTCTCGTTGCTGTGGCTTGTCATGTTTCAGAGCTTGCTGGCTTCAGTAGTTGTGGCTCCTGAGATCTGGAGCACAGACTCAATAGTTGTGTCGTATGGGCATGTGGGATCCTCCCGGATCAGGGATCAACCCATGTGTCCTGCACTGGCAGGTGAAATTCTTTACCACCGAGCCACCAGGGAAGCCCCAGGCCTCAGTTTTGACATCTGCAAAGTTGGGGTTTTAATGTCAACTCATAGTGCTACTGGGTGGATTAAAAGAGCCTTGTCAGGTACTTAAAAGCGCCGTGTACATTGTTAAGGGCTAGACTCTCTTCCTACCAACTCTGTCCCGCCCCGCCCCCATCCCCTCTCCACCCTCCCCGCCACCCTCCCTGCCACCTCACCCTTCCTGCCAGCCATCGAGTTGGTTTTGCTACCAAGAACTGAACCCAGCTACTTCAAGACTGTACCAAAGTTAGATTGTAGTCTTAATAAAACAGCCCTGGCTTGGCTTGCTTTTTGATTGACTTAAGTTGATCAGCCCCGTACCTAAATGCTTGAGGGAAAAAAAGAGTCACTCTTTGATGGAAAATATACTATCCGTAATCTCTACAGTTGTTACTTAAGCTACTGCTGCAATGACCATGCAAGTTAAAATCATGCCAAGTGATCTTAATATTTAATGGGAAAAATAACTGTTGCATGACCGTTAAAATGTGTTGTCAAAACATTCAAAATGCTTATTATCAGAAATGTATAGGGGAGCTTTAAAACCCTAATATTCAGTACAGTGTAATTTGAAACTTTAGAAACATTGAGAATTAAGTGTGTTATTTCATTGTTATAAAACACCAACAAAAATATCACTTACACGTTAAAAATATTGGCATTTTACTTAAATACTGATGATGAATATACTAACAATATACTAATATTGATGATGAATACCACCAGTAGCATCAATGCAATGAAAGCAGCCTCTCAACTGTGGCAGCTTTATTATGTGACAGTTATAACTTAGTTTCCCCTCCCCCCCAAAAGAAAAAGTTGCTTTGAATGTGCTGGTAAATCAAGTTTTTGAGCCATAAAAGCTGAGACTGAGAATTAGGCTCAGGACTGTCATGTCCAGGGGAGAGATGTAGGTTGGAGAAATAGATAGGAAAGACGTCAGCATTTTTGGCTAGTCCCTGGCACCTTGGAAGTGATGAAATTGCCCCGTGGTGTATGTAGAACAAGAAAAGAGAGCATAGGACAGGACACTGAGGGATACCAGTCTTCAAGGGGACAGGCGATGGGGGACAACTGTATAAGGAGGATGAGGGAACATGGGATCACAAGGGGGGCAATACAGAGACCCAGTGAGCCAAGTCAGGAGAAGAGGATGTTCCTAGAGGAATGATGGGCAGTGACGAACACTGCCAAGAATTCACAGAAGAAGGGTCTGGGAAGTGGCCACTGGATGAAGCAATAAGAATGCCTTTGACCTTGGCCAGAACAGTCACAGTGCAGGCTGCGGGGTGAAGACCCCAGGAGTGACTGGATGGTAAAAAAGTGGACACAACACAGTTAGGTTGTTAAAAGGAGAAGGAGAATACACAGCAGCTCGATGAAGAGATAGGGCCAAGATTTTTTTTTTTTTAACATGGGGAAATACTGAAGTGAGCTTTAATTTTGAAAGGAAGGAGCTGGGAAGAAGGAAGATGTTAAAGATTCAGGAGCAAGATAGTTGACTGATTGATGTTCCTGAGAAGTTAAAAACAAATGTGAGTCAGAACATGAGAGGTTAGGTATATATTTCTTTCTTTTTAAAAATATTTATTTATTTGGCTGTGCCGGGTCTTAGTTGTGGCTTGTGGGATCTAGTTCCCTGATTAACAATCGAACCTGAGCCCCCTGCATTGGGAGTGTGGAGCCTCAGCCACTGGGTCATGAGGCAAGTGCCTGGATATATTGTTCATAAAAAGAGGGAAAGAGAGACTGATCCTGAGTAGTGTACAGACTTTAGTAGGTTGGAAGTGGAAAGTTTGGGGAGCTCGTGTTGGAAGGCTTTCATTTTCTCTGTGAAATTGGTTATGGTGATGATGAAGCAGGTAGCAGTTAGAACAAATACGGACTGACTGTTCTTTCCATATGAGCAAAGCATAGGCAAATTAAATAATAACTGACAATAAGGCATCAGAATATGGTTGTTTATAATATTAAGCCTAGAATTTATTGCCAAGGTGATAGGGACCCATCTCACTAAGATTTTTACATTTTACATGGTTAAATAAGTAGTATTCCTGCTTGACATTGGCAGAATGCCTTCTGATGTAACCAAGGCTCTTGGAGAGTGGGAATGTGAGATTTAAGGAGGAGGGAGCTCTCACCGTGTACCTGGTGTTGATTATGGACGCAGTCTAGCCTTCTGGAGACACCCGCTGCCTGCTCATCACATAGCGATGGTTTTACCTCTGCGTCCTCTTAGAGCCCAGCATACAATCAGCGCTACACACATCACTTCTCCAGGGAATCACCTCCTTTCATTTTTCCTTCCAGATTACAAGATTGAAGTCATCTCCTTTAATTCTCAATTCTTCTTAAGGTCTGATTTGTTTAGTCTCAAATTCATTTCACATTTATTTTAAAAATTCAAGTATAGTTGATTTACAATGTTGTGTATACACAGCAGAGGTTTATAGATGTATATATATATATCTTTTCATCTTCACATTCTTTTCTCTTATAAGTTATTATAAGATATTGAATATAGTTTCCTGTGTTACTGACAGTAGGTCCTTGTGTGTATGTGTTAATCCCAAACTCCTAATTTATCCCTCCCCACACCTCCCCCTTTGGTAAGTATAAATTTGTTTTCTAAGTCTGTGGGTCTGTTTCTGTTTTGTAAATAAGTTCTCATTTTTTAGATACAGATGCGTTACTTCACTTTCTCTGTCTGACTTAACTTCACTTAGTATAATCTCTAGGCTCATCCATGTTGCTGCAAATAGCAATTTTTCTCTTATGTTTTTCAAGTTTTCTTTTACAGCTGAGGAGCATTCCATTGTGTATATATATATTAATAGTGCATATTCTTTATCTGTTCATCTACTGATGGACACTTAGGTTGCTTCCATGCCTTGGCTTTTGTAAATAATGTTGCAATAAACATTGGGGTGCATGTATCTTTCCAAGTTAGAGTTTCCATCTTTTTTGGATATATGCCCTGGAGTGGGATTACTGGATCACATAAGTAGCTCTGTGTTTAGTTTTTTAAGGAACCTTCAAACTGTCCTCCAGAGTGGCTGTGCTAATTTACATTCCCACCAGCAGTGTTAGAAGGCTCCCTTTTCTCCTCACCGTCACCAGCATTTATTAATTATAGACTTGTTGATGATGGTCATTCTGACTGGTGTGAGGTAGTACCTCATTGTAGTTTTGATTTGCACTTCTCTAATAATTAACAATATTGAGCATCTTTTCGATGTGCCTATTGGCCATCTGTAACATATGTTTATTTAATACCTACTATGTTCTCAGGTAGGCTCTGGGGTTCTAAACTGTAGCAGTGAGCAAAACAGACAAAAATCCTTACTTTCTTGGAGTTTGCATTTCAATAGGAGAGACAGGCAATAAATAAATACCCTGTTGTTGTTATTGTTGTTTAGTCAGTAAGTCATGTCTGACTCTTTGTAACCCCATGGACTGTAACCTGCCAGGCTCCTCTGTCTGTGGAATTTTCCGGGAAAGAATACTGGAGTGGTTTGCCATTTCCTCCTCCTGGGGATCTTCCCCACTCAGGGATTGAACCTGTGTCTCCTGCTGTGGCAGGCAGATTCTTTAGTGCTGAGCCACCAGAGAAGCCCAAATAACTACACTAATAAATATAAAGTAGATCAGGGTCTGTGTGAGTGTGTGTAGACACTGGTGTGCCAGTGTGTACTACTTCAAATGGAGCGGTGACCTTTGAACCCAGACCTGAAGAAATGAGGGCATAATCAAGGAGATAACTGAGGGAGAAGTTTTCACATCACTGAGCAGAGCACGTGCAAAGGTCCTATGGTGGGAGGATATCCAGGACGTTGAGGAAAATGAAGAGGCCAGTGCGACTGGAGAAGGGGAGAAGGTACTGGCAAGAATAGCTCAGACTGGACCCTGGAGCCAAGCTGCCTAGGTTCGAGGCCCAGCTTCACTGCTTATGAGCTGAATGGCTTCGGACAAGTTATTTGTCTTCTCTGTGCTTTAGGGTTATCATCTATAAAATGAGAATAACAATAATATCTTCCTTGTAGGCTTCTTCCTAGGGTGAATAATTACAAAGCGCTCAGAACGGTGCCTGGCACATTGTGAGTTGAGGAAGATCTGTGTAGATCTGTGTCTTATGTTGGTTCATTTCTCCAGCGAGTTCTGGCAAATACAGATGGGGTGCAGGGCAGATCAGGTAGGACATGGTGGGTGTGAAAGGAGAACAAGCATGGAGTTGGTATTGCTAAGAGAGCTCTCTAGTATACATGCTGCAGAATCAAGTTCTCTAAAATGGAGCCGGGGTACGGCAGCAAAGGAGACACAGATGTAAAGAACAGACTTTTGGACTCATTGGGAAGAAAGGGTGGGATGATTTGAGAGAATAGTATTGAAACATACATATTACCATATGTAAAATAGATAACCAGTGTGAGTTTCAAGTATGGTGCAGGGAACCCAAAACCTGTGCTCTGAGGCAACCTGGAGGGATGGGGTAGGGCAGGCTGTGGGAGGGGTGTTCAGGATGACGGGGACATATGTATGCCTGTGACCGGTTCATACTGATGTATGGCAAAAGCCATTACAATATTGTAATTATCCCTCAACTGAAATAGATAAATTAAAAAAAATAAAATGGAGCCGGAGGCCATCGAGGGAGTATGATTTATGTATGTCAGCCTGGATGGGAATCTGGCCTTTTGATCACTTATTTTCAATGCAGGCATCCAAAATATCTGCAGAATTTTCTAGAAGCTCAAGATACTTACCAATCCTTTCCCTAAAGCAACTGAGACAGTCTGCCTACTTATTAGACCCGTACCCCTAGAACAGCCTGCGACAGCCTATCCCTCAGGACAAATACTTCTTTTTTTATGTCAGACTGGCTTTGTGGCTTTTGCCTCAATGGGCCCCTGACTCTTTCTTTTTGCCAGAACACTCTTTCAGTTTGACTCAAATCTGTGTTTCCTGAATTACAGTTCTTAAGGCCCCCCAAATAAATGTTCTTCTTATCTGCAGCTTTCTGTGGGTTTTGTTTTGGGGGTGAGGTTCACCTAGATCATTCATCATAAGGACTTTGGCTTTGTTTTGAGCAAGTAGAGAAAACACTGGCGGGATGAAAAAGGTCTCCCTTGCTACTATGTTGTTGAACACAGGTGGTGGGTACAAGGGCTGATGCAGAGAGACCAGGCAGCTGGCTCTGGAGTTGATGCAGAGAGAGATACTGATGCTCAGACAAAGGAGGGAGCTGTGGGGATGGTGAGAAGTGGTTTTGCTCTGGATGAACTTGAAGGAACAACTAATAGGATTTTGCTTGTGCACTGGGCTGTGAGATGTTGAGGAGGTGTTTAGCCTGAGCAGCTGGGAGAATGAAGAACCTTAAAAATCCAGCAGGGGGACTTCCCTAGTGGTTCAGAGGTTAAGAACCTACCTGTCAATGCAGGGGACACGGGTTCAATTTCTGGTCCGGGAAGATTCCGTATGCCACAGAGCAACTAAGCCAGTCAGTTCAGTCGCTCAGTCATGTCTGACTCTTTGCGACCCCATGGACTGCAGCACACCAGGCTTCTCTGACCATCACCAACTCCTGGAGCTTGTTCAAATTCATGTCCATCAAGTTGGTGATACCATCCAGCCATCTCATTCTCTGTCGTCCCCTTCTCCTCCTGCCTTCAATCTTTCCCAGCATCAGAGTCTTTTCCAGTGAGTCAGTTCTTTGCATCAGGTGGTCAAAGTATTGGAGTTTCAGCTTCAGCATCAGTCCTTCCAATGAATATTCAGGACTGATTTTCTTTAGGATTGACTGATTTGATCTCCTTGCCATCCAAGGGGCTCTCAAGAGTCTTCTCCAACACAATTCAGAAGCATCAGTTCTTCGGCACCTGTGCCCCGCAGCTAAGCCTGTGCACTGCAACCGCTGGGCCCGTGCCCTAGAGCCTGTGCTCTGCAACAAGAGAAGCCACTGCAATGAGAAACCTGCACACTGCAACTAGAGAGTGGTTCCCGCTCGCCACAACTAGAGAAAGCCCGTGTGCAGCAACAAAGACCCAGTGCAGCCAAAAATAAGTAAGTGAGTTAAAAAAAAGCTAGCAGGTAGGACAGCAGCGGTGGGGGGAGGGGGGTGGATATTTATGGTCATTCCTCAGGACTGGGTGTTGATGCTGTCTGTCCATCTGCCTCTGTGAATTCTCCTTTGCTTCATATACTCACCTCCAGGTTGCAGTTATTCAAATGAGGACAAAGAGCCAGGAGTTTTTAGCTACAATAAAGTCTAAATTCAGACTTAAAAATGACACATTTTTTCCAGCCTCCGCTCTCACATCAGCATCACATTTTGACAGTGTTCTGACCTCCGGTTCCCTAGAGTCATGGCTTCTCAAGCAGTGTCCTTTCCCACCACAGAGTCTGCTTTACATTTGTTTGTCAGAGTTGCCTATGTGAGCAGTTTTCCCCAACAAAACCATCTGTACCAGAAGGGCATTCAAGCCTTTAAGGCAGCATACACACACACACACACACACACACACAACTACAATGTCTGTAGTGAGTCTTTTTTGTATCTACCATTCCTGATAATGGTATTTAATTTTTTAATTACTTTTTTTGTTGGACTATAATTGCTTTACAGTGTTGTATTAGTTTCTGCTGTACAACAAAGTGAATCAGCTATATGTATACATATATCCCTCCCTCTGAAGCCTCCCTCCCACCTGCCCCATCCCACCCCTTTAGGTCATCATAGAGCACCAAGCTGAGCTCCCTGTGCTATACAGCTTCTTCCCACTGGCTAGCTATTTTACATGGTAATATATATATATATGTATGTTATATATATATTGCTACTCTCCCAATTCATCCCACCCCCAGCTTCCCCCACTGTGCTCACATATTGGTTCTCTACATCTGCTTCTCTATTCCTGCCCTGCGAGTAGGTATTTTACAGTCAAATCTCAGCATTTAATCTCTTCTCCACATCAGTGGTCATAGCAAGAGCATGTCTTGTGTAGCTCAGCCCTGAGGTAATGACTGAGAAGGCCTATCCACAACACACCCACATTTTATGTCTTTGGCCCCTGATTTGGTGGTGCAGGTTTTGGGTTGGTCAAAAGGTCGTTTGGGTAAACCTGAATGAACTTTTTGGCCAAGCTAAAGTTTTTTTCTTCTCCTGAGCAGGCTTGGCCTAGGACTTTGGCTCTCTTGTGAATTCTGCCCGAGATCTCATCCTCACTCAACAGTGAGATTTCAGAGTCTGGAGAGACCACAGCAGGGCTGTGACCTGCTGCAGAAGGAGGTGACGTGTATATGGGAGGAAGTGAGGACCCAATAGTCAACAAAAATTGGTGAGCTTGACGTGCCAGGTGCTGGACTAGAATCACGATCTTGCACGTGTGTTCATGATGCTTCTCCATCGTGGAATTTCATGCTTCTAAGGATTGGTGAGAATTTATGATCCCTGCTCATAGACCGAAAGAAACTTACAAGACATACCAACATTATATGGACTCTCTTTGGAGCTTGATTTAAACAAACTAAAGTTAATTTTTTTTTCCAAATAACCCAGAAAATTGAACCCAGGAATTATTGTCTGTGTTGTTGGGTATAAATGAATGTGTTTATAGTTAAAGGGTTCCTTTGATGAGGGGTAAGATACTTGGTCGGAGAAGGCAGTGGCAACCCACTCCAGTACTCTTGCCTGGAAAATCCCATGGACGGAGGGGCCTGGTAGGCTGCAGTCCATGGGGTCGCTAGGAGTCGGACACGACTGAGCGACTTCACTTTCACTTTTCACTTTCATGCATTGGAGAAGGAAATGGCAACCCACTCCAGTGTTCTTGCCTGGAGAATCCCAGGGACGGAGTGCCTGGTGGGCTGCCGTCTATGGGGTCGCACAGAATCGGATACGACTGAAGCGACTTAGCAGCAGCAGCAGCAAGATACTTGGTGTGTTGGTGGTTGGTCACTAAGTTGTGTCCAACTCCTTGTGACCCCATGGATTGTAGCCTGCCAGGCTCCTCTGTGGGATTTCCCAGGCCAGAATGCTGGAGTGGGTTGCAATTTCCTTCTCCAAGGGATCTTCTCCACCCAGGGATCAAACCCACATCTCCTGCATCACAGGTGTATTCTTTATTACCACTGAGCCACCACAGAAACCTACTCACATGCTCTCAAGTATCTTTCCACAAAGAGTAACAGTGCAGTGGAGAAACTGGACAATACCTCTCCTAGATCATAATTGACCACAATTAATATAACCAACATGGGATAGCATGCCTCTGGATCAATACCCTGAGAACAGAAAATCACTCCTGGATCATTCATCCCAGCCATAGATTTATCACCTGAATCTAACCATAAAGACAACAGAAACCACATAGATGCAAATTCTATGAAATTACTGACCTGTATTCTTTAAAAATGCCAGTATCTTAAAAGACAAGTGAAGGCTGAGGAATTGATCCAGGTTGAAGGAGACTAAGAGCTTCCCCAGTGGCTCAGTAGGTAAAGAACCTGCCTGCAAAGGCAGGAGATGCAAGAGATGCGGGTTTGATCCCTGTGTCGGGAATATCCCCTGGAGAAGAAAATGGCACCCCACCCCAGTATTCTTGCCTGGAGAATCCCATGGACAGAGGAGGGCTACAGTCCAAAGGGTTGCAAAGAGTTGAACATGACCAAGTGACTATGTATGAAGGAAACTAAAGAAATGTGACAACTAAATGGTGTCTGTGATTGTGGACTGGACCTTGGTCTAGAAAAAAAAAAGCTATAAAGAAAGTACTGGAATAATCATTTGCATTGGAATGAGGACTGCAGATTAGATAGATGTACCAGCGTTGGAGATCCCATATTGATGACTGTATTGTGATTGTGTAAGAGAACATTCTTGTTCTTAGGAAATATACACAGAGAATTTAAGGGGTAAAGAGGGCACGATCCGTGTAAACTGTGATGGAATGGTGCAGAGGTGAGTTATAGTATGTACACACACACACACAATCTCTTTCTCTTCTAATATTTTAGAGTCCTCCTAGTTGAGTATCCTCCACCTGTACTGATCTTCTCTGCACTCCTCAAGAAGGGAATCTTGTTTGAGATCAGATCCCTCTTCCTTTGCTTGGAATATTCGTCTGCTCATGAGTTCACTTGGTTGGCTCCTCCTCCTCTCACCTCTTGGCTCACCTCTTCAGAGAGACTTTGCTTGATGGAACCTGAACTGTTCCATCTCCCACAGAGCACTTATTACTATCTAAACACATAGTATTCATTTCTATACTTCTTTTTTCTTTTGTCTGCCCCCTTTTACTAGAATGTACACAGCATGAGAAGAGGCACCTTGATCAGGACTCTGTTCCCTAGTAACTAGAATAGCGCCAGAAACCTAGGTTCTCCGTATGCGCTTGTTGAATGAGTGAAGGTGGGCTGGGATGAGAAAAGCTGGCAACATGAACATGATTATTGGAGAGACTGTATGTGTCCATGTGTGTGCTGATGTCTAGCATTCTCTCCTATACCAAGTACTTTTATTATTATTATTTAAATCAGTTTTTACTTTTTGGCTGTGCCATGAGGCATGTGGGCTCTTAGTTCCTCAACACCAGGGGTTGAACTCGGTACCCCCTGCATTGAAAGCTCAGAATTTTAACCACTGGATTGCCAGGGAAGTCCCCTAAGTACTTTTTTTAAGAAGAGATAAGGGAAAAATTGTGCATAGTTTGTATTTGAATCTTAAGGTTGATCACAATCAGCAGTTTTAGAGAAAAAGAGGAATCCAAAGAGAGGAACTCTATTGCCATGTCCATAACTTAATTGTAGTATCAGCTGTTTCTTTCTCATGGCAGGGTCTATATTAAAATTGCAGTTAGAATGGAGAAAGGATCTGGTTCTTACTTACATCTGCCTGGGTGGATTGTCCTTTTTTTGAGAAGTTTCCCTTCCATCTTCTCCTGTTGAGAACAAGGGTATAATCTCCCCATTCTGAGGAATCAGTGCCTGGATCTCATCTTTGGCTCTCTTCCTCTTCATTTCTTTGTGATTCCTCTTTTATATTAGTTTTGTGTGTGGGCCTGTGATGTGTGTGGGCCTTTGATGGGGCTTTAGTTACAGTGTGCTCCTTGCATCTCCTGTATCACTTGGGAAGCCTGTTATCAATGCAGATTCTTTAGCCCCAAATCAGAATCTCTGGGAGGGGGCAACAGGGAAACTAACTTTTAAAATTTCATGTATTTTTGGAGAAAACTACATATTTCAGACACTAAAAATGTTCTGAAGGATGTGTTGTAAAGAGTTTCTGTCTGGCCCTTGTTTTCCAACCACTCACTTCCCTTTCTCAGAAGTATGTATTATTATGTTCGTTTCATATATATTTTTTCTGAAGATTTTTTTTTGTACATAGACAGTTAAATACATGCATATATTTTTCTCCCCTCTCCTTATTACACAAATGATAGCCTACTATACTCATGGTTCCTGTTCATTGTTTTCTTTTCATTTGCCTGTATATCTTAGAAATTATGCCAAGTTTTGGGGGGAGCATTTTTCAGTTATCATTCCTGTTGTAAATTTCTGGTTTAATTCCATTATGATCTGAGAAATGCTTTTGTATGACTTTTAGTCTTTTAAATTTGCTAAGATGTGTCTTATGGCCCAGAATGTGTTCTTTTGAGGTGAGTGTTCCGTGTGGGCTTGAGAAGAATGTGTATTCCTGCTGTGGTTGGATGAAATAATCTATAAATGTTAACTGGACCAAGTGATTGATAATGCTGCTCACATCAGTTATATCCTTATTAATTTTCTGCCTGCTTGATCTGTCAGTTACTAATAGGAATATGTTGGTGTCTCCAATTACAACAGTCAAAAGCAATTTGTCTATTTCTCTATTCAGCTTGGACTTGAATGGCTTGAAGACTGGTATATCTTCTTGGAAAATTGACCCCTTTATCATTATGCAGTGCTCCCTCTTCATCTCTGAAGAGTTTCCTTGATTATAATTCATGACAAAATGTTTGGTCTAAATTTTCATCAAATCGATAGAAATTTTTTTTTCTGGCATTTTTTTAATTCCTTCTTTTTTTTTCCAGCTCCTCTCCTCCATTCCCCACCCCCCTTGATATTTCTCTGAACGGCTGCTATGCTAGTTCAAATTTGATTACTCAGTTTTGAATGGATTTCCCACCCCCGTGGAGTTGCATATATGAGAGGTGAGTGTATTTCTGTCATAGATGCCATAGAAAGAAGTTTCAGGATGGAGTGCTTAAAGGCCTTCTGATACTTCTGCACAATAAAACTTGAGAACCGTTGTTTATGATTTCCATGGAGCTCAAGAGAATTGGTGGGGTATTTGAACCCAGCTAAGCTAGAGCTACATTTCTTAGAATTTCCTTCCTTGTGTGGTTCCAGGTTGGGGTTGATGATAGAAGAATTTTGTGTAGGATCTTGAAAGGTGGAATGGAAGAAGCAGTCTTTTTTTCTATAATTTAATTTTTATTGAAGTATAGTTGATTTAAAACATTGTGCTGTTCTCTATGTCTGTGAGTCTTTTACTGTTTTGTAGGTAAGTTCATTTGTGCCATATTTTAGATTCCACAAAGAGGTGATAACATATGGTATTTATCCTTTTCTTTCTGACTTACTCGACTTATATGATAACCTCTAGGTCCATCCATGTTGCAGAGAGAGAGAGAGAGACAGGGAGAGTTGCACACTATACAGTTATAGTGTATACACTGTAACAGTTATAGTGTATAACTCCACTATATACATTTGGACATTCTTTTTCTAAAATATTCTTTTTTCACTATGGCTTATCACAGGATATTGAGTATAGTTCCCTGAGCTACACAGGGGGGCCCTGTTGTTTATCCACCCTACGTATGTATTAGTTCATGTCTGCTAATCCCAAACTTCTAGTTCTTCCCTCCTGCTTCCTTCTTCCCCTTGGCTGCCACAGGGCTGTTCTCTATGTCTGTGAGTCTTTTTCTGTTTTGTAGATAAGTTCATTTCTGCCATATTTTAGATTCCACATACCAGTGATATCATATGGTATTTGTCATTTTCTTTCTGACTTACTTGACTTAGTATGATAACCTCTAGATCCATCCATGTTGCAGAAACAGCCATTTTTAAAATGCTCTCAAGGTCAGTGGAGGGCATCAGTTGCTATTGCATTTCAGACACATCATTACTGATCTGCTGGTTTATCTTGTTGGCCTCGAGCAGAAACCTGTAGCTCCTTCAGTTCCTGGTGGACCTTTTCTGTGCTTTTGGGCAAAGGAGAAAATACAGCTCTATGAGGAAAGATGACAGAGTCTGGAGAGTGAGAGCTGCCCTGGGACAAAACAGAGAATGAGCAGCTGTCCATACCGCGTTAAAAAAAGAGAAAGGCTTTGGTCCTCTTTATTGCTAGGGAATGAAAAGAATGTGCTTGCCAGATCAGTAGTGTATACCACGTGACAGAAACTGTGTTGTTCTGTTTCAACAATGGTATCACCTCTGGTGTAGCACCTGTGATTGGGACAACTGTTACTTCAGTTTGTATCAGTTTGTAGAAGTAGCAGTTGTAGAGTTCCCTGGTGGCTCAAATGGTAAAGAATCTGCCTGCAATGTCAGAGACACGGGTTCTATCCCTGGGTGGGAAGATCCCCTGGAGAAGGAAATGACAACCCACTCCAGTATTCTTGCCTGGAGAATCCCATGGACAGAGAAGCCTGGTGGGCTAAGTTCATGGGGTTGCAAAGAGCAACTAACACTGAGTAGTGAACCAGCAGCTGTCAAGAAAGGTAAATTAAACTGGGATATGATGGGGACCATCATCTTTGTCTTCTTGAATTCTTTGAAGGTGGTACTGATTTCTGTAATTCTTCCCAGTATATGGTATTTCTTCTGATCCACACTATCATGGGTAGAAGAGAAGGCAGGAAATTTCAGAGGATTTCACTTCGCCATTTCTACCCTAATGACTGTTACAGAACAGGCCAAAGGAATAAATCCGAGGGGTTTTCCTGTTTTTAAGTATTAATACATCCATCCTAAGGATGCACCCAGGGACTTGACAACCACGGGCAGGTCTGTGCACCCATTGTATATCCACCATGAGATGAACTTGGGCTAGGATACCATTTCTCTCCTGGCTTTCTTTTTATTTCTTTTCTTTTTTTAAAAAAATATCTCATTTATTCATTTGGTCACACCAGGTCTTAGTTGTGGCATATAGGATCTAGTTTCCCGACCAGGAGTGAAACCCAGGCCCCCTGTATTGGAAGCATGGAGTCTTAGCCACTGGACCACCATGGAAGTCCCCTTATTTCTTTTCTTTTTTAAGAAGAAAGAAAAGAGAATTTGGTTCAAGCTACGTTGAAGATTATAACCTGGGAAACAGATTCTCAGAAGCTCTGAGAACTGCTCCATTGATCAGGAGTTAGAGATGCAGTTTTATACATTTTTGAGATAAAGAAATTATGTATCATATTGGCAGGTTAACATTGTATCCATAGTTCAACCAACAAAGTTTTTAATTTTTCTTTTCAATTATGCATGTGCAGACAAGACTTTGGTCAGTGTGACCTGTTGTACCCTTGTATGAGATGAAAAAGAAATATATTAATCATAGAATTACAATATTGCAATGCTGGCATCTGAAGAAAGGGGTTAACTTTTTCTCACAGATTTTTGTCCTCCTGTGTTGAGGAGATCTAGTTAATGTATAATGGAGGTGCACTTTGCACATTGGGAAAGGCGGTGCCACAAAGGGGGCATGTCATTTGTCTTCCTTCCTTTTTCTTTCTGTTTTAGTTTGATTGTCCTGCCACAGAATATTTATGATTTTCTTCATCAGGTTTCATCAGGTATCAGTTCCTAAAAGTCTAAGCCTGAATGTGTACTTCATCTCTTAGCCACAAATGCTATGTGTTTCCAGTTATAGCTTGGGAAATAGTCTAGGCTGTATCATCAATTTGTGTTTCATAGGTAGTGTTTATAAACTGCTAATGATCTCTATTAAAATTTCAGTATTAGAATATTTCAAATTTCTTGTACCTTTTCCATCTTCGTAACTTCTTCAGCACCTGGAAATTTAAAAAATTGTTTTAGTAAGATCCCCTGGTTCTTCAGGGTGAATTGTTTTTCCAAATTTAACATGTTTGGATATGTGTTCAATACATGGGCTGGGTTGGGATATATATTTTTATGACATTGTGTTCAGTCACTCAGTCATGTCTGACTCTTTGTGGCCCCATGGACTAGAGCCTACCAGGCTCCTCTGTCCATGGGGTTCTCCAGGCAAGAATTCTGAAGTGGGTTGCCATGCCCTCCTCCAGGGGATTTTCCTGACCTGGAGATCAAACCTGACTCTTATGTCTCCTGTACTGACAGGTGAATTCTCTACTACTGGACCATTAGGGAAGTCCCTGTCTAACATCCTTGAGTTCCATTGCCATACACGCCCCAGTTCCTGTTGCTGCGTATTGACCAGGTATTCAGATTCACAGACTGCATATGCCATATGCTTCCAGAGGAGGAATTCCCCACTTGGGTTCTGCTCATACTTGCCCCTAGTCATTGGTTTGAAGGCAAATGGGCAAGATGGAACCGGAGTTAGAGGAGAACAAGCAGCATTTTGTGAACTACCTGCCTCAGGTGTGGTCTGCTGGGGGTCTCCATTTGAATGGAGTCTGTACTCCTTTAGCAAAGGGGAGGGAGCAGCTTGGGCCAACCTGGAAGATTAAGAAGTATTGGGATTCCAGGTGGTTAGGCTCTTGCACCCAGATATCCCCATCTTAGGTCTCTGATTCTCACTATTATGTCCTTGATTTTGAAGTGAGACCTCTTTAGGCTATTGTTCAATGTTCTTTGAGCTCTGCTAGCCCAGCAGTTTGGTATCCTTGGTGGCTCAGTGGTAAAGAATCTGCCTGCTAATGTAGGAGACGCGGGTTCGATCTCTGGATCAGGAAGATCCCTTGGAGAAGGAAATGGCAACCCGCTCCAGTACTCTTACCTTGGGTGATGGTCATTGTTCTGGAAAATTATCCTCCAGGGAACAGAAGAAGGGAGAATGAAGCAGGAAAGGAGGAAAAGATGACCTGAGAGCACCTCAGTGAGTGGATCCCCTGTGGAGAGCTAGAGGGGTCTTCTCGACCCCATGGACTGTAGCCTACCAGACTCCTCTGTCCATGGGATTTTCCAGGCAGTAGTATTGGAGTGGATTGCCATTTCTTTCTCCAGGGGATCTTCCCAACCCAGGGATCGAACCCAGGTCTCCTGCGCTGTAGACAGATGCTTTGCCGTCTGAGCCACCAGGGAAGTCCCTTGGCTATTGGGAGCCCCTAAAAATTGTTTCAGTTTTGACCATTGGGAACTCCTTCAAACTGGCTCCTGTGGACTATTTGACATGATGCCAGTGAACTTTAAGAGCTTCCTTGTTTTCTAATATGACTCGGTATTGCAAGCTCATTCCTGCTCCAGACAGGAATTCATCCATTTTCCCAAGCAGGCCTGGTTCCTTTCCTTGGGAAATGGTATTTAGATAATACAGTCTGGCCACTAGGGGTCCCCATTGGGCTGGTCATTGCTTCTAGGTCGTTTGCCTGGGCAGCGCTAGAAACATATATATATATATGAAAATATCTTCTAAGTTAATACTCATATTTCCAATTCAAACATATATATGTTATTTAAACATATATGCCTTCTAAGTTAATACGGATATTTCCAATTCAAATAAAGCATCACATTTTCAAAACCTAACTTTGATTTTAATTTGTGTTTCTTTACTCTTACTCATTAGCATCATTACTTAATTTGCTTTCGCTTATTCTATGTCTGTATATAATAGTTTCAAGCACCATTAATGAATTACTTATTTGCTTTATCCTATTATATGTATATGGAGAAGGAAATGGCAACCCACTCCAGTGTTCTTGCCTGGAGAATCCCGTGGAGAAGGGAGCCTGGTGGGCTGCTGTCCATGGGGTCGCACAGAGTTGGAAACGACTGAAGCACCTTAGCATTCATACATTGAAGAAGGCAATGGCAGCCCACTCCAGTATTCTTGCCTGGAGAATCCCAGAGACAGAGGAGCCTGGTGGGCTGGTGTCTATGGGGTTGCACAGAGTTGGACACGACTGAAGCGACTTGGCAGCATTATATGTATATATGTGTGTTTAATAGTTTTATACTTTTATTATTAGCAATATGACCCCTGAATACAATTTAAGATAACTTTGCAATTCTATTTTTCCTTTGGACTGTACCCTATAGGAAAGGTAGAAATTGCTGTATTTTGAAGTTATTGAATTAAATCATCTCTATGTAGTTAAGCCATCATCTTGATATATTTGATTTTTTGTTCTCAGCTTTCAAGGATTAATATTTTCTCATGTTGATTTAAATTTGGTTTTATGAGTACTAAACCATTTATATTGTTTCGAAGTTAAGAGCTATTAAACAAAGTATTTTCAGAGAAGTTTAGCTTCTAACCCTGTTTCCTCAAACCTCCTGCTTTCCTCCTAAAAGTAACCATTTCCCATGCCTGTGTGCTCAGTCCCTTCAGTGGTGTGTGACTCTTTGGCAATGGCACCCCACTCCAGTACTCTTGCCTGGAAAATCCCATGGATAGAGGAGCCTGGTAGGCTGTAGTCCATGGGGTCGCTAAGAGTCGGACACGACTGAGCGACTTCCCTTTGACTTTTCACTTCCATGTATTGGAGAAGGAAATGGCAACCCACTCCGGTGTTCTTGCCTGGAGAGTCCCGGGGACGGGGGAGCCTGGTGGGCTGCCATCTCGGGGGTCGCACAGAGTCGGACACGACTGAAGCGACTTAGCAGCAGCAGCAGCATGGACTGTAGCCTGCAGGCTCCTCTGTCCATGGAATTCTCCAGGCCAGAATACTGGAGCGGGTTGCCATGCCTTCTTTCAGGGGACCTTCCAGACCCAGGGATTGAAGCAGCATCTCTTACATCCTGCATTGGCTGGCAGGTTCTTTACCACTAGTGCCTCCTGGGAAGATCCCAACCATTTCCCATTGTATTTTAATTTATTCTTCCATTTTTGGAAACATACATTGTCTCATTTTTCCTCCTTTTTTTTTGGTAAAGGTATCTTGCACCTTGCTTTTTTCACTTAGCTGTGTGTCATGGAATTTATTCCACAGTGGTACATAGGAAACATTTTTTTTTTCATAGCAGGATTGTTCTCCATTGTATGAATTTATCCAGATATAAATGGAAGACAGCACCAAGAGATTTGGAACCAGTAACGAGAAGGATAGAATTATCACTTAGTGTAATGGGAAAGACAGCAAAAGGAACAGGTTTTGGGGGGAGTATCAAGAGTTTGTTTGAGGAGGCATTTTGTTTGAGATGCTTATTAGACATCCAAGGAGAGTTATTAGTAGACAGTTTTGGCTAGATGAGTCTGAAGTTCAAGGTGGACAAAGAGGCAATGGTTGCCTCAGAGCAGAGTAAGGAAGAGGCTGGAGGAAATGTAAACTTGTTTTCGCTGACCTATTTCTGCCAGCCAGTCTTCTGCTCTGGGCTCTAGCCAGCCCATCTGCCTCCACCTCTTTGAGCTACACTATTCCCACCTCCCCAGAGGTCTCTTACTGTCCATGTCATTAGTTCCTGGAATTTATGTTCTCTTGAAGCTCTTCCCTGTTTGATTTTGGGGAAGGGAGCCAACAATCTGTGCCAGGAACCAGAAATTCTATTTGAGTTTTAAAATTAAACAAGAGAGAGAAATATTTATTTTTTCAAGAGGAAAAAATACAGGAGGAACTGCAGTTTATTGCCTCTTTTCAAGTATCCTGTGAAAACATCCCAAAGAGACTGAACCTGATTAGAGTCAGGTTCAGGAAAACAAAGGTTCAACAAAGCTGGGAACTACAAACTGAGAAAATAAAAAATTGACTCTTTATGAAGAAATGTTATAATACAAGGCCTCTGAAGTTCTACTATGAGTAAACAAGTGTCATATGTCCTTAAGAGGTATTTCCCTAGGCTGTAGCATGCATGGGAAAGATTTCAGTTCATCAGTATTTGATAGACAAGTTACAATCAACCTTAAATATGATCACTATGAAAATAATAGAAGGGGTAGATTATAAAATGAAACTAGGTGACATAATTTGAGGTCAATAAAATATAAAAATATTTTAAAATTTCAATGGAAATTAACATCTACATTTTATATAAGTTATATTGATTGACTCTAGGTTCTTAGTGTTTTTTCTTTTCTATTTCTGTCCTGGTAGCAACTTAAAATTTTTTTTTTACAAGTGTTACCTGAGTATTATCCAGTAATACAAGTGAATATGGAGTCAAAAGTGAGAGTTCTCTGATAAAACTCTCCTTTCATGAACTCAAGACAATATGTCTCCCAGAGATAAACATTCTTGGCAACTGTGTATTTCTCTTTCCTGTCTTAGTCTGCTTAGGCTGCTCTAACAAAAATATCACAGATGGGGTAGCTTATAAACAACAGAAATTCGTTTCTCACAGATCCAGAGGTTGGAAAGTTCAAGATATAGCAGATGAACCTGCTTCCTGGTTCATAGATGGTCATCTGCTTGCCATGTCCACAGGCAGCAGAGAGACGAAGGAGCTCTGTAATACTCTTTTAAAAAAGATGTTATTTATTTTCAGCTGTCTCAGGTCTTAGTTTCGGCACATTGGCTCTCTACTTGTGGTTTGTGAGCTCAGTCGCCCCATGGCATGTGGGATCTTAGTTCCCTGACCAGGAATCGAACCTGTGTCCTCTGTATTGAAAGGTGGATTCTTAACCCCCTGGCCCACCAGGGAAGTCCCTGAAGGGCTCTTTTATAAGGGCACTAATCTTAAGATCTTTCAAGGTCTCACCTCTAAATACCATCACATTGGGGATTGTTTCAACATACGAATTTTTTTGGGGGGGGACACAAATATTTAGTCCATTGAACCTTTTTATACACATTAAACCATTTTTACATGCACACACATAAAATAGATCATTATAAATTTATTTCTGAAATTTATCATGGGTATGTTCTCATATTAGTACATTTAGATTTATGTCATTATTTTGAGTAGCTGAAATTCATCTTGTGCACATATTAGTAAATTGTATTTTTATTTAATTGAAATGACATACAAAAAGATCAAATTGAAATGAATCATGCCTTCTTTTATTCTTTTTAAGATTTATTTTATACCTTCATTTAAAATTAAACATTGTAAACTGAAGTAGTACCTGGTCATGGATCCCAGTTGTATCTCTTCTTTTCTAAGTTGCCATTTTGTAACTTCTGTCCCTTCCCTAAAAGAGATCACAAATCCACTGATCTGTACTGTAAGGCTAAAGTGTGGAAAGCAATGCTTTTTGTAATGGAAGCAAATAGACTCTTGCATCCCTTATTTTTAAGACTGGGGAGTGGAGGGAAATATTTTCAACAATTTTTCAGATAAGAAAACAGAGATGTAGGATTAAAATTAAGGTTCAAAAGAATTTGTTAGGGATTCTATGGGATAGGCAGAAAAACTTCATGCAAAAACCCTTTCTCTAAGGTGCTTTCTCTTATTTAAGGTTGGCCTAGTAAAGAAGAAAGGAGTTTCATTCTTAGACATGAGAACAAAACCTCAGGTCTTTGAGGTTAGCCCAGAAACAGAAACAAGGAGAGATTTCCGTGATGTCATAGGTCGAACTAGCTCCAGGTACATTCTCTTCTCTAGGTAATCCAATCTTGCTCTTCAATGGCCATTTTCAGCTTTTAGAATACATGTCTAAGGTCTTTAGAGATTTAAAGCCCAAGCAGTGAGAAAAAACATTTCTAAAGGGAAAGAGAAATTAATGCCATCAAAAACCTTCTCTCTAAGGAATATGAGGCTTGACTGCTGAAGGGGAAATTAATGTCAAAGGAAGCTTCTTGCATTGGGGAACAGAACTTCATGTACTTACGAGAAAGAGGAAGGAGGGGGGAGAGAAAATATTTTTGATAGAAAGGCGGAAATAACTTCAAGCAAAATTTCTTAAGAGCCCTGATTCAGTATTTCAGGCCTCAGAATGGTTACCATGTGGAATAAGGATTAGGCCTTGTTTGCTGTGGCTTTGGGAGGGCAAATTAGATTGTGGGGTGGTGGTCATGGGTAACCATCATGACATAATCCAGTAGTGGATTTCAGCTGCATAACCACCAGCTCTTAGGAGCTGATAATGTCTAAGCAGGGATGAAGTGACTGAGGATTACAGAAGCAATTTCTGCTCGCTGGGGATTAGATTTGCAGACCTCTGAGACCTTGCAACATTGATATCAGCGCTATTAAACACACACTTGAATCCCCTTCAGCTGGTCTGACACTGGACACGGTGGAGAGGTGGGTGTTGGGGGTGTGTGGCTCTGTTGTCATAGACTTTTGGTGAATGGGGTGGTGAGGACCTTAGGAAATAGTTCTAGCAGAGCCTCATCAGTCCAAGCAGTCTGATTTAAAATATATTGCATGGGACTTGCCTGATGTCCAGTGGTTAAGATTCCACACTTCCACTTCAGGGGGCCCTGGTTCGATCCCTGGTTGGGGAACTAGGATCCCCCATGCTATGTGTCCAGAAAATACATGCAGTGAAGTGAAGTGAAAGTTGCTTAGTCGTGTCTGACTCTTTGTGACCCATGGACTATACAGTCCTCGATCTCCAGGCCAGAATATTGGAGTGGGTAGCCTTTCCCTTCTCTAGGGGATCTTCCCAACCCAAGGATTGAACCCAGGTCTCCCGCATTGCAGGCTGATTCTTTACCAGCTGAGCCACCAGGGAAGCCCAAGAATACTGAAGTGGGTAGCCTATCCCTTCTCCCGCAGATCTTCCCGACCTAGAAATCAAACCGGGGTCTCCTGCATTGCAGGCGGATTCCTTACCCGCTGAGCTACTAGGGAAGCCCTTATATAATATATATATATACACATATTGCAAAATTCCTGGGTGTGGGTGGAGGCAGGGTCAGAGAGCTACCCTAAGGAGAGAAACTGGAGCTGGCGGGGCAGTGCTACAGAGTGGCCCATGGGCTGGAGGAGATTTAAAGCACTTCCACCAAGAAACTTCAAAGCCTGGGATGTCCTGAGGCACAGACCCCCAACAGAAACCCCCTTTGTCCCTATCTGAAGGCTATTTGTCCTTTAGTCTGAAATTGCCATTCTAGATTTACAAAGAAGGCATGAAATTAAAGTTAGTGGATGAATAGCATCTGAGGCAAATATATTGAGTGTGATTAAAATTAAAGAAGATTTTTATTTATTATTCCATTTTAAACTAAATTTTTGGCCAGTTATTTTCCTTTATACATAAGAACACGTAGTTTAGGATGAACTAGAAACTGAAAGAGATAGTGTGTCATCAATGAGATTAATATTTTAAAACCTGGGTAAAGATGTCATAGAAGACAGATTTAAAATTAAATTGTTATTCCACTTGGAAGTTAGTCAGTGTTAGTGGCTCGGTCATATCCAGCTCTCTGTGACCCCATGGACTGTATCCCGCCAGGTTCCTATGTCCATGGAATTCTCCAGGCAAGAATACTGGAGTGGGTCGCCATTCCCTTCTCCAGGGGATCTTCCTGACTCAGGAATTTCACTTGGAAAGAACTATATAAAGCCAAAAGGCAATGAAGTGAAATTCTTCGATGTGTAACATTTCTGGCCCTAGTTTCAAGGTGAAAGAGAAACAAGGTACACAGATTTTTCTCAATGAGAGAAGTCAACTTTCAGTATTGAAGGCTGAAAAGAAATGTGTATTGTGAAAGAGCAAGTTAACATTATGTGAAATGTCTCTATCAGAAATCTGCTTGTCTTAAAAGATTTTATTACTGAAGAAGAGAGTGGCTGTCTGTAAATAAAAATCTCTGCAACAAGACAGCGGAGTTTCACTACTTTAAGGTCAAGGTATTAAAGAGAAACATAAAAATAAACATGTTTCACTGGAATGAGGAAGTATAAAAGGATAAAATCTTATCTCTTAGGGTGGTTGAATGAAAATGAAGTAAATGTGATGATAATAAGTACTCAGTTGTGTCTGACTCTTTGTGACCCTATGATCTATAGCCCGCCAGACTGTTTTGTCCATGAAATTTTCCAGGCAAGAGTACTGGAGTGGGTTGCCATTTCCTACTCCAGGGGATCTTCCCAACCCAGGGATCGAACTTGCATCTCCTGCATTGCAGGCAGATTCTTTACTGCTGAGCCATCAGGGAAGCCCATTAGAAAATAGCTTCATGTAAATCTAAGAATCCTACTATAGCCCATGGAATTCTCCAGGCTAGAATACTGGAGTGGGAGTATTCTCCAGGGGATCTTCCCAACCCAGGGATCAAACCCAGGCCTCCCGCATTGCAGATGGATTCTTTACCTACTAAGTCACAAGGGAAGCCCAAGAATCCTAATAGTCTTTAAAGCTATTAAATACTGATGAGGCATAAACAACACCAAAACCCCTGAGGTCGTTAAGGAGACAGAGTGAAGAAGAAATATGTCTAATGTCATGGATGAGTAACCCCATGCCATACCTTCTCTCTAAATAATCCTCCTTGGTTTTATTTTTAGGTTCTTCCCAAATTAGGGCAAGTGTCCTTTCTCAGTTCAACTATACGTTGATGCTTTTTGATCCTGAGATGGAAATTTCAGAGCCCCAGACCTAGAGCCCATCAGAGGATTTCTCATCATTGTGACCTTTATGACTCCTGTCCTCTGCTTGATGTTGTCTTCCTTAAAGTTCCCAGTGGTCCAGGGACTTCCCTGGTGGTCCGGTGGTTAAGAATTTACCATCAAAAAAAAAAAAAAGAAAAAAAAAAGAAAAGAGTTATCCTGCCAGTTCAGGGAAGGTCCCACATGCCATGGAGCAGCTAAGCCTGCACACCACAACCGCTGAAGGCCACGTTCTGTTGAGCCTGTGCTTTGCAACAAGAGAAGCCACTGCATTGAGAAGCCCCGGCACTGCACCTAGAGAAAGCCAGCTCACAGCAACGGACCCAGCACAGCCAAAAATGAAAAACAGATACATTTTAAAAATTAAAAAAGTTCCCCTCGGTCCTCCGCCCAGACTCAGTGTCTTTGTCCATAAGGACATGGAGGCGAGAGGGCAATTGAGTGTCTGCAGGTGTGACTGGTGACATGTCCAAGGACTTAGATTGTTTTTTACTCTATGTGGTAGAGCAGATACTGTGGGTTCATGGAGATGTGCCATGACATCCTCTACTTCATTTGGGTCACCAAAGGGCAAGTTTACTCCTGTCCTTTTAGAAACATGAAAACATACAGCTTGGTGTTTTCTGGAAAGAGCAGCTTTTAACAGTATAAGAAAATCATGACACTTGGGTTTGCTGTTCAGCCTGGCTTCTGGGAAGAAGTTTTAAGCCCATCTTGCTTACGTACAATAATTAGAATTAAATAATACTGGAGTGGGTTCCATTTCCTCCTCCAGGGGATCTTCCCCACCCAGGGATTGAACCTGTGTCTCTGGTGTCTCCTGCATTGGCAGGTAAATTCTTTACCACTGAGCCACCTAAGAAACCCTATCTGTACTCCTACATTGGTTGTTAAAAATTGGAGAAGAAGAAAATAGTTTGGGAGAGAATCTTTCTAAGAACAGGAAGAAGGGAAAATAATACTGGGGAAACCCATTGTATTTAATATAAGAACAAAACTTAACATCTATCAAACCAAGACACACAAAAAGATTATTTGAGGCTATTGAAGGTTTTGGGGGCTAGTAAATTCATACCCATGTTCCCTGCAGAGTTCTGATTCAAGGGAGAAGAGACCAAAGAGATGGGCAGATAGAGATTAAAATATCAGCTTCACTGTGGAAAGAAAGCTAAACTGAATGACACAGCTTAGATCTGTGGCCAAAAGGGCTTGCACATTCTTTCTTTGAATTAGAGAGGCTTGCTTAGTCTGGCATAGCAGGAAAACTGCAGGTTCCTTAAGCCACAGCAGAGAGGAGAACAAAATGCATGCTCACAAAGCAGGCAGGTCACTCCTAGTCTTCCCTTCCTTGGTTTCTCTGCAGCATTTCACCCCCAATCACTGCCTCCCACCAAATTCCCTTGGTCATCCTTTGATCTCACTGGCTACTCCCACTGGTTTCCTGGCTGGTTCAACCTGTTTTCTTTGAACTATGATGCCGAAATGCTGCAGGGCCCACTCTCTCCTCCCTTCGCTTCACCTCCTCTCTGCTTTATACTCCCTCGTTTAGTGACCTCATTCAATAATAAGCTATATGCTAATGCCTCCCAAATTTACATCCTCCCTTAGGCATGCGTGCTAAGTAGCTTCAGTCCTGTCCAACTCTTTGTGACCCATGAACTATAGTCCACCAGGCTCCTCTGTCCATGGGGATTCTCCAAGCAAGAATACTGGAGTGGGTTGCCATGCCCTCCTCCAGGCGATCTTTCCCACCCAGGGACTGAACCTGCGTCTCTTTGGTCTCCTGCACTGGTAGGCGGGTTCTTTACCACTCGCGCCACCTGTGAAGCCCCGAGGGCTTCTCTATGAACTCCAGATCCTTATATCAGCTGCCTAGTCCCCATTTCCACTTGCACCTCTGATTGGATGTCCAGTTTAGCACATCCCAGCACAAACCTCTGACCTTCCCTTTCCAGCCTGCTTCTCCTCTGATCCCCTTTTCCAGTTGCTCAGGCCAAAGCTTCAAAGCCTCCTTGGTTCCTCTCTCTCTCATACCTCACATTCAATCTGTCAGCAATTCCCCAGGGGTCTACCTTCAAAATAAATTAAGAATCTTAACACTACTTTTCACCTCTGGGACCACCACCCTTGTCTGAGCCACCATCAGTTCTTGGCTGAATGATTGCTGTGGCCAAAAGTTGTTCATCACTCATACCATCCTCATAGTCTATTCTCAGAACAGCAAACTGACCCAAAAGAATCCCTTTAAAACAAGTTTTATTTACTAATTTATTTTTATTGAAGCCTAGTTGATTTACAATATTGTGTTAGTTTCTGCTGTACAGCAAAATGAGTCAGTTATTCATATTTGATTCTTTTCCCATATAGGTCATTACAGAGTATTAAATAGAATTCCCTGTGCAATACAGTAGGTCCTTAATACGTAGCATTTTTGCATATATTAGTGTGTGTATGTCAATTTCAATCTCTCAATTTATCCCTCTCCCTGCCCCTCTCCCCCTTGATAACCATAAGTTTGCTTTCTGCATCTGTGACTCGATTTCTGCTTTGTAAATAGGTTCATTTCTACCATTTTTTTTTTAGGTTCCACATAGAAGTGATAAAATCTAAGTCTTTTAAAATCAACACTTCTGTGCCCCTAAACTTTAAATCATTCCCTATTTAATATACACTAAAAGCCAGTTTTTGTTCATACCTGCAAAGTCCACATAACCTGTTTCTGCTCGGGCCATATCTGAGCTCATCTTTTGCTAATTTCCCCCTAGAACCATCCTTTCTAGCCACATTCTTGCTGGTCCTGAAACAGTCCAGGTATGCCTCGGGCTTTTCACCTGCTATTCCTGCCATCTCCATGTTGAAATCCAGGTTCAAATGTCACCCTCTTACTGAGGTCTTCTCTAACCATCAAATTCAAAATTGGTAATCTCCTCCCCCATTGCCAGTCACTTCCACACTTCCTTTCCCCTTCCCTATTCTATTTTTATCCATAACATTTATCACCATCTGATACATTGTATATTTTGTTTATTTACCTATCTTGTCCCTGATCTGGCTCCATTATTTTGTTTGTGGGTCTAGAATAGAGCCAGAAAGTAGCAGTCACTCAAATATTTGTTGAATGAATAATTTAAAAAGTGAATGAATGAATACGTACCAAAGGGGAAGCAGCCATGCTAATGTGCTTTCCTTCCTTTTTGCTGACCTCACCAATCAGAAAACACTTCTTCCATGGTGCTCTAGCGAAAATGCTGCTGTATGGATATCTGGAATTGGGAATAAGTGTTCCTCCAAAAAGTGATGGAGAGAAATATAAAAACCCATATCAAAGTATCTCCTCAAATAAGACCAGTGCTGGATTTTAAGACTGTGGAAGCAGAGGAAAGATTAGCTTCATGCAAAGTTGTCCAAGTGAAGAATAAAACTCAGATTTTCATGATTATCTCATACAAGGACTTCCCTGGTGGTCCAGTGGCTAAGACTCCATGCTCCCAATTCACAGATCTGGGTTTGATCCCTGGTCAGGGAGCTAGATTCCACATGCCACAGGATATCCTGCTTGCCACAACTAAGACCTAATGAAGCCGAATAAATAAATAAAAATATTTAAGACCAACTCATACAAAGAAATAGATGACCCAGTTGTGTTGGGAAGGAGAGAATACCTTTATGCAAAATTTCATCTGTAAGTCCCCACCTGTGGTCTCTAAGAATGGAGTAAGGGAATAAAAAAGTAATTACTTAGATGAAAGAATAAAATGTAGAGGTTTTGATGACTAAAATAAAGAAGATTTATGATAAGAAAGTAAAATGAATGAGATTTGAAGAACTGGATACATAAAAGGCAGCTTTATACACACAGTTTCTGGAAAATTTTCTCAGAGCCTTTAGCTCTTTAAGGACAAGTGCTTGGAAGGAAACCAAAATAAAAGAAAAAAGAATGAATAAAAATATTTGTGGTGGCAAAGGTGGAGGAGATTCATTTGTTTCACAATGTCTACATAGTCTATGACTGCTTAGATCCTCTCGCCTCTGCCATTTTTCCTCTCAGAACCTCAGATAGCACCCTGGAAATGACAAACCCCAGGCTGATGAACTAAGCTTGTTGCCAAACCCAGAAGAATGGCCAGAAGTATTATACATGGCAATCAGGTTTTATCAGATTATATTAGAGACAGATTATAATAAAATATTTAAGGAATAATAAGGTGATGATGAAAAATATTTACAAAATAATTTTTATGACAAATATTTGAGAAATAATTTTTAGGTTTAATGTAATTCAGAAGTTACCTTATTATATAGGCTTCCCTGGTGGCTCAGATAGTAACAAATCTGCCTGCAATGCAGGAGACTCGGGTTGGATCCCTGTCTCGAAGGGCCCCTAGAGAAGGGAATGGCAACCCGCTCTAATGTTCTTGCCTGGAGAATTCCATGGACAAAGGAAACCTGGGGGGCTACAGTCCATGGGGTCTCAAAGAATCCGACATGAATGAGCAACTAACACCTACATTATTATAATATGCTTCAAATAAGGAAAGCTGAAATTGTTAATTGTATAGGAGTGATAATGGCTGGGGCTTCCCAGGTGGCGCTAGGTAAAGAACCCACCAATGCAGGAGACATAAGAGATGTGGGTTCTGTCCCTGGGTCGGGAAGATCCCCTGGAGGAGGGCATGGCAACCCACTCCAGTATTATTGCCTGAAGAATCCCATGGTCAGAGGAGTTTGGCGGGCTATAGTCCCTAGGGTCTCACAGAGTTGCACACGACCGAAGCAACAGCATGCAGCATGTGAATGATGGCTAGTATTCAGTATGATTGTATGTTAAGGAGAACTTACTTTTTATATATTATACCTCATATGATGGCCATTTACTTTTCCTTGTGACAGATCAATGTAGAAGGAAAGAGTTTATTTCCATACGTGTGTGTTGGGCTGTCATCTAAGGTGATAGTGATGCCTGGGGCACTCAGGGCAGAGAGGTCCAGGGAGCCGTGGTGTCTGTATGTGATTTGGTTCAGTCCAAAGATGGTGCTTCCCTGGTGGCTTAGAGGGTAAAGAATCTGCCTGCAATTTGGGAGACCCAGGTTTGATCCCTGGGTTGGGAAGATCCCTTGCAGAAGGAAATGGCAACCCGCTCCAGTATTCTTGCCTGGAGAATCCAATTGACAGAGGGCCCATGGACAGAGGAGCCTGGTAGACTACAGTCCATGGGGTCACAAAGAGTCGGACAAGACTGAGCGACTTCACTTTCACTTTCACTTTTCAGATGGTTCAGTCCTGCGGGTGCCTGGCTGCGGGAGTGGCAGGCAGGTGTCAGGCTGGGAGTAGATAACTCGCATTTACAGCCAGGCTCCCGGGAGAAGGAATGTGAGTTTTTTAAGTGTTAACAGGCTGTATACTAGAAAGATAAACAGTGTCCACACTTTCCTTCTTGCTAAAACAGAAAAGCAGGTAAAGAGTCAGAATTTGTGCCTGGTCTCCACTTCTGGTTTCCTCTATTCTCTCCACATAGGAGCCAGCTAGATGCTATATGGACAATAAAAAAGGCTGAGCACCGAAGAATTGATACCTTTGAACTGTGGTGCTGGAGAAGACTCTTGAGAGTCCCTTCGACAGCAAGGAGATCAAACCAGTCAATCCTAAGGGAAATCAACCCTGAATATTCATTGGAAGGATTGATGCTGAAGCTCCAATACTTTGGTCACCTGATGCGAAGAGCCGACTCTTTGGAAAAGACCCAGATGCTGGGAAATATTGAGGGCAGGAGGAGAAGAGGGCGACAGAGGATGAGAAGGTAGGATGGCATCATCGACTCAACAGACATGAGTTTGAGCAAACTCCTGGAGATGGTGAAGGACAGGAAAGCAGTCCATGGGGTCTGGTATACTGCAGTCCATGGGGTCACAAAGAGTTGGACACGACTGAGTGGCTAAACAACAACAAGATGATACCACTTTTATTGATAAAAGTCTTTCAGGGTCAAGGCCTTGAGGTCATTGGTATGATCTGGCTCCTGTTACCTCTTACTTCTTACCACAAGCTCTTTGCACAGCTGTCCTCCAGGCCCACTGCTTTCCTCCAGAAAACCAAGCTCTGTTCTGACCTGGGCACAGTCAACTTTTACGCATTCTCTAGGTCTTAAGTTCTCAGAGAGTCATTTCTTCGCCCCCACCCCCCACTTAAGCTGTGTTCCCCGTGTAACTGACTCATGGTACTGGGGTCCTCTCAGTCATAGTGTTTATCACCATTCAAAATGATAAGACTATTTATAACTTGCTTAATGTCTGTCTCCCCTACTAGATTGCTAGGTCTTTCAAGGGAAGGGTCTTGCCGAATTTGTTCACTACTTCATATCCAACTCTGGGGAAAGAATTGGCCAGGCATGGCCCTTGAGAAGGATGTAACCAGTGGACTCTAGGGCCCTTGATAGCAAGTGTCAGTGTTGCTTATTCTCTATTATGATGTCTTGTGGAGATGCAGAGATGACCAGAGGTGATTATTAGAAAAGCTGAGTCCACCTAACTGGAGGGCCAGTTGACAGTCATGAGGCATGTATGGAGTGTATAAGCATTTTTGAGGGTTACATGTGCAGTGGGACTGGGTTTCCTGAAGTCAAACAAGATGGGTGCTTGGACATGGCACTGATACCAAGAGGTGCAGTGAAAGAACTTGAGACTATCTGGATTACATGAATCAAGGAATGTGAACTTAAGAAGAAAACATTTACAAAATGTGATATCCCCTGATTAAAAATTGATTTTTTTCTAACTTGACTTTATCCTTCTCAATAATGTGATACTCATTCATGAATTCCAATTTATCCAACAGACACCTGAGACAATGTGCTTTGCATTGTGTAGGGCTAAAAAAGATGAAAAAAAAATCTCATTTCTTTTCTTAAATAACTCAACGTTTTGTGGTAGACAGATATTCAAATCATTACAACACTGCTGCTTATGATAAATCCTCTGAGAAGGGAAGAAAAATGAAGTCTTCTAGTATGTTAGTTACACAATCAGCAGTACTCTAACTTACTGACTTTGAGAGCATTACTCAGGAGTCAATCAGTGAACAGGAAGTAGAACTAAAAAGACTTAACCAAGGTCTAATATAAATATTAACAAATCAGTACATGTCCTGACAAATCAGAACATGTCTGACTAATCAGCTAGGAATTCCCAACCAGTTAGAACAAATGTTGGCCAAATATCAGTCACTTTCAACACTGAATACCTATCAAGAATCAGGTACCATTTTGAAGGGGTTTTTACTTTGGCTAGTATGCTATAAGTGAAGCAAATAGTTTTCCATTTTTTGTTGTTATTTAGTTGATCAGCCATGTCCGACTCTTTACGACCCATAGACTGCAGTATGCCAGGCTTCCCTGTCCTTCACTGTCTCCCAGGGTTTGCTCAAACTCATGTCCATTGAGTCAGTGGTGCCATCCGACCATCTCATCCTCTGTCTCTTCCTTATCCTCTTGCCCTCATTATTTCCCAGTATCAGGGTCTTTTACAATGAGTCGGCTCTTCGCATCTGGTGGCCAGACTATTGGAGCTTCAGCTTCAACGTCACTCCTTCCAATGAATATTCAGCGTTGATTTCCTTTAGGACTGACTAGTTTGATCTCCTTGGAGTCCAAGGGAGTCTCAAAAATCTTCTCCAGCACTGCAGTTTGAAAGCGTCAATTCTGGTGGATCTGTCCTTAATTACTGTCTTTCTATTTTTTTGTAAACTTTTTATTTTATATTGGACAGCAGTTGGCTAACAATGTGTTAGTTTCAGGTGTGATGACAAAGTGATTCAGTTATACACATATATGTATCTATTGTTTTTCAAATTATTTTCCTGATTAGGCTGTTACAGAATATTGAGTAGAGTTCAATGTGCTATACAGTAGGTCCTTGTTGGTTATCCTTTTTACAATTGTCACTCTTCAACATATGTGCCAACTAGGGACTTGTTAAGGCTTTGTTTAAATCTCAGGGCCCAGAAAGTATTTTATAGTCTAGGTTATGCTAGACTAGTCTAGAAAGTTCTATTGATTAGAAGTCTATATGAGTTGAAGCTGGATGAGCCCTATTGTTTTATGTTTATTTATTTTTGATGAGTGGGGAAACAGCAGTTTTATTTTGAACATGTTAATTATGATATCTGTTACATTACCAAATACATATTTCAAGTAGCCAGTTGGTACACACAAGCTTGGAAGTCTATGGAGACGTTTAGATGAAGATAAAATGGGTAATAATAGATGTAAAGAAATGGACATACAGTTTCTGAGACAAGAAGAAAGATACCAGGATTGAGCAATGAAATATTCCAGTAATTAGAAGTCAGATAGAGGAGAAGACAATCCCCTCTTTGTCCCCAGTACTTACCACAATACCACGTGTCCAGTGATTACTGAGTTAAATTGTTCCTTCTCCATATCAGAGTAAGAACAAATTGTAGGATGACCTTGAGCCCCTATGTTTTATTAAGGGATGCTCTGGGAATATCCATCAACAGAAAATTGAATTAAAGATTTACTGAGCATGGCCCTGCCCATCAGAGCAAGACCCAGATTCCCCCACAGCCAATTTCTCCCATCAGGAAGCTTCCACAAGCCTCCTATTCGTATCCATCAGAGGACAGACAGAATGGAAACCACAATTACAGAAAACTAACCGAACTGATCACTTTGATCACAGCCTTGTCTAACTCAATGAAACTATGAGCCATGCTGTGTAGGGCCACCCAAGATGGACAAGTCATGGTGGAGAGTTCTGACAAAATGTGGTCCACTGAGAAGGGAATGGCAAACCACTTCAGTATTCTTGCCTTGAGAACCCCATGAATGGTATGAAAAGAAAAAAAGATATGATACTGAAAGATGAACTCCCCAGGTTGGTAGGTGCCCAGTATGCTACTGGAGAAGAGTGGAGAAATAACACCAGAAAGAATGAAGAGATGGAGTCAAAGCGAAAACAACTCCCAGTTGTGGATGTGACTGGGGATGGAAGTAAAGTCTGATGCTGTAAAGACCAATATTGCATAGGAACCTGGAATGTTAGGTCCACAAATCAAGGTAAATTGAAAGTGGGCAAACAGGAGATGGCAAGAGTGAACATTTTAGGAATCAGTTAACTAAAATGGACTGGAATGGGTGAAATTAATTCAGATGACCATTATATCTACTGCTGTGGGCAAAAATCCCTTAAAAGAAATGGATTAGTGCTCATAGTCAACAAGAAAGTCCAAAATGTAGTACTTGGGTGCAGTCTGAAAAAAGACAGAATGATCTCTGTTTGTTTCCAAGGCAGACCATTCAGTATCACAGTAATCCAAGTCTATGCCCTAACCACTAGTGCCAAAGAAGCTGAAGTTGAACAGTTCTATGATAACCTACTCAATATGCCAGCAAATTTGGAAAACTCAGCAGTGGCCACAAGACTGGAAAAGGTCAGTTTTCATTCCAATCCCAAAGAACGCAATGCCAAAGAATGCTCAAACTACCACACAATTGCACTCATCTCACATGCTAGTAAAGTGATGCTTAAAATTCTCCAAGCCAGGCTTTAGCAATACGTGAGCTGTGAACTTCCAGATGTTCAAGCTGGTTTTAGAAAAGGCAGAGGAACCAGAGAGCAAATTGTCAACATCCGCTGGATCATTGAAAAAGCAAGAGAATTCCAGAAAATCATCTATTTCTGCCTTATTGACTATGCCAAAGCCTTTGACTGTGTGGATCACAAGGAACTGTGGAAAATTCTGAAAGAGATGGGAATACCAGACCACCTGACCTGCCTCTTGAGAAACCTGTATGCAGGTCAGGAAGCAACCAGTTAGAACTGGACATGGAACAACAGACTTGTTCCAAATAGGAAAAGGAGTACGTCAAGGCTGTATATTGTCACCCTGCTTATTTAACTTATATGCAGAGTACATCATGCGAAACACTGGGCTGGGTGAAGCACAAGCTGGAATCAAGATTGCCAGGAGAAATATCAATAATCTCAGATATGCAGATGACACCACCCTTATAGCAGAAAATGAAGATCAACTAAAGAGCCTCTTGATGAAAGTGAAAAAGGAGAGTGAAAAAATTGGCTTAAAGCTCACCATTCAGAAAACGAAGATCATGGCATCTGGTCCCATCACTTCATGGGAAATAGATGGGGAAATAGTGGAAACAGTGTCAGACTTTATTTTTCTGGGCTCCAAAATCACTGCAGATGGTGATTGCAGCCATGAAATTAAAAGATACTCCTTGGGAGGAAAGTTATGACCAACCCAGACAGCATATTAAAAAGCAGAGACATTACTTTGTCAACAAAGGTCCATCTAGTCAAGGCTTTGGTTTTTCCAGTGGTCACGTATGGATGTGAGAGTTGGACTATAAAGAAACCTGAGCATTGAAGAATTGATGCTTTTGAACTGTGGTGTTGGAGAAGACTCTGGAGAGTCCCTTGGACTGCAAGGAGATCTGACCAGTCCATCCTAAAGGAGATCAGTCCTGGGTGTTCATTGGAAAGACTGACGTTGAAGCTGAAACTCCCGATACTTTGGCCACGTGACGCAAAGAGCTGACTCATTTGAAAAGACCCTGATGCTGGGAAAGATTGAGGGCAGGAGGAGAAGGGAACAACAGAGGATGAGATGGCTGGATGGCATCACCGACTCAATGGACAAGGGTTTGGGTGGACTCCAGGAGTTGGTGATGGACAGGGAAGCCTGGCGTGCTACGGTTCATGGGGTCGGAAAGAGTTGGACATGACTGAGCAACTGAACTGAATTCAATGATGACCTATAAGACCTTCGAGCACTAACACCAAAAAAAGATGTCCTTTTCATTATAGGGGACTGGAATGCAAAAGGAGGAAGTCAAGAAGGCAAGTTTGGCCTTGGAGTACAAAATGAAGCAGGTCAAAGGTTAACAGAGTTTCACCAAGAGAACGCACTGGTCATAGCAAACACCCTTTTCCAACAACACAAGAGATGACTCTATGCATGGATATCACCAGATGGTCAATACTGAAATTAGATTGATTATATTCTTTGCAACTGAAGATGGAGAAGCTCTACACAGTCAGCAAAAACAAGACTGGGGGCTAACTGTGGCTCAGATCATGAACTCCTTATTGCAAAATTCAGACTTAAGTTGAAGAAAGTAGGGAAAACCACAAGATCATTCAAGTATGACCTAAATCAAATCCTTTACGATTATACAGTGGAAGTGACAAATAGATTCAGGAGATTAGATCTGATAGAGTACCTGAAGAACTATGGACGGAGGTTCATAATATTGTACAGGAGGCGGTGATCAAAACCATTCCCAAGAAGAAGAAATGCAAAAAGGCAAAATGGTTGCCTAAGGAGGCCTTACAAATAGCTGAGAAAAGAAGAAAAGTGAAAGGCAAAGGAGAAAAGTCAAGATATATCCATCTGAATGCAGAATTCCAAAGAAAAGCGAGGAGAGGTAAGAAAGCCTTCCTCAGTGATCAATGCAGAGAAATAGAGGAAAACAATAGAATGGGAAAGACTAGAGATCTCTTCTCTGGAGAAGGAAATGGCAACCCACTCCAGTATTCTTGCTTAGAGAATCCTGTGGACAGAGGAGCCTGGTGGGCTGCCATCTATGGGGTCGCATAGAATCAGACACGACTGAAGCGACTTACCATGCATGCATGCATTGGAGAAGGAAATGGCAACCCTCTCCAGTATTCTTGCCTGGAGAGTCCCAGGGATGGAGGAGCCTGGTGGGCTGCCGTCTATGGGGTCACACAGAGTCAGACACGACTGAGGGTACTTAGCAGCAGCAGCAGCAGAGATCTCTTCAAGAAAATTACAGATACCAAGGGAACATTTCATGCAAAGATGGACACAATAAAGGACAGAAACTGTATGGACTTAACAGAAACAGAAGATACTAAGAAGAAGTGGCAAGAATACACAGAATAATTATACAAAAAAGATCTTAATGACCTGGATAACCACGATGGTGTGATCACTTACCCAGAGCCAGACATCCTGGAGTGCAAAGTCAAGTGGACCTTAGGAAGCATCACTACGAACAAAGCTAGTGGAGGTGATGGAATTCCAGTTGAGCTATTTCAAATCCTAAAAGATGATGTGAAAGTGCTGCACTTAATATACCAGCTGAGAAAACTCAGCAGTGGCCACAGGACTGGAAAAGATCACTTTTCATTCCAATCCCAAAGAAGGGCAATGCCAAAGGATGTTCAAACTACCACACAGTTGCACTCATCTCACACACTAGCAAAGTAATGCTGAAAATTCCTCAAGCCAGCCTTCAACAGTACGTGAACCGAGAACTTCCAGATGTTCAAGCTGGATTTAGAAAAGGCAGAGGAACCAGAGATCAAACTGCCAACATCCATTGGATCACAGAAAAGCAAGAGAATTCCAGAAAAACACCTACTTCTGCTTCATTGACTACACTAAAGCCTTTGAATGTGTGGATCACATCAATCTGTGGAAAATTCTTGAAGAGACAGGAATACTAGACCATCTTACCTACCTCCTGAGAAACCTGTATGTAGGTCAAGAAGCAACAGAACTGGACATGAAACAATGGACTGGTTCCAAATTGGAAAGGAGTATGTCAAGGCTGTATATTGTCACCTTGCTTATTTAACTTCTGTGCAGAGTACATCATGCGAAATGCCCAGCTGGGTGAAGCACAAGCTGGAATCAAGATTGCTGGGAGAAATATTAATAACCTCAGATATGCAGGTGACACCACCCTTATGGCAGAAAGCGAAGAAGAACCAAAGAGTCTCTTGATGAAAGTGAAAGAGGAGAGTGAAAAAGTTGGCTTAAAACTCAACATTCAGAAAACGAAGATCATGGCATCTGATCCCATCACTTCATGGCAAATAGATGGGGAAACAATGGAAACAGTGAGAGGCTTTATTTTTTTGGTCTCCAAAATCACTGCAGATGGTGATTGCAGCCATGAAATTAAAAGATACTTGCTCCTTGGAAGAAAGCTATGACCAACCTAGACAGCATATTAAAAAGCAGAGACATTACTTTGCCGACAAAGGTCCATCTAGTCAAAGCTATGGTTTTTCCAGTAGTCATGTATGTGTGTGAGTGGAACCATGAAGAAAGCTGAGCGCCGAAGAATTGATGCTTTTGAACTGTGATGTTGGAGAAGATTTTTGAGAGTCCTTTGAACAGCAGCGAGATCAAACCAGTCAATTGTAAAAGAAATCAGTCCTAAATATTCATTAGAAGGACTGGTGCTGAAGCTGAAGGTACAATACTTTGGCCACCTGATGGGAAGAACTGACTCATTGGAAAAGACCCTGATGCTGGGAAAGATTGAAGGCAGGAGGAGAAGGGGACGAAAGAGCAAAAGAGGATGAGATGGTTGGATGGCATCACCGACTCAATGGACATGAGTTTGAGCAGGCTCTAGGTGTTGGTGACAGATAAGGAAACCTGGAGTGCTGCAGTCCGTGGTGTCTCAAAGAGTCAGACGAGACTCAGCGAGTGAACTGAACTAAACTCAGAACATAAACCTGTTTGTATAAGCCATGCAACTCCTGATCAGAGAGTGAGGTTCTCTGTGATGAGAAGTAAATATGCCACTTGTACCTCCCCTTTTCAAACTTCCTGCTCTAAATGCAAGGCTGGTATCATAGGGTCCTTAGCATTTGCATCTCATCCCCACATTTTTGCTGAGCACTTCCTTTGCTTTTCTCCATCTCCCTGCTGTTATTTCTTAAACATTAGAGGGAGAGTGAGCTGTTTTTAAAAATAACTTATTTTTCCCTTGCATTCCTATACACTAATAATGAGAAAACAGAAAGAGAAATTAAGGAAACAATTCCATTCACCATTGCAACAGAAAGAATAAAATACTTAGGAATATATCTACCTAAAGAAACTAAAGACCTATATATAGAAAACTATAAAACACTGGTGAAAGAAATCAAAGAGGACACTAACAGATGGAGAAATATACCATGTTCATGGATTGGAAGAATCAATATAGTGAAAATGAGTATACTACCCAAAGCAATTTATAGATTCAATGCAATCCCTATCAAGCTACCAACAGTATTCTTCACAGAGCTAGAACAAATAATTTCACAATTTGTATGGAAATACAAAAAACCTCGAATAGCCAAAGTGATCTTGAGAAAGAAGAATGGAACTGGAGGAATCAACCTACCTGACTTCAGGCTCTACTACAAAGCCACAGTTATCAAGACAGTATGGTACTGGCACAAAGACAGAAATATAGATCAATGGAACAAAATAGAAAGCCCAGAGATAAATCCACACACATATGGACACCTTATCTTTGACAAAGGAGGCAAGAATATACAATGGATTAAAGACAATCTCTTTAACAAGTGGTGCTGGGAAATCTGGTCAACCACTTGTAAAAGAATGAAACTAGAACACTTTCTAACACCATACACAAAAATAAACTCAAAATGGATTAAAGATCTAAATGTAAGACCAGAAACTATAAAACTCCTAGAGGAGAACATAGGCAAAACACTCTCTGACATACATCACAGCAGGATCCTCTATGACCCACCTCCCAGAATATTGGAAATAAAAGCAAAAATAAACAAATGGGACCTAATTAACCTTAAAAGCTTCTGCACATCAAAGGAAACTATTAGCAAGGTGAAAAGACAGCCTTCAGAATGAGAGAAGATAATAGCAAATGAAGCAACTGACAAACAACTAATCTCGAGAATATACAAGCAACTCCTACAGCTCAACTCCAGAAAAATAAATGACCCAATCAAAAAATAGGCCAAAGAACTAAACAGACATTTCTCCAAAGAAGACATACAGATGGCTAACAAACACATGAAAAGATGCTCAACATCACTCATTATCAGAGAACTGCAAATCAAAACCACTATGAGGTACCATTTCACACCAGTCAGAATGGCTGCCATCCAAAAGTCTACAAGTAATAAATGCTGGAGAGGGTGTGGAGAAAAGGGAACCCTCTTACACTGTTGGTGGGAATGCAAACTAGTACAGCCACTATGGAGAACAGTGTGTAGATTCCTTAAAAAACTGGAAATAGAACTGCCTTATGATCCAGCAATCCCACTGCTGGGCATATACACTGAGGAAACCAGAAGGGAAAGAGACACGTGTACCCCAATGTTCATCGCAGCACTGTTTATAATAGCCAGGACATGGAAGCAACCTAGATGTCCATCAGCAGATGAATGGATAAGAAAGCAGTGGTACATATACACAATGGAGTATTACTCAGCCATTAAAAAGAATACATTTGAATCAGTTCTAATGAGGTGGATGAAACTGGAGCCTATTATACAGAGTGAAGTAAGCCAGAAAGAAAAACACCAGTATAGTATACTAACTCATATATACGGAATTTAGAAAGATGGTAACAATAACTCTGTGTACGAGACAGCAAAAGAGACACTGATGTATAGAACAGTCTTATGGACTCTGTGGGAGAGGGAGAGGGTGGGAAGATTTGGGAGAATGGCACTGAAACATGTAAAATATCATGTATGAAACGAGTTGCCAGTCCAGGTTCGATGCACGATACTGGATGCTTGGGGCTGGTGCACTGGGATGACCCAGAGGGATGGTATGGGGAGGGAGGGGGGAGGAGAGTTCAGGATGGGGAACACATGTATACTTGTGGCAGATTCATTTTGATATTTGGCAAAACTAATACAATTATGTAAAGTTTAAAAATAAAATAAAATTAAAATAAATAAATAAATAAAAATAACTTATTTTTAAATTTGTGATTATGCTAGATGTTTGTTACTGCTGGCATGCTTTTCTCTAGTTATGGAGAGTGGGGGCTACTCTTTGTTGTGGTGTGTGGGCTCTAGAGCTTGGGGGTCAATAGTTGCAGCTTGGACTTAGTTGCTGCTTGGCATGTGGAATCTTCCCTGACCAGGGATTGAACCCGTGTCCCTTGCATTGGGAAGTGGATTCTTATCCTCTGCACCACCAGTGTAATCCCCATGCTATCACTGTTATTTGCTATAGTGAAAGAAAGTGAAACTCGCTCAGTTGTGTCTGACTGTTTGTGGCCCCATGGACTATACAGTCCATGGAATTCTTCAGGCCAGAATACTGGAGTGGGTAGCCTATCCCTTCTCCAGGGGATCTTCCTGACCCAGGAATGAACCCAGGGTCTCCTGCATTGCAGGCGGATTCTTTACCAACTGAGCTATCAGGAAAGCCCATAGTATTTTTCTTTTTTGACCTCATAGGTATTGCTCCCTGATTCAATCTGTTTGGTACCCCTGTAGCAGTGGGGACAATACTCTGAGCCTGAGGCATGTCTGCCAGAGAGTTCAGACTGGTCCTGGCCCTGCTGACAGATGGAGGAATGGTCATCTGTGGAGAGGCTGAGGAGCCTCCCAGGAGAGCTTGTCCTTGGATGCAACAGCAAGTCCTAACTCAGGACAACAAGCTCAGTTCCAGAGCAAAGCTTTAGTCCCTAGAAAAGAAGAATGGTTCTAAGCAAAGCAGAGCCTGAAGACCCTCCCCAAAACCGAGGACTCAGGTCTGTATCCTGTAAAGATAGGGGGTGACTAGGGTTGCAGAGACTAGCTCAAAGCTCGCCAAACTGTTTCCTTTCCTTCTTATACCCATACCCTCCCTGGCAAACCTATTTTGCATCTAGTTAGTCGCTCAGTTGTGTTGACTCTTTTGCAACTCCATCGACTGTAGCCTGCTGGGCTCCTCTGTCCATGGGATATCTCCAGGCAAGAATACTGGAGTGGGTTGTCATTTCCTCCTCCAGGGGATCTTCCCAACCCAGGGATCAAACCTGCATTGCAGGCAGATTTTTGTTTCTAAGGTCTGGCTAAATAAATGTGGGCAGAGGTCACATATATCACCTCCAGTCCTGGCCCATAAAGCTTCCTGCATGATCAGAAGATACAGATGATCCAGTGGGGGACTCGAAGGCCCTAGGGAGGAAGAAGCACTAGGCAGAAGAAGCTGGTTCCCTGAATGACCTGGAGGAATAGAGTCTCAGGGCTGATTATCCCCACCTTCACCTTGACCTTGCCATGAGCAGAAATGACCTGATTCTTGAAAACCACTGAAGTTTTGAGATTGTTGATAATGGCAATAATCTTGCTCCGACTGACTCACTGGGTAAAAACAAATAGCACTGTTTAATGAAAATACTACATTTGACCTTGAAGGAAGGCAGCATGGCATTTGTTTTTCTAATCAAGTGTAACACAGAAAGAAGACAGTCTTTCCCACCTGCCTCTGCCCTGAACAGCTTTGACATTTCAACAGCGCTCAAATATGAGGTGGCACTGGCTGGTGGGAGATACAGGAAGAAGTAACAGTTTCTGAAAGGAGGCAGAAATGGCCATGAGGCTTGCGGCGGCTCCAGTGGTGCCAGGAGGGAGGGGTGGCAGCTGCTGTGGACACAGAGGTACTGATTTCAAGAGGAAGTGGTGAAAGCTTGTAGGAGAGCCATGACCAGTAAAACGGAACATATTGTCTAGAGAATGGGAAGTACCAGATGATCAGATGTGCTTATGAGCCCATGGAGGACGCTCAGAGATTTTTGAGCAATAAGCAGTGGCCACAGAACTGGAAAAGGTCAGTTTTCATTCCAATCCCAAAGAAAGGCAATGCCAAAGAATATTCAAACTACCGCACAATTGCATTCATCTCACACGCTAGTAAAGTAATGCTCAAAATTCTCCAAGCCAGGCTTCAGCAATACATGAACCATGAACTTCCAGATGTTCAAGCTGGTTTTAGGAAAGGCAGAGGAACCAGAGATCAAATTGCCAACATCTGCTGGATCATCAAAAAAGCAAGAGAGTTTCAGAAAAACATCTATTTCTGCTTTATTGACTATGCCAAAGCCTTTGACTGTGTGGATCACAAGAAACTGGAAAATTCTGAAAGAGATGGGAATACCAGACCACCTGACCTGCCTCCTGAGAAACCTGTATGCAGGTCAGGAAGCAACAGTTAGAACTGGACATGGTACAACAGACTGGTTCCAGATAGGAAAAGGAGTACATCAAGGCTGCATATTGTCACCCTGCTTATTTAACTTCTATGCAGAGTACATCATGAGAAACACTGGGCTGGAAGAAGCACAAGCTGGAATCAAGATTGCCAGGAGAAATATCAATAACCTCAGATATGCAGATGACACCACCCTTATGGCAGAAAGTGAAGAGGAACTAAAGAGCCTCTTGATGAAAGTGAAAGAGGAGAGTGAAAAAGTTGGCTTAAAGCTCAACGTTCAGAAAACGAAGATCATGGCATCTGGTCCCATCACTTCATGGGAAATAGATGAGGAAACAGTGGAAACAATGTCAGACTTTATTTTTTTGGGCTCCAAAATCACTGCAGATGGTGACTGCAGCCATGAAATTAAAAGACGCTTACTTCTTGGAAGGAAAGTCATGACCAACCTAGATAGCATATTCAAAAGCAGAGACATTACTTTGCCAACAAAAGTCCGTCTAGGCAAGGCTATGGTTTTTCCAGTGATCATGTATGGGTGTGAGATTTGGACTGTGAAGAAAGCTGAGTGCCAAAGAATTGATGCTTTTGAACTGTGGTGTTGGAGAAGACTCTTGAGAGTCCCTTGGACTGCAAGGAGATCCAACCAGTCCATTCTAAAGGAGATGGGTCCTGGGTGTTCTTTGGAAGGACTGATGCTAAAGCTGAAACTCCAATACTTTGGCCACCTCATGCGAAGAGTTGGCTCATTGGAAAAGACTCTGATGCTGGGAGGGATTGGGGGCAGGAGAGAAGGGGACGACAGAGAATGAGATGGCTGGATGGCATTACCGACTCGATGGACGTGAGTCTGAGTGAACTCCGGGAGTTGGTGATGGACAGGGAGGCCTGGCGTGCTGCAATTCATGGGGTCGCAGAGTCGGACACGACTGAGCGACTGAACTGACTGAACTGAGGGCTTCCCTGATGGCTCTGACCGTAAAGAATCTGCATGCAATGTTCAAGACCCTGGTTCAATCCCTGGGTCGGGAAGATTCCCCGGAGAAGGGAATGGCTACCCACTCCAGTATTCTTGCCTGGAGAATCTCCTGGACAGAGGAGCCTAGTTGGCTACAGTCCATGGGGTCATAGAGTTGGACAGAACTGAGGGACTAACGCACTGGGCATCACAATGGTCATAAAAATCAGCAAATAGGTTTTCCACCACAAAGTACTGGAAGCTTAGAAGGTTGAGGAAGAACAATCCCAGTGCAGATCCTTGTAGGGAGACCAGAATAGGTTCCGTGGCTTCAGCTGTGACTGTCAGATATAAAATTTCTCTTCATGGCAGGCACAGTGGTCAGACAGGGGGGGCTGTCTTCAGGCTTGTCTCCCCAGCCCCCCTTGTTTCACTCCTCCTAGAGAGGTCAGGTAAGAAAGCCAGGAAGCCCAGGTGTTTGCATTTTCCAGGGTGCCCTCAGTGTGGGGGGTGGGGTGGGGGGTGGTTTGCACAGCAAGGCACTTAACGCCAGGTGACTAGAGAGCATGTCACACGTTTTCTTTAGGTAAAAGTCGAGGATTCTGATTTGTTTGGTAGCTGCTTTGAATTTTTTCTTGTAATTGAACGAAAGTACATTAAATGTAAGAAACACTGTTTTAAGCTGTGGTTCCTGTGTTAAAATGGGGGGAAAAAGTGCAGGGGATGGGAGAGATTTCTGGAGTTAATAGAGCCAAAGAGGAGGTGAGGTCAAGGAGCCAGGAGGGAGGGACTCCTTGGCATCTGTGTCTCCCTGAAAATCATTTTGGGAGAGCTGGGGTGATGATGGGGAAAGGGGGAATGCCCAAAAGATTAGGCATAAAAAGGGCTAGAGATGCCGTATCTGTGGGATGCATATACAATTTCACACACTTATGTGCTGCACAAATGTAAGTGCTATGGGTGATGATATATATTTTTAATGCATGCTATTATTCTCTTTTCTTTTTTAGAATTTTATTTTTATTTGTTTGATTTATTTGGGGGGCCACACCTGGAAGACCTTAGTTTCCTGAAAAGTGAACGTGAAGGGGTTAGTGGCTCAGTGCCTCTGCATGGACTGCAGCCTGCCAGGCTCCTCTGTCCATGGGATTCTCCAGGCCAGAATACTGGAGTGGATTGTTATTTCCTTCTCCAGGGCATCTTCCCCACCCAGGGATCGTACCTAGGTCTTCTGCATTGCAGGCGGAGTGTCTACCCTTAGGTCCCTGACCCAGGGATCAAATTTGTGCTCCCTGCAATGCAAGTGTGGATTCTTAGCCACTAGACCACCAGGGATGTCCCAACAGTACAGTTTTAAGCAAAGTTTTAATCAAACTTTGTACAATTTAATTAAAAGTTAAAAAAAAATTTGGCCATACTGTGCGGCTTTTGGGATCTTAGTTACCTGGCCGGGGACTGAACCTCGGTCCAAGGCAATGAAAGCCTGAGTCTTCACCATTGGACCACCAGGAAATTCCCTTATACAATTTATTTTACTTTCATCACATAAAAAGGGACTTTCACTAAGAAAAATGGACAGATTTTCTCCTTCCCTGCTCTCCTGTATTTCTGGCTATTTCAGTTCACAGGCATCCTCTCCCAGAAACTCAAGTTCCTATCCTACAGCAGAAACTGATTCTACTCAGCTTAAAGGTTATTTTTCTCAGTCTTTATATCTCAAGAATGTGTTCCAGTTAGCTAATCTAATATCAGGTAAGCCTCTACTGGTTTACTGTGACCTGTCATGGTGCTTTTCTTAGATGACCCACATAGATGTCAAACGTGGTTTTTAATCATACCTCCAGAGAAGTGTCAGTGGACGTTTCGGGAATGGTAGTACACACAAAGAATAAACAACTAATTTTACTAATCTCTTAAAGTATTATTAAATTTATTACTAAGTTATTAGGGGGCTTCCCTGGTGGCTCAGAGGTTAAAGCGTCTGCTTGCATTGTGGGAGACCTGGGTTTGATCCCTGGGTCAGGAAGATCCCCTGGAGAAGGAAATGGCAACCCACTCCAGTATTCTTGCCTGGAGAATCCCATGGATGGAGGAGCCTGGTGGGCTACAGTCCATGGGATCGCAAAGAGTCGGACACCACTGAGCGACTTAACTTACTAACTAAAGTACTATTAAATTTATTATTAAGTAATTACATTGTCAAAAAGTAGTAAATTATTAATAAAAAGGAGAGCTAACACAAAACACGCAGTGGCACACATGGTTCTGTGTGCTTTGCATGTGTCCATTTAATTCTCAGAAGGGCTTCCTTGTTGGCTCAGAAGGTAAAGACTCCACCTGTAGTATGGAGGACCCAGGTTTGATCCCTGGGTGGGGAAGATCCCCCGAAGAAGGGCGTGGCAACCCACTCCAGTATTCTTGCCTGGAGAATCTCATGGTTAGAGGAGCCTGCTGGGCTATAGTCCATGGGGTCAAAAAGCGTGGAACGAGATTGAAGCGACTCACCATGTATGCTCATGCAAACATGGCCTGGCTCCAGAATCTTCCCTCTGTTGACATGAGTGATATTATATTTTTGCGTGGGGTAAAGTGCAGTGGGGATAACTGTTAGAATGCTGGGACTACCCCCACAGGACAGTCCTAGGACTGTTTCTCATGCAAATGAGGCAGTCCAAGTGAGAGATCGCTTAGAACTTTTGTTTGCCATCTACTACTGTGGGCAGGAATCCCTCAGAAGAAATGGAGTAGCCATCATGGTCAACAAAAGAGTCTGAAATGCAGTACTTGGATGCAATCTCAAAAACGACAGAATGATCTCTGTTTATTTCCAAGGCAAACCATTCAATATCACAGTAATCCAAGTCTATGCCCCAACCAGTAATGCTGAAGAAGCTGAAGTTGAATGGTTCTATGAAGACCTACAAGACCTTTTAGAACTAACACCCAAAAAAGATGTCCTTTTCATTATAGGGGACTGGAATGTAAAAGTAGGAAGTCAAAAAACACCTGGAGTAACAGGCAAATTTGGCCTTGGAATACAGAGTGACACAGGGCAAAGACCATAGAGTTTTGCCAAGAAAATGCACTGGTCATAGCAAACACCCTCTTCCAACAACACAAGAGAAGACTCTACACATGGACATCACCAGATGGTCAACACTGAAATCAGGTTGATTATATTCTTTGCAGCCAAAGATGGAGGAGCTCTATACAGTCAGCAAAAACAAGACCAGGAGCTGACTGTGGCTCAGACCATGAACTCCTTATTGCCAAATTCAGACTGAAATTGAAGAAAGTAGGGAAAAGCACTAGACCATTCAGGTATGACCTAAATCAAATCCCTTATGATTATACAGTGGAAGTGAGAAATAGATTTAAGGGCCTAGATCTGATAGATAGAGTGCCTGATGAACTATGGACTGAGGTTCGTGACATTGTACGGGAGACAGGGATCAAGACCATCCCCATGGAAAAGAAATGCAAAAAAGCAAAATGGCTGTCTGGGGAGGCCTTACAAATAGCTGTGAAAAGAAGAGAAGCGAAAAGCAAAGGAGAAAAGGAAAGATATAAGCATCTGAATGCAGAGTTTCAAAGAATAGCAAGAAGAGATAAGAAAGCCTTCCTCAGCGATTAATGCAAAGAAATAGAGGAAAACAACAGAATAGGAAAGATTAGAGATCTCTTCAAGAAAATTAGAGATACCAAGGGAACATTTCATGCAAAGATGGGCTCAATAAAGGACAGAAATGATATGGACCTAACAGAAGCAGAAGATATTAAGAAGAGGTGGCAAGAATACACAGAAGAACTGTACAAAAAAGATCTTCATGACCCAGATAATCACGATGGTGTGATCACTGACCTAGAGCCAGACATCCTGGAATGTGAAGTCAAGTGGGCCTTAGAAAGCATCACTATGAACAAAGCTAGTGGAGGTGATGGAATTCCAGTTGAGCTGTTTCAAATGCTGAAAGATGATGCTATGAAAGTGCTGCACTCAATATGCCAGCAAATTTGGAAAACTCAGCAGTGGCCACAGGACTGGAAAAGTCAGTTTTCATTCCAATCCCAAAGAAAGGCAATGCCAAAGAATGTTCAAACTACCGCACAATTGCACTCATCTCACATGCTAGTAAAGTAATGCTCAAAATTCTCCAAGCCAGGCTTCAGCAATACGTGAACCGTGAACTTCCTGATGTTCAAGCTGGTTTTAGAAAAGGCAGAGGAACCAGAGATCAAATTGCCAACATTCACTGGATCATGGAAAAAGCAAGAGAGTTCCAGAAAAACATCTATTTCTGCTTTATTGACTAAGCCAAAGCCTTTGACTGTGTGGATCACAAGAAACTGTGGAAAATTCTGAAAGAGATGGGAATACCAGACCACCTGATCTGCCTCTTGAGAAACCTGTATACAGGTCAGGAAGCAACAGTTAGAACTGGACATGGAACAACAGACTGGTTCCGAATAGGAAAATGAGTATGTCAAGGTTGTATATTGTCACCCTGCTTATTTAACTTATATGCAGAGTACGTCAAGAGAAACGCTGGACTGGAAGAAACACAAGCTGGAATCAAGATTGCCGGGAGAAATATCAATAACTTCAGGTATGCAGATGACACCAGCCTTATGGCAGAAAGTGAAGAGGAACTAAAAAGCCTCCTGATGAAAGTGAAAGAGGAGAGTGAAAAAGTTGGCTTAAAGCTCACCATTCAGAAAACTAAGATCATGGCATCTGGTCCCATCACTTCATGGGAAATAGATGGGGAAACAGTGGAAAGAGTGGCTGACTTTATTTTTCTGGGCTCCAAAATCATTGCAGATGGTGACTGCAGCCATGAAATTAAAAGACGCTTACTCCTTGGAAGAAAAGTTTTGACCAACCTAGATAGCATATTGAAAAGCAGAGACATTACTTTGCCAACAAAGGTCCGTCTAGTCAAGGCTATGGTTTTTCCAGTGGTCATGTATGGATGTGAGAGTTGGACTATGAAGAAGGCAGAACGCTGAGGAATTGATTCCTTTGAACTGTGGTGTTGGAGAAGACTCTTGAGAGTCCCTTGGATTGCAAGGAGATCTAACCAGTCTATTCTGAACGAAATCAGCCCTGGGATTTCTTTGGAGGGAATGATGCTGAAGGTGAAACTCCAGTACTTTGGGCACCTCATGCGAAGAGCTGACTCATTGGAAAAGACTCTGATGCTGGGAGGGATTGGGGGCAGGAGGAGAAGGGGACAACAGAGGATGAGATGGCTGGATGGCATCACTGACTCGATGGATGTGAGTCTGAGTGAACTCCCGGAGTTGGTGATGGACAGGGAGGCCTGGCGTGCTGGGATTCATGGGGTTGCAAAGAGTCGGACATGACTGAGCGACTTCCCTTTCACTTTTCACTTTCATGCATTGGAGAAGGAAATGGCAACCCAGTCCAGTGTTCTTGCCTGGAGAATCCCAGGGATGGGGGAGCCTGGTGGGCTGCCTCTATGGGGTCGCACAGAATCGGACACGACTGAAGTGACTTAGCAGCAGCAGCAAGTCACATCACCTTTATAGATCTCAGTTTTCTCTTCAGTAAAACACGAAGTCTCTAAGGTCTGCTTCAGTTCTAAGATAAATAATGTCTTCAGCATTCCTGGACTAAAATGCCTACCTCTTGGTGCCTGAGGGGAAGAAACAGGTCTGATCTTGCGTTCTTAGACCTTTCAAGCTGGAAGCTGCGGGGTAGGGTGCTGAGTGGATCCCTGTAAAGAACTGGTAACCAGAGATGAAGCTTAGAGCTCCAGGGGAAACCTCGCCTTTAACCTGAGAAACGTAGAGAAACACACTTACTAGGTGCCTGCTGTGTGCTACGCGTTTTAAATAGATTATGTAATACCATCCTCACAATATGCTCCTGAAGTAGGTGCTATTATCTCCATATCTAAGCTGAAGCTTAGTCATACAAGTGACTTGCCCAGCGAGGGATGTGGGCGGAATTCAAACCCGTCTGACTCCAAAGCCCAGGCGTATTTCACAACCCTTGCCTCCTATCTATTATCTCATTCCGTGCTCACTGCAAGCCGCGGGCTGTATCAGATCCCCATTTCACGGAGGAGGAGAGTGAGGTTCAGCGCGGTGACGTGACCTGCCCAGTAAGGCATCTGTCCCGGAGGGGGCGGGGTGGAGGGGCAGGAGCGCGCACGTGGGCGCGGAGGCGGCAGCGGACGCCTCCTCCAGGCCCTGCCACGCCGCCCGGCTCCCACCTTTTCAGGTCCCGGCCCGCGCACCTCGACTGCGAACTACACTTCCCGGCAGGACGCGAGCGCGCGCACGCGCACCGGGGCCTCCACCATGGCGACCGTGCTGTCCAGGGCGCTCAAGCTCCCCGGTAAGCTGCAACCTCGCGACCACCCCGCTCACGCCGGACTTGGGGGGCTGGGGACTCCAGGCTCCCGGGGACGAAGCCTATCGGAGTCTGGCCCCAGCCCGAGTGGAGCTGCAGGCGCGCGGAGGCGAGACGGTGCACCCCCCGCGGGCTGGGGTCCACGCGCCACCAGGGGGCAAAAGAGGCGCCTGGCGCGTCGGAGGTTGCCGGCGCGGGGCGAACCTGGGAAACGCTGGGGGAAGGACCCTGAAGGCGCGCCGGGATGGTGGCCTGGCGCTGCGGCGGCGGCGGATGTCTGGGCGCGCGTCGCCGCCGTCCCCAGGGGAGGGCGATGAGGTTAGCATCCTTTACCGAGCGCCGCGAAGGACCTACGGGAGGGTCTCCAACTCTTTCCGTCTTAGGCTGGACTGGGGGTTGGGGGCAAGAGGGCGGCAGGATGACGAGTGACCCCTTTGCAGCAGCCTCTCCATTTAATGACAGCATTGATGCTGCGGTGAGGTAGGTGGAACAGGTATTTCCCCTTCTAAAAAATAAATTATCTGTCAAATTGACTTGTCCAGGGTCGCACAAACAGCATAGGAAAAGCCTGGACTTGAACATGGCGGGTCTTCTGACTTTAGATTCTGGGCCTTGGGTTCCACTTGTTCAGCCTCAGGCTCTCAAGCCTGAGCATTTATGAGGATAATTTATTTGCACTGGTAAGTTGCAGATAATGGATGGAATATTCTTTTAAGGAGGCACTAGTGGTGAAGTCAGAGCTAATTCAGCACTTGGGGGCAACAGCTCCAAGGTTTTGTTTTTCCTTTTAAACCTCCAGAATGGAACTGTCCTGCTAGAAACTTGCTATTTTAATAAAAGTATATTTATTCTGCTCAAATAAATTTTAGATTTTAAGGCTTTAGAAAAATGTATGCTTTTATCTAAATAAGTTTGTTTGTTGTTATTTTTGATGTGGACCATTTTTAAAGTCTTTATTGAATTTGTTACAGTATTGCTTCTGTTTTATGTTTTGGTTTTTTTTTTTTTTTTTTTTTTCCTTTCGGCTGTGAGGCATGGGGGATCTTAGCTCCCCGACCAGGGATCAAACCTACACCCCCTGCATTGGAAGGCAAAGTCTTAACCACTGGACTATCAAGGAAGTCCCACCTAAATACATTTTAAACATTAAACTATAAACTGTTTGTTTGCTGGTAAGTTGTTAGTGAGAAACACAGCTGCTTCCCCAGCATGGGTAGAGAGGGCTGGTTGGGTGGCTGGCGGATGCCCAGTGGAGGGTCCCTGTTCTCAAGGAGTTTCCAGTCTGCTCTATTGTGCCACAGCTGACACTGGGTTGGTTGTGAATTTGATATGAATTTGCATTTCTGTCCCCAGATTTCATGACTTCAGACACTTTTTCTTTGCACATGGTCTCATTATAACTCTGGAAGGAACGTTGATCTCTCTGTTGGAGTGTGTATGTAACACTGGAATAGAATGGGGATAACCCTTAACCTGCAGGATTTATTTTGAAGAGAGTAGCCGTGTATATCCTTAGTGTAGGGTAGTGTCCTCCCATGGGCTTCTCAGGTGACGCAGTGATAAAGACTCCACTCAGGAGACTCGGCTTCGATCCCTGTGTTGGGAAGATCCCCTGGAGGAGGAAATGAGAACCCACTCCAATATTCTTGCCTGGAGAATCCCATGGACAGAGGCACCTGGCAGGCTGTAGTCCATGGGGTCACAAAGAGTCAGACATGGCTGAGCACGCCTACATAGCATAGCATAGATATCCTCCCAAGGGGTAATGGGATGTCAGACATATTTAGCTTTGTTTCTCCTTTTCTTTTAGATTCTTTTCCCCCCTCATGCCCCCTCTGAAGTGAGGTGAAGTGAAAGTTGCTCAGTAGTGTCCGACTCTTTTCGACCCCATGGACTGTATAGTCCATGGAATTCTCCAGGCCAGAATACTGGAGTGGGTAGCCTTTCCTTTCTCTAGGGGATCTTCCCAACACAGGGATCGAACCCAGGTCTTCTGCATTGCAGGCAGATTCTCTACCAGCTGAGCCACAAGGGAAGCCCCTCGCCCCCTCTCATATAGCTAATTGTCATTCTCAAAGGCTGGAAATGCAAAACAAAAAATCTTGCTTTTGAAACTCTTGAGCTCTTTTGCATGCTGAGGCTTCATTGTTACTCCTGGAGTATTCAGATGCAGTAAGTGTGTCAGCTGACCGGGTCGGGGAAGCACAGTCTGGTCCTGGACCTGTGTGTGTTAACAGCAGTAGGGCCCTAAGCACTCAGGTACTCTTGACACTTTTAGGTCCAGGTTGTTGTTGTTCAGTCGCTAAGTCGTGTCCAACTCTTTGTGACCCATAGACTGCAGCACGCCAGGCTTCCTTGTCCATCCCAACTCCCGGAACTTACCCAAACTCATGTTCATTGAGTTGGTGATGGATCCAACTGTCTCATCCTCTGTCGTTGTCTTTCTCCTCCTGCCTTCAATCTTTCTCAGCATCAGGGTCTTTTCCAGTGAGTCAGTTCTTCGATCAGGTGGCCATAGTATTGGATCAGCATCAGTCCTTCCAATGAATATTCAGGATTGATTTCCTTTAGGATTGACTGGTTTGATCTGTTGGCTGTCCAAGGGACTCTCATGAGTCTTCTCAAACACCACAGTTCAAAAGCATCAATTCTTCAGTGCTCAGCCTTCTTTATGGCTCAACTCTCACATCCGTACGTGACTACTGGAAAAACCATAGCTTTGACCACACAGATGTTTGTCGGCAAAGTGATGTCTCAACTTTTTAACACGCTGTCATAGTTTTTCTTCCAAGGAGCAAGTGTCTTTTAATTCCATGGCTACAGTCACTGTCCACAGTGATTTTGGAGCCCCAAATGAAATCTGACACTGTTTCCACTTTTTCCCCATCTGTTTACCATGAAATGATGGGACCAGATACCATGATGTTCCTTTTTCGAATGTTGAGTCTAGGCCCAGGTACAAAGGCTGTATGTTTTTTTAGGTGATGTGGGTCTTTGGGGGTTTTTTCTCATGCTTTTGCTTTTCTCCCTCTTGCCCTTTCTCCCTTCTACCACAAATACAACTGTTAGCTTTTATATTAGATGGAAGTTGCTTTCTGAAAGCCCTTTTTGGGTACTCTGTAGTTGGGTCTGTGAAGCTGTTATCCTGTTTTGGCTACTGTATAATGTTACTTTAGTTAACATCCTCACTGTTTTTTTATTTTTTTACATTGAGTATCATTGACATATAACATTGTATTAGTTTCAGGTGTACGAATAATTTGATATTTGTAGATATTGCAAAATCACCACAATGACATCCTCACTATTTTTATGTGTAAGGAAGCAGAACAGAATGGTGGTGAAGAGCATGAGACCGACTTGGATTAATCCACTCTTTATAAGATTCTCTTTAACCTTTAGTTTCTTCATATGTACTAATAATATTATTATGGAACCTTTCACTGTTAGCCATACAGTAGGGTTATTTGGGATAGTAAAAGAGATGGATGTGCTTAAGAAGTTTGTTGACCTTTGATATATGTTAATTATTCAGTAAGTGTCAGGCATTATTATCTTCATCATTAGCACTATGATCTGGAGAAGGCAATGGCACCCCACTCTGGTACTTTTGCCTGGAAAATCCCATGGACGGAGGAGCCTGGTGGGCTGCAGTGCATGGGGTCGCTAAGAGTCGGACACGACTGAGCGACTTCACTTTCACTTTTCACTTTCATGCATTGGAGAAGGAAATGGCAACCCACTCCAGTGTTCTTGCCTGGAGAATCCCAGGGACGGGGGAGCCTGGTGGGCTTCCCATCTATGGGGTTGCACAGAGTCGGACACGAGTGAAGCGACTTAGCAGCAGCAGCGGCAGCATTCTGAAATTGGGCTTCCCAGGTGAGACTAGTGGTAAAGAATCCACCTGGCAATGCAGGAGATGTACGAGACACAGGTTTTATTCCTGGGTCAGAAAGATTCCCTGGAGAAGGAAATGGCAAGCCACTCGGACAGAGGAGCCTGGCAGGCCACAGTCCAGGGGTTGCAAAGAGTTGGACACAACTGAGAGTCTAAGCACATTCTGAAATCAGTGTCCTCTCTTTATTTTCTGAAAACCTTTCATTGACTAAAAATGTGGGTGGTGGCTGAAATCAGCAGACAAGATGTTGGTAAAGTTCCCTGAGCTTTGAAGCATGGATTGGATGTTACTCCTCAGCCTGAGTATAACTTTAGGCAAGTGATGTACTATATATTTCACTCTTTTTCTGTGAATAGATAGAAAAAATATTTTACTTAGGACTTCTGTAATTGAAACTTGCTGTAATAATTAAGTGGAAGGTTGTTTTTGCATGTTCTGGAAAAATACATATTAATAGTAAAAAAGTCAATATTTATTTTCCTCTGTAATTTAGCCAAGCACTGGTTGTAATCTGTGATCCCTTAAAGAAAGCATATGTGATCTTTTGTGCTTGCCTCTGTACTTCAGAAATATCATGTCTGGGTCAGTTCTTGGATTTTGCGGTCTCCTTTTCTTTCTTTGAGGATTTTTCCATATTGCCACACTGTCATTTAGTAATGTGTTTTGCTGTGGAGAAGTCAGCCTGGTTTTTGTTCCCACCATTTGTGACTTGCTTTTTTTTCTCTTGGAATGACTGGCTGCTCATAGGAGTCTGTCTTTGTCCTTGAAGTTCTTTGCCTTTACTAGGATATATTTCAGTATTGATTGCTCTGTATCAGTTTTTCTTGAGACTCAGTGGACATCTTATTCTGCAGTTTCAGGTCTTGCTCTACTGTAGGAACCTTTTTCGTATGGGCTTCCCTGCTGGCTCAGATTATAAAGAATCCACCTGCAATGCAGGAGACCTGGGTTCGATCCCTGGGTTGGGAGGATCTCCTGGAGAAGGGCACGGCAACCCACTCCACTATTCTTGCCTGGAGAATCCCATGGACAGAGGAGCCTGGTGGGCTACAGTCCATGGGATCCCAGAGAGTTGGACATGACTGAGCAACTAACACTTAACTGCAGGAGCTTTATTCGTATGTCTTTTAAATCATTTTTGGTTCCATTCTCTTTTCTATTTTCTTCTTCAGTTACGTGTGGATTGGATCACTTTTATCCTCTATATCTGTACTTTTCTTTCTAGTCCTTTTAAATACCTTGCTATTTTTCTTATGAAGTGCCGAGATAGTACAGCCTTCAAGCCACACTGCCTGGGACTGAATCCTTGTACTATCGCTTATTTGCTGTTTAACTATGGGCCTTAAACTTCCAAACCTCAGTTTCCTCATCTTTAAAATGGAGATAATATTGTGTCTGCCTCAAAGAGTTGCTGTGATAATTTACTGAGCTAAGGCAGGTAAAGGGCTTGAAAGAGAGTATAGTAAGTGCTCAAAACTGCCAGCCCTTGTTATTTCAGTTTCATCTTGCCTGATTTTCACAGTCTAACCTTTACATCTCTGATGCTCTTTTCAGCCATTTCGGCTCTTTTTGCCGATCCCAATAAGGATATCCTTTGTAAGATTGTTTTATTCTTTCCTTCCATCATTTTCCTGAGTCCTCCTTGTTTACTTTTCATCTTCTCTGTTGAATCATCATTTCTTCTTAGAAATGTTCTGTTTTTCCATGAGCCCTTATTTCAGAGAAGGCAATTGCTTGAATTTCTTGGATTCTAGGGGGAAGTATCTGTTCACTATTTCTTCCATTTTGTGGTATCACTTGTCCAGCATTTGTTCTGTAGCTGGGTTTTTGTTTGCTGGGTTTTGTTGTAATTTCTTTCTTGAGTGTTTGTAGAACTTTGCAGTAGCTCATGGACTGAGTACTAATGATGGCTGTGTTCTGATTTCTATTCGTATTTGGATGGGCGGCTGTTTTACAGCCAGCTATTGGCTGACTGGTGGGCAGAGGCTGAATGAATTTGGGCAGCTGAGGCTGGAACCTAAGCTAGGCTGTCAACTCGAATCCCTTTCCCACCAGCGCTCTTCCTTTGTGGATGTTGCTTTCGTCACAGGCTGGCATCTGTTGCAGGGCCTCAGAATGCTGGTTTAGCATTTACTTCTTTGTTTCTTATTGTGCGTGCATGATCAGTCATGTCCGATTCTGCGACCCCATGGATGGTAGCCCACCAGACTCCTCTGTCCATGGGTTTTTCAGGCAAGAATAATGGAGTGGGTTGCCATTCTCTCCTCCAGGAGATCTTCCTGACTCTCTGTGTCTCCTGCATTGCAGGCCGATTCTTTACACTGTAAGCCCTTGGGGAAGTCCCTTGTTACTTGTGCCAGTTGTCAGTTTATTGACCCTGAGCTCCACATTCGCTTTTGTTGTCTGATCTGTAAACGTGGATCTGGACCCTTTAAATTCCAATTCTTCTTCTGGGCTACAGTCTCCCCATTCCATGATACCTTTTGGATTTCTCTTCCCAGATTTATATTTACTTTCCTTTCACTGTTTAATCAGTCTCTGCATGAAACTCCTGTTTGAATTAGTGGCTGGTTTCTGTCTCCTGATTGGACCCACACTGTCCAAAAAAATCCGCCCCTTGAGAACTGCCAATGTTACCTTTTCTAACCTGCCGCGCTGCCAGCCTGCTTCTTGTAAAGAGAAAAGCGCGTTCTCTTTCTTCTTCAGTCTTATCTTGGCTGTTCACACTGTGGTGTTGAATGAGGCTCATTGATGCTTCTGGGACCCCCACGCTTTGTCTTTCTGAGCAAAAGATTATTTGGTTTGGCTTTATATCTGGGGAACGAGGGAGGCAGCACAACTGATTGGTTAGAGCCGTGGATTCTAATCAAATTGCCTGATGTTGAATCCTGGCTTTTCTTGTTAATTCTGTGATCTCAGGCAACTGACCTCTTTATATTTTAATCTTCTTGTTGATAAAATGGGGATAATAATGGCACCTACCTCCTGGGGTGGTTGTGAGGATTAAATGCATTAACCCCTGTAAGCGCATGGACCAGTGCCTGGCGTAGGAGCTCTTAGTACATTTCCACTGGTCATCCATGTCATCACTATTATTAATTGCGTGAACTCGGCTCCTTGCTGGAGACCTGAGATGTATGTCCCTATTCTTAATATACTTCCTCAGTTGGATGCAAGTTTCACTGCCTTTGGCAATGACTTTTCATAAATTACAGTTTGGGGATGTGGCTGTTTCCTTTTTTATTCTTTTTCTATTTTTGTTTCTTTTTCTTGCCCTCTGGTTCTAGGGAGAGACTGACAGAAAGGCCATCCTTTGCCATCGTTAACTAGCAGCACATAATCTTTTTAGAGGGACCAGTTCGACAGAGGCTTTGATTTTCAAACAATGCTTGTAATTTATAGATTTATTAAAGGATTTTTACCAGTCTCTGCAGCATTTGCAGTCAAGTTCTCGTCTTCCCTGTGATAGTAGATCATAAAACGAAAATGGATTTCCTTTAAACTGTTTTTTCACTGGTATTACAGTCGTAATTTCACTTTGGCAGAGATGCTGTTTTAGGCCGTATTTGTTGCATGCTGGAAACTGACTAGGAAAATGGAATTCAGTTAGTGTTCATGCTGAATTTGTCACTTGATGCTAAAAATCATGTAATTGTAGGATGGCTTTGAGCATATGTAGAAAGTGCTTTGGAGTTTTAGTTGAATCAGTTGTTGAATCAGTTTTAGCTGAATCAGTGATGGGACGACCAAGAAAGCTGGCCTGACCCTAGGTGGTGGTGGTTGCTGTTCACGCGCTAGGTTGTGACTGTGGCCCCATGGACTACAGCACGCGAGCCTTCCCTGTTTTCCACTGTGTCCGGAGTTTGCTCAGATTCATGTGCATTGAGTCAGTGATTCTATCTAACCATCTCATCCTCTGTCGCCCCCTTATCCTCCTGCCTTCAGTCTTTCCCAGCATCAGGGTCTTTTCCGGTGAGTCAGCTCTTTGCATCAGGTGGCCTAAGTATTGGAGCTTCAGCTTCAGTGTCAGTCTTTCCAATGAATATTTAGGGTAGATTTCCTTTAGGATTGACTGGTTTGATCCTAGTTACAGGTTTTGAATTGTAGTGGCCCCTCTGCCCTCCACTGGTCAGACCGCACCCCTGGGACCATATTCAGGTCTGGGAACTGTCCTTTGAAGAGCATGGACATGTTGTGTCCAGAGGAGAGGGACCGGGGTGTCATGGACACCTGAAATAATGCTTCTTCAAGTAATGGGTTGAAAAGGTAGAGATATTTAACCTGGGGATGAGGAGATGGGGTGAGGGCAGAGGAGAGATAGAATACCAACAGTAATAACAGAAGCTGAAATTTATTGAGCTTGACTTTTACGTCAGCACCGAGAACCATGCATGAATTATTTAATCCTCATAACAGTGGCTCAGTGGTAAAGAATCTGCCTGCCAATGCAGGAGACGCAATGCAGGAGACACAGTTTCAATCCCTGGGTTGGAAAGATCCGTTGGAGAAGGAAATGGCAGCCCACTCCAGTATTCTTGCTTTGGAAATTCCATGGACAGAGGAGCCTGGTGGGCTACAGTCCATAGGGTCGCAAAAGAACTGGACATGACTTAGTGACTAAACAACCATAATAAGCCTGAAATAAAGGCATAAACTCCTCCAGTTGCTGGCACTTAGGGAAGGGGGCAGCTTGGGAGGAGGAAGGTTTAACCCCCTCTACCCTCGTAAATGTCCGCCTCCTGCCACCCCAGCAAAGACACGGTCTAAATAAAACTGGGGTGCTTATTGTGTAAACTAGTGTCAAGACAAGTCCTCCATCTCCACGTGCCTGCTAGATTCCACCACTCCCAGCCTGCAGGATCAGAATAGCAATTTTCAGGTAACCACTGTTTACTGAAACATGCACTGAAAGGGTGTTAGACTCTCAGGAAGATTCTCAAAACTAAGTTTTTGGTAAGATGTCTCCAGGTGACTTTCAGCATTTGACTTTCTTCGTGGTTTCTGTAGAAACAGTTTTGTGCTAAGTCGCTTCAGTTGTGTCTGACTCTTTGGGACCCCATGAACTGTAGCCCACCAGGCTCCTCTGTCCATGGACAGAGGCAAGAATACTGGAGTGGGTTGCCATTTCCTCCTAGAGGGTATCTTCCCGACTCAGGGATTGAACCCGAGTCTCTTATGTCTCCTGCCTTGGCAGGAGGGTTCTTTAGCACTAGTGCCACCTGCGAAGCCCAGAAACTACTGGGAAGTCACACATACTGGCCTGTGAGGAGCGGTGTGCAGAGAACAATGGTTCTAAAAGTTTAGAGGAGTCATGGGACAGATTGGAACATCACCACTCTACGAAAATCAAAGGAAATATACACATTAGGTGTATGCAAGACCCATGGAAGAGCCATGGTCGTTTCGTTACTGAGAATCACACAAACTAACAACTTTTTTAAAAAAACTAGTATTTGAAGTTAGCTATTTTCTATTTCTTTTCGAATGTTCTTAAATTCATGAAAGTGATCATTTTAGAACAGCAGTGCCCAACCTTTTTGGCAGCAGGGACTGGTCTGGTGGAATACTAGATCCCTCTCATGGGCTGTTTACAGTAGGGTTCACACTCTTATAAGAATCTAATGCCGCCTCTGATTTGACAGAAGGCAGAGCTCAGACAGTGATTTGAGTGATGGAGTGTGTATGTGAGTGTGTGCACAAGCGCCCAGTCACGTCTGACTCTTTGCAACCCCATGGACTGTAGCCTGCCAGGCTCCTCTGTCCATGGGATTTCCCAGGCAAGAGCACTAGAGCAGGTTGCCATTCCCTTCTCCAGGGGATCTTCGTAACCCAGGGATTCCACATCCCTTGCATTGACAGGCGGGTTCTTTACCAGCTGAGCCACGGGGGAAGCTGAGTGATGGGGAATGGCTATAAATACAGATGGAGCTTTACTTGCTCACCCACCTCTTGCCTCCTGCTGTGTGACCCAGTTCTCTGTTGGGGAGCCCTGTTCCAGAACACTGTGATTTTCTTTCTTTTTCTCCCCCATCCTTTCCCCCTTTCACTGGCATCTGTTTTTATAGATGGCTCCGCGGTCCAGGCTTATCAGCCTAGACCTGTTCTGTTCTGTGTGTTCTCCTAGGTGTTTCCAGTTTCCATGTGTTGACTGAGGGGTCTTCCTTGCAAGTCCCCCTTGACCGTCTGGGTTTCTGTCTTTCAGGGAAGAAAAGCCCGGACCTGGGGGAGTATGACCCCCTCACACAGGCCGACAGCGATGAGAGTGAAGATGATCTGGTGCTTAACCTGCAGCAGAAGAACGGAGGGGTCAAGAATGGGAAGAGCCCCCTGGGGGAGGCACCGGAGCCCGACTCGGATGCCGAGGTTGCAGGGGCTGGGAAGCCACGTCTCTCCGAGGTTACCCCCGAGGGGTACCCCTTGGAGCCCTTGGGGGCCCTGGAGCAGAAGGCGGCCTCCTCCGTCGTGTCCTGTGTGCGCACATCCGTCTTTCTGCTGATGCTGGTGGTCTCCATGGTCCTAGTGCTCGTGTGTGCTTTCCTGATCCCCTGTCCCCCCCGAGACCTGCACAGCACGTGGAGCCGCCACCTGGGTCCCCAGGGAGGTAAGCGGCTGGAGGGGGTAGTGTAGGGGGTTTCAGTCTGTAAAACTCTATCGTGTGTCATTCTGGAAAGTGCCTGATGACATTGAAAATTTCCTTCAAGTCTTTACATGTTAACGCGTGTCACCTACCATTTCTCTTGCTGTGTGCAGAGATGGTTTGGAAGTTAAGGTTGGACATAAGACAAAAAGATGGATCGGTACAGTTCCAAAATTTTGGGAGGATGGCTGGCTGTGTTTCTACTGGGGGAGGGTCTTATTTGGACACAGAGAGGAGAAAGCCCTGGTTTGCTGGGCTCTAGATGTGCAGCTGAGGCTGGATCAGGGGAGGGCAGAGCCGGGGGAAGGAGGATTCACAAAGAAAGTAAAGCTCCTGTCCTGGCCAGGCCAGAGGCCTTGTAGGGCTCCTGTAGGGCACTTGGGCGGTCGCTGATTGTGGAAGCCCAGTCTAAATTGAATTTTTGAATAATTTTTAAAAATTTATTTTTTTATTGAAATATAGTTGATTTGGGGGGCTTCCTTGGTGGCTCAGAGGGTAAAGAATCTGCTTCCAGTGCAGGAGACCTGGGATCAATCCCTGGGTGGGGAAGATTCCCTGGAGGAGGAAATGGCAGCCCACTCCAGTATTCTTGCCTGGAGAATCCCATGGACAGAGGAGCCTGGTGGGCTACAGTTCATGGGGTCACAAAGAGTTGGGCATGACAGAAGGAATAACAGTTTCACTTTCATAGTTGACTTACAATGTTGTATTGGTTCCTGCCGTACAGCAAAGTGATCCAGCTGTATCTGTATCTATAGCTTCTTTTTCAGGTTCTTTCCACTGTGGGCTATCATAGGGTATTGAATATAGTTCCCTGTGCTTTACAGTAGGACACTGTTGTTTATGAAATAATTTCTTTTCCAGAAAAAGAGAGTTGCTTTCTTGCAGTAACTTTTTTTTTTCCTGCTCTTAATGGTTGGAATAGTGCTACCCAAGTAATTCTGGCTATTTGACTCATTTTGGAGCAGGTTTCTTTATTTTTTATTTTAATTATATTTTTTATTGAAGGAAAGAGTCTTTAAATTTTATGGTGCTTTACAGTTTTCAGAAGTTTCTCACCTGTAGTTTCTTATAATCCCATAATAACCTCTTTTAAAAAAATCCTCTGTGTTGCTCTGCCCTTCCACTGGTAACCATTGGTTTGTTCCCTGTAGCTGTGAGTCTGCTTCTTTTTTTGTTATAGTCACTGTTTTGTTGTATTTTTGAGATTCTACATATAAGTGATCCTGAACAGTATTTGTCTTTTGTCTGCCTTATTTCATTTAGCATAATACCCTCCAAGTCCATCCATGTTGCTGCAAATAGCAAATTTCATTTTTTTTTATGATTGAGTAGTATTCCATTGTATATATGTATGCATATTTGTAATCGGAGAAGGCAATGGCACCCCACTCCAGTACTCCTGCCTGGAAAATCCCATGGATGGAGGAGCCTGGTAGGCTGCAGTCTATGGGGTCGCTGAGGGTCGGACATGACTAAGCGACTTCACTTTCACTTTTCACTTTCATGCATTGGAGAAGGAAATGGCAACCCACTCCAGTGTTCTTGCCTGGAGAATCTCAGGGATGGGGGAGCCTGGTGGGCTGCCATCTCTGGGGTCACACAGAGTCGGACACGACTGAAGTGACTTAGCAGTAGCAGCATGCATATTTGTATACAGGGTATATATCTTTTCTTTTTAAACTTTTTGTTATGTATCAGGATATATAACCAATTAACAATGTTGTAATAGTTTCAGGTGAACAGCCAAGGGACTCAGCCATACCTATAGATGTATCTATTCTCTCTCACACCCTCCTCCCATCCAGGCTGCCACATAATTTGAGTAGAGTTCCATGTGCTGTATCTTTATTGAGATCCTTGTTGGTTATGCACTTTGAATATAGCAGTGTACCACATCTTATCTTTATCCATTCCTGTTGATGGACACTTAGGTGGTAAAGCAGGTTTCTTTAATACAACTTACTCTGAATCAAGTCTGGAGATCCCATCTAACTGTTAGTGTTGAGTGGTCCTGTCTCTTGTAAACTGAACCAGGCAGAAGGGGCTCAGAACACACAAGCCCAACTGTGGCACTTTGGTGGATTGGCTGTTGTATGTTGAAGGTGTTTGAACAACAACAGGTGCAAGAGGGCCACTGATCTTCGAGCCTTCCTAAAAGCAGGAGATGAAACTCCCAGGTGAAAGAAAGATGCTCTCCGTATAGCAGGAGAAAAGAACAATCTTATCACCTGAGGTTGAGGCCGAGAAAAGTCTGTGCACATAGACCTTATAATTCCCCATGTGTCCTTCACCTCCTCACCTTATCCCCTCTGTCCGCCAAACGGTTCCGCTGTCCTGAGTTTCCTGTCGGTATTCCTTTCCTTGTGTTTAAAGTTTTGCCACATAGATTTGTATCCCTAAATGATCCATCCTTTAATTTTGCTTGTTTTTGAACGTCATATAAATATAATCATGAGGTCTTCTGTGACTTGCTTTTTTGTTCAGCATATTTAAAGAAAATGTTTGAGGTTTATCTGTTATCAATGTACTGTCACTAGAATTTCTTTATTTTCACCACTAATTTTCCATGGTGTGAATATCCTGTGATTTAGTGATCCATTTTATTGTTGGCAAGCATTTAGGTGGTTTCTATTTTTTAAAAGTAATACCAGAAAAAAAAAAATTAATACCACTACCCTGGAGAAGGAAATGGTAACCCACTGCAGTATTTTTGCCTGGGATATCCCATGGACAGAGGAGTCTGGCGGGCTGCAGTCCATGGGGTTGCAAAGGAGGTCAGACACGACTTAGCAGCTAAGCAGCAGCACCACTAAGAAGATTCCTGAATGTGTTTCCTGATGGAGTCTGTAAGAATTTCCTTTGAGCATAAACCTGGGAGTGAAATTGCTGGTTGGCGTGGTGTGTTGTATATCTAGGCATGTGTGCGTGCTAAGTTGCTTTAGTTGTGTCAGACTCTTTTGCAACTCTATGGACTATAGCCTGCCAGTCTTCCCTGTCCATGGGATTCTCTAGGCAAGAATACTGGAGTGAAAAAAAAAAAAAAAAAATACTGGAGTCGGTAGCCATTCCTTTTTCTAGGGGATCTTCCTGACCCAGGGGTCAAACCTGTGTCTCCTGCTTTGCAGGCAGATTCTTTACTACTGAGCCACCTGGAAAGCCCACACGTCTAGGAGTTTATATTAAATCATTTTCCATAGTGGTTGTACCAGTTTGCACTTCCACCAGCCACGTGTGAATTCTCTCCGAATTTGACAGTCAGCCTCTGACTGCACACTGTGTGTGTGTGTGTGGAGGAGTGATGCTGCCTACCTTGTCACTGCTTGGTGGACGAGGAAGTCCAGGCCTCTGAGGACACCAGGGCTGGGGGGCTGCCCCGTGAATGCTTGGTGGAGGAAGGACTCTAGGCTTCCCTTGCGTGTGGAAGGAAGCCTGAGTGCTTGCTGCTGGGCGAGGATGAGAGTTCAGCCTCCTCACCCGACTTCTCTGACATGACCCGGGGGCGAGAGGGGCCTTGTTACTTGGAAAGGGTTTCCACTTGGCCTGTCCTGTGGGCCTGGGTGGGGCCACAGTTTTATCTGTGGTTTTTGCCAGGAGTAGAATGGTTATTGTTGAAAACTTCTTCGTCTTGCTGGGCTGCACCTTTCCTGTCCTTTGGCTGGAGACCAGCTTTTCTGGGGCCTTCCTTGTGTCCCTGGCATTTCTGCGGTGCCAGCTTCTGCAGCACCCTGCCTGGGATATGTGAGGTCAAAGAAAGCCCAGGGGAACCCCCAGATTGTCCTTACTCGGGGCTTACCATCCCTAGCCGATCTGCCTTCTCTCCACCTTCCAGAATCTTCTCATGTTTGACTTACGTTTAATGCCCAGAAATTCTAGCTGTCCTTAGTGAGAGGCACAGGCAGAACTGGGTCTGTGTATCTCATCTAGGAGCTGAGATCTGCCTGGTTTTTATGGCGCATTCCCTGTCCAGCCTGGAGCAGGGAGCTGGTCTGTGTCACTTGCTGAGGGCTCTGTGTCTCTTGTGTCCATCAGGTGGGGACCTGTCGCCGTTGGACCTGGCGGATGTAAATGGAGACGGCCTGCGAGATGTGCTCCTTTCCTTCGTACCATCAGGGAACGGGAGTGCGGCCGGTAAGAGGGTGGATTTTGGAGGCCTGGGTGGGAAGAGCTGGTTGATTGGAGGGTGTGAGATAAGAGAGGCATTGGGGTTGTGAGCTGATGGGTCTACAGTGAGGAGAAAGCCCTTGGCGATCCCTCGTACCCGATGAACCTGGTCATCCCTAGATATGATATGATACACAGACCCACTTCTGCCTGTGCCTCTCACTAAGGGCAGCTAGAATCCCTGGGCATTAAACATAAGCCAAGTTCACGCAGGAGCTTGTACATAATGCCTGTTTGAAGAAGTCATGGCAGGTGAGAGCTGCAGGGCACTTTCAGTGGCCTCCCTGTTCAGCAATGACCCTGAGATCCAGAGACAAGGTTTCTTGGCCACACGCCTGCCGTGAATAGCACCAGCACTTAGGTTGCTTGGATTTTCCCTGAGTCAGTTCTACCAGGCCTCTTAGATGATAATAAACATAGGCTCTCATCCCTGGAAGAAAGCTTTTATTGATGTTCTAACATATCCTTACGCATGTACGTCTTGCCTGGGTGTTTTCCTCTGACCCCATCTGTTTGCTCCTCTGTCTCTGCTCCCCATCCTACTCCCTGAGGGATGAGAAGCGGACCTGTATGCGTTAAGTCAGCAGGTTCCCCAGTCTGCAGGCTTCCATTAGGTTTGGCCAGTGGGGAGCACAGGCCATAAGCAGGAGGAGAGGCAGAGTAACAAGAGGGTATTTATTTCCTGGGCTTTCCCCGCTGGGTCTCCTTGATCAGAGGTCACAGTCTATCTCAAGGTGGTCCTCCTACGGACCTTCCTTTTCTGGCTTCTGACACTCCCTTCCTCCCCTGTCTCTTGGGCCCTGGGAGTGGTCACAGTTCTGAGGGACTGTATTGTCTCTTGTGATTTCTCTACACCCTGACCACATCTTTATGTCTTTATTAAACCTTCACAACTTACCCTACTTGAGTGGGCTGTTTTTTTGGGGGACCCCAGCTGATACATGTCAACTGCAGAAACAAAAAAGTTACATTTCAGTATAGGTACATGGGGCCTTTGGGTTTGTCCTGCAGTCTTCATTTAAGTGGATTGGAACTGCAGTCTGTAAACTGATACAGAAGCTGTGGTTGGAGGCAGAGAACACCCTCCTAGGGCTTCCCAGGAGTCCGCCTACTAATGCATGAGACACAGGAGATGCCAGTTCAGGAGATGCCGGTTCGATCCCTGGGTTGGGAAGATCCCCTGGAGGAGGAAATGGCAACTGTCTTCAGTAGGAGAAAATTGCCTAGAAAATTTCTCTTGCCTGGAAAATTCCATGGCAGAGGAGCTTGGCCCCACTATAGTCCATGGGGTCACAAAGAGTCGGACACAACTGAGTGACTGAGCACGCATGCACAACCTCCTAGCTACTTTTTAATCATTCAGGCCCTGAAAGAAAAGTTTAGGTACATTGTAGAGAGCATTAGAAATATCTTCCCAGGGCTTGTGCAATATATAGAAGCAATTTGGGTATAATTTTTTTTTTTATGGAAAGAACCTCTAGCCTAGAAATTGACTTATATGGTTGAACTTTAATTATATATATTTTTCCCGCTTATGACTGATCAGCTTTTGAAGTAAAAACTTTCCCCATTCACTTTTTAGAGATTTTTTTTTTTTTTTAGTCATTTGGTATTTTGCACGGTTTGCTATATATCAGGACTCAGTGGGTAAGGCCATGAGTTTGGACATAAGATGGACCAGCCTGATTTGGTTATAGATTATAAAAAATAATAATAAAGTGAACACATGGTACTTTGTATGTGCTATGCACTGTTGTATATACATATTATGAATGGATTTGTCCCTCAGTGTTCCTGTAAGTCAGACTAATGTTATCCCTATTTGCAGATGGGAAAACTGAGGCACAGTGAGGTGAAGGAGCTTGCCTGAAGCCCCACAGCTGGCAGTGGTAGAACTGGGATCCAAATTGTACAGCCTGGAGATTCTGGGGAGTTCATGACCTTGGCCCTTATGTCAGACTGCTGTGCGTGTAACCCCAGCCAGTGGGTTCAAAGATCTGTGCCACTGGATGTGAGGAGGACTGCGTTTCTTATATGACCTGCTGTGCTCCTTACATAGAGCTGCACTGGTTCTATTGAGCTAACAAGGAGAGTGGTCTCTGCTTCAAGGAGTCGTGGTCTGGTAGAGAAGGGATTACCCATCACCACCCAGAAAAAGATGAGTCACACAGTTGATGTGGAGTTGGTAGGGAGGTGAAGAGGGAAGGACAGCCAAGTCTGTTAATGAGAGAATCTCTGGGAAGTCTGGGAGATAACATGTATTGCTACAATTTACCATGTAAATTGCTGCTTCTAGCAACAAGGTCTGAAAGAGTGAGCCAGTTTGTTACTTGCTTTTAGCCTGTTTGTTTATTTCAATTTTTTGACCACATTATGTGGCATGTGGGATCTTCGTTCCCTAACCAGGCATTGAACCCGTGTCCCCTGCAGTGGAAGCTTGGAGTCTTAACCACTCCACGCCCCCAGTAAGTCCCCTTGGTTGTATATATTTAATTAACAGTTTCAAGGACTAGGTACAGTGAAGCTGTAAAACTTACATGTCCAGTCCTTATTAGCTGTTGCTAGAAATGGGGAAGTGAGTTGGGCCGTCTGCCCGTCTTGAAAGTGAATGTGAAACTGGCAAGAAAGAACACGATGCTTCTGATAGGGTTGCTGCCTAACGTAGAGGATTGTTAAAGAAGTGAACTGCGTTTATCCTTTATCAGCTGTCCTTGGACCTCAGTACTAAGTTTGCCCAAGTATTCTTGCCTGCTGGGACCAGATCAGCTGAGTCCATGGAACTCTAGACCAGGGGACCTCCTGATATCATCGCTATGTGTCATCTTCCGGTTTAGTTTTAAGAAAGATTTTTTTCTGCTCTCAGCATTTGCTAGCAGTGATTACAATTCAGGCACTTTGCTCCCTTCTCTCCACATATTCTACATTGGTCTTAATTTTCGTGTTTTTTGGCCACACCGTGCAGCATGTGGGATCTTAGTTGCCCAACCAGGGATCGAACCTGCACCACCTGCATTGGAAGTTCGGAGTCTTAACCACCGGCACAAGGGAAGTCCCTCAATCAGCTTTGAATTTTTGAGCATAACCTTGCCTTCTGGGTTTTTTGTTTTGTTTCCAACCACTCCTTTTTCATGTTCTTGATTTTGCTCCTTTTATTCAGAAAGCAGTTGGCTGCTTTTTGTGCCAGGTGCTTTGCGAAGCACTGAGGATGCAAAAATGAATGTGACAGGCTTTAGCCTTAAGGATACCCCTGCTTAGCAGGACCAAGGTGACAGACATGTCAATAGACATGTTGTGAGAGTGAAGGCGCACACAGGTCCCTGGAGGAGGTCACGGCAGCTCACCTTACATGAGAGATGTGTTGCACAGATGTGACAGGTGCCCCATTTGCAGACCTTTTTCCCAGAAATACGGGAGGGAGCTGAGCACGCAGGTCCTTTAGGTTTTCTGGTCCCCTGCTCGTATCTCCTTCTCATCTCCTTGGCTTCCTCCCTTTGCCGTCTCTTGTGTGCTTTTAGGTGTCTCAAGACCCCCTGCTGTCCTCGTGTGCCTTTCGGGGATGAACGGCAGCACACTGTGGTCTAGTCCCCTCCCTGAGGAAGCCCGAGATATTACCTGTTTGGATCTGGCACCAGGGAACATGGCCAAAACTGTCTGCCTGGTGACGGGGACACGCAAGATGCTCAGTGCATTCAACGGGACATCAGGTAAAGATCATTGGCCACGAGAGGGCCCTGCTCCTGGGAGCCCTCGTCTTCGATTAGAACAGTCTGGTAGGGAAGGGACCGTTCCACTCACCCATGGTGGGATGTCTGATCTCCTGCTCTGGAAGGTGGATATTAGGGGAAATAAGAGAAAGGGTTTAAGTAGAGTATCACATCCATGGTTCAACCTGTTTGGTGATAGGATAGGGCTAAACTGAGTTATCCAAACAGAAACTGCCCCAGGGCTTTCAGTTTTTAAATAATCTCCCTACTGTGTTCTTTGTACAGAAGACAGTGGAGCTTTGTCTCTTTTGTATTTGATATATAAGGGTTCACATGTGAACTTGGGCATTAACCAGTTAAAAATAGGCCAGTGAAAAAACTTAAGGTTTGTGGAGGCGTGTTGGTTTGGCCTCTTCTCATCTTATTGGATTCAGACATATGTGACAAAAGAGATAGAAAAAAGTCAAGTATTATGAAGGCTCCTTACAGAGTCTTATACTTCCAGCGTGCTCTTAACCTTGGACTCAAATAAAGCTGGATAAGTAGCCTCCCTCCCAGATGTAAAGATTGGAGTCTGGGAATGGGGTTCTTCTGAGTGAAAAAAAACATTTTGCATGTGAGTTAACTCCAGAACTGAAGTCATCTTTTATGGTTTCTCTACTCCTCTGAACATGTGCCAGAAGGAGTAGGTTGGGCTTCTGTTTGGCTGTCCTTGGACAGTTCCTTAGTATTTGGAATCATCTTTAACAGATCAATTCCTCCATTCCAGACAAGGGGGCTTTTCTTTCTTGAACAAACTTCATTATGTCCATATTACCTAAAAAACCCAGGTGTTGGGTTATTATATGGGCTTGATAGCCAGATGCTTGCAGATTTCGGTTCACACTCCCTGCCTTTCTCCCCAGCAAGATACAAACTAAATAGAAAAATAATGTAGGAGTTTCTGTCTGTTGCTCAGCCCGTGGAGTCTCTTTTCTGGCCTGGGAGCCTAGCATCTGCCTTTTGCAGAGGCAGAAAGCGCTCATTGTGATCAGCATATTGATCCTTCCCCAGGGAAAGCCATGTGGACTTTAAACCCAAACTACTTATCCAACGGGACCCTGGCCGCCCCAGCCGTGGTACTGCCGGACGTGGATGAAGATGGTGTTAGAGACCTTGCGGTTCTGGCCATTGGGGAGTTGCAGGTATGTGCCATGCTCAGTGGTCCTTGTCTCTTACAGGGAAGGCAACTTTGGTCACTTCCTAGTATCATTATTAGAAACACTGCTTGAAACCGCCTCATTACAAGGGCTTAGCTTTCAATAAATTCTCTTTGTGAGATCAGGTGAATAAATTGCTGGTATGAACCCATTCACCTGGTTCCATTGACGTGGAGCTTGGTGGAGCTTGGGAGCCAAATAGGTCTGTGTTTGAATTCCCGCTCTACTGCTCTGTGCTCTTGGTAAACCACAGAGTCTGTCCTAGCTCCGGTTACATCGTATGTAAAGTGGGGATATTATTCTACTTGCAGGATTGTTATGAAAATTAGAACTAACATATTTCAAATGCCTGGAGTGGTGCCTATTTTTCACCAAGAGTATGTATTGTATTGTTGATTTTACAGTGGAGCTTTGTCTCTTTGTATTCGACATACAAGGGTTGACATGTGAACTTGGGCATTAACCAGTTAAAAATGTGACAGTGAAGAAACTAAGGTTTGTGGAGGCATGTTGGTTTGGCCTCTTATCATCTTATCACATTCAGACATAAGTGACAAAGGAATGGGAATATATTAATATGTTTAACTTTTATTGCAACTATAAATCAGTGAGACAGACTGATAGAAAGTCCATAGGATATATATATATATATATATATATATGCATACATATATAAAATTGTAAGTGAAATAAGTAATAAAAACAGGGACCAGAAAAAAAAGAATTGTTGTTTAGGCTCTGACTGCAGACTGATTCTGGTACAGTAATCCCTAAATTTTGCTCCTCAATTTTTGCTTTGTTGGAATTCCAGTGACTGGCAACTAGTTACTCTCTGCACAGATAAAATAATAGTATGTTCCCTAAATCACAGGAAAGAATATATTAATGGTCAGAATTGTCTCAGTTTTAAGTTTTTGTTCCTGAAGCTTTTCTCAGAACTTCTGTCAGACTCTTTTAGACTTTTTCTCGGACTGTCTAGCCTGAATCTGCCAGAAAAGGCTCAAGGACAGAAGAATTGAACAATTGGCCAAGAATGTTTGTGGATAAATGTGTCTATAGGACATTGTGGCTTATTGTAATTTGACTAGACCTCACGATTTTTGTAATGCATACATGGAATGAAGTTATTAGTACAAAATATGCAAGTGAGATTATTTAGAATGGAATTAAATTTGTCAGTACTTTATGGTTTTTTGTCCAGAGCACCATAAACTAACTCAGAATGCCCCACCAGTCACAAGTTTCAGGAGCCATGCACTGGTACCTCAGATGATACTTTATGTTCATGAGATGAGAGAAAAGAAGAGAGATCGTGAGGGAAATTTCCAAAGATGAGTCACTTTTAGGGGTCCTTTCTGTTTGTTTTTCTTCAGTTGGCCAGTTGGTCTCAGAGAAGATTGAACCAAAATGTCTAGAATTCTACACATAATCTTTTTACATTCTGGTAGCTGTGCATAAAGAGACTGGGGAGTCGGGAACATTTTAACAATGCCATTCATCAGGGAGTGAGTCTCAGAAGGTTCATCTCTCAGGGAGTGGGAAGTATGGGGAGTTTAGTTTTTGTTTTCTTTTGTTTTTTTAAGGAACTGTGGTTGTTAGCCGGAGAAGGCAATGGCACCTCACTCCAGTACTCTTGCCTGGAAAATCCCATGGATGGAGGAGCCTGGTAGGCTGCAGTCCATGGGGTTGCTGAGAGTCGGACACGACTGAGCGACTTCATTTTCACTTTTCACTTTCATGCACTGGAGAAGGAAATGGCAACCCACTCCGGTGGACGGGGGAACCTGGTGGGCTGCCAGACGTCTGTGGAGTCACACAGAGTCGGACACGACTGAAGCGACTTAGCATGGTTGTTAGCAGAAGCACAGTGAAACCTCAGACAGATTTACATGTTCCAAACAAGGTTATAAATCTTGGCCTTGACTCCTCCGTCTGGCTTCTTGCTGGCCAGCAGCAGGGGACAGGACAATGGTTCGGACCTGACTGAGGGGCCCTCCATGCTGAGGAGGCTCTGTTAGAAGAGTTGACTTCTCACCTGGTCCTACTCTGTGCCTGGTTTTTTTTTGGTGGTGGGGGTAGGGGTGTGGATGTGGACCAGTCTCCATTCTGTCTGGAAAGTGATAGGCAGGAGTAGCAAAATCTTGGAGAAGTGGTGGGTTCAGAGCCGTCGCTTCATCTTCATGCTGACCTTTCTGACTTCTGTACCAGCGACAAAGAACCCGAGGAACACGCTTGCTGTCCGCTGTAGATGTGGAAGGGGGAATGAGGCGTGTCGGGTCTTTGACTTCGAGGGGCGGCATTCTTAGATCTGGGCTTAGAGTGAGGCGGCCTTGGGACGTCTGGACCGGCTGGGGTTAGAGAGTGCATCTGGGCTAGCACGTCAAAGGGAGTGGACCTTGGAAGCCATGACATTAACTCTCTCACACTGCGCTGGAGTCACTGATGCACTGTTGCAGACACGTGGGCAGCCATACCCTCTGAGTCCTCAGGCCGATGGCAATAGCACTGATTTGTGACATAGTTTATTTCATTCTTGGTTCACTCTAGAAAATTCTGTCTTATGGGTGAGAAATCTGCTTTCTCCTAGCTTCCATTCATTGTGCCCACATCAGCCCCGTAGAACACTCTGAATGAATCTAATCCTCTTCTACATGAACGCTCTTTTGCTGGAAGCCTGGTTCCTCTAAAGCCTGCTACTGTCAAGGCTGAAAAAAAAGAGGAAGTGTTAGTCGCTCAGTCGTGTCTGACTCTTTGTGACCCCATGGACTGTAGCCCACCAGGGTCATCTGTCCGTGGAATTCTTCTGGCAAGGATACTGGAGTGGACAGCCATTCCCTCCTCTAGGGGATCCTTCCTGACCCAGGGATCGAACCTGCATCTTTTGTGTCTCCTACATTGGCAGGCAAGTTCTTTACTGTCTGAGCCACCAGGGAAGCCTGAGTAGCTAGTTTCTTGTACTGTTCCTCATGCAACATGATCCAGACCCCTTCTTTCTTGATTTCTTTCATTTTTCACTCCACTTTGTCCCTATCTCTTTTATGTGGTATCCATAAATGAAAACAGGATTCTGTTTGTAATAGAACCAGTTATATAAAATAAAGAAATTGTTACTTCTTCTGATACTGACTCCATATATGTATAAATGCAGCCAAAGATGGTGATAGCCTTCCTGTTTTTGTTTTTAATCAGTTAAAACACCCGTATCTTTCCCACTGCTTCTTTCATTCTTTTTTCCTTCCAGTTTATTGAGATATAGCTGACATAATAGCACTGTATAACTGACATATAGCACTGTTTAAGGTGTTACAGCAAAATGATTTGACTTACATACATCATGAAACGATGACCACAATAAGTTTAGTGAACATCCATTATCTCATACTGATGCAAAATTAAAGAAATAGAAAAAATTTTTCCTCGTGATGAAAACTCAGGATTTATTCTCTTAACTTTTGTATATGACTTATAACTGTTAATTATATTTATTATGTTGTACATCTCTAATACTTATTTATCTTATATCTGGAGTTTGTCAGTTTCGACTGCTTTCCTTCAATGCCCCCTCCTCCCACCCCCTGCCTCTAGTAACCATGAATCTGATTTCTTTTTCTATGAATTAGTTTTTGAAGTAAAATATAATTAACCTGCAATACTATGTTCGTTCCTGGTGTACATCATACCGATTTGGTATTTCTATATATTTCAAAATGATCACCACAGTAAGTCTTGTTACCATGAAATATCCATGTCTTTTAATTAACGGGCCAATTTTTTTCTTCCAGATTTTGACCCACCTTCCAGCCTAAGACTTGTTGGAATTTTCAGTTTGTCATACAGCATACTAGTTATCTCTCTCAGCTTTGTGATAAACCTGAATTCTGTTCATTCATGTCTTTGATAAAAGAATGAATAATAGGAATAAGATAATAGCTGGGTGAGGTGATATTCCACTAAAACTCCTTCTGGGTTGGCGTTGGCCCCTTCTCGGGGTACACTGAGAACCATATCTCTTTATCTTGTCCATAAGTATTCATGACAATAAACTCAGTCAAAAGCTTTACTGAAATCAAGATAGCAATATAGTCCTTGTATTTCTCAACCAGTGCCTCTATTCCCAAAAGAAAACCCTCTTATGCAGGGGTTGGCAAACCATGGCATGCAGGCCAAGTTTGGCCCACTGTTTGTTTTTGTAAATAAAGTTTTATTGTCATACCTAGTCATTCACATATTGTCTATGGCTGCTTTTACACTAGAGTGGTGGAATAGAGTAGTTGCTGCAGAAACTACCTGGCTGGAAAAACATAAAATGTTTACTGTCTTGCCCTTCCCAGAAAAGGTTTGCTGATCTCTGCTTGAGAGTGAGGTTGATAGTGGCCAGGCCAGACATGTGTGTTATAATGGGAGCACATGGCCTGCACTGATTCTTGTGGGACCAAATATCGCTGGGAATTTATGGGTATAGGGGTGGGTAGTGACTGGTGGGTCCTGTATGTAGTTCTAGGCTAGAGTTCTGTTCTTCAGGAGACTGCTCCTCAGCAATAGCTGTACTTTGGAGAAATTGCCCAAATTACCATGCAGGTGCCCCTGGCTTGTATCTAACAAGGGAATGGGGCATTTGCTTCACTTTCTAACTTCCTGGGAAATACAGCAGGGTAGGTGTGGCCTTGGGCTTTTCAACTTTGGGAGGTGTTTCTGACCCCTTAGCTAACGAGAAGGAATGACTGTGGAGACATGACTTGATTCAGTAACAACAGGGTTTCTGTGGACTCAACCCCGGTCTTTCACTTCATCAGCCGGATCTGTGTTTTCTGCTGGTGTCTGGCCGGACAGGAAGCCCCGTGGGCCGACCTGTGAAGTACAACATCGTGGGAGTGGGCAACCTGATTGGCCCTCAGGTTTACATGACCACCAGCGGGGCCGCCTACATCCTGTTTGGCTTTGGTAAGAAGCGAGGTTCATTTTTGCTGCTCTCCCCATGGGTGTGTGGTGAGGTCTCCCTGGGTGTTGGGGAGAAAGCTTGGAGTCTCTGACACCAGCCCTCTGTCACCTCCTCTGCTGGGGACCCCCTGCCACAGGGTATTCACTCTGTTGTCCCTGGCCGCCTTCTCCAATGAGAAGACTGCCCAGCATCTGCTTAGCCACCTCCCTACTGGCTCCCTGTGTGAATCCATCCCTCTGCCCAGGCTCTGGGTCTCCCACTCCTGTCCTCCCCTTGGGAAAGTTCTGTTGAGTTCAGCTTCTCCATGTTGGTTCTTCTGTGCTGTTAGGTAATATCCAGGCTGTCGCCCTGCGGGATATTTTCGTTCAGGCCCAAAATCGAGACAGCTTACCACCTTCCCTGCAGATAGAGGAACCTGAGTGGGAGAAGCGGAGATCCGTCAACCTGTCTGAGCTCATTGATGTTTACAGGTGGGCAGCCGTCTGGTCCTGCCATGGTGAGACCTGGGCCCACGCATGCCTGGAATCTCAGTGTCTGGTGGCCTGGCAGACACGTGGGCAGAGGTTTGGGGGTAAAAATGGTGCCTGGCCTTCAGGGACCACCTCCCAATCTGGTTGCAGGGAGTTAGAAGTGCTCTTCTCCTGGTGACCTAATGTGTTGATGTCTGTGTGTGGGTGATCACTTTGCACACAGCGGGCAGAGAAGGGTATTTGTTTGCAGTGGGAGTCAGAGCAGGGCATTTGAGACTGGGGAACCTCAGGTAGGGAAATGGAATTTATTTAACAGAACTACTTGTAAAGCTCTGCTGAAGGATCAGCCCTGCTGCGTTCCTGAGTTTTTCTCTTAAAGAATCATTGTGGCAGAGGCAAAAATAATAGCCATGAAATCTTTTTTTGTTTTTTTTTTTTTCCTTCATTTTTTTCTTAACTAAAAGCATGTTATTTGTCATATGCAGTGGGTGTTATCCATTTCACCCTGGGCTTGGGTAATAATTATCTTTGTTATTTTTCTACCAGAAGCTTCAGATCACCTTCTAGCATTTTCTTTGTTGTTGTTTAGTGCTAAGTTGTGTCTGACTCAGTCCTATCCAACTCCTTGAAACCCCATGGACTGTAGCCCACCAGGCTCCTCTGTCCATGGGATTTCCCAGGTAAGAATACTGGAGTGGGTTGCCATTTTCTTCTCCAGGGCATCTTCTCGACCCAGGGATTGAACCCATAACTCTTACATAGCAGGTGGATTTTTCACTGCTGAGCCACTGGGGAAACTCAGCATTTTCTTAGGCAGCATCATATTGTGTCAGTGCATTTGACAGATGTTAAACAGAGTGGTCCTAGTTGTACAAAGGAAGAAATATTGGGCTGGTCAAAGAGTTCATTCGAGTTTCCCCTTAAGATCTTATAGAAAAACCCAAATGAACTTTTTGACCAAGCCAATAATTTGATGAAGTGTCGAGTGTGAGCTGGTGCTGAAGCTCCAATATTCTGGCCCCTTGACGGGAGAAGCCAGCTCATTAGAAAAGACCCTGATGCTAGGAGAGATTGAGGGCAGGAGGAGAAGCGGGTGACAGAGAATGAAATGGTTAGATACCATCACTGACTCAGTGGACATGAGTTTGAGCAAACTCCAGGAGATGCTGAAGGACAGGGAAGCCTGGCGTGCTGCAATCCATGGGATCACAGAGTCGGATACATTAGTGACTGAACAACAACAACGATGAGAGTATGAGCTGCTGTCCAAGCTTAATGATAGTTTCAGGCATCCTGTCCCGACCTCTGGCTCCTTCCCTGTGATTGTTCTCAGCTCTGTTATCTTTCCAGAACATCCAATGTGAGGGGCACTTTTCTTGTCTTTTCCTTCTGAAATTGCGTAAATTTTCTAGGGCTCCTTGATTTCTAAAGAAACCAGGAAAAAGAGATTCAAGTGAAACAGCAAGAGTGCCCCTCTTTTTTTAAAAAAAAATTTTTTTGGCTACACCATGTAGCATGTGGGATCTCACTCCCCCTCTCAGGGAGTGAACACATGTTGCCTGCATTTTAAGCATGGAGTCTAAACCACTGGACCACCAGGAAAGTCCCAAGACAAGATACTGGTAGGAGACTAATGCAAGGGTCTGTACAGACATCTGCACTTAGAGGATTAGTCAGAATGTGTGGGCAGGAATTTCACCCCAGCCTGAGACTGTCGGGGTCTCTCGTTTAACTCAGCAATGGGGTGGAGCTCCTCCAGATGGTGAAGGCGCCAGATTCCAACAGCAGCAACCTCCTGATCACAACCACACAAGGCCTCGTCCTGCTTCGGGGGCAGAACCTCACCCCTTCCTGGGTCTTGGGCCTCCAAGGCCTGCACAGGTTAGTAATGTGCTCCTACTCACTCAAAACCGCCTGGAACCATTGCTTGATGTTAATATCTGGAGCTGGTGCAAGGGGAGGGGGGTCCCATTCTCCCCTTCTGGTCCTTCACTTCCCATCACTCACATTGCTCTCACTTGCAGCCAGCCTACTCCGGGGTATTTCACGGATGATGAGACGATAGATTTCCTTCTGCAGATACCAAATGGAGTTGGGATGAAAAAGGTAAAACCTGGGGATGAAGATCAAGTCAGAACATATATCCAGGATGAACATGGTGTCCAGGCCTGCGCTTGGCATCATGAAAGATAGAAAGAACCTGAAAACACAGTCCCTTCCTTCCAAGAACTCCAAGTGTAGCTGGGTGGGTAAAATGAACAGTCACAATGCAGTGCTAACGTCTACAGCAGCAGAAGCTTTTCTCGCTGCCCTGCTCCTTGTGTAGCAGTTCCTTGTGGATTCTCAGTGTCCATGTGCTTTCTGAAGTCTCTTGCTGGGGAAAGGCTGGTATCAATAAATGTACCACTTCAGTTATATACTGAGATTTCAGAGAAGGTGGGCCAGCTGGGGCGGTGGGTTGTCATGGAGGACTTCATGAAGGAGGGAAAGGTGATCAGGGCCTGGCAGTTGAATTGCGTTTCTAGAAGAGGGGCAGATCCACTCAGGAGCTCCAGAGGCCCTGAGGTGGATGGTGGCGTGTATTCCAGGGTCACCAATGTTGTTGTTGTTTGGTCTCTAAGTCGTGTCTGACTCTCTGCGACCCCATGGACTGTAGCCTGCCAGGCTCCTCTATCCATAGGATTTCCCAGTCAAGAATACTGGAGTGAGTAGCCTTGTTCTCCTGTAGGGGGTCTTCCCGACCCAGGGATTGAACCCAAGTCTCCTGCGGCTTCTGCATTGCAGGCAGATTCTTTGCCCGCTCAGCCATCAGGGAAGTCCCTGGGATTTTGGCAAATGAGACGCTGTTTTGTTCTAGAACTGTGAGATATGAGGGATTTGGGGTGATGAGCAAATATACGTACAGCCAGGGATTTTGAATTCCCCTTAATTATCTTTTGAGAGAGACAACTGAGTGAATTTTCTCTTATTTATTTTTTGCCTGTTCAGAGTTTGCTCTTTTAAATTTGAGGCTCCCCTTGGTCTGAGCTGCACCTGCCAGGACGCACGTGGCAGAGTCAGACTCTAAAGCACAGGGGATAGGACTGAGCTGTCACCTGATCGTGTTCCCCTAACTGTGGTTGGCCATGGTGACCAGCAGGAAGAGACAGAGATGAGGCGTGGGTTTTAGCTCTTCCACAGCAGAATAGCTGCTCTGCCCAGGACCGCCCCAAGTACAGAGTAATCAGTGTCACTTCCTGTCTCTGAGCCTCCGTTTCCTCATCTGATGACGGGAGGAGGCCTTGATGATTTATAATGTCCCTTCCCACCGGGAATCCTGCAGTCCTATGGGCTTCGTCTAGACTTCTGGTTGTTGTTGTTCAGTTGCTAAGTCATGTCCGAATCTTTGTGACCCCATGGACTGCAGCACACCAGGACCCCATGTCCCTCTCTGTCTTCCAGAGTGCCCAAGTTCATGTCCTTGTCCAGACTTCTGGACCTAATTACGTAACACTCCCTGAACACCCCATTGTTTGCATCTGGTTTAAGCTCCGTTAATGTATATGGTGTTTGCGTGTCTGTGGGTTTTTGTCTGGTTTTGTGTTTGTGCATTTTGCTGTCTCTCTGAGGATGGGTCGTACTCATCGCCTTCTCTTCTGCAGGTGATGGTGGTGGACGGAGACTCTGGCCTGGTCACGTGGAGTTACAGCATCCCGTGTCACATGAAAGAAGCTCTGGCCACGTCAGCAGCCACTGTGGAGCAGAAATCTGTCTTCCTCTTCTGGGCTGAAGGGCTGTCAGCTGCATCGCCCAATCCCGTGAGTGAGCCTAATGTCAGATGGCACCTGCTCTTGAGGCTGACTGGGTCTGGAGGTCTTATTAGACCTGCTGTCTTCCGAGCGGTTGCGGGTAGAGACAGTGACCTGGATGGGTGGGAAGCCCAGAAGGGAGGGCGTGTGTGTGTACATGAGGCTTATTCGCTTCACTGTGCAGCAGAAACCATCTCAGTGTTGTGAGGAAACCACGTTGTTGTTTCTAGTCACTAAGTCATCGCTGACTCTCTCCATCTGCTGAAGATGAAGGTTCCCCTGGGGGTTCACGGGAGACGTTCTGATGTGCAGAAGGTAGATTTGAGAACAGATTTCTTTTTGATTCAATTACTTACTTAATTTTTGGCTGTGCCGGGTCTTCGTTTCTGTGCGGGCTTTTGTCCAGTTGGAGCGAGTGGGCGCTACTCTCTCGCTGCAGTGGCTCCTCTTGTTGCAGGGCATGGGCTCTAGGGTGTACGGGCTTTAGTAGTTGCAGCACATGGACTCAGTAGTTGTGGTTCCCGGGCTCGAGAGCACAGATTCAGTAGATGTGGAGCATGGGCTCAGTAGTTACTGCACTCTGGCACATCGGATCTTCCCAGACTAGGGATTGAACCCACATCTCCTGCACTGGCAGGCACATTCTTCACTACTGAGCCACCAGGGAAGCCCTGAGAACATCTTCAATACTATCCTGAGGGGCTTTAATGGGGTTGAGGAGATGGGGGTGCTGCCTCTGCCAGGTGCCAGGGGGTTTTGAGTAAGACTCACTCTGATTTAGTTCAGTTAAACCCAAGTTGACCAGCACCGACTGTGTGCCAGGGGCCTCAGGGTGAACTGGGGACAGTGCTGCCGTCTGGACAAGCAGATGACCGTGGGTGATGGGCAGCCTGGCGGGGGGTCCTGAGTTCATCAGCCATGCACTCTAGAACTCAACCTTTCCTGAGTCTCACGCTCTTTATCCATTAATGCAGGTGCTAATATAGTCCCTCGCTTTAGGATCAGATTTCCATTGATGATTGTCCTAACTCTGACGTTCCCTGACGGATGACTGTGGACATTCTACCTAACATTTAACTTCCTGGTTTCCTCACTTAATAAAATGAGGGACTCAGACCAAATGACTGTCAAATGTAAGCGTCTACAAATAAGCACAAAACAAAAGCAGGCTACAAATGCTCTAAGTGGGTGCAGCTACAAAGTTTAGATGGACGCACAAAAGGAGGAGGGTCTTCGTTTTGTGGAAGGGGGCGGCGATTAGGGAGCTTTTCACGCAAGAGGTGACATCGAGTTGGAGACCTCGTGACAAGTGTTTTAATTTGGAAGTGGCTCTTGAGGATGATGTCCGAGGGGAAATGAAATTGGCCAAGGACAGGTAAAGCCTGGTGAAGTGTGAGCTTGTTTCACAGATGTTCTTGGAGCATGGATGTGCAGGCACATAATCATAGGAGGCTGGGAAAGGCTGATTTAGGTTACATGGTGTAAGACCTTAGTTTTCACATGAAGCAGTTTGGGCTCCATTCTGTAGGCAGTGAGGAGGGACTTTGGCTATGTCCTTTCTTTCTTTTTTTTTAAACTTTTAATTTTATATTGGAGTGGCGCTAATATAAATAAATATAGTATAATATAAAGAGCCCACCTGCTAATGCAGGAGATGCGAGACCTGGGTTTGATCCCTGCTGGAGAAGGGCACAGCAACCCACTCTAGTATTCTTGCCTGGAGAGTCCCATGGACAGAGAGGAGCCTGGCAGACTACAATCCATGGGGTTGCAGAGAGTGGGATTAGACTGAGCAGCTAACACTTTCACTTTCACATAGTTGATTAATAATGTGTTGTATCAGGTATACAACAGAGAGATTCAGTTATATATATACATGTATCTCTTCTTTTTCAAATTCTCTTCCCATTTAGGTTGTTACAGAATGTTAAACAGAGTTCCCTGTGCTATACTGAACAGCCTTGTTGGTTATCCTTTTTTTTTTTTAATAACTTTTTATATTGGTGTATAGCCAATTACCAATGTTGTGATAGTTTCAGGTGGACCGCAAAGGGACTCAGCCACACATGGTTATCCATTTTAAATATGGCAGTGTGTACCTGTCAGCCCCAAACTCCCTAACTATCCCTTCCCCCTAGCTTTCTCCCCTGGTAACAGGTGTCTGTGACGTGAATAGGCTATTTTCTTGTCATGTGAACTGTCATGGTGTGGGATTCTGGATACGGGAAATCCCTCTTATGCTTTGTGGGTACTGGTGGGAGCGGGGTTGTGAGCTTCCCGCCCAAATGACCCCCGCCTGCTGACAGTGGAGGAGCAGGGCTGACAAGGGGAGGCACTGGGTAACCCATTCAGGGGGTTCCTGTGCTCTACGGCCTTGTGTCTGCAGAATATCAACCTTGCATGGAGTCAGATGGTGAAGAAAGTTCCGATGTGCATTGCCTCTGCCTTAGGGGGTCAGGAGACTGACACTGAGATCTTGGGATTTTTGTTTTTGTAATTAATGAGTGTCTGATCCATGTCTTAGTTATTTCAGGAATAGATAAGATTTTTATGATTTTTTTTTTTTTTTAGCTTGACACTTGCAGTTGGCTTTGCTATCCTGTGAAAGCAGGAGTCTTTGGTTCACCGTGTTTTTATAAGCAGGCTTTCCCTTGACAAAGCCCCTCCTGCTGCCAGGGAAGAACCGTTCCTGATACTCCCAGAGGCACCAGACTGTGAGGGCGCTATCATTTTCTCTCCTGGAGCATGCCTATTTTCTTTCTTCCTTTCTTTTTCCTATGAGGGAGAAAGCATTTTCCAGCTCTGGTTGTTTGATGAAGTTAGTGTTTAGTCAATGTTTTGAGATTTGAAATGACATGTCTCTCATACGTGGAGTTTCTCTCACACACACCTTGGTGTGGGATCTGGTCTTGGCCTCGTAGGGGATGAGTAACCCCCACTGTCTCTGCCATCCTTTCATCTGAGCAACATTGTACGAGGGAGAGTGGACTGACCTTTGCTCTCCCTGCTTCTCATTGTCAGACTGTCGTCCTGGGACCCGAGCCACCCAGCCTTCACCACCTATACCTCCTGCATCCCACCTTCCCCTCCATCCTCCTGGATCTGGCCAATGCCACTGGCACTGTGACCGCTTCAGAGGGTAAGTCCCTGGGGGTGATGCAGAGGAGGGGAGGGGACGTGTTGGCCAGGTGAGGGGGATGAGGGTGTGTGCTGTGGATGAGAGCAGGACTCTAAGTTGTTCAGTTGCTAAGTTGTGTCCAACTCTTTGCAACCCCATGGACTACAGCACACCAGGCCTCCCTGTCCATCACCAACTCCGAGTTTACTCAAATTCATGCCCACTGAGTCAGTGATGCTATGCAACCATTTCATCCTCTGCTGCCCTCTTCTTCTACCCTCAATCTTTCCCAGCATCAGGGTCTTTTCCAGTGAGTTGGCTCTTGGCATCAAGTGGTCAAAGTATTGGAGCTTCGGCTTCAGCATCAGTCCTTCCAATGAATATTGAGGACTGATTTCATTTAGGATTGACTGGTTTGATCTCCTGGTTTGATCTCACTGGTTTGACTCGGTGTGCCCTGAGCGGCTCCCTGCATTGAGCGGCTCCCTGCATTTCCCTTGGTACCATGGCGCCTGGGGCCACCACCCAAAAGCGCCCTCTGGGGTTGTACCTGGCTCACAGGGTGAGGACCCACAGTCCCCAAACATGCTAGAATGCTAGAAGCTACGGGGCAGTGCTATCCCATCCCCAAGGGTTCAGGGAGCTAATGTTTCAGCAGCCGTTTACCAATCATCAGCTGTGGGCCAGGCACTGCGCCCAGTGCTGGGAAAACAAATCAGAGTAGTTTCTCAACCCTGTAGGAGCTTAGGAGCCAGAACTCACTGCAAAGGATAAAACAGAGGCAGGATATTTCCTCAGGGCCTTTGTTTAGGCTCAGTGCATGCTCAGTCATGTCCGATTCTTTGCGACCTCGTGGACTGTAGCCCTCCAGGCTCCTCTGTCTATGAGATTTGCCAGGGAAGAGTACTGGAGTGGGTTAGGCTCAGTAGAGACTTTCTTACTACACATGCCCAGTGCATGGAAACTGGAGCCAAGAGGAAAAGGGAAGAAAAATCACCTTCAGTCTGACCACTCATAACCACTAACATTTGCAAGTGTTTTATTTCATGTTCTTCAGTTGCTGAGTTGTGTCCAACTCTTTGTTGACCCCATGGCATACAGCACACCAGGCCTCCCTGTCCATCACCAACTCCCAGAGTTTGCTCAAATTCATGCCCACTGAATCAGTGATGCTATGCAACCATTTCATCCTCTGCTGCCCTCTTCTTCTACCCTCAATCTTTCCCAGCATCAGGGTCTTTTCCAGTTAGTCAGCTCTTGGCATCAGGTGGTCAAAGTATAGGAGCTTCAGCTTCAGCATCAGTCCTTCCAATGAATATTGAGAACTGATTTCATTTAGGATTGACTGGTTTGATCTCCTTGGAGTCCAAGGGACTCTCAAGAGTCTTCTCCAATACCACAATTCAAAAGCATCAGTTCTTCGGTGTTCAAGCCTTCTTTATGGTCCAGTTCTCACATTCATACATGACTACTTGAAAAACCATAGCTTTGACAGTGCTGACCTTTGTCAGCAAAGTGATGTCACTGCTTTTTAATACACTGTCTAGGTTTGTCATAGCTTTCCTTCCAAGGAGCAAGGATCTTTTAATTTCATGGCTGCAGTCACTGTCCACAGTAATTTGGGAGCCCAGAAAAATAAAATTTGTCACTGCTTCCACTTTTTCCCCTTCTTTTTGCCATGAAGTGATGGGACCAGATGCCATGATCTTAGTTTTTTTAATGTTGAGTTTCAAGCCAACTTTTTCACTCTCCTCTTTCAGCCTCATCAAGAGGCTCTTTAGCTCTTCTTTGCTTTTTGCCATTAGGGTGTCATCTGCATATCTCAGGTTATTTATTGATATTCCTCCCAGCAGTCTTGATTGCAGATTATGATTCATCCAGCCTGGCATTTTGCATAATGTACTCTGCATATAAGTTAAATAAGTAGGGTGACCGTATACAACCATATTGTACTCCTTTCCCAATTTTGAACCAGTCATTGTTCCAATGAACATTGCATACTGGTAATTAAGAATCAAGACCATTTTTATTGCAACACCTGGTTTATAGAGGCAGAATAAACACTAACTTGGTACATAGGCCACGAGGTACTGACAGTCTAGGAGTTACCAGAATTTCTAGTTTGTTGTGCTCCCTTTTCTACCACAGTTGGCCAGTCCCCTCACTTCCTGATCTTGGGCTTTCTCAGAAGTAGCTTTGGGACTTACCTGGTAGCTCAGTGTAAAGAATCCACCTTGAAATGAAAGGGACATGGGTTCAACCCCTGTTCAGGGAACTAAGATTCCACATGCCACAGAGCAGCTAAGCCTGTGTGCCACGACTACTGAGGTCTGCGCGCCACAGCTAGAGAGTCTGTGTGCTGCAGAGAAAGATCCCACGAGACGCAATGAAGATCCAACGCAGCCAAAATAAATAAATTATTAAGTAAAAAAAGGTAGCCGCCTTGGAGAAGCCAGGTACAGAGACAGAGGATTTGCCGCTCTGCTGGCCACGAGCTGCTCACCAGCGTGTGCGCATTGTCTAGTCGGTACCTTGTGTTTATTAGCGCTCAGTAAACGTCTTGTATGAATCAGCAGAGGAGGAAATGAGCAAATGAGTCTTGAGCCCAACCACTCTCCTGTGAGCCCAAGTCTTCTGTCCTCATTGACTGCTGTCCTTTGTATCCTTCCTCAGTTGGGATCAACGACCTGTGGAAAGACGCCTTTTACGTTACCAGGACCACAGGGCCCAACTCTGAAGGGCACCCGGCACCCCTGGTGGTCAGCAAGCTCAGTCTGCGGTGGGCGCTGATGGAAGGCCAAATGGTCCAGCTGGAGGAGACCACCCCCAAAATCGGCCGCGGGGAGCTGCGCAGATTCCTCTCGAGGATAAAGTTCGTCGACTCTCTGTACCAGGTGACAAGCTTGGGAAAGAAAGTGTGTGGTTACTCTTGAGGGTGAAGGGCAAACACAGCCAACTCCAAGTCTGCTCTTTAGAAGGTCAAGCGTGTGGGTGGGCACCTTCTTGAGTTGCTGGGTATCAGGAAACAGCTGTTTTGGACCAGCATTATTTTGTAGGGGTGAGTGATGACCTTGAACTGTATTGCTTGGTTGTTCTGAGCTGGAAATGGTACCCTGTCTCTTAAAGGAGACATTTGGAAGTGGGGGGGTCATGGCTTTTACTGTTACTCCGGGTCTTTCCTGGATAAGGCTGGTGATGTCAGCCTCGTGCAGGGCTTGTGGCAGTTACCTACTGTGAAGAACTCTTATTGTTGTTGTTGAATTGCTAAGTTGTGTCTTTGACCGCATGAACTGCAGCATGCCAGTCTTCCCTGGCCTTCACCATCTCCTGAAGTTTGTTCAAACTCATGTCCATTGAGTCAACGATGCCATCCAACCATCTCATCCTCTGCTGGCTTCTTCTCCTCCCGCCCTGAGGTCTTTCCCAGCATCAGGGTCTTTTCCAATGAGTTAGCTCTTCACATCATGTGGCCAAAGTATTGGAGCTTCACCTTCAGCATCAGCCCTTCAATGAATATTCAGGGTTGATTTTCTATAGGACTGAGTGGTTATTTTGCTCAAAATGCACCCCCTGCCCTCCTCAATATGACAGCCTAGTTCAATGTTCAAGACTGTATCGTGGAAAAAGATAAAGTCTCTGGGCCTTTCTGGAGGGACACTTGTAAACTTTGGAGGCTAAAACAAAAGGATAGGGAAATAGAGGGATGTTCTGACCTTGAGAGCCCTTCCATGTCTCTACCATGAAAAAAATTAAAGTCACTGATTCGTGCCCTTTTCTCCCTAGATCTAGGCTGCTGGACTCTGCAGTTCCAGAAGAAGTGAATGGAGTGGCACTGTCCCTCCCCAGCGGGTGTAAACATAATTCTTTGGAGAGGAGGACTTCTGTCACCCCTTTCCACCTCCTCTGCGTGACCATCGCCAGGCACTTGGAAAGGCACTTGGAATTCTTTGATAACAGCACCACCCGTTCGGCTGGGGCATCTTACCTGCGTGCCCGACCCCTGGATTAACCCCTTCTCCTAGGCACTCTGTGTGGATAGTTTGGAACTGTGAATCTTACTGTTTTATTTTTTGTTTGTCTAATTTATGAACCCTGGCTGGGAAGTTCCAGAGAAGTTCTTCCCTGGAACGTTTTGCTGTGCCTAATGCCCTGAGTGTGTATTTGTCTGTTCGTGTGGTGATGAAGTCTTCTCTAGATATGCACATCCTAAGCTCCCAGGGACCCAGGTTTTCATCCGTCTGAAACACATCTTGTTGGTTTGGGTCCTCTTGAGACAGGTCGCCGACCTCTGACTTGGAGGGCCCCTCGGCCTCTCTCCTCTCTTCTCCCCCGGCTGGTACCTCGCCTGCCCCCTGACCTTGGCAGCAGCAAGAAAGACTGACATGGGGATAGCACGAGCCAGCCAGAATTCTCATTTCTTCCTCGTCTTACGCTTCCTGTCTCGTCTCCTCACATATTCCTTCTCTCTAGATGTAGTGACCATAACAATTAACCCTGATTGGTGTGAGGTGATACCTCATTGTAGTTTTCGTTTGCATTTCTCTAATAATGAGTTAGGGCTTCCCTGGTGGCTCAGAGGTTGTTGAGCATCTTTTCATGTGTTTATTGGCCATCTGTATGTCTTCTTCCTGGGAAAGACTGAAGGCAAAAGGAGAAGGGGACGGCAAAGGATGAGATGGTTAGATAGCATCACCGACTCAATGGACATGAATTTGAACAAAGAGATAGTGGAGGACAGAGAAGACTGGTGTGCTGTAATCCATGGGATTGCAGAGAGTCAGACACAACTTAGCAACTGAACAACAATAACATATCTTCTTTGAAGAAATGTCTGTTTGGGTCTTCTGCCCGTTTTTTGATTGGGTTGTTTTTGTGCTGTTGAGCTGTGTGAGCTGCTTATAGATTTTGGAGATTAATCCTTTGTCAGTTGCTTTGTTTGCAATAATTTTCTCCCATTCTGACTATCGGAAGGGGAGCAAAAGTGGTTTAAATACCCCTCCCCCTCCCCCCACCCCCTCCACCAACAAGGCCCAGAGGTTACGTCTCGGTTGATATTGTTCTGCCAGTCATGGTCATTTTTATCATGTTTACTTCGGATGTGCTTATGTGTATGCCATCCTCAGCTTAGAGGAAAACTCAAGTCAGGAACGACTGAGGCAGGCAGCCTCAGCCCCCTTCATCTCCACTCTGCTTCCTCAGCATCTTCTCCTCATGGGCATCTTCCTTTCTGCTCTTTTATTCAGGGAAATTTCTGCTCTGCTTGCACGAGAGCCAAGCTGTTTCTGGGCTTTGACTCTGGCTCCTTGAGCCCAGCATGCAACCATTCTGCCGTGTACACTCCTCTTCCTTGCAGAGCCCTTGAAGCAGAGTATTTTGAGAAAATGTCTCTGTAAATACTATAGCTTTTATAAGTGGTGAAATTCTTTAGAGTTATCTCTAGCGCTTACTTCTTCCTTCTTCTATATGAATACGTTACTTTATCAGGTTCTCTGTTAAACGTCTAGACCATTGTTCATACAGCAGGGAATCCCACATGAGCTGGAGGAGAACCACTTTTCTGGAATAATTTTGATAAGTCATCCCTGAGCACACTCAGGTTCTCTCGTGACTTAAACCTGTGTCTTTTTAGCTTGTGTTAATAGATTACTCGACTTTAGAGATTACAGAAAATTGGGATGCCAGATTTAAAGGGATATGTCTGAATTGCCCACTGGTAGGCATTGTGACCTAACAGAAGTTGGTAGCCAGAGCTCTAAGCAGCCATGGTGCCCAGCCTGTAGACTGGTCTTTTAACCAGGTTTCTGCCCTCCCATCCGTTCTGCCTTAAGTCCCTGAAAGCAAATTTGGTTCTAGCTCTTTGAAAGGCATGTGTGAGTCCAGCTTATTGTAAACTTAGGGGAACAATTAGAAGACATCCAGGAGCATGGGATTGATTCCAGATTCACTTCTAGGGTTTGAATCTGCCTGGCTAGAAGGGTGTAGGATCAAGTTTGGTCTAGGAGAGAATCCTAAGGACTAATTCACAGTCAGCTGAATACCTAAAGCCTGAGTGGCCATCCTATGGCCCGGGGCTGGGCCACTTGGTGCCCTGCCCCATGGAGGCTTCCTGGGAAGCCACCCACTTTAGGCAAGAGTCAAATGCAGAGTTGTTTACTGAGAATCTGGTTTGAGAGGGACTGTTGAGGGTAGGAGACTGTATTTATGTTGGGCGTGTCCCAGAAACACATCAGTAGCAGTCAGGGGAAAAAAAAGTCCCTAAATTCTTTGTGGTGTGTTTGCAAACCAACTCAACATAGACTGTTTTGACCCTGATCATTTTGAATCTCTCTCTGGCTAAAACAGCAGGACACAGGTTTCCTCTTTCTCTTGCAGCCAGTACAGTGGGGTGTACATGGTGGATAAAGATCGAGGAAGCTTCATCTGACCGGTGTGGCTGCTGGGCTGTTGTCAAACATGTCCCTGAACTTCCCTCTCTTCTCAGGCAACCCCAAGACCAGACGTCTAAGACAGGAAGGGCTCCTCTCCTCCCTTGCGCTCCACTCGGGGTGCCAGCAGAGCCCATCAACCACTACTTAGAAACGGTACTGACTTCTGAGAACACAAGGCTGTTCCTTCTCCCAGCATCTCCTTTTTACATCCCTTATGAACCCTCCACCCTAGATAACATCCTCCCCACCATCCCCCTTCCAGAAGGTCTCTGCCACCTTTCCTCGTGTGGTCCAGTGGCTTCCCCTCCCCACCCCCCGCCCCTTCGAATGTGAATGGCCATCCTTAGTACCCGTGTTTAAGGAGAGCCGGCTGGTACATTGTCAGGAAGCACTATTTAAAATGTGAATTGTTACAGAACAAATAAACACTGTGTATAGGAGTATACGTGTGTGCCGCTCACATTCTTTCCAGCCGTCAAGGATGGTGTGTTCTCCCTGATGGAAGAGAGAAGGGGCGAGGCGGTGGATGTGAGCCGGAGACTCAGAGAGGAGTGTCAGCTGCAGCCTGATCTCTGGGGAAGCGTCCCTTGGGTTCTCCACTGGGGAACCGCTATCCTGTCCGCATGGCCTCGGTGGGCTGTTTTTTTGTTTTTGTTTTTCTGCACCCACTGCTTGTCAGATATCTCACTCTCCTGATCAGAGATTGAACCCAGGCCATGGCACTGAAAGCCTGGCATCCTAAGCATTAGGCCACCAGGGGACTTCAGGGGGGCTGTTTTGGGGGTGGCCTGTCCCTGCAGGCTGTGGGAACCTTCTCACGTGTCCTGGTCTCCTGGTCTCTCCAAGGATAATGTGTAATTAACATAGTGTGATGTGGTCCCTACCACATGGGTGCAGGACGCTGTGGCAGGCACCCGCTCTACATGACATAGCTCCTAGTACTGCCTCCTCGTGTGTGGCTTTAAAGTCCAGTGCGCCACGGCTGAGCTGAGCCCTATCAACCACCCATCTCTGTTCTCCTGACCAGCCTGATTGCCCCTAAAGGGCAGGATCTCTATTTTACTCCTTTTTTTTTTATCTTCCAGAACCCAGCACATAATGAACAATTGAATTGAGAAGAACTTCTGAATGAGTGAGATGTGGGGTGGGGGGCGGTGGAGTGGGGGCAGTGAGACTGAGCTGTGATGGAAAAGGGAGCCAGGGCGCTCCTTGGACTTAGACTTTCAATACCCTTGTTCTTAACCTCCGAAAGTCACACTCAGGAAACAGACTGTGGCTTGAGCACGTGTTGATCACAGAGCAACGTTTAAGGTAGGGCTTTGGCCTGCTCTCCAAACCCCCTAACTCCTAACACTCTTCTACAGATGAGCCAGCTGCTTTGGTCTCAGGCTCCTGGCTGGTGCCTTGTTGAAGTTCCTTGTCATGTAGTTCTGAGTAGAAGTCTACCCCTTCGGAGATGGAGCGGATGGGCTGACAGCGGAACTGGGGGTAGCTGGTCACGGGGCCCCCTGGGTGGGCTGTGCACGCCAGCTGCTGCAGGAAGCACTGGTGGTGATGCGGCTGGCAGCCTGGGGCTCCTCGGAAGCTCTTACTGTGCCTGCACTTGAACTCCAGCACCAGCCGGGTGTAGGTGTTGAAGGTGGTGACCGCCGATGCCATGCAACAGGTAAAGGAGACCCAGGCCGTGCTAGGGACACACACACACAAAATGGGAAAGTAAGACGCTTTCTCACGGGTTTGAAAGAAAAATATCAAGGTCCCTTCCTACTAGTCAACTAGGGGATGCCTCTTAGGGATTTAGGAACATGAGGGTGTCACCTTTCACATATAGATAAAGAGCAGAGGTCTGAATTTGGTTTGTCCTAGGGTAAGTTCTGAATGTTTTGTAGTAAAAAACCATGATTTGTATGGGGTTAAAGTCAGGAGTTTAACATTCATTTTCACTGCACTGATTCGTTGTAAGTGCTGTGTTTTTTCATACCTGGTGGCCTATTTTATACGTGTGTATGTTTGTGTGTGTTGCTGTTTAGTCACTAAGTTGTGTCTGTCTCTTTTTCGATCTCATGAACTGTAACCTGCCAGGGTCCTCTGTCCATGGGATTTTCAAGGCAAGAATACTGGAGTGGGTTGCCATTTCCCTCCTCCAAAGGATCTTCCCCACTTAGCGATCAAACATGCATCTCCTGCATTGGCAGGCAGATTCTTTACCATCTGAGCCACCAGGGAAGCTCTGTGTATATGTGTATACACACACACATACACACACTCACTCCTGCCCCGCCACACACAATTTTTTGGACTACTGCAGTTTCCCAAGCTGCAGTTACCCTCATATAATCTCAACAATTCCACAGACCAGTAGCTCATCTGACACAGTACACGCAGCCCAACGCACTACCTCTTTCCTTTCCCTGACGTGTGTGTGTGTGAGAGTCACTCAGTCATGTCCAACCCCATGGACTATAGTCTGCCAGTCTACTGGAGTGGGTAGCCGGCTATTCCCTTCTTTAGGGGAATCTTCTAGACCCAGAGATTGAACCTGGATCTACTGCATTGCAGGCAGATTGTTTACCCTCTGAGCCACCAAGGAAGCCTGACACACACACATTTCCTGCCAAAGATTTTCCTGCACTCAGATACCTCTTCCGTATTCCTTGGTTTTCAGCCTAGCTGTCATAGGGTCTCCAGAGTTGAGCCTCTGGGAGGCATTCAGGAAACCCTGAGTACACATCCAGAGGCATTAGTATAGACTTCTCTAGTGGAAACAAGGCCTACAGTGCAAATAGTGTGGTTCTTGGCCCAAAGAAATTTGTAAAGGATGGGAGAGAAGCTGGATGGATTCAACAGAGAGAAGAAGACACCAGGGAACCATATCAAACACACTCCTAAGAACCGGGAAAGTCAAACCTCTAAGTGCCCCACAATCGTGGGAAGCCCAGGACACCAGGAGTTGGGGGGGCATTGTTGGGGGGGTGGATTTCACGAGGCGTGACAGTGGAAGGCCACGCGCCGCTGCTGTGTGTTCCCCTCTGCTGTCTGTGACGGACTAAGATACTTTGGTGGGAGTTTTGAAGTCTGAGCCCTGCAGTTGAAATGCCAAGAATGGCTCAAAAAATGGACAAAAGCTGAGAAATGATGAGTCTGGAAAATGAGCTAAACTGTGGTAGGGTGGCTGATGGAAAGATCAGAGACCCCCGAATCCAATAGCCCATATTATACCATGAGGAAAGGGGATAGGATCCTGTGACAGACAGGTATAGGCTTCCATGTGCCTCTTCGGCACAGAAACTCAAGCCTGGCACTGTCTTTCCAGCACTGGTAAGTGCTTAGCACTCAGCCCAGATGGTTCATGAAGACCTAAGTCGACATCTGTGTAGTGAATGGAGAGTGTCCCTCAAGGGAGAAGGTAAGAAACCCACATAAAGGGGATGTTACCCTTGAATGTATGTGTTTCATCATGGTCTCTGCTTCCTTCTTTATAATAAGATAAATCTAAACTAACTGAGGAGAAGGCGATGGCACCCCACTCCAGTACTCTTGCCTGGGAAATCCCATGGACAGAGGAGCCTGATAGGCTGCAGTCCATGGGGTCGCTAAGAGTCGGACATGACTGAGCGACTTCACTTTCACTTTCCACTTTCACTTTTCACTTTCATGCATTGGAGAAGGAAATGGCAACCCACTCCAGTGTTCTTGCCTGGAGAATCCCAGGGATGGTGGAGCCTGTTGGGCTGCCGTCTATGGGGTTGCACAGAGTTGAACACGACTGAGGCGACTTAGCAGCAGCAGCAGCAAACTAACTGAGCCCTTAGTTCTTTAAGGGCTACCGGGAGACTGTTTCATTTCTAACATAGTTTGGTGGAATAAGAATGGAGGCAGGATGAACTTATTCATTATAGGAGGAGAGTGGGCAGCCATTCACAGAAACGGAATCCAGATTTCAAGGCTATTTCTTCATTTCTCTGTCTCCCAAGTATTTTGAATCATAAAATATTGGGTTGGCCGAAAAGTTTGTTCAGGGTTCTCTGTAAGCTTTTATGGAAAAATCTGAATGAACTTTGTGGGCAACAGAATATATAAAATGTAGAGCCTCATTTCCATAAACCATGCAAAATCAGTCTCATTTCCCTAGGACGTCCTACATGTCAGGTGTAGAAGCACTTCTTAACAGCTTTATCAGCAGAAAAACTTGACAACATCCTCACGAAAAATAAGCCGGAGGAATCCACTCTGTACCTCTCCTTGGAAGGTGGGGAGAGAATGGGTATGGCCTGCTGGTCCCGCCCTCTGGAGGATGATTGACAGGTATCTGGGGTGAGGGATGGAGAGAAGGAAGGAGGACAGAGAGCAAGTGCCTAGTTGAGGGCTGCCATTAAATGGAGGTGGACCGGGGAAGAAGAGAAAGGTGGTGGAGGTGATAAGCACTTACTAGAAAGCCCAGCCATAGTTCCAAGCGTGTGGCCTCCAGTCTTCTGGACCCAAGTTGGCCGTTGCCTGGAAAACCTGTGAGTACATCATATGGCCCACCATCCCCAGAAGGCCTGCAAAAGAAACAGGGAGGCAGCACCCTTAGAGGAAGGCTGGCACTGCCATCTACCTATAGGGACTACGATTTGGGAGCAAATCATATTCCCTATCTGGCATCAGGGCTACCCTGCACTGGGGGCTCCTCCTTGAAGGCATGTTTGCTGTTGGTTCCCCAGATGTTCAGTTTTGAGCTATGGGAACATTTCTAGTCAATGCTGCATGCTGGGCTGCTCCTCCCTTTAGGTCTTTCCCATCTGCATCCCTAACGTGAACCCTCTCCTTTATCATCTACACTAGGGGCTCCAACCTCTGAGTCTAATGCTTGATGATCTGAGGTGGATCTGATATAACAATAAAAGAAATAAAGCGCACAATAAGTGTAATGCGCTTGAATCATCCCCAAACCATCCCCTGCCCCCAGTCTGTGGAAAAATTGTCTTCCATAAAAAACTGGTCCCTGGTGCCAAAAGGCTTGAGGACCACTGATATACAGGCATCTCTTACTTGATCCAACAGAGTCCGGCAAAGCTGTATGCATGTCACGACTCAGAAGTAATAAACCAAACCGTATTGTACATAATGAGAAAACTTCCAAGTAGAAAGAACCCAGAGAAATCATTTTGCAAAGTACGTAATGACGTAATCTAGCATTTTGCATGTTGTTTCGGTTTAAAATTAAAGATGCCTGTGCTGTATCTCCTGGCTCCATCCTTTAGCTTTCTTCGGGGCTCCTTCCTTCCCTTAGGACAGAGATTCCAGCTGCCGGCTAGGCTTCAAAGGCAACAGGGGACACCCACTCCCTCTGTAGCTCCTGAGACCCTGCTCACCCGACAAGACAGAGGAGATGGCAGCAAAGGCGCTCAGCTTGAGGCTGCAGCCAGGGTTCCCCGTGAACAGCAAGTCCGTCAGTAGCAGGATGAAACTGATGAGTTCAAGTCCAATGTAGGCAAACTGGGCTCCCAGTGATAACCATAGGATCTCTGTCAGAAACCAGAGGAAGAAGAACCCTCACCCTGACAATTAAATAACTGAACGAGCGGTGAACAAATGCTGCCCATGAGAAGTGGAGAGCCTCATTAGCACCAGAGGAGAAGACAGAGTTGAAAGCAGCTGGGACAGTCCCTGACCAGGGGGCTCTGGGCTATCAGCTCTCACTCTACGCAGTATCCCATACACAACCATGCTTAACTCAGTGTAAATACTCCTAGGGAGACTGGAGAAGAAATCATCCAATTTCCACCAAATCTTTTAGGGATGTAACTTTTGCTACTTATTTCTATTTCTTTTCTTAAAAAATTTTAATTCTGGAACCATCTATTTTGTTTCTCTTCTTCCTCCCCTCGGGCCTTGATTCCTTCCTTTCTATGTTACAAAAAAATGTATTACATCAGTGTTAATTTTGCATTGGTAGAGGTAACCTAACCAACTATCATTATGTTTTGGTACTAAGGGATATATACCTTTCAATAAAGTTACTGAAATGCAAAAAAAAAAAAAAAAAAAAAAAAAAATTGGAAAAATGCAAGCTTTCTACATGGTTACTTGGCAACAGGAGTAGGTTTGAGCTGTTGGTAGATTTCTGTTTGGGAACTTTATTTGTCCCTGCTGTTGCTTTTTTGTGTTCCTGCCTAGGAATGAGTGTCAGCCAGGTGGGAGTTTGAATCAGCCTAGTGGGAGTTATTGTCATCCTGTGAGACTCAGAAGAAAAGAAAAGCAGGAGATCACAGTACAGTTTAGATCCCCAGAGGCCCAACTCAATGGTAACTAAATTTATCATCAAACCCACATACTTGCCACAAGCCCCAAGGGAGGGTGGGAGAGGGAAGCCTTCTCCATCAACCGCTTCCCTCCAAATCTGAGAGTGGGGTGACGTGGGCCTTGCAACGTGGCAAATTCCAGTAGTCCTTTCTCACCTCTCTCGGTTGGTGGTGTGAGTTCAAGGAAACTTCGGCACCTCTCCCCTGAAATAGACAAGGTACAAGGTGGTGAGGTACTGCCCTGGTTGAGGGACACAGGCTTTTCCTAATTGCATCCTGGGGGCCTGCCCAGCACATGGGAGGCAGGCCATAAATGTCTCTTTGGAAGCAGGGAAGGATGCAAGGATGGATGAACAAAATAGGCCAGAGTCATCCAAGATTAATTTCTGCCTCAAGTCCTGATTATGAAGAGGACACTCGCCGAGTCACCCAGGGGGTGTTTCCAGCGTTGGTTCACCAGCCCCTTCTGCTCCTGCTGCTGGCTTGAGTGGCTCTAAATTGTTTCCTGGACTGGAGTCACAGCAGTGCTAAATGGCACAATAATAAATATAAATGGAATTCTCTCAAATCATCTCACCCCCTCCTTCTCCCACTGAATCCAAAAGTCTGTACTTTACATGTATGTGGAAACGTACACATTACCACATGTAAAATAGATAGCTAGTGGGAGTTTGATATATGATGCAGGGCACCCAAAGCCAACGCTCTGTGACAACCTGGAGGGATGGGGTGAGGAGGAAGGTGGGGGCTTCAGGATGGGGGGACACATGTATGCCTGTGACTGATTCATACTGATGTATGGCCAAAGCCATCACAATATTGTAAAGTAATTATCTTCCAATTAAAATAAATAAATTAAAAATGTAAAAATAAATGGATATACCCAAAAGTTTATAATCCTTTCCCATCTCCTTTTCGCCTTAGCCCAAACTGGGAGAAGCTGTAGACTGCAAATTGTACACAGTTCTGAGCTTTAGGAAAACTTCACCACAGGGGGGTCTTTGTAAGCTTTGAGCAGGGATGAGGGAGCGTCCTCTGCTATTCGCCTGAGGACAAGCCCCCACCTAACATGCTGGCATAGCACCTGCTTTGCGAGTGTATGCCCCGTGACCTGAGACCTGAGAGAGTCTGTCTGCGGCTCCTCTGGGGAGAACTTCCACCATGTATTTATCCTCCCTGGGCTTCACTTGCCCTGCCTTTTCAGTGGTAACAATAACACTTAGAATGAGAACACGCTTCTAGGATGCTTTAAGGGCCATCTACTCTGATGCCTGCATCTCAAAAATGAGAAAATCAATGCCCGTAGGAGTGAAGTTGTTCCTGTAAGGTTACAGCTGGTCAGAGCCCAGGCTTTTTCTACGATAGTCTCCTTGTTTTGTCTCTAAATGGCAACTCTAGCTGGCAGGAATGGGAAGTCTCATAACCTTCAAAGTCTGCATGAGACTGTTGAAGGGGGATGTTGTTTGAAACCAGCGACTGTCTGGAGGTGAAATGCCAGATGGATGGAATTTGGACTTTATGACAAAGGAGTCTGATGTGGAAGGGATACAATGGAGAGGGGGGAGATGCTGAGGCTAGGGGTGAGCCCTGCCGGTGTGAACGAGGGAGGGCCACTTCCCTCTGCCGGGGAGGACAAGAAATCAGGCGGCTGGGGGCAAGGCAGCTACCTGGTTCTTCCATGATCTCCGCACAGGATAGCCACATGCCGCTCCGGAAGGCATGGAAGGTGAACCGATCATCCCCGGTCTCCCAACTGTAGTGCACCACCTCCGGGGAAGATGCGTTGGTGCCGCCCCCATCCAGGGGCACCGGCACGTCAAAGCACTTGGCTGGTAGACCTTTCCCGCACAGGGGCTTGGGCACCTTCTGTGTGCCCACAAACCAGTAGTTGCTGAGCAGGGATGCTGTGGAGAGGCTGAGTGATAGCATGTTGAGGACGGCAGATAGGCGTGTCCATTGGCTAGAGAAGCCCTTCGGGAGCCCCATCTGTAATAAGACACACACACGCGGAGCCTGATGTTAGAGCCTCATCTGAGATCCGAGATCAGCGCCCTCCCCCGAGGGTCCCTGAACTCCATGGAGCTGCTTTCCTCCAACACAGTGGGCTCGACCAGCCCTTTGGAGTTTTCTCCAAGTAGCTTTGGGCGAGCTCGGCTCCAGGAGTGGCCTAGAGCAGGCGCTGAAGCGATGATGTTTATTTCAGCCGGACCTTATTATATTAAAACGCTTATTGGGGATAATCTGAACAAGCATCAGATAGTAATGTGATTAAGCCACTGAGCTAGCGTGCATCTGGTTGAGAAAAAGGATTGGGCGATCACCAGATGTTCCTGCTGGTAATCTTTGGTTTTGTCTTCAGGGAAAGGTAGTGGGGAGGTATTTGTTGTTGTTGTTAGGAGGATTTACTTAAATAATACAAGCAAAATGCTGGGCACTTATCTGACATATAATAATGGCTCACATGTTAAATTCTCCATTCCTCCAATCTAACAAAAAATATTTATACTCCTTTTAGTTATAAATGGGTTTTAATTTATGATTATCCTATATAAGGTTTTGATATCTTCCTCCCTGGTAGCTCAGATGGTAAAGAATCCACCTACAATGCAGGAGACCCAGGTTCAACCCCTGGGTCAGGAAGAGCCCTTGGAGAAAGGAATGGCAACCCAGTTCAGTATTCATACCTAGAGAATTCCATGGAGAGAGGAGCCCAGCAGGCTACAGTCCATGGGGTCTCAAAGATTCAGACATGAGTGAGTGACTAACGTTATCACTTTTCCCTGTGTTAGATTCCTCTGAGAGGAGTAAAGGGGCATATATCCATGGGATTCTCCAGGCAAGAATAGCGGAATGGGTAGCCATTTCCTTCTCCATGGGATCTTCCTGACCCAAGGATCGAATCTGGGTCTCCCACATTGCAGGAAGATTCTTTACCATCTGAGCCACCAGGAAAGCCCATTTATCCTATTAATGAATGTTAAAGAGGATGCTCCCTAGGGGAGCAGATAGAGGCACCGGGCTCTTGAGGGTGGGAGGGCAGAGGACCAACTGGGATGCTGCAACCCTTGGAGAGGAAATAGAGTGATGGGTTTTGAGAGAGGTGGAGATCTGAGTGCAGCTTCCACCCACTATGCCTGAACTGAGAGAATCTCAAATGCGAGGTGGCTGCGTGGTACCCGTGGAGGCTGGGCACTGAGTGCCCTGGCCTTGGAGCCACAGGAGGGTGTCCTTGGCGGGTGGACAAGGAACCTGCAGGTGCAGCCACACTGCCCAGTATGGTTGCAGTGCCCGGGGGCGACCCGGTGGGTGGCTGCAGAATGAAGGCAGCCCCTGTGGCTTTGGCTGGAGCCCTCGGCCTTGTCATTTTTAACCTAAAAGAAGGGTGAGATGAAAATGTCCAATGTTAGATGTTTCAGTGCTGGGGAGTGGTGGTGTGGAGCCAGATTGAATTTGATTTATTAATAAAAATAAAGAGATCTGACAGGTCTCACACTTTGCATTATGAAGCAGTTTGTACTGTTATATTAATATATACTGAACGGAAAAGAAGCCCATATTTAGTTGCTGACAGACACTTCTTAAAGTAAACCATCTTGAGCTTTCTAAGGGGAATCACTTACATCAGAATTAATCAGACCCAAATCTGCTTAGTTTAAGAGATGTAAATAAAACCATAGCTAAATAAGACAGGCCCATGAATCTGCCTCTCTCATCATCTCCAGCTGAACATTTTCTACATTAAACAGGCAACTTTATCTTAGAATCATAACAGTTTGTTCTTTATAATTTTTAGGGACTAAAACAGTACATGCCACAGACAAAGTGCAGTTTTTTATGGCAATAAGAAATATACCAGATTCATATGTAGATAGAAGCCAATAAGCAAAATGTATGTATGATAAAACAGCTTCTGTAAAGCAATTTGCTAATAAGATTTTTTTTTTTTTTAAAGCACTCAACAAATTAACTCCAGCAAGAATTGTTGGTTCAAGACTCTGGGTGACCTTGGTCTCAAAAGCCATGATACCTGGAAGGGGGGTGGTCTTATATTGTCAGATATGGAAGTCATTATGAGCCCCTTTTCTTCTCCCAAAAGAATGTTTTCATCTTGTTTTTTAGTTTTGAAAATCCTATTGGTTTTTGTCATTGTTCTGCTCCTCTTAATTAGTTACCCTTTCTATTTTTATATCCATTGCTTGAATAGGAAACAGACTTCAAGGTACAACATCTTCATCCCATTATTCTGTATAAAGATGGAACTAAGGATTCAGGCAATTCTACATTTTCAACAACTTTATTTTCAACCCCATATAACTTGGAGATTTAGCCACTATCCCATCAGATTTTAATTTTACCCTCAATCCATGTAAAATCATACCTATTCACAAATTATTCATCAGGTTATTCCGAAATAAGCGTCATGAATCCCCTCATCACAGTACAACCACTTTGTAGCAGCACTAAGGTGACAACAAATTTAAGAAGTTGAGAACGAAAGAATGAAAAAGAGCTTGGGAGAATGAACTTATAGTTACCAGGGGGAAGGGATAGTTAGGGAGTTTGGGATGGACATGTACACACTGCTATATTTAAAATGGATAACCAACAAAGACCTACTGTATAGCACAAGAAACTCTGCTTCATGTTATGTGGCAGCCTTCATGGGAGAGGAGTTTGGGGGAGAATGGATACACGTATATGATGGCTGGGTTGCTCTGCCATGCACTTGAAACTATCAGAGCATTGTTAATCAGTTATACTTGAATATAAAATAAAAAGTTTTGAAAAGAGAAGAAAAAGAGCTTGGAATGAAGTCCAAAGATGCTGTTCCCAGGAGTATCTACCAAGGACAGACTCAAGGAACCTCATTCAACGATTATCTTGATAACTGAATGAGAATCCATTCAAGAATCTTCAAGAATTGTCTTCAACACCCACACTGCCATACCCTTCACTACATATTTTATTCTTCCCCCTAAAAATGCCTTTCTCTTGATCTAGAAGAACAATCTAATTTGGCAGTGGTTTCCTTCAGGGGATCATGGAGAAGAAATAGCGGCCACAGACACGTTCTATCTTTGCATGTACTGACAAGCCCCAAGCCGAGGGGACTCTTCAGTCTCTAAAAAAGGGACAGTGTGTAGCTTCAGACACAGGCTCAAGACCACTAGGAAATATATAGGTTGAAAAATCTATACTTTTCAATAATTAATTTCTACCAATTTTCAGTGATTCTTCCATCAACATAAGTTAATGGCAAAACCTCAGGATTAACACAGACTAGTAAGGACAACAAATGGATGAGACTGGCACATCTCTTAAAAGAATCAGGAGCAAAACAGCTATGAAATGCATGTTCCAAACAATAAGAGAGGGAAGCTGGTTACCTTGACCATGGTCCTTGTCTCACAGCTTGTCCAGAATGACTGCAGATGCCATCTGTGCTCCAAATCCCTTTGGTTTAGTGTTGGAAAAAAGAAAACTCCCTTTCCATTCCCCTCCCACCTCCTCCCACCCCTCCCCTCTATCATATATTTTGGAGTGCTTCATGATTAAACGCTGCCTTGCAGGGAACTTGGGCATTTAAAAATTGACAAAGCACTCATGGTCCAGTTGTCCTGAGCGATTACACAGAAGAGCTTGCCACTGGGGGTCTGGGATTCAGCACAAAGACGCAAGGACCTACATGTGCAGAGTGAAGAAACAACAAAATGCCGTAAAGCAATTATCTTTCAATTAAAAAATAAATTTAAAAAGTGCACAGTGATTGAGTGTCCATCGCACGGCCACTCCCTAGGAAACTGGTGGGAATGGATTGGGCTTGATTTTATGGCAGACAAAACATTGTAGAGTCACCGTTGCTTTGTAGTACCTTTTGTCAGTTCCCATTCCCTTGTGTCGGGTTTTCCATCCCCTTCATACGCCCTGTGATCTGCAATGTCAGGGGCCTCATAGAGCCATGGGTATGGAAAGGCTTCCTGGTGTCACGGGTGGTCTCCACTGTCCAGTGAGTGACATTAGTAAGGATTATTATAACATCCTGAGACCATCTGTGCATTAGGTAGTGTTGGGGGTAAGCCTGCAGAGGGAGGAGGATTGGAGAGAAATAAATCCCTGGGTTAGCAATACTGTGGCTATCTACCATGTCTCTCCCAATCTTTGGGCAAAGGGATAAATTTTTTTTAAAAAGTTCATTTCTAAAACTTAAACAAAAAGCAAAAAAACCTGGCAAATCAATAAGGGTTTGATTGCATATCTTTTGTTGTCAGTCCCCTAGGAATACAAATGGGGCTTTCTGTCCTCAAAAACTGTGCCAATTAATTGGGTTGAGAAGGTGGGGAGACTGCTGTGTTCCCTTGAATACCCAAGGACGTCATCCTCCTCATCCTGGCAGATGCTCTTCCTTCCTTCTTCCTGGAATGTCTTCTCTTCTTACCCAAGGATCTGCCTCTTGTCAAGATGAACTCAAGTCACTCATTTTTGAAAATGTTTCTTCCTAAGGACCATTCCCTCCTCTCTGTCCTTGTCCGCTTCCATGGTGCTTTCTATATTCCAGCTGTTTGTCTTGATTGTAAAGTCCTCAAAGTCGGCTCCATATTTGAGAGCAGTAGGGGTCAATTCTGATCAGCATCAGAACCATCTTTGCAACTTTGGAAGATATGCAGATTCCTAGGCTCCATCCTGAGCTGCCATAGTGGTTCTGGGGTGATGCCCAGGAACCTGTAATTTTAGAAAACTTTTTGCATACACCCAGGGATGGAGTTCTGAATTTCCGGTTCCACAAGCGAGGAACTTGGGAGTCACCACTCTGACCACACAAGTAAAAAAACTGAACAGACTGAAAACTATATAATCAGGGGATTAGCGTACCATAAAAATCACACCTGTTTGACTTACTTTGGGCTGACATTTAGCAAAAGCCTCTCTGCCCTGCCCTGCCCTTCCGCCACGTCGACCAGATCTGCCGCCAACCGAGTCATGATGCTCACATCCTGTGTTTGTGCAGTTGGTTTGGGGACTCAAAGGCAGGCTCCCCTTGGAGCATTTGAATTAGTCCTCATTCTGGCCAAATCACTCTCCTTTGATCTTGATCCTGTCACCCAATATATTCTGTACTCTATTTTTTAAAAACTTTTAATTTCATATTGGGATATAGCCGATTAACAAGGTTGTGATAGTTTCAGGTGGACAGCAAAGGGACTCAGCCATACTTGTATCCATTTCCCCCTAAACTTCCCTTCCATCCAGGCTGCCAGGTAACATTGAGCAGAGTTCCCTGTGCTGTACAGTATGGTTTTGGTGATTATCTATTTAAATATAGCAGTGTGTACATGTATATCCCAAACTTCCCAACTATCCCTTCCCCTGATCCTTCCATTCCCCCATCCACCATAAGGTCTGTGAGTCTATCTGCTTTGTAAATAAGTTCATTTGTATAATTTCTTTTTAGATTCTGCATATATGATTCCTCCTAGGTCAGGAAGATCTGCTGGAGAAGGGATAGGCTGCCCACTCCAGTATTCTTGGGCTTCCCTGGTGGCTCAGCTGGTAAAGAATTGGGCCGCAATGCAGGAGATCTGGGTTCGATCCCTGGGTTGGGAAGATTCCCTGAAGAAGGGAAAGGCTACCCACTCCAGTATTCTGGCCTGGAGAATTCCATGGACTGTATAGTCTGTGGGGTAGCAAAGAGTCAGACATGACTGATTGTCTTTCACTCACTCACTATATGATTCCACATACCGGGATATCATACCGTATTTCTCCTTATTTGTCAGCCTTATTTAACACCCTGTTTGACACATGCGTGCTTCAGTCCAGGGGTGATGTCTGTATTACCCAAAAGACCCTTTATTTCCCTCCTCTCCTTTAAGAAAAGGGAGCGGAGAATTTCTGATTCCTGTTCGCCATTGAATTGGCTGTTGGTTTCTGGCTGCAGTTTTCATCTCAACGCTGGGTGGCACTATCTTCCCATATTTTCCTTCTTCAATCACATGCCTCCCCTCACCAGCAGCAAAGGTGGGTGGAGGTGGCTGCCCCACCCCGCAGACTCGCACTCTCTTTTCTTGCCTTGGCCTCCTCCCCACACAGTAATCTATAGAAGCCATGCGTCAGCTTTCTGGAATTCAGGGCTCACAATGAACTCTGGAGCCATCCAGCTGCTCCCTCGAGAACATCTTGTAAGATTGTTTCCTGTGGCACATTTTTCTGTGGCCAGTTTTAGTTTTCAGTGACTCAATAGGTCCTCAAATACTTCCCATGGGAAATACAACTCTGAGGTACCAGAAAATACTGTTCAACAATGTTTCCTGATGAGTTTTGTGCACATTTTTCTTGACTTAATCGTATCCTCATTCCCTTTCCACCCCAGAAGAGTGACCAATTCTTTTCCCTTCTCTCTGCTTCCACCCTGCAAATACTTGGAGACACTTCTCATATCCCGCTTGAGTCACCCTTTGGCACAGTCCTGTCTTTGGTTTTTATTACCTCTGCTCATAAACCGCACCCCCTGTACCTTAATAGCCCGAAATATGCCCTCTCCAGGGAAAAGGAGATGGGAGCAGCAGAGTCTCAGATGGGTTACGTGAGGAAGTCTAGAGGTAGATTTAGAGAGTGGAGCTGATGAAACTTCAGCTTTGTGGTCCCCCACTTACTCAGGCCCCTTCCAAGACGCTTATTATTTAATTTGTACTTGTCATTTTGTACTATTTTTTTAAAGAGGGCCTTCCAAATTATATTATTTTAGCCTTCCCAAAGCCTAGCTCTGGGCTTCTCTGGTGGCTCAGACAGTAAAGAATCGGCCTACAATGCAGGAGACCTGGGTTTAATCCCTGGATAGGGAAGATCCCCTGGAGAAGGAAATGGCAACGCAATCCAGTATTCTTGCCTGGGAAATCCATGGACAGAGGAGCCTGGCGGGCTACAGTCAATGGGGTCTCAAAGAGTTGGACATGACTGAGAGATTAACACTAAGGCCTAGGTCTGGGAGAGGAGCCTGGCAGGCTACAGGCCATGGGATTATAAAAAGTTGGACATGAGTGACTTAACATGCACGTACCCATAGGAAGCTGTGCAGTTAGTGTGCAGGCTTGTTTGACTGTGCCCCCCACCCCCATCCCCTCCCCAAGGACCCTGGGCCACAATGTTCAATTTCCTCTTTTTGACAAAGCATGAGTTTGCCTGCCTGATCACAAAAATCAGAGTCAAGTATCCCACTCACTTCCTTTCATTGTAATTTGAGCATGTTAGGTTTTTGTTCCTTCTCTTTCTTCTCTTAAAGTAATTGCTAGTCAATGCCACATAAATATAATTTGAGTAGGCTCAGAAGCTCCTGACTCAACACAGATGAGAAGATTCCGTGTCTCAGAACATTACTGAACTTTGGTATGTTGGACCCTGACCCCCTCAGGACACCTCCACAGGATGTATGTGCAACTGAATGTTTGTGACATCACAAAGCCAAGGGCTGGGACCAACCTATCCCTGCTAAGGTCCTCAGGTACTGTGCCCTGCACTGTCCAAAAACACATTTACTAGGTATGAAAAAAAAGAGAAATTGGTCTTGGGACACCCACACATACTTTGTAAACAGGAATTCAATTTGGTTTGTGACTACTCTGGAGATTAGAAGTGATTAAAACAATGGGTTAGAACGCTGAGATGCTGAACCAGTTCAGTTCAGTTCAGTCGTTCAGTTATGTCTGACTCTTTGGGACCCCACAGACTGCAGGCCAGGCTTCCCTGAACCAGGGAAGATTGTAAAGCACAGCCCTTCCCTCAGGTCCAAGCCTGGGGCTATGGATTCCAGGTTTTGTTTTGTTTTGTTTTGTTTTTTAATTCTCACATATATCCATTCTGGCATCTTGTCCCGAGAAAGGTTTGTTTGGGACAGTTGTTCACTCACTCACTCGTGTCCGACTCTTGGCCACCCCATGGACTGCAGCACACCAGGCTTCCCTGTCCTTCACTATCTCCCGGAGTTTGATCTAACTCATGTCCATTGAGTGGGTGGTGTTATCCAACCATCTCATCCTCTGTTGTCCCCTTCTTCTCTTGCCCTCAATCTTTCCCAGCATCAGGGTCTTTTCCAACTAATTGGCTCATCACATCAGGTGGCCAGAGAATTGGAGCTTCAGCATTAGTCCTTCCAATGATATTCAGAGTTGATTTCCATTAGTTTGGGACATAGATAGTATACTCTCTATCCTCCCAGGAGTCAGATTTCTGACCCAGGCCCTATTAACTCCTTTTCTGTTACTAAGTAGACGAAAGGTTGGAATACAGTGTAAATGTTTCAGTTGTTATTGGCTCTGGTCTACACTGCTCTGTTCTGTGTGCCTTCTCCTGTAACTCATCACATGGTTTACTTGGCTGGTCTGTTCACTTGACTGACTTTCTAGATACAGTGGCAACTATGTCTTATTCATTGTTGATCCTCAGAGCCTAGCCCTAACAGCCACAAATGAATGGAATGAATGAATGAAGTGCATAATGGAAACCTGGCTCACAAATACAATTAGGAAGACCATGGCTGAAGATAAGATCTTAAAGTGTCCAAACAGCCTTCTATGGTGAAAGGGACAGGGATCCTCCTGCTTCACATACGAAAGAGCAGGGAGAAGTTGCAAAGAGGGTCCACAGACACACCCTAGGCCTTTCTACACAGGAGCACCCTGAGTTTCATCAAACAGACCCTGTGCCAATACACTTCCTCCCACCTGTGGAAACATTCCTGCTGTTTGACGCGCCAAGCCCAGAAAACAGCAGTGATCTCACGAGCAAGTATTATCTTCAGTTCACAGAGACCGGGGTACAATCAGATTGCTCACAAGCCAGTGACAGACTGGAAATGTTATGTCCTTTCCCAAGGCCTGTGATTCCCTCCTGGTTGGAGCCCTTTCGGATGGTAGATCGCTAATGTCCAAAGTTCTGAGGTTCTGTAGCCTTTATTACAATTATTACTTCAATGCCTCACACATGACACATTTACTAAGGACGATTAGCAACGTTGGCTCAGGACATTTTGATATCCGCTTCCCAGCCCTAATGGGAAGTCTAACATCACTAAAATGCCCATGCCGAGTGTCCAAAATACTAAAGTCACTACAGGACATTGAGCTCTGGGGTTTCCCAGCTTCAGGTTAATTCCTAATGTAATCATGCTTTATGTTCACATGGCCCCAGACACTCACAGAATAAGAAAACGACTCCAGTTTTCCTAATACGGGTCCGGAGTTCTGGGAACACCTACTTCTGTGCAGTGGTAAGGGCCAAAGAAAATCATTTGCGGGGGCTCTCCTCTCTGTGACTTTTCCCGTTCCTCTTTTTAATAGAATTGTTTGAGGGCTTTTGCGAATGCAGTCATTTCCAGGAGAGGAAGCCGCCTTCTTTCATGCCTCAAGCAGCTGGAGTGAATCAGAGGGGTAGTCCCATCTGGGCATCCTGTGGGGCAATCGCTCACGCGGGGGTGACGGAGCTCTCGGGGGACTGCTGGGGCGGGGCGGGGGTGGTGGGGTGTCGGGGACAGACTGGCGGGGCAGGGGCCTAACGGGAGTGGCCTCTCAAGGGGTGCCCCGTTTGCATCCGGCATGCGCCCCCCACCCCGTCCCTTCCTTCTCTGCCCTCTCCCCCGACTTCCCCCGGCAGTCGCAGAGCCGGAACGTCGGGTTAGTTCCCGAGGGCCTCCTCCCATCCGCTAGTAACACGCCCGCCCTCCGTTTACTACGGCACCCGGTCGCCTAGCAACGGAAGAGCGTTGCCAAGGTGACGCTTGGAGCCTGTTTTGAATCGTTTGGCTAGGCCCAGCCCAGCGGCGGAGCGCCGGGATGTCCCGAGAGGGTGGGGCTCCCCGCCCGGGGCCTCTCCATCTTCCTGGGGGGACGGGGACGGCGTCCTGAGGGTCCTCCCAGGCGGGGTGGGCAGAGGGAGTGCGGAGATCCCCGTTCATCCCCCTGAATTCCGCTCACGAGCCGGTGGGCCGAGGGTCGGGAGGAGCTGAAACCCAAGTCTAAGGTCTCCGCGCACCCTGACCCCTTCCCCTAAAGGTACGCCCCGGCTCCTGTTCTGCTGAAAGGCCTTGTCTCTGCCTCATTTCGTGGGTCCGAGAGACGGAACTTCGAGGCCACCAACCCACAGCAGATCTGAATTCTAGTCCCTGCCCCACCCCACGACTCTAAAGATTTTGGCCAAGTTCCCTAACCTCCCTGAGCGACTGTTTTCTCGGAGGCGAATTAAAGAGAGTTGTCCTCCTCGGTTACCCCGTCCCTGTCCTAGACGGTTTGGCAGTTCTTGCCTGGAGAATCCCAGGGACGGCGGAGCCTGGTGGGCTGCCGTCTATGGGGTCGCACAGAGTCGGATACGACTGAAGCGACTTAGCAGCCACGGACGTTTAATCCTAACTACCCGGAGAAGTCAGAACCCCCGTGTCTCAAGGCCACACGCTCGTAATCGCAGAGTCAACTTGGAAACCATCTGAGTCAAGGCCAGGCCGCCCCTCGGTCAAGGCGAGGCCTGGTCACCCTTACCCGTGGCCCAGTTATGAGAGCGCATTCAGAATGAGGCAACAGATTGCCTCCCTTAAACTTCACGGGTGTATACTGATAAACGGACTCTCCCATCATTTCCTCTGTATCTCTCCTCGTAAACCAATAAATTTTTTTTTTTCCACTACGGCTAGTCCTAGCTGTATTCACTTCTGAGGGTTGGCCTATTCATGATCTAATAATCACTTAGGGAGATTCTGAACCAGGGAAGTGGGCTGAGCCCAATAGTCTGGTGGTTCTTCAGAACTGTGAGCTCTTCTCTGAGGCTCCAGAAGTGTCTTTTTTTTTTTTTTTTTTTAAGAAACTCCTTTTCTTCAGATATCTCTAACTTCCAGCCCATAAACAGCACACCACATTGCTCTGTGTGTGTGTGTGTGTGTGTGTGTGTGTGTGTATTTTATTTCTCAAGCTAATCGTAAGTTTCATTTTTCTCCCCTATGAAAGGTAAGATATAGGAGAGTGAACATCATTTTTTTTTTTTTTTTCTTTTTGGTAACCCTGTGAGCTGCAAGTTGGGAGTTGCCAACTTTCTCAAAATGGAAGGCAAGTCACTTCCAGATGTGCCTTCTCCACTAAACAAGCCAAGATATCTTTGTTGGCTGTGAGTGTCTTTCTGGGTCTGGAAGTGTCTCTGCAGATTCTGAGACCGGGAAGAGCCCAAGATTGTGCTGTCCTTTCTTAGTTCCAGCAGATTTCGGATTGGAGCTGGTCATGGGAATGCCTCAGCATCTCTTTCAGTTCACTGGAGTGATAGTTTATCACTGCTATCACTTCTGTGCCATTGGGCCTTTGCCAGGGACTAGATTTTGTAGTAGAAATCATACAGATGGAGAGGGAAAAAAGACCTAGAAGACATTAAGCTGCCCTGGGAGCAGAGGAAAGGTGTGATAAGAGACAAAGGAGGAAGAAATGGAAGTTTTAATAGATGATGAAAGAACAAGAGGCCAAGCTAGGGCCATCACTGGGTTTATCAATAAAAACTGGGCTCAAGTAACACATTTTTCCTCCATTTCAGATAATCCTACCGAGTATTCTCAAGCTCCTTACGATGAGTTTGTATAACCCATATTACACATCCAATAGTAAGGGGACTACACATGAGATAGTCATGAGATTTCAAAATTTAAGGTACCTACCTTCTGGGTGAGACAAACATTTTGAATCAGCTGAGAGGAATTGCTCATTCACTTTTGAAGTTATGAGGCAGAGGGGTTTCAGTGTTTCTTCTGTTATGTCTTAATTTGTTGCGTGGGATGAGCCTTGAGTGTGAAGATGAATCAGAGCCCCTCTTGCCAGCAGAGGGGTCAGGTGGTATGAGGTAGGCTGGAGAGGGTGTCCTCTCATAACCAGGACACGCTGGGGTGGGGCTGGCTGACCCAGGAGGCTGCCTCTGTGACATCACAGTGGCAGGCAGGGGTCTCCCTGCCGCTCACTCTGCCTCCTGCCCCCACCCTCAGAAGGACTGGGGCCACTCTGGCCCAGAGGCCAGCATGTCTCTTGGTCCTCCAGATAGTATGCTTTTATTGCTGTGCATAAGAATCACCTGGGCATCTTAGTAAACTATCAGCTTCTGAAAGTCGGGAATGGCTCCCATGGGACACTGACCAGACCTCACAGGGTTGTAAGACCCTAGACCAGTGCTGTCCAAGAGAAATGCGATATGAGCCACAGATGTAATTTAAATTTTCCCAGTAGCCACATTAAAAAAAAAAGTAAAATTGAGGCACACACTGCAATCTAACAATGATATTTTATGCACTGCTGTTGTTGATGTCAAACGCAGGCCTCCCGCAAACAATAAAGTTGAGTCCAATGGAAAAAGTACGCTAGTAAAGGTTCTAGTTCATTTAGACTAGTTTGCTATTTTAATAAGCACATAATGAGGATTTAGGAGCTCCTATTAAATATTATTTTATTTATGGTTGTGTTGGGGCTTCGTTGCTGCTGGTGGGCTTTCTAGAGTTGCGGCAAGCCGGGGCTACGCTCTAGTTGCAGCACGTGGGCTTCTCATTGCCATGGCTTATCTTGTTGCAGAGCACAGGCTCTCGGGCACATGGCTTAGCAGTTGTGGCTTGTGGGTTCCAGAGCTCGGGCTCGGTAGTTGTGGTGCACAGGCTTAGTTGCTCTGCGCCATGTGGGATCTTCTGGGACCAGGGATGGAAACTGTGTCCCCTCCATTGGCAAGCAGATTCTTAACCACTGGACCACCATGGGAGTCCTGCTTCCATTTTTAAAATGTAAATTAAAATGAAATAAACTTAGAAGTCCAGTGCTGCAGTTGCACTCCTCCAAGGGCTTAAAGAGCTTGGTGGCTACTGGACAGCTCAGCTCTGGAGCATCCCCAGAGAAGGTCATGATGGACAGAAATTAGCACTCAAAAGAACTAAGAAACTAGTAGATATTCATTAATGTTATTTTAATAGGTACATAATGAGGATTGGAGCTGTTAACACTGAGGCTTGAAGAACGTTTTCCAACCAAGGGTCCAGCTGGGGGCTTTCTGCCCTGTGCAGTGTCATGATTGGTCTACCTCTGAGCTTTTACCTAGGTACCCCTCACTGAGATTCCTTCTTCTTCCTGTGACCCCACCTAAGTCTACATGACCTTCAGGGCATATGATCCCACCCTAAATTCCATCCAAAGTCTTGCCCTGTTATTCTAGCCATCATTTCTCTGCCCACCCTCAGAGCCTGCATTGCATGGATGGTCTCACTGTGCTATAGGGGGCTTTCTTCCACAGGCTCTCACACTGCTTGCTTTGTTTCAGGAATGTTAGCCCATCTCGCTTATGAAATTCTAAGCTGCTGGAGGACGGAACCTACTTCTTTATTTCTATTGTGCTTAATATAGTGCTAAGGGTGTAATAGCTGCTCAACATATTATTTTGTTGAATGGACTGATACCTAAGGGAATGTCCAAGATAAAACATCAGATCTAAAAGTAGCAATAACTTGAACAAAAGGAATAACACGCCTTGTTCTTGGCACATCTCAATTTGATCAAGATGTCAGGTCTCCCTAAGTTAATTTATAAATTTAATGTAACCCTGATACAAATACCAAGGAGCATTTAAAAAGAGCAAGACAGATTGATATTAAATTCCTATGGAAAAATAAATGCACGAGACTAGCTAGGAAAACACTGGAAAGAAAGAGCTCAGAGGGGGGATTGTGTGTGTGTGTGCTCAGTCGTGTCCAACTCTTTGTGACTCCTTAGACTGTAGCCCCCCAGCCTCCTCTGTCCATGGAGTTTTCCAGGCAAGAATATTGGGGTGGGCTGCCATTTCCTCCTCCAGGGGATTTTCCTGACCTGGGGACTGAACCTATGTCTTCTGCATCTCTTGCATTGCACTGGCAGGCAGATTCTCTACTCAACTTGCCATTAGACTTTATAGCATGCTTTACTATGTCAGAGGGGGATTAGCCTGAACATATGGCATGCTACAAAGCTTCTACACTTAAAATAACGTGGTACTGACTGGTGCATGGCTAGATAAACAGACCAGTGGACGAGAAGAGAAAGTTCAGAAATAAGCACAGCTACAAATAAACACCCAGCATCTGACAAGGATGATGTCTGTAATCACCAGGGCAAAGATGATCTTCTAACAAATAGTGTTGCCACAAACTGATAGCCATTTAGAAAAATATAAAGTATATCCATTTTTATACCATATATAAAAACAAACTGCAAATGAACTAGAGATCTGAATGCAAAAATGAATTATACAAATACTAGAAGAAAGCATGGGTAAATTTCTCTACAACTTAGATGTAAATAAAGGCTTTCTGAAAAGTGAAAGTGTTAGTTACTCAGTCCTGTCTGACTCTTTGTGACCCCATGGATTTCGCGAGCCCACCAGGCTCTTCTGTCCATGGATTCTCTGGGCAAGAATACTGGAGAAGGTTACCATTTCCTCCTCCAGGGGATCTTCTTGACCCAGGGATCTAACCTGGGTCTCCCGCGTTACATGCAGATTCTTTACTGCCTGAGCCACCAGGCTTTCTAACTATGCCTAAAAATACAGCTAGTAGATAAAAGATGGATTTGACTACACTGAAAAACAAAACAAACTTCATGGCAAAAATCACCATAAACAAAATAAAAAACAAACTGGGAGAAGATATCTGTAATACATATGACAGATAAAAGATTAATAACCCTAATACATAGAAAAAATTATAAAAATAAAGGAAGGAAAATGGCCAAAATTCCTATAGAAAAACTGGCAAAATTCAGAAACAGGCAAGGCACAAAAAGAGACATATAAATGGCCCTAAATACATGAAAAGATGTTCAACTTCATTTATTGTAAGAGTCAGGTCGATTAAAACTACAAGAAAATCATTTCTTATTTGTCAGATTGGCAAAACTGAAAAGTCTGACAATAAATCCCCTATGATTATACAGTGGAAGTGAGAAATAGATTTAAGGGACTAGATCCGATAGATAGAGTGCCTGATGAACTAAGGACGGAGGTTCATGACATTGTACAGGAGACAGGGATCAAGACCATGCCCATTGAAAAGAAATGCAAAAAAGCAAAATGGCTGTCTGGGGAGGCCTTGCAAATAGCTGTGAAAAGAAGAGAAGCAAAAAGCAAAGGAGAAAAGGAAAGATATAAGCATCTAAATGCAGAGTTCCAAAGAATAGCAAGGAGAGATGAGAAAGCCTTCCTCAGCAATCAATGCAAAGAAATAGAGGAAAACAACAGAATGGGAAAGACTAGAGATCTCTTCAAGAAAATTAGAGATACCAAGGGAACATTTCATGCAAAATTGGCTCCATAAAGGACAGAAATGGTATAGACCTAACAGAAGCAGAAGATATTAAGAAGAGGTGGCAAGAATACACAGAACTGTACCAAAAAGGTCTTCACGGCCCAGATAATCATGATGGTGTGATCACTTACCTAGAGCCAGACATCCTGGAATGTGAAGTCAAGTGGGCCTTGGAAAGAATCACTACGAACAAAGCTAGTGGAGGTGATGGAATTCCAGTTGAGCTATTTCAAATCCTGAAAAATGATGCTGTGAAAGTGTTGCAGTCAATATGCCAGCAAATTTGGAAAACTCAGTAGTGGCCACAAGACTGGAAAAGGTCAGTTTCATTCCAATCCCAAAGAAAGGCAATGCCAAAGAATGTTCAAACTACTGCACAATTGCACTCATCTCACATGCTAGTAAAGTAATGCTCAAAATTCTCCAAGCCAGGCTTCAGCAATACATGAACCGTGAACTTCCAGATATTCAAGCTGGTTTTAGAAAAGGCAGAGGAACCAGAGAGCAAATTGTCAACATCTGCTGGATCATAGAAAAAGCAAGAGAGTTCCAGAAAAACATCTATTTCTGCTTTATTGACTATGCCAAGGCCTTTGACTGTGTGGATCACAATAAACTGTGGAAAATTCTGAAAGAGATGGGAATACCAGACCATGTGACCTGCCTCTTGAGAAACCTATATGCAGGTCAGGAAGCAACAGTTAGAACTGGACATGGAACAAGAGACTGGTTCCAAATAGGAAAAGGAGTACGTCAAGTCTGTATACTGTCACCCTGTTTATTTAATTTATATGCAGAGTACATCATGAGAAATGCTGGGCTGAAAGAAGCACAAGCTGGAGTCAAGATTGCCGGGAGAAATATCAATAACCTCAGATATGCAGATGACACCACCCTTATGACAGAAAGTGAAGAGGAACTAAAAAGTCTCCTGATGAAAGTGAAAGAGGAGAGTGAAAAAGTTGGCTTGAAGCTCAACATTCAGAAAACGAAGATCATGGCATCCGGTCCCATCACTTCATGGGAAATAGATGGGGAAACAGTGGAAACAGTGTCAGACTTTATTTTTTGGGGCTTCAAAATCACTGCAGATGGTGATTGCAGCCATGAAATTAAAAGATGCTTACTGTTTGGAAGGAAAGTTATGACCAACCTAGATAGCATATTCAAAAGCAGAGACATTACTTTGCCAACAAAGGTCTGTCTAGTCAAGGCTATGGTTTTTCCAGTGGCCATGCGTGAATGTGAGAGCTGGACTGTGAAGAAAGCTGAGTGCCGAAGAATTGATGCTTTTGAACTTTGGTGCTGGGAAGACTCTTGAGAGTCCCCTGGACTGCAAGGACATCCAGCCAGTCCATCCTAAAGGAGATCAGTCCTGGGTGTTCATTGGAAGGACTGATGCTGAAGCTGAAACTCCAGTACTTTGGCCACCTCATGCGAAGAGTTGACTCATTGGAAAAGACCGTGATGCTGGGAGGGATTGGGGACAGGAGGAGAAGGGGGCGACAGAGGATGAGATGGCTGGATGGCATCACCGACTCGATGGACATGAGTTTGAGTGAACTCCGGGAGTTGGTGATGGACAGGGAGCCCAGGTGTGCTGCGATTCATGGGGTTGCAAAGAGTTGGTCACGACTGAGCGACTGAACTGAACTGAACTGAACTGATGAGTGCTTGCTCCCTTGATCACAGAAATTCAACTAGGAATTTCCCGTTGAAGTTGCACCTCAATGGTATGAAAATAAATATACACAAAGTTGTTCACTGCAGTGTTATTTGTAATTGTAAAATACTGGAAACTACCTATATCTCCAAGCACAGGAGATGGGTTGAATAAACTATGGTATATACACACAATGAAATACTGTGATCTGTATTTGAAAAAAACCCCCGCAAAATAAGGGCAATTACTCTAAACTATTAATATCAAATGATTTCTAGGAAATACTAACTGAGAGCATGGAAAGTACAAAAGAGGATACGTAGTACACCATCTTTTGTGTAAAAAGGGAACGGAAATGAAACATACGTATACCTTATTGTTACCAAAAGAAACACAGGAAAGATAAATCAGAAAACAATCAACTTGATTACTTACTGGAGGGAGGGGTTGGAAGTGATTCAGGAGGGAGTGACACTTCTCTGTGAATAATGTTGTTTGTATAGTTTGACTTCTGGAAGCATGTTAATCTTCTACATATTCAAAAATAAGGTTAAAGCAAGACGGGAAGGGAAAGAAGAATCTAAACTGAAAACGAATGAATCCAATTGTATTTCAATCACACTGAAGGGGAAAAAAAGTAAAAGAAAGAAAGAATCTAGTAATTCATGAAAAGGTTGCTTGACTATTTACCTTCTGTCTTGACTGAGGTTGAGGAGGGTACAACTGCAAACAACTCTTGAACTTGTTTTAGTATATATTCTTAATTATCTTGTGGTAAGATATGTCAAGCAATTTTGAAACTATTTTAGATGTTCTGTGGTGTTGGGCAAATGAAGGAATGTGCTAATGTAGTTAGGAGTGAGAAATTCTATATGGGAAAGTGAAGTCACTCAGTTGTGTCTGACTCTTTGCAACCCCATGGACTGTAGCCCACCAGGTTCCTCTGTCCATGGGGATTCTCCAAGCAAGAATACTGGAGTGGGTTGCCATTTCCTTCTCCAGGGGATCTTCCTGACCCAGGGATCAAGCCCGGGTCTCCCACATTTTAGGCAAACACTTTACCATCTGAGCTACCAGGGATGCTGCTCAGTCAACAGACATCAAAATGTGAACTGGGAAAGGCAGGAAGGAACCCTATGGAGGTGGATTGAAGTTAGAGACATCAGGTTAACCCATGATTTTATGCATACATACACACATGCACACATACGTATACATATACATGTATATACACATGTGCACATGAATATATACACATGTATATGTATTTGTGTACATGGATGCATAGGCTTGTCAGGTGGTGAATGGCACCCCACTCCAGTACTCTTGCCTGGAAAATCCCATGGATGGAGGAACCTGGCTGTCCATGGGGTTGCGAAGAGTTGGACACGACTGAGCGACTTCACTTTCACTTTTCACTTTCACGCATTGGAGAAGGAAATGGCAACCCACTCCAGTGTTCTTGCCTGGAAAATCCCAGGAACGGGGGAGCCTGGTGGGCTGCCATCTATGGGGTCGCACAGAGTCGGACACGACTGAAGTGACTTAGCAGCAGCAGTAGTAAAGCATCCACTGCTAATGCAGGGTATGCAGGTTCCAACTCTGGGTTGGGAAGATCTCCTGGAGGAGAAAATGGCAAGCACTCCAGTATTCTTGCCTGAAAAATTCCATGGACAGAGGAGCCTGGAAGGCTTACAGTCCATGGGATTGCAAAGAGCTGGACACAACTAAGCGACTGAACACGCACGCATATGTATGTGTATATACTAGGTGTATGGGTGTCTGCATGTATGTATATTTGTTGTTGTTTAGTCATCAAGTCTTGTCCAACTCTTTTGTGGCCCCATGGACTGTAGCCTATCCAGTGAGCCTTCTCGTGAGCATTCTTCTCTGTCCATGGGATTTTCCAGGCAAGAATACTGGAATGGGTTGCCATTTCCTTCTCTAGGGGATCTTCCCGACCCAGGGATCCAACCCATGTCTCCTTCATTGGCAGGCAGATTCTTTACTTCTGAGCCACAGGGAAGCCCATGTATGTATATAAATACATGTTTATTTTCTAGCTTTGTCTACTGAAAGGTCCTAGGAGCAAAGACTCCCCAGTAACAACGAGCACCTGACACTCAAACCCTGGTCTCTAATTCCAAGAGTTCTTCAAAGAAATGGCCAATTCCAGAGCTGGGACAAGGTAGGTACATGATGAACTTGCAACATTTTTCCAGAAAGCAAAGAAATTCTTGAAAAACAAAAAATGATGAGGGGTATTCACAAGGACACAGGAAGCACCTTGAAGGGATTCTTACCAGTTAAATCTGGTACAATTTGAGGCCAAAATAATTTAAGCATAGCATTGCATGATAAACCATTGAAAAAACAGAAATTAATAAGTGCCCACTGATAAAAGCATAGGCAGATAGATAAATAAATGACATTCTATTTTTGGACTTCCTTGGCAGTCCAGTGGTTAAGACTTTGCCTTTCAATGTAGGGGATAGGTTCAATTCCTGGTTGGGGAACTAACATCCCATGTGATGCAAGACATGGCCAAAAAAAAAGAACATTCTATTTTAAAAAGTTGGACTATGTTCCTTAAAAACTTCAGTCAACAAAAAAGAAAGAAAATCTAGGGAAATATTTCAGATTAGGGGAATTAAAGAGACATGACAATCAAATGCAATCTCTGATCCTAGGCTGGATTCTGTTCTGAAGGAAAAAAAAAAAAAAAAAAAACTAGTGATAAACAACTTTATTGAGCCAATAGTATAATTGAAAAATCTGATAACTGATTAAATACAAGTATTATATTAGTGCTCAATGTACTAAAGTTATTAATTGCATTACAGTGTGTGAAAAAATATTCCTATTCTTCCAAAGTAAACAATAAAATATTCAGGAGGAACGGGTCCTGATGTAAGCAATTTATTACCAGAAGGTTTAGAAAAATTTATTTATCTATGAGAGAGAGAATTTATTTATCAATGAGAGAGAGGACACATGATAAATTATACCAATAGATAAATTTGGGGAAAGATGACTATTCTTTGTATTATTTATATTGCAATTTCCCCATGAATTTTAAATTATTTCTGTCCTCCTCTCACTCCTCCAAAAAATATTAAAAGTTCTAGAGACTCCTAAACAGTTCTTGGCTATGCTTCGGGAATTGGCGTGAATACATCCAGAGTTGCCATTAGACCTCTTTGGAGCAAGGGCATCTGTCCCCGTGACTCCTGGTCTTCATCCTTATTGATCTCTCATTTGTCATGTTATTGTTCAAAGGAAAGTGGAACCATGGTTTCCTCTAGTTTACCTGGTTTACCTCCTAGTTTACCTTCTTGGGGGCAAAGAACAAAACCTTAATTGTCTCTGAAATCCCCACAGTGTACTTACTCAATTATCATTTGCTGACTTGAAATTAATTGAATGAGCCCAGACTGGCCTATTGAGCTAGCCAAAAAGTTCGTTTGGGTTTTTCTATAACATCTTAAGGAAAGTCTGAACAGACTTGTTGGCCAACCCAGTAGTATTAGTATCTGACAATTTTGTGGGGTGGTCTGGAGAGAAACCTCCTGAAGGTCGAGCAGAGTCGTCTAGTCAGCAGCAGCTCCAAGATTTCCCCTTTGGATCTGGCGAAAATGGTGTAAATAGTGCTGGGTGCAGAGTTTAGCAGATAAAGTGGTTGTGGTAGCCTCAAAATGCACCCCTCCCCCCCAAAAGAGGATAGTTACATGGTAATCTCTGGAACCTACAAATGTCACCTAATATCCTATAAAAAGATTTTGCAGATACGGTGAAGTTAAGAATCTTGAGATAGGGAGATGACCTTGCATCATCAGGTGAACCCCAAATGCAATCACACGGCTCCTTGTAGGAATATAAGAATATTGTGTGATCTCACTTATATGTGCTATCTAAAACAAAACAAAGCAAAGCAAAGTATGAACAAACAAACTGAGTTCATGGATATAGAGAACAGATTGCTGGTTACCAGAGGTGGGGAGGAGAAGTGGGAGGTAGTGTGGGAAGTGGGTGAAATGGGTGAAGGGATTAAAGAGTGGAAACCCACAGTTACAAAATAAATAAGTTGTAGATATATAATGTACAACTTGGGGACTATAGTTAATAATACTGTATTGTATATTTGAAAGTTGCTATAGCTAATAATTCTGTATTGTATATTTGAAAGTTGCTAAGAGAATAGAACTTGAAAGTTTTCTTCACAAGAAAAATTTGTAACTATGTATAGTGATGAATGTTAACTAGATTTACTATGGTGGTCATTTTGCAATATATACAAATATCAAATCATTATGTTATACACCTGAAATGAATATAATGCTACATGTCAATTGTATCTAAATACAAATAAAAATAGATTAATAAAAGAGAGAGAAAAAAAGGAGTAGAGGGTAATTAGACACACACAGAAAAGGGGATGACAAGACCATGGAGGCAGAGACTGCAGTGATGTTCCAAGGAAGGCTGGCAGCCACACCCTTGGAGCTGGAAGAGGCAGGGAAGGATTCTCACGGCCCCCCTGACATCCTGATTTTGGTCCAGTGAAACAACTTTCAGACTCGTGGCCTCCAGAAATCTGAGAAAGTAAATTTCTGCTGTTTTAGGTTTTCAAGTTTTGTATTAATTTGTTAGAGGAGCCTTCAGAAACTAACATAGTGAAATGACTTCAATATCCATCCTTACCCTCCCATCTTATACACATTCTTTCAGGAAGGTGTGTCCTCTCTTATGCTTTATTGCTTATTTATTTATTCATTAGTTTGAGCAAATTCTGGGAGATAGTGAAGGACAGGGAAGTCTGGCACGTTGCAGTTCATGGGATCACAAAGAGTCAGACTGGGAGATAGTGAAGGACAGGGAAGTCTGGCACGTTGCAGTTCATGGGATCACAAAGAGTCAGACACAACCTAGCGACTGAACAGCACATTTATTCATTTGTTTATTTGACTGCACTAATCTCTGAAGTCTTACTGGATCTTTTATGCAGGATCTTTTGTTATGGCATGTGAGCTCTTAGTTGTGACATGCGGGATCTAGTTCCCTGATGAGGGACTGAACCCAGCCCCCCTGCATTGGGAGCTCAGAGTCTTAACCTCTGGACCACCAGGGAAGGCCCTGTGCCTTACTGCTTGTAATTTATAACAGAGGAAAACAGAATATGTAGGGACATGCAAAGGTCTGCAAAATACAACCTCTTCATGCCAACCTTTCCTCCCTCTAATACAGAAGGTTAGGTAGTTCCCCACCTTGCCTTCTCTCTCTGATCCATCCAGACATCAGGGGCTCAAGGTGATCCAAATTGATTCTGTGAATAATTCTACATCTTGTCTTTTTCTTTCTTAAATCATTATTTGGCTGAGAAGGGCTCTAATTCAGAATTTAAAAGAAGAATCTGATTGCATGTACTTATTAGTCATACTCTCTTTAATAAAAGTTAATACACTTAAGCTCCTCATCTTTAATTTGGCTCATTGTCTCATTTAATCCCCACGCAGCAGCCAGGTAGGCTTATTAATATTGTTTTACTGGTGTGGGTGACCTTGAGGATGTGACCGTGAGGATGACTCACGCCTTTCTGATAAGTTACTGTAGGGTTGCAGATCTAGGTGGAGGGCTATGCAAGCATGACCTGGACACACATTTTGCCCGGCTTAGCTGGGTGATTAAAAGATTTGGCAGAAGTTCAGAGAAGGTGACTCTCCATGGAGGCAAACTGAGAGTGGACAGGGCTTGCGGAGAGGAATTCCAGTGGAATTTGGAGTCGGTTGAGTCATCAGTGATTTCAAAATAACCAGTTTTAAGTGGATAAGAGCTCAAGAAAGTCTGCTCAGGGTTCCAACCATCTCTGGCATCATGTGGCTTTGAGAGAGGCCAGGAGAGGAGTTTTCTCAAATGCAGGTCATTTCTAGCTTGGATTTGAAGATTCTAAACCATCTACATTCTCTGTTGAGTAAAGGGCAGAATTTAGACATTTGGAGGTGATATTAGCCATGTAGCAAAGAACAGTTTAAAAAAAAAAAGGCATGGTTAAAAAATGCAGCTGAGGACATCCCTGGTCCAGTGGCTAAGACTTCGTGCTCCCAATGCAGGGGGCCGGGGTTCAATCCCTGTTAGGGAACTTGATCCTACAACTAAGTGTTCAAGTGCTACAACTAAACATCCCACATGCTGCAGTGAAGGTCAAAGATTACGTGTGCAGTAACTAACCCCTCACAGCCAAATAAATAAATCAGTGAAAAAATAATTTTTTAAAATGCAGCTGATACTTCAGTCTCCAAGTCAATTATAATAGCCTGTCCTTCCCTCTTGATATAAGTAGTTGCTGGCACTGTATAAAGATGATGGCATAGATTGTAGGTAGAAAGGAATTATAGGGTTAGTGCCAAAATTCTTAGGTTAAGTCATTGAAACTTTGACTAAATCTGTTTCCTTGTCTTTAAAATGAGGTTACTAAAATCTTTCGTACTTATTTCATGAGTATGTTGTAAAGCTAAGATGAGGAAATGTGAACTTCTTAAGAGCTTTGGATTTAGACTGATCTGGGTTCTAATCTACTTGGTCCACTTACAGCACTTGGAGCTGGTTTATTCAAAATCTCTCTAGTCTAGTTTCTGTGTCTAAACAGTGGAGATCCTAGGGTCTTAGAGGCAATGAAATGAGATAACTCATACAAAGCATTTAATAGTGTCAGGCATAAACATCTCATTCATGAAAGCTATTATTATTGAGTCATAATTGATATACAAGGAATTTAAATGGTTGAAAGGAATTGTGCAGCATCTTACTGATGATAGTAAAACCAAGCAGGACCCTATGATCCTTCCCCTCCATGTCCTATGCCTGCCTTTTGTCTGTGGAAAACATTAGTCAAAGAATAAGTTTAATCAAAGAAATAAGACATACAGAAACAAAGGAAAACAGTCCAAGGAGACCAAGTAATAATAATGTAGTCATTAAGCATAGTCAAGGACCTTTAGTTCCTTCTTAAGGGTCTGAGCTATATCTTATTAGCTGTCTTATAGATACTGAAACTCCCACTAGTTGGAGGAGTTAACTGCATGGTGAGCAGAATGTAGCTGTGACAGAAGCTGCCCCAATTCCGAGAATTGGCCTCAAAGAAATGAAAGCAAACCGACCCTGAAACTGAAGGCTAACAGTACCCCAAATAATGAAGATGACGCTGATCAGACCACCGATGACCAATCTGAAGATGACTGTCAGAGCTGACTGTGCTGTTTCTGCATGTAAAAACCTTCACCTATAAAAGCTCTCACCCTCTGCTTAGCAGGGTAGAGGGAGTCAGCCTTTGGACAGATGACTGCCCTTCCCACTCCAGTTGCCAGCATCTGAAATAAAACAAACTTTCCTTTCCACCAATCCAGCCTGTTTGTTGGCTTTCGGTGGCGAGCAGCTGGATCCCACCTTTCTGTAACAGTAGCAGCAGTAGTAGGTACAAGGCCAGCAATATCTAACAAGCCTGTGAAAATGCTAACACGTTTTTATCAACTAGTGACAGTGAGCAAAGCAAAGGTGCTTGTTCGGGCAGTTAGCTTTAGATGTAGAAGTACAACCAAAACCCTAATTGAGACATTGTCCATCTGTATCTCGACTTCATGTATGCCTACTAATCCTGACATTTTGTGAAGCATTTTGCTCTGTGTAACTTGATATGCATCTTCTACTTGCTAAGACTGCAAATTCCTTGAGAATAAAGACAGCATTTCTTTGGTGGCCCCTGAGCCAGGTGGGGCTTGGTGAGAATGGCATGGGTGTTCAATCTATTAATTACTCACTGGTGCCAGAGCAGAGCAGAGAGCAGAGACTGTTCACTTTTCTACCAAGTGTGATTCTGGGGAGTTGTGTGTGGGGGACGTGGGAGTCAGCAAGGGAGATGCCAAAGACCTGCCAGGATTGTTGCTGTTCACTCGGTCAGTTGTGTCTGACTCTTTGGGACCCCATGCACTGTGGCAGACCAGGCTTCCCTGTTTGGGAGCCTCTTATTTGGGAAAGGATGCACTTCTCTCCCTGGGGTTGCATCCACAGCGGTGTGAATGAAAGCAATTCTGAAGTGAAGTCCGAAGGACTAGGTATGCCTCCTTTCTTTCTTTTTTGAAGTAGTGCCTTTCATTAATTTAGAGACTGAAGTCTAGGCTCTGACACTCCTTAACTGTGGGAGCTGGAGTGTGTCATTAAGTCATTTTGAGCCTCCATCTTCTTATTTTTAAAACAGGGGTGATAATGTCAGTTCTATTTGCTTCCTGGGGTTGTCCCAAGTACCAGTGAGAAGGCATCCATAAAAGCTATGCACACTGATACACAGGATGGGGTCCACAAAGGTGTGTTATGATGTCATCCACCCCTACGGGCATGGGTCTTTTTGGTGGCTTCTTGCCCGGAGATGATAATCAGCTACTTCTGAAGCATCGAGGACTCCACTGGTTCCCAGGAAGGGCTGCTATCCAGAGGGCTTCAGGACTGTGCTCTCTCCAGCTCGCAGACTGTGCTATCAATTTTTCCAAAGCAATCCAGACCCAAACCTCGTGTTTCGGCACTGACCGGTCACTGTTCTGCGTAGTGTTGCCTGCGGCCAAGGGCAAGCATTTAGGCAGCACCTGGCTGTATTTGAGGGTGCAGTTGAGGATCCCAGAGCAGAATTGCCTTGTGGGAGGGTAACCGTTCCCTCATTGTTCTGGCTTCCTGGTCTTCCACATACTTCTATGAGTGTTTCTACGCTACCCACCCCCAGGCCATTCCACATTTCCTCAGACTTCTTCCAGATTCTTTGCTTTCACTCTTGGTTTGGGTGACCCATTTGCACACCTGGTGCTTGGAGAATGACCCCTGACCTGGCCAATGACAAAATTGGTGACTGATGTGTTGTGGGTCAATTATGTCTTCCCAGGTCCCTCAGAAGAAGGGACACTATTGGTTGTGACTATTGTCACCCATCACCTCATTTTTCAAGGACATTTCCAGAAGAGAAGGGGATATCTGAGGTTGCTTTTGCTCCTCCTTTTGGACATATAAGACAGAGATTGTTATTGTTGTTTAGTCACTAAGTCGTGTCTGACTCTTTGTAACCTCATGGGCTGTAGCCTGCCAGGTTTCTCTGTCCATGGGATTTCCCACGTGAGAATACTGGAGCGGGTTGCCATTTCTTACTCTAGGGTATCTTTCCAGCCCAGGGATTGAACCCGTGTTTCCTGCATTGGCAGGTGGATTCTTTGGCACTGAGGCATCTGGGAAGCCCAAGAAAAAGGTAGACAGAGGTAATTGATCCCCTGGAGAAGTCTAGAGACTTTTTTGCTTATATTTCTTATTGACTCTGTTCCTTTTTACAAATACACCAAGATGCTCATGAGACAAATTCCCTTCCTGCTACTCTCTCCATTTCCTCATTTTACCTGGAGGAAGATATTTCCAGGGCCATTATAACTTCCCCTAGGGACTTCTCTGGCTGTCCTGTGGTTGGGACTTCCTCTTTCAATGTAGGGGATGCTAATTCGATTTCTGGTCAGGGAGCTAAGATCTCACATGCCTCATGGCCAAAAAACCAAAACATAAGACAGAAGCAATATTGCAACAAATTCAACAAAGACTTTTCAAAAGAAAAAAAAAAAATGGGGACATTATTTTGAAAAAATTATAATTTCCTAAAGTTTGACTCGCTGAACTTCAGAGTTAGAAAGGGCCTTGCAAACAGCTGTCCTAAAAGTTTCATGTGGACACACATGGATTCAAAGCCTCAAAGAGATGAGGGGATTCAGTTAAAGCCTCATAACAAAGCAGGGGATGAAGTGGCTCCCAGCCATACACTCCTTGCTCTCTCACATTGTGAGTGGCTGAAATTCCTCCTTGCGATAATCAAAGCATGTTACTTACACTAGAAAGGAACCTGAGAGAGCTTTGGCTATACCTCCGGATTGAGGCAGCATCGACCTGGTACCCAGACTGGGTGCAAATCTATTTACTTCATCTTCTTAAATGATGTTCTGTCAATGAGGTCTCTTATAAGTCTATCTTTCACTGTTTCTCTTTTTTGCTTGCTTTTACTCTTAATTCTTCCCTCCCTATACACTGTAATTAAATATAACTATTCCAGTCCCTAGGTTTATGACGTATTTTCTCAAAAAAAAAAAAAAAAAAAAAAAGCATGAAGCAAAACAAAGCCGTGCAGCCATGTGGCAAGGCAACTTCATCCCAAGTGCTGTTTTCCGACAGGCATGTCAGGACACCAGGCTGGTCCCTGCTCATCCCTTCTGCTCGTCCCTCCCATTTGTTTTGAACTTAGATTCTTTCACCAAGTTCCCTAGACCCCAAAGAACACCCTGTTCAGTGAGCCTGGTCTGTCCTCCACCCTGCCTGCCACATGTCATGGAATTCCAAGTCAAACAGTGCTTTCCTGCCTTTTCCATTCAGCACAACATTCCAGGGCTGTTTCCTCTCTCTGCTGGCAGGGAGCTCACAAATAGAGGAAAACGGAGCAAGCCTGTGAAGGAGTGGGCTCAGCTACCGCAATGGAAACGATGGAAAAGTCGATACGGAGTATATTCCTTATAGTTACAAATCATTCATAGGATTATTATCTCAAAAAGTTTGGTACATCCAAATTAAAAAATTACATGCTTGGAAATGTTTTGCAACCTACTCAAGTTATCCGGGAGCCAAAGGGCTGTGTTCTCTCGCTCTGGTGACCAGTAATTTTGTTAGGGAACCATTGACCGAAACTGCCCGCCTTGGCCAGGCATGAAAATAACCACTTGCATGAGTTGTTCTGATAAGGGACATGGTGCTGCCACTGGAAAACTAACCAGGAAAACTTGGGAGGGGCCAAAAGGAGGGAGGAGAGGCCAACCCATAAGATGTTCTGCCAACCTCCCTAAAACGCTCGTGCTGGGAAACATCTTGACTGAGAGATGTGTGTGCCAGCAGGAAGGGCCTTGAATTGGACCAAATGTGGGCACAGTCAAGATGAGTGGCCTGAGAAAACCCAGAAAGCTAACCTCATCATCATAAAATCTGTGACTGTGAGCCATATGGCAGAGCAGTTCTGGGTTCTCTTGCCCTGCTGCCCTCTGCCTGGGTGCCCCTCCCCAACAAAGCCTTTTGCTTTGTCAGTACATCTGCCATCTTGGATAATTCATTTCTGAGTGTTAGACAAGACCCCACTCTCGGGCTCTGGAAGGGGTTTCCCTTTGGTAACAGTTTAGACCCAACCCAGCTGAAAGAATGCATTGCTATCGACGATGCCCGTGGTCTTCTAGTGTGTACTTAAATACAAGACTAGGTGGTGTTGTTGAACTCAAGTTCGTGTGCCTGATGAACAGTGAGGCCCAACCAACAAACTGAAACATCGGAGTTTGGAGCAGAGATAGGTTGATTGCAGGGCCAAACAAGAGAATAGGCAACTGATGCTCAAAAAACCCCCAAACTCTCTGATGGTTTTTGAAAAGCTTTTGTAGGCAACATTTGGAGTGAGGGCTGCAGGCTATGTCATTTTCTTCTGATTAGTTGGTGGTGAGGTAACCAGGCAGTGCGCCAGGAATCATGTGCCCAGCCTGAAGTTACCATCCTCCACCCGAGTGGGGGCCTTAGGTCCTAAGAAGAACTCATAGATACTGTTGTGCACATCCCTGGAGGGGGGCCAAGACTCTACTCCATCATTGCATTATTGTTTCTTGACTACTTCTCCTTTGTTTCTTCATTCTCTCCCTTCCCTAATTAGTAACTGCTTGAATCTGCCCTTCAGAACCCAGAGAAGGTCTAGGAGACTGAAGCCTTCTCCCTACAGATAAGAAGCTGAGACACGGAAAGTCTTTTGTACCTGGGAAGGCCCCACAGGGTCCTGCCCAGTTTTAGCAGTGCAATCATCTCTGGACAGCTCTGAGCATTAGCTGAAATTAGCTTCTTTGCCTCTGGGTGGGTTTTCTCCACTGAGCCATCAGGCAGGACCTCAACCTTCTTCCCACAGAAACAGCTCTGGTGTGAAGATAGTTCTCCTTTCCTGCTGAGTCTTTTCTTCATCAGGCTAGATCATTCTAGTTCCTTTGGCAATTTCTTATTTGGTGTAGTCTCCTGGTCTCTTGCCACCTGGGCTGCTCTTCTAAAAGAGCTTCACTTTGTATTTGAAAGTGCTTGCTTGGAACTAAAAGCAGTCCTCCTTTAGCCTTCAGCTATTAGATCTCCCACCTTGACTTGACACAGCAGCTTCTTATACAGACCTGAGAACAGGCTCAGCAGATACCCTCTTTTTTTCTTGAGCTTCCTTTTGTTGCAAGAGAGAGCCAAGATTTTGGCTGGCAACACATTCACATGCTTTCTTGGACATGGTGGGCAGGATTGGTGTGCATCAGTGATGAGAACAGAGGTGCAGAGAGAGGAACAAAGGCTTAAAGACCACCTGAGCTGGTCAAACATCACTGACTTGATGGACAGGAGTTTGAGCAAGCTCTGGGAGTTGTTGACGGACAGGGAAACCTGGTGTGCTGCAGTCCATGGGGTTGCAAAGGGTTGGACACGACTGAGTGACTGAATTGAACTGAATTGAGCTGGTTAAGCCATTTATGAAATGGACAGGATTAAATAGCCTTGACTGATTTTTTTGGTCAAGGGCTTAGCTTTCAGACTCAGCCAACTTAGATTCAAATCCTGTCTTGCACCATTTATAAGATGTTTAAACTCGAGCAAGTTACTTACTCTCTGTGCCTCAGTTTCTCCATGTGGAAAACGTAAAATCTTACTGCTGTTGTCAGGATGAAATTGAAGATGCTGAAGACAGCAACTGGTGACATGGAAGTCTCTCTGGTGCTGTTATTATTGTAAGTGTTTTTACTCTCTCTGGTTGCTCAGATGGTAAAGAAACTGTCTGCAATGCGGGAGATACAGGTTTGATCCCTGGGTCAGGAAGATCCCCTGGGGGAGGGCATGGCAACCCACTCCAATATTCTTTTTTTTTTTAATTTATTTATTTTAATTGGAGGCTAATTACTTTATGATATTGTCCACTCCAGTATTCTTGCCTGGAGAATCCCCATGGATAGAGAAGCCTGGTGGGCTACAGTCCATGGCGTCATAAAGAGTCCGACACAACTGAGCAACTAACACTTCACTTCACCTTACTGTCTCTGCCCTTCTTTTTTCTTCATGCTGTTGGTAGAAGAGAGCTGGAGAGCTTTTCTGAAGCAGCAAAAAGCTCATCTGACTGCTTCACGCTGGAGACTCACCTTTGCCCCCCAGATTGCTGGTGTCTTAGTGGGAAGATAATAACACCGAAAGCCTGTCATTAATCCCTTTCAGACTCCTGGGGCCTTTCATGCTAAAGAATTATTCCAAGGCCCTTGAATAAATGAAGCCAAAACACTCATTAAAACACGGACATTTGCATGGCAGGTACAAGAAGTCCTTCTGATAGAGCTTATTATCTGTAGTAATTGCTTGTTATCTGAAGTTTTGGTTTTAAAAGCTTATTCTAAGTAATTTTTAAATTTTGAAGCTCAATCCAGAGACTTTTTTTTTCCCCTTCCCTTCTGGAAAACCAGAGACAAAGGTTTTGAGCGCTCCCTTCAGCTCCATCTCCTCAGATGGGAGAAAAGGAAGGTGCAGGACAAAAGAGGACAAAGGTAGTCACTTGGGATTCCTGCAAAATAACATCACAGACAGCAAAGAGAACTGTCCTTTCATCTTAAGATCTCACAGCTCTTTATTCTTGACACAGCTCTATCTGCTGTCAGACATAATTGCACATAATTTATATAGAGAGTATTTTGACTTACCCAGGGTTAGAATTTCACCTCTTAGGCATAAACAACAACCAGCATGATATATTGGTTTGTGAGATCAGTCTCATTGTTTCTGATTTTTAATTAACTCTGCAAAGTTCCTCAATCAAGGAAATGCTGGAGGTTTGCTCTGGCCCCAGCTCTGGGAAGCATGGTTGGAAGGAAGTGACTGCACTGTTGAGAAGGTAGAAATTTTCCTCTACCCTTCTTAGGTAGTTCTGGTTGGTCTAAGAATGAAGTTGACAAGAATGAACTCGAAACAAAAGTTTAATAACAAGTATACATGGGAGAGACCCAGGAAAACAAGGTAACTCACCACAGTGTTGGTCAAGGTCCTTCCTTCCCTTGCGACCCTATGGACTGTAACCTACCAGGCTCCTCTGTCCATGGAATTCTCCAGGCAAGTATACTGGAGTGGTCTGCCATTCCCTTCTGCAGGGAATCTTCCTGACCCAGGGAGGGAACCCAGATCTCCTGCATTGAAGGCAGATTCTTTATCGTCTGAACCACCAGGGAAGCTGAAAGAGGGATTTCATCTTCAGCTAAAGATGAAAGAGAATGTTAGGGGTAGGGATTTGGGATTTTGAAGGGGAGGAAAGCAATTCACATGGAGTTAGAAAAGCAAATGCCTGGCAAACCATTGTTTGCTGGGCCATTCAGAAATGATGGGACCCAAAGTAGACTCTGTTCTCCAGGCTCTGCAGAATTTACCCCACTCAGCCCATACTCTTCACAGGTCCCTCTCGTGACAGCTCTATTCCAGGAGCAGGCCCTCTATCTAAATTCATCTTTTTTTTTTTTTTTTTGCTCCACACAGCATGTGGGATCTTAATTTCTCTGACCAGGGATGGAACCCATACCCTCTACAGTGGAAGCCTGGAGTATTAACCACTAGGCCACCAGGAAATTCCCTCGGTCTAAATTCTTTTAGGCAGTTATGGGGAAGATCAAAGTTCCTGAGTCTTCTGTTTCCTAAAAATAAGCAGCCTAGATTAATCCTCAGGCCAAAGAGGTACATTTTGGGGGAGGGAGCACATTTTGCTTCCCTACAGCTTAGTGGGATTTGGAGGTTGTCACATGCGCAACTGTGATGGTCAGAGGCTGTATTCAATCACATTGCAAATCCTTCATGATCTGGTGAAAGAAAGAGATGCTAAAATTCCATTTCCTGATGGCTCGCGTGAACATTCCCAATGGGATGTGTCATCTGCCGTTTGCCTGGGGATAGATAACCTGACCCTCTAGGAAAGGTTCTATTAATCTGGGTGGATCTCTTCAGACAGCAGACTTTCAAAGCAGTGTGTTCCCATCTTCAGTGGCAACAAATGCCTGTGTCTCCTCTTGCCCTCAGCCCCACGTGTGGCTGGTGGGATGGAGCATTTGGTGAAGTGATCTGTAGTCTCTGTCACTGCTCTCTTGAGTTTGGGTGGCACATTCTTTAGTTTTTTAATTAAAATTTTTTATTGTAATTTATTCTTTTTTGGCTGTTCCACATGGCAAGTGGAATCTTAGTTCCCTGACCAGGAATCAAACCTGTGCCCCATGCAGTGAAAGAATAGAGTCCTCACAGCTAGACACCCCGGGAAGTCCCTTGGTGTGTGTGTGTGTGTGTGTACATGCGTGCTCAGTTGTGTCTGATTCTTTGTGACTTCATGGTCTGTAGCCTGCCAGGCTCCTCTGTCCATGAGATTTCCCAGACAAGAATACTGGAATGGGTTGCCATTTCCTTCTCTAGAGGATCTTCCTGACCCAGGGATTGAACCCGTATCTCCTGCATCTCCTGCATTGGCATGAGGATTCTTTACCACTGTGTCACCTGGGAAGCCCAAGTACTTTGGTGGCACATTCTTATTCCTAGTTTCTGGTTTCTTCAGGGATAAGAACAGGGAGAAGTGAATTAACGTTTGGTGAGTGCTTATAATGAATCAGACATATTACATACATGATTTCACTTAATTTCACAGGTTGTGATGTTGCCTGAGAATCTTGGTATTTTTTGAAAATCCAAGTTAAGGAACATAGGAGATGATATGCACTTTAGACCAGAACACAGGAGATAAAGGGACAGGAAGATTCTCTCTGTAGAACTGCCTTAGTTCTCTCTGCTCATAGGCGAGGGATATGATGTCATGTGGTCAGAGTCTAACACTGCTGTTGCTGCTACTGCTAAGTCGCTTCAGTCGTGTCCGACTCTGTGCGACCCCATAGACAGCAGCCCACCAGGTTCCCCAGTCCCTGGGATTCTCCAGGCAAGAACACTGGAGTGGGTTGCCATTTCCTTCTCCAATGCATGAAAGTGAAAAGTGAAAAGTGAAAGTGAAGTCGCTCAGTCGTGTCTGACTCCTAGCGACCCCCTGGACTGCAGCCTACCAGGCTCCTCCGTCCATGGGATTTTCCAGGCAAGAGTACTGGAGTGGGGTGCCATTGCCTTCTCCGAGTCTAACACTGGGGGAGTGCAAATCCTCCTTTGCAGGTTTGTGAAATGATAGACTCATATTACTTTGTGGATTGTCACACCTGATGGCAGTAGCATTTTGCATTTGTCCTGGTGACTCTTTAGAAATAATTTAGCATCTTTGCACAATTCATTGAGAGAACATTCTCAGTACTTCGTAAATCATGTGTCTGAGATGCATGACTGTTAGACGATGAGGTTATGACCAGGGTACCTCTACCCACCTTGCAGGACAAGTATCTCAGAGACAATAAACTGTCTGCATATCCTGAACATGTATAATGATGTCAATAGCATAATAAATATTTGTAGTATCAGCTTAATTTTGGTTCTTATCCCCTTAGTTTTGCTTTTTCTCAGAAGAGTAATTGCTTGCTGACCATAATAGCGAAGAACTTAATTCCATTAACATTGTTTTTGAATAGATGACACACTTTGTGGCTCAGAGGTCCCAGGAACAGGGTAAAGATGTGGCTTCTGAGGCTTGACCCTGACTGTTTCCTGTGGGTGGACAGATGGACTGTTCCACATGATGAGTTGCTGAAAGGAACTTATATGAATTATTGCATTCTGCTTTGCATACATAAATACTTAAGTCTGAGCCTAATAATACCCTTGATGTAAATATCCCATGAACACACGAGCTGCTAAATCAGCCTTTCAGACAAGTTCAATGGGCTGGTCATCCCACAGTTTTTAACAGCCTGCCCTCTCTCTGGGCTATAAAACCTGTATCACAGAGACAGTAAAACCGATTAAAAACAATTAACATTCTTTCTTATTGACTTTTCTTAAGCTTCTCCTGGTAATAGGTACGTAGAATGGTGACATCAATTTACAAATGTTTACTGGTCATCTTTACCATAAAGCTAATTAATAAGTGCAAATGCTGGATCCAAAAGAGGTGGGAGATATTATCTCTGCCCTCAAACACTAATAAAGTCCAGGAGTTAAAAATAACACTCAAGAAATAAGCATAAAAATGTCTGACGATATGAATAAATTGTGTGACTAATCTCTGTCCTGGAGGGCTGGGGAAGGTCATCGTGGAGATGAAGAAATGAGCTGGAACTTGGAAAAGTTGTAGAATTTGTGCTATTAATAATAATAATGGAGCCCACTGGTATTTACAGTAACTTCTTTTTACGATCTCTGTATTGTCTCTCTGAGACAGACGGTGAAAGGAAGGCAAAGAATTTGTTGAGTAAATATGCAAAGTGGACCGGATGGCACCTGCACACAAGGTGGGTTTCATTACAGAAGAGACATCTTGAGCTTAGGGAACCCAGATCTTTTATGATGGGGATGAAGACTTGATTTTTGTTCCAAAGGGAGACTTATCTTCCAAGGCTGTATATTATACCAATGTCTTTGAAAAGATAAATCTGGAACAAAGGGTTGTCAGTGCCTCTCTCATATGATGTGCAAACTTACAAGAGACCCAAGAAGAACTGTCTTCCATGGTTGTCTCAAGGTTACCCAGCTAGTTAGTATCAGGGCTAAGACTGGAACCAAAGCAGCCAAGATCACTGAAACGGTCTCCCTGGTTCCCTAAGATATCAGACTCAAATTTCTCCCAACACATAGAACCAGCCCTCATCCTACTTGGGGAGTTATGCTGCTGGTCTGGCCCGTATGAGGCATCCCTCGTCAAGGACTGGGTGCCTTCTTTGCTCCTTGGAGCCAGGTCCTAATCTTGAGCTCCATTCTTGTGATGTTTCTTGCTTTGTTCCTCATTGCAGATGTGCCTGCCTTGGTTCTCAACCCAGTTCCACAGCCTCAGGAATTCCATTTCCCATGCTTGGTCAGCATCATGCCTGACTCTGGGTGTCTCCTACCCCACTGTATTTGGTCCAGTTGTCACAGTTGCAGGAGCTCCTGATAGTGACCTGCCCACCAAGAGCATTGTCATCTCATTCCCCCTACTAAGGCCACTTAGACCAGTTGGGCTTCAAATATCCTTTCCTGTAACATCTCCTTCCATGTGCTTGTATGACTGTGTCAAATGAGTTTTGCTTCTGGGTCATCAACCAGTTGCTTACTTGATTTCATTCCAGTGGGAGAGGGAGGAGGTGATGGGGAGATGAAGGATGAACAGTATGAGCAGAGTGCTGCAGGGGGATGGCAATATTGGGCCAACCCAGAGGCCAGGGTGATTAGCGCCAAGGGGAAGAGCGTCACAGAAGAGACTCTGAATGCCAGGTTGCAGAATACCCAGGGGACAACCAGCAAGTCATAGAGCATGGTAAGACTTGATGGTAGTGTGCCCAACAATTCGTGGCAAGAGCATGAATTTGGGAATCGAGCAGAACTGGGTTTGAATCCTGGATCTGCTAGGTACTAGAGGATGACCTTGGAAATTTTGCTGTATGTCTCAGAGTTTCTCATGTGTAAAATGGTAGTAATAACACATGTTTCCGGAGAAGGCAATGGCAACCCACTCCAGTGCTCTTGCCTAGAAAATCCCGTGGACGGAGGAGCCTGGTAGGCTGCCATCCAAGGGGTCGCTAGGACATGACTGAATGACTTCACTTTCACTTTTCACTTTCATGCATTGGAGAAGGAAATGGCAACCCACTCCAGTGTTCTTGCCTGGAGAATCCCAGGGACGGGGGAGCCTGGTGGGCTGCCGTCTATGGGGTTGCACAGAGTCGGACACAACTGAAGCAACTTAGCAGCAGCAGCAGCAACACCTGTTTCATGGGGCTGTGAAGTGGACAGTTGATAACATACATAAAACACCTACCACCACGACCCCAATTTTCAAATGTTTGATAAATGGCAGCTGTTATGTATTTATCATTATGATACGTTTGCCCAGGGTAGGCCTTAGAGCTTATTTAACCCGACCCTCTTATTTAAGTAAATGAATTAATTTATATGTTGAAGTATAGTTGATTTACAATGTAGTGTTAGTTTCAGGTGTGCAGCACAGCGATTCAGTATTTTTTGCAGATTATACTTCATTACAGGTTATTACAGGGCTTCCCTCATAGCTCAATCGGTAAAGAATCTGTCTGCAATACAGGAGACCTGGGTTGGATTCCTGGGTTAGGAAGATCCCCTGAAGAAGGAAATGGCAACCCACTCCAGTATTCTTGTCTGGAGAACTCCATGGACAGAGGAGCCTGGCAGGCTACAGTCCATGAGATTGCAAGAGTTGGACATGACTTAATGACTAAACCACTACCACAGGTTATTACAAGATAATTCCTGTGCTCTGCAGTATGTCCTTGTTGCTTATCTATTTTATATATAGTACTTCATATGGTCTAACCCTGATGTAAACCAGTAGAGTGCCCCCGTGACACAGCCAGCCTCCAGGTACTTGAGCCGCACCCCCTTTCCTCCATTCCTCAAAAAATGCCTCACTCTTTAAAAAGTTGTTATTTATTTATTTATTATTGGAGTATAACTGCTGCACAATGTTGTTAGTTTCTTTTGTACAACATAGTGAATCAGCTGTGTGCACACACATATCCCCTCCATCTTGAGCCTCCCTCCCCCACCCCCCTCCATCCCAGCCCTCCAGGTCATCACGGAGCACTGAGCTGAGCTCCCTATGTTGTTCAGCAGCTTCCTGCTAGCTATCTATTTTACACCTGGTAGTGTATATATGTCCATACCAATCTCCCAATTCATCTAACCCACCCCTTCCCTCAGCTGCCGCTGTACTCTATATCTGCGTCTTTATTCCTGCCCTGCACATAGGTTCATCTATACCATTTTTCCAGATTCCATATATATGCGTTGCTGCTGCTGCTGCTAAGTTGCTTCAGTCATGTCCGACTCTGTGCGACCCCATAGATGGCAGCCCACCAGGCTCCTCCGTCCCTGGGATTCTCCAGGCAAGAATACCGGAATGGGTTGCCATTTCCTTCTCCAATGCATGAAAGTGAAAAGTGAAAATGAAGTCACTCAGTCGTGTATATGCATTAGTATACAATATTTGGGTTTCTCTTTCTGACTTATTTGGTATGACAGACTCTAAGTTCATCCACATCACTACAAATGACCCAATTTTGTTCCTTTTTTATGACTGAGCAATATTTCAACATTGCTTCATTCTTTGCAGCCACTTAGAGTTAATACAACCAGCTAATTCCTCCCCACCCTGCAGGGCTCAGCCTAAGTGCCATTTTCTACATGAAGCCTCCCCAGAGTCCCAGAGAGGCATAGCTGCCTGTCACTGTTCCTGTCACGCCCCATGTTCTCCTTCACAATATTCCTTATGCTCCTGATGACATCACCAGCACTCAGCTTTTTCACTGGGTGACCTCCGTTAGTGCAGCAGTTGGTTGGTCTTGTCTTCTGGGACACCCCCAGAGTTCTGCAGATGGTAGATGTTTAACGAGAGTTGGCTAATTGATTAAATAAAGTTTGCTAACTGTAATCGTTGTTCCAGAATCTTGGCCTTGTTGCTTGGAAGGTAAAAAAAGTCATCTAAAAATGGGAAGATAATAGTTTCAGAATAAAGGAGAGTTCTTTCCAAGAAAGGCAGTTGGAAAACTTATACCGACATGGATGCTGCTGCTACTGTTGCTAAGTCACTTCAGTCGTGTCGGACTCTGTGCGACCCTAGAGACGGCAGCCCACCAGGCTTCCCTGTCCCTGGGATTCTCCAGGCAAGAACACTGGAGTGGGTTGCCATTTCCTTCTCCAATGCATGAAAGTGAAAAGTGAAAGTGAAGTCGCTCAGTCGTTTCTGACTCTTAGCGACCCCATGCACTGCAGCCCACCAGGCTCCTCCATCCACGGGATTTTCCAGGCAAAAGTACTGGAGTGGGGTGCCATTGCCTTCTCCGACATGGATAAATGTATGTAATCTGTATATTATAGTCTACACATGCACGCACACGTGCGCGTGCATGCACACACATATGCATTTTGCTTTGCCCTTATTTTTCCCATTTCATCTTGCCGTGACACTTCATCATGGACTTACTTGGCCTGAGGACTGGCATTTAGAAACTGCTATGTTAAAAGTCAGAACCATTAATTAACTGGAGCAATTTTTATTGCTCCACATTGCTGAGGAAAGCAAATTTCACAGTCCCAAAGGTTTTCCTGACCAAGGTATCAAATATACAGCTATCTTTTATTTCTTCTTGGTCCAATTTTTATCCCTTAGTTTTACTTCTCACTTTTAAATTAAAACCCCACCCCATCAGCAAGGCTTATTTAGTTCCTGGGGCAGTGCACACCACCCAGGCAAGGGAGGTAGCAAGCAGCAAGTCCAGAAAAGGACCACTCTTCTGGGAAGTGTCCTTTAACCAGAGTGAAACTTGACGCCCTATAGCCGCTGAAATCCCTTCATAGATTCCCGATGTCCTCGTTGGGGCCTGATCCTGCTCCAGGTGTCAGCAGGGGAACCATGCTTAGGAAATGGGGCTGGGGGACCCCGAGTCCAGCTATGCAGACTGCCCCATGCCAGGGGTCCCCAGCTCAGGATGGGGGCTGCCTCACCAAGCTATGCATCCAGATGGGGCCTGGCTCTGCTAGGAAGACGAGGCCATGTGTCTCTAGGTCACACAGAGGAGAAAGGGCTGGAGGTGATGATAATTCATGGAGTCCGTAGAGTGTCTTGGTTTAGGAGATGTAGGCTTTGCAGTCAGGAAGACAGGGGTGTAGATTTCTGCCCCACCACTTACTTTTTATGACTTTAGGCAATGGAAGCCTCAATATCCTTCTCTGTAAACAAGGATAACCACAGTGTCCCCTTTCATGAGGTTGATGGAAGGATTAAACGTGATAATGCATGCAGAAGCCTTGCAGGGTGATGGGATCATGTTCAGAGCTTCCTAAATGCTGCCTCTGCTCATCATCGATGAGGCCGTGATGCCCACGGCCATCCAGGAGGTGCTCAGGGACTGAGAACTCTTATGCCCTTTGCTCACTTCCCCTCATCTCACTGCCCTGTCCGGATCCGTGCCTCCCCTTAGGGTCCCCATCATTCTTGTTCACTAAAACCAGAAGCCCCTAGCTGCCTCTCTTCTCCCTCACCTGTGACATCTGAGTGGTCTTGAAAGTCTATCAGCATCACCAGCTCAGCCTCCGTCCACTCTGCTCTCACCTCTGCTACTTGGCCCAGAAGAGCATAATTCCTCTCTTTGACTATGGCAGCACCCTCCAGGGCTGGCTCCCACCCCCAGTCTTTCAGAAACACAAATCTGATCTCTTGGACTCTCTTGCTTAAGACCATCTCTGTTTAGGTGGAGGTCTTTGGGAGTGATTCTAGCTCAGCAAGACCTGGCCTGTCTCCTCCTGCTCCTACCTCCATTCCTGTGTTCCAGAGATACAACATGGCCTGGGAAGTCCCAAGAGATTTGTGGTGTGCTCTATTTCTGTGCCTCAAACACGTCCCCCCTCTCTGGAATGGTGTTCATAATAAGGAGGAGGATGACAAAGCAGAGGAGGGTGGTAATAAGCATACCAGCCGCCGTGTACTGTTCTCAACATTAAGTGTTTTACATTCATGATCTGCCTTTCCCCAACTCATCAAATATAACTCATATATTTTTTGTACTCTCAGGAAATTTATTTATCTATTGATTTCATTTTTCAACTTTTAATTTTATATTGGGGTACAGATGGTTTACAATGTCGTGTCAGTTTCAGGTGTACAGCATATGTTCAGTTATTCAAATTCTTTTCCAATTTAGTTTGTTACAGAATATTGAGCATAGTTCCCTATGCTATAGAGAGAACCAGGTCCTTGTTGTTTATGTTTTAAATATAGCAATGTGTACATGTCAATCCTAAACTCCCTAACTATCCCTCCCCGTCACCCTTTCCCCCCAGTAACCATAAATTTGTTCTCTATGTCTGTGAGTTGGTTTCTGTTTCATAAATAAGTCCATTCGTATAATTTTTTTGAGATTCTGCATATAAGCGATATCATATGATATTTCTAATATAATTATCATCTTTTAAGGTCTATCTTTGTATTGGGAGCGCTTCATGTACAATCCAGAGGACTTGACTTTGCCTGGGTCTCTTACCTACAGGAAGAGCCCATGTTGGCATGTGTGGTACCTATGCTGTACCTGCTACTCATGTTTTTTTTTTTTTTTCCAATAGACTTTATTGTTGAGAGCAGTTTTTGATTTACAGTAAAACTGAGTGGAACATACAGAAGGTTCCTGTACCCTCCATGCTTCTCCCTTGAGGTTACCCCCACTATCAATGCCCACGCCAGAATGGTACATTTATTAAAACTGATGAACCAACTTTGATATACCATCATCATCCAAGGTCCATAGTTTAAATTAGGGTTCATTCTTGGTGTTGTACAGTCTATGAGTTTTGACAAATGTATAGTGACATGCATCCACCAATGGAGAATCACACAGTACAATTTCATTGCCCTAAAAATTCCTTTTTGGAGGGCTTCCCTGATGGCTCAGATGGTAAAGAATCTGCCTGAAATACAGGAGACTTGGCTTTGATTCCTGGGTTGGGAAGATACCCTGGAGAAGGAAATGGCAACCTGCTCCAGTATTCTTGCCTGGAGAATGCCATGGACAGAGGAGCCTGATGGGCTACAGTCTATGGGTTTCCAAACAGTTGGATAAAACTGAGTAACTAACACTTTGTCTCTTCATCCTTCCTTCCTAACAACCCCTGGCAACCATTGATCTTTTTACTGTCTCTATAGTTTTACCACTTCTGGTATATCATATGGTTGTAATCATACAATGTAGGATTTTCAGACTGGCTTTTATTTAGTAGTATGCATTTAAACTGTTAAGTGATACACTCAGTCGTGTCCGACTCTTTGCGACCCCATGGATGGTAACCTACCAGGCTCCGTGGTCCATGGGATTTTCCATGCAAGAATACTGGAATGGGCTGCCATTTCCTTCTCCAGGGGATCTTCCCAACCCAAGGATCGAACCCGGGTCTCCTGCATTGCAGACAGATACTTTACCGTCTGAGCCACTAGGGAAGCCAGAAAACAAAGATCATGGCATCTGGTCTCATCACTTCATGGGAAATAGATGGGGAAACAGTGGAAAGAGTGTCAGACTTTGTTTTTTTGGGCTTCAAAACCCAAATGGTGGTCACCAGATGGTGACTGCAGCCATGAAATTAAAAGATGCTTACTCCTTGGAAGAAAAGTTATGACCAACCTAGACAGCATATTCAAAAGCAGAGACATGACTTTGCCAACAAAGGTTCATCTAGTCAAGGCTATGGTTTTTCCAGTGGTCATGTATGGATGTGAGAGTTGGACTGTGAAGAAAGCTGAGTGCCGAAGAATTGATGCTTTTGAACTGTGGTGTTGGAGAAGACTCTTGAGAGTCCCTTGGACTGCAAGGAGATCCAACCAATCCATTCTGAAGGAAATCAGCCCTGGGATTTCTTTGGAAGGAATGATGCTAAAGCTGAAACTCCAGTACTTTGGCCACCTCATGCAAAGAGTTGACTCATTGGAAAAGACTCTGATGCTGGGAGGGATTGGGGGCAGGAGGAGAAGGGGATGACAGAGGATGAGATGGCTGGATGGCATCACTGACTCGATGGACTTGAGTCTGGGTGAACTCCGGGAGATGGCGATGGACAGGGAGGCCTGGCGTGCTGCAATTCATGGGGTCACAAAGAGTCGGACACGATTGAGCGACTGAACTGAACTGAACTGATGCATTTAAAGTTCCTCAATGTCTTTTCATAGTTTGATGGCTCATTTCTTTTTAGTGCTGAATGCTATTCCATTTTCTGGATGTACCATGGTTTGTTTATCCATTCACCTACTGAAGGGCATCTTGGTTGCTTCCTGTTTTTGACAATTATGAATAAAGCTGCTATAAACTTCCATGTGCAGGCTTCTGGGTGCACATGTATTTTCAGCTCCTATGGGTGAATACCAAGGGTTGTGATTGCTGGATTACTTTGTAAAAAGTATGTTTAGTTTTTAAGGAGCCACCAAACTGTCGTCCAAAGTAGCTGTACCTTTTTGCATTCCCACCAACAATGAATGAAGGTTCTTTCTGTCCACATCCTCACCAGCATTTGGTGTTTTTGATTTGTGCCATTCTAGTAGGTGCATAGTGGTATCATTGTTTTAACTTGCATTCCCCTGATGACATATGATGGGGGTGGGGGTCGTCTTTTCATATGTTAATTCCCCATCTGTATATCTTCTTAGGGGAGGTGTCAGATCAGATTTTTTTGCCCATTTTTTAATCAGGTTGTTCTTTTCTTATTGTTGAGTTTTAAGAGTTCTTTGTATATTTTGGATAACGGTCTTTCATCAGACACGTCCTTGGCAAATGTGTTCTTGCAGTCTTTGGCTTATCTTTTCGTTCTCTTGAGTTTCTACTCAGTTTTAAAGAGTAGCTCAGCGCTTACCTTCTGTGACATTTGGCCTGTCTCTTCCCTTCCCCAGCAGTTGATCTCTGTTGACTTTGTACTGACACTACACCTTTTGCAAACATCCATCGTATTGCAAATATTTACCTAGCCGGCTGTGAGATTCTTGAGGAGTGGGTCATGCCACTCATTTTTGCATTTCCAGAGCAAAGCGCAGTGTCTGGCATTAATTAGGTACTCAGTACACGTGTGTTGAGTGAACCGAAGTGTAACATGAGGACGTGCTGACCTGGGCAACACCTGCCTCCCTCAAAAGCACAGGGGGAGTCTCTCCTTCAGCAGAGACATGTGCTCTGGGAATGACAGACATTCTGGTACTGGTTACATCACATCTTCACCTAGACAGAGGTATTTTTGGTAGATTCTAGATGCAAGCCATCCGATCCGCGCCAGAGAAGCCACAGGGGGGCAAGAAGCTAAATGCCCTCCCCCCTCATGACAAAATATTTATGAAATGCTCAGGTTCTCCCTGGGCAGAAAGCCTGTTCATCACGGACACATAATTTTTCAGAGAGTGAATCCCCGCTCATCTCTTCTACTCTTCTATCCATGTCTGCATATTTGCATGGACAGAAGCTTCACTTTGATTTACCATTCTACCTGCCTCCAGAAGGGGTCCCAGGTAGCGTTAGTGGTAAAGAACCCACCTGCAAGGCAGGAGACACATGAGATGTAGGTGCTGATCCCTGAGTTGGGAGAGCATGACAACCCATTCCAGTATTCTTGCTTGGAGAATCCGATGGACAAAGGAGCCTGGTGGACTACAGTTTGTGAGGTCCCAGAGAATCAGACATGACTGAAACCTCCAGAAAGTCTCTTCTGGTTTCCTGAATGGAGCCAATATGCACAAGTGCACTTGCGAGCCAAGATTGTGAAATTCCACCTGAATTTCTTTCACAGATCAGAATGTTTCACCCTTTAAAATCAAAACCCTGTCCTCCCTCTCTGCTGTCTCTACTTCCCTTTTCCTTGTTTCTTCTCACTTCTCATCTCTGCCTCTCTTTCCTTTGACGTGCAGTGTTTTTGTAAAACTGCCCCCTCCCTGACCCATCTACTCTTTGGCATTTAGCTCAGAATACAGAATCTTTTTCTCTCAGCGGAGTTTCTTCTGAGACCAGGCTCTGCAACCAGGGTTGGGTTCAGCCCTCGGGCAGAGTAATTGGGAAAAGAAAGAACTTTCACATGGTTTATAGACTTGTGACCATTTTAACTTAATCGACATGAATGCAGAGACATTCAGAGGAAAAGTAAAGAAAAATCCCATGAAAGATCATCAGATGTTTCATCTGTGAGACTTGAGGCTTTTGATGTTAGTCAGGGAAAATGTGTGGATTCTTGACAGAATTGTGCAACTTCACAGGGTGTTTTAGGGATATTTAGAGAATAGTCATTATTAGCATTTTGGATCAATTTAGGTAATTTAAAAAGTTACCAAAGTTTTCCAACTTGTTGTAAAAAATTCAAATAAGATGAGAGTGTACAGGGTAGAAACTTTCATGTCCTTCTAGATTCTTCTCCCTTCCCTCCAATTTTACTCTTTCCTAAGCTGAATCACAGATTGACTTTCCTTTTGGACATTTTTTTTCTGTGCATCTGCATATGTTCATAATTCTATTACTATTATTATTTTATGTAAACGATCATTTTATACAATTCACTCTGCGATATTCATGTTTTCAACAGACCTGGGGAATCTCACATCAGTGCACCCAGAACTACCTCACTCATCTCCAGTACTGCCAAGCTTTCTGTACCAAGGAGCGCTATGCCCCTTTAGTCGTTCTGTTCCATTTTGGTTTATCATAGTATGTGTTTTGTCGTTCAGTCATGTCTGACTCTTTGTGACCCCACGAACTGTAGCCCACCAGGCTCCTCTGTCTATGGGTTTCTCCAGGCAAGAGTACTAGAGTGGATTGCTGTGCCCTCTTCTAGGGATCTTCCTGACTCAGGGATGGAAACTGTGTCTCTTGTCTCCTCTGTACCATGGAGATGTCACTAATTAAACATTTCCCCAGGGAGGGGTGTTTGGCTTGTTTCTTTCCTTCCCTTCCACCTTTTTTTTTTTTTTTCTGTTTTAAACAAAAAAATCAATAAATGTCCTTATACATATATTTCTCCTATGTGTGTGTATTTCTGTTGGATGTTATCAAGCCTTATAATTTGTTGCTGTTTTGAATGAGATTAAACATCTCCCCCCCCTTTTTTTTGGATCCATTTGCTTTTCTTTATTTCAAATTGTTAATTTGCTTTGTTTACTGTTCTTTGGAGTTATATGCATTTTCTTATTTTCAGGGGCTTTCTCCCAATATTTATTGTGAAAATTTTCAAGCATACTGAAAAACAGAAAGAATTGTGTAGCAGACATCCATGAACCCACCATTTAAAATTTATCAATTTAATTATCATTAACATTTTGCTATTTTTACTTTATCACTTATCTTTCCATCCATCCTTTTGTTCATTTATCAAGCCACCTTATTTCTGTACACTTCAAAATAAGTTGTCACTATCTGTACTCTAAATACTCTAGATGTTTGTCAATAACATACTTTAATATTTGTTTACAGGCCTTCTTACTTTTTGAAGTAAAATTTACAAACAGTAAAATGTACACATCTTAAGGGTACAATTTAGTGCAGGGAGCTTTTTGTGTATTAACAGTAGCAATCTTTCTAAATATATGTATACACACACACACACACATATATAAGGTATTTTTTCCCAACCTACTTCTTACTTCTTAACTGTGTTATGATATCTTTCACACACAGAAATGGAAAATTTACATAGTCAATCTATTAAAAATGTTCTTTATTCATTCTCAGGGCTATGTTTGCTTAGGAGATGTCTCCCATTCTAGTACTACTTTTTACATTTCATATTTTCAGTGCTTTGGTAGTGTTATGTAGAAAAATTTAAATCCACATTAAATTAAATTTTTGTATCGGGATGGAGACAATCTAGCTTTTGCCATGTGGAAACCAGTTTTCCCAAAGCCAAACATTCTTTTTAGAATTCTCTGCTGTAGTCTTTGACTGAGTTTGCTCCAAATCATAGAAGAAGTTGAAAGAATGAAGAGAGAAAAGGCAGAAGGTAGGGCAGAGGGGATGGAGAGAGAGTGGATGAGATTGTTGGAGTGGAGATTCTAAAGGTCTCTCTAAAATTTTCTGCAACAACTGAATGGAATGATTCCTGGCATAGAACAGTGAACATGCAGGGTTAGTTGGGTTAGTTGCATCTCCTAAATAATACTGTTTTCTAACTTAAACAACATGGTAAGATGATTCAGAGTTTGGGAATTGCAGCATCTGTACTTTTTAGTGGTGATGTCTGTGAATGAGTTAGAACTCAAATATGAAGTTTGTAGGATAAAACCTGTAGTGTTACTGATTAATGAGTCTGTAGCCATGGAAATGAGAGAGAGAGAGAGAAGACAGCAGCTGAGAGCAGGCAAATGGGGGGTCTGGTCTACACCTTGCACAGTCACTTTTGAGGTAGGGACACTGTACCTTTTGGCAAGGGGGTATGACCCAGGGTTTGAGAAAAAAGGGAGCAAAAGCAATTTGAACATGTAGTTCTTCTGAGAAAACATCTGGAATATTTTATTCAGTCTTGGAGATGTCATTGTTGTGCAGGGAGAGATAATCGATGGGAGTGAATCAGAGAAACAGAAGAAGAAATTATTTGTGAGGATATGTTAAGACAACTTATGCAAAGGCATTTTGTAAATTGCTTTGTATAACATAAAAGCAAAATCTATTATTATCATAAGGAAAGAAAAAGAAAGTATACTTTTTAAAATTTCATGGTCAACACTGGCAGGCATCAAGAGAACTATATTCAGGAGCTCCTGATTTTCTCCAAATTTTCTCTATTTTCATGCATGCATGCTAAGTCATTTCAGTCTTGTCCGACTTTTTGTGACCATATGGACAGTATCCCACCAGGCTCCTTTGTCCATGGGATTCTCCAGGCAAGAACATTGGAATGTGTTGCCATGCCCTCCTCCAGGGGAACTTTCTGATCCAGGGATTGAACCATAGTCTCTTGTATCTCTTGCATTGCAGGCAAGTGGGTTCTTTACCACTAGCACCACCTGGGAAGCCCACAATCTCTATTTATTTAGGATCTATTCAGAACATAATATTATACCATATGACCTAGTCATTCTCCTCCTAGGTATTTACCCAAGAAAATGAAAGGATACATCCATTCAAAGACCTATACATGAGTGTCCATAACAGCTTTATTCATATCCCCAAACTGGAAACAACCCAGATGTTTATAATACTCCATGAGCAAGCATGCTAAGTCACTTCAATAGTGTCTGACTCTGTGGGACCCAATGGACTGTAGCCTGCCAGGCTCCTCTGTCTGTGGGATTTTCCAGGCAAGAATACTAGAGTGGGTTGTCATTTCCTCTTCCAGGGGATCTTCCCCACTTAGGGATCAAAACCACATCTCTTCTGTCTCCTGAATTGGTAAGCGGGTTCTTTACTGCTAGCACCACCTGGGAAGCCCATAATACTCAAAGAGATAAACAAAAGTGGTCTATCCATACAATGAAATATTATTTAGCAATAAAAAGGAGTGAACTATGGTATACCAGACAACATGGAATAAATCTCAAAATAGTTATACTGAATGAAAATATCTAGGCAAAAGAAAGCACATGTTTTTTGTTCCTATTAACATAAAATTCTAGAAAATGCAGACTATGGGGGAAGGGAAGACAGTGAGGGCTTACAAAGGGCACAAGGAAAGTTTGGGGGGGTGATGGGTATGTTCATTATCTTGATTGGGGTGATGGCTCAGTGGATGTATATCTGTCTGTAGTTTTCAAATTGTACAATTTAAACAGTGCATTTTATTACATGTCAACTATACCCCAATATGGTTGTTAAAAAAGATGATAGCAGAAGATAGCTATTTACTTAGAAAAACACAATCATTTCTAAAAGATTCAAAATTTAAAATTCTAAGCAAGCACTGTTTACTCCTGTATTCAATCCAGAAAAATCTAGTTTATACCACACGTTTTTAGAATTAAAAAGTTTTCAAAGAATTTTTCTTAGAGTTGAAGGAGTGGTGTTGATCATCTATAGGATGAAAAATGAATCTGAGGAAAACATAAGATGCTTATAAAGGCATCAGTTCACCATGACACTCTTAGGGTCATGGAATTAGTTCTCCAAAGGGAAATTATAGAAGCCCCATTACCACAGCCAAGAAAACCCAACTGTACAGAGACTGAGCTAAGAATAGCGCACAAAACTTGTAAATGCCTTCATCCAATGATGTTAGCTTTTCCAAACACCAATGAACAAAGTCGCCACCATCCTAGGAGCTGATGGATACAGTCATCACTTCCTCTACAGACTGAGAATTGGACTCCAAAAGTGCTAGGACAGGCAGCTCGGGGTCAGCTGGTAGGGCAGTCACTGGCAGTGCGGAGGCCTGAGTTCTGTGTCCTGGCCCTTCTCTCACTTATTCTGACCAACAAGGAACTCTCTGGCCCTAAACCAGACCATTGAGGGGGCAGAAAACTCATGCCTTAGCTAGTCTGCTTTGGAACCAAGATGATATAAGATGCACACCAACGGTAGGGTCCAACAAGGCTGATACTAAGCTCACCTCCTCACTTTCTCCCTCACTATTTTGGGCCAGTTCTCTTCTGTCTTCATTGAACTTATTGTGAGTGAAAGAATGTATGATTGAAGCCTAAATAATTTCTTGGTGAACTCAAAATCAGGATTTCCACCCATGTGCTTTTCATCTGTTTTGTCTGTTTGCACAGAGATTCTCTCCATTCCATGGAAATTTGGGAAGTGCCCAGTACTGCTGGATTGATGGCATGATAAATGTGGAATCTTTGGGACGCAGGGAGGGAAAACCTAGTAGACTCAAAGCACCAATAAATGGAAGATTGGGTTTACTTCTGAATTTTGAGGATTCCTGTAGCCTATCAGGGCCCCCTTGTTGTCTGGGGTGTGACTCCTGTTGGCTTTGGTTCGTAAAGCTGGAAGAACCAGTTAATTTAGATGTCAGTTCCTATGATCAGAAGCATTCTTTTCCTGGATAGTTTGAGGTTCTAACCCATGAAAGATGCATTTACTATGAGTTTCTATCATCGCTTTTCTGGTAATGCTTGACTTACCTGGGAGTTACTCATACAACAGATGCAATCATATGAAACACAGCTGAGAAACCGGAAGAAAGCAAAAAAAAAAAAAAAATCGGGAGGGAGGGGGGCTTGGCTTAGGGTGGCCAATAGGGGCATCAAAAATCCATAGAGTGATTCCTCCTCTTTTAGAGACTATTTTGTTTTATTTCAGGCATGACCTAATAAGCCTAATTCTGCTGTACAGCAGATTAGAACCAGTGCATTCATGGGGCAGGGAGAAATTTTTAGAAACAGAAGCAAGAAGCTGGCAACTTTATGGTGAGGGAGGAGACAGAAGAATGATAAAAGCACAAATAAAAATGCAAGAAACATAATTCAAGGTAAAAGCAAATGGCCCTCTATAATTTGCAGGCCCAACAGTTCATTATTTTTGAACATCAAAGTTCATTACTGGAGGTTATAATCATTTATTTGTTCTACCAACATATACTGGAAGACTGGGTATGCCACCAGGTATGAGATACATAATGACAGGAATGGTTCTGTCCTTATCCCTGGTGGCTCAGCTGATAAAGAATCCGCCAACAATGTGGGAGAACTGGGTTCGATCCCTTGGTTGGGAAGATCCCCTGTAGAAGGGAATGGCCACCCACTTCAGTATTCTGGCCTGGAGAATTCACAGTCCACGGGGTTGCAAAGAGTCGAACACGACTGAGCGACTTTCATTTTCACTTATGGAGGGTAAATATATTATTATTTGTTGTTTAGTTGCTAAGTCACGTTCGACTCTTTGTGACCCCATGGACTGTAGCCCCCCAAGCTCCTCTGTCCATGGGATTTCCCGAGCAATAATACTGGAGTGAGTTGCCATTTCCTTCTCCAGGGAATCTTCGCAACCCAGAGATTGAATCCGAGTCTCCCCCATTGGCAGGTGTGTTCTTTACCACTGAGCAACCAGGGAAACCTATAAATAAATGATTGGGTGAGTTCTATTTAGAAAGATAGAGAATGATACCATATATTTAGAAAGAGTTCCATACCGATGAAAAATGTTGAAAGAATTTGAGTCCCCAAATGTTAGACTCTAGGAATCTGGGAGAATCAATTATGTAGAACAGTTCATTTCCCACTAGACCTAATAAATGAGACATTAATTATATTAACATGACATTGTTATTAGTTTGAAATTAAAAGCAGTATGCATATGTGTTATTTTCTGAAGACACAGATGTCTTTTTTGTCCTTTAATTACTGCCAACTCTTTTGACATTATATATTTCAGTTCAGTTACGGCAGCCCCGTACTCCTAGGGGTGAGGAGACCAGATACAAGCTTGCCATTTGATGAGACATGGTGGCACATTCAAGAGAGGAGAAAGAAAAGAGCATAGGAGCACAAGAGACCCTCAAGGCTCATCTGTTTATGGAGAACCTTCTTTTTTTAGCTTCTCTCCCTACCTCTCTCCCAAAGTGGTGTTACTCAGTCCTGTCTCTTTGGGACCCCATGGACTGTACCCTGCCAGGCTCCTCTGTCCATGGGATTCTCCAGGCAAGAATACTGGAGTGGGTAGCCTTTTCCTTCTCCAGGAGTTCTTCCTGACCCAGGAATTGAACCCAGGTCTCCTGCTTTGCAGGTGGACTCTTTATTGTCTGAGCATCAGGGAAGCCCCACCTCTCTCCCAGGCCCCTTTCTAATGCATAAAAATAAAGGGCCCAAAGGAATTGATTTAATGGAATTAGAACAGAGGGCGGGTCTGCCTGGGGATGTACAGTGCATTTAAAATAAAACAACACATAATGCTTCTCAGTTGCCCAGGCAGGAAATTTCTGCCCAACTGGAAGGGCTGGTTGCTGGAATCCTTGAGGGGCCTTTCTGGAAGGGCTGCAGGAGGTGTGGCTGTGAGAGAGCTCCTCCAGGCATTCATGGCCTGCTGCAGCCTGGCTGGGGGAGTGAGTCAAGTACACCATGGGTGTCAGGACAGGGAGGTGAATCTGACCAAGCAGAGAGGGACTGGTTCAGAACAGGACAGCATTGCGGCAAGGTCATCCTTGTGTCAGAGAAGCCTGTGGGCCCAGGAGGCCAGAGAGCGTTGAACTGATCAGCTTGTGCAGAGCCAGAATTAGAACCAGAGCCAGAATCAATCTGGCGCTTCCCTGGTGGCTCAGAGGGTAAAGAATCCCCCTGCAATGCAGGATATCTGGGTTTAATCCCTGGATCCAGACAATCCCCTGGGGAAGGGAATGACAACCCACTCCAGTATTCTTGCCTGGAGAATACCATGAACAGAGGAGCCTGGTGGGCTACACACAGTCCATGGGGCTGCACAGAGTCAGACATGACTGAGCAGCTATCATTTTCATTTTCAGAATCAATCTATATTTCTGAAACTACTTGCCACTTGTGATTTAAAACACACACACACATACACCAAGAAACAAAGCAAACAGTATTCCATCTCTTCTAGAGCTTCTCACAAGAAATTAATTAGATACTAAAATTGGGAGACACTGGGCAAATTATACCCAGATTATTATTATTGGCCATTACTTCAGAAAAGTTTGCATTGAATAAAAATAAAACTTTTTTCCTAGTAAAGAGTTTGGTGGTTTCCTGTTATTAACTTATTTACCCTTAGTAATGAAGTATACACTCAGAAGCTTATGGTTAGACAAGTTTTAGCCTGAGGAGTTAGCAGCCTAATTATAATGAAGATAAACAAGCATAAACACACGTAAGTGCTCCTCTCATCAAAATAACCTGCAGGCAGGGCCTCTGCTTTGCGGCTTCTCAACACCTTTATCTTTTAAATATGGCGCCTAAGATGGCGGAATGTTCTAGGTGGGCGGAGTGCTCTAGGCGTCCGTAGTGCTGGGTGACTGCATTTATGAGGGTAGAGTTGGTGGACCTGCATTTTTGGAGCCTGAGCTTTGAACCCACAGATGGGTAGTAGCGACCCTTCCCCACTGCTCGGTTGACTGGAAGTGTCAACGGCAGCCAGTCCACAAACCCCTAGTAGTCTAGGTCTGCCTACCCCACGGAAAGAGCTTGCACCAAAAATGCCAACCACCCACGTCACTAAGCACACTGCTAGGTTTTACTGACATTTTAGAATAAGACCTCTAGATCAAAGCTTGGCCAACTTTTTCTGTGAAGGGCCAGGTAGAAAAATATTCTAGGAACACTTCCTTGGTGGTCCAGAGGTTAAGACTCCACAATTCCACTGCGGGGGAGGGGGGCACTATTTGGATCCCTGGTAGGGGAACTGAGATCCCACATGTCCCACAGTGCAGCCAAAAAAAAAAAAAAAAAAAATTCTAGGCTTTGCTGAACAGTCTCTATCACAACTAGTCAATGCTACTAAAATGGCCATAGATGACACACCTCATATGGGTGTGACAGTGTTCCAATACAATTAAAAAAAAAAAAACAGAAGTTGGTAAAGGCAGGAAATGGAAAGTGGGTTGAATGTGGCTTGGGATGGGG